>NC_062551.1:83003299-83628299 GCF_016906955.1 Phacochoerus africanus
AAGGGGCCATTCCAGCTAACAGGCAGGCGACAAGATCCTAGCAGAGACATGGGCTATAGAATCTCCAGCTGCCCCAGAGGTGTAATCCCAAGGTTAGCCTGGGCACAGGCATGGTGGGGACATGTGGCCCTCCTCTTGGGACAACCACCTTACACTTGAGCAGCCCAGGGTAACCAATCATCTATTCTTTCCCCTTTTCTCCCCCAGGGAGCAAAAACACAACAGAAAATAGGATGATAGGAGTTCCCGTTGTGGCGCAGAGGAAACAAATCTGACTAGGATCCACGAGGATGCAGGTTCAATCCCTGGCCTCGCTCAGTGGGTCAGGGATCTGGCATTGCTGTGAGCTGTGGTGTAGGTGGCAGATGCAGCTTGATTCCCACCTTGCTCTGGCTATGGCTATGGCCAGCGGCTGTAGCTCCGATTCAACCCCTAGCCTGGGAACTTCCATATGCAGCAAGTGAGGCCCTAAAGAGAAAAAAAAAAAAAAAAAAAGGATAATAAATCCAGAGGGGAAGTACTGAACATTACAGGATAAATCCTGAGACGCCAAGGCAGTGGGCAGAGCTCCTAACGATGGGGCCTCTGGGGGCAGTGGATGACTCGATGGGATCCTAACTGGAAAAGGGGAGAGCTAGAGGCAACTGCAGGAGATGGTATGCTCCTTGGAAATTGAGAATGTTTCTTTGATCTGCACTGTAGCTGGCACAGCGTGGAATTAATACATGCCAAATAAATGAGCAATAGCCACTATTTATGGAACACATCCTATATCCTACTAAAGTGCACGTTCTATGTACATACATCTTACAACCCTGCAAAGGGAGATATTCAGACAGGTTAAGTAACTTGCTTGAGTCCCAACAGCTAGTAAGTGATAAAGTCTAGATTCGAATCCAGGACAGTCTAACTTTATAACCAAAGCTCTTATGTATGTAGTTCTCTCCAACTCTCCATACCAGACTGGCTAAGGTGTGCCCCACTACAAATGGGCTAGACAACACCAACTATAAGGTAATGGGTCTGTCTGGTGATCTCCTAGGAACATAACCAAGCAGCTGGGAGAGCATCTCGGGGTGAGGCCAGCCCTTACCCACAGCCAGGTTGAACAGCGACCCCCCCCAGCGCTTATTAAACTTCAGGTAGTCCGCCAGGCCAGTGCAGTACTCATAGCGGGGAATCCACAGGGGCTGCTCCGTGGCCTCCTCTGCTTCTTGGCATGGGTAGAAGAGTCGAAAGAAGCTCCCCTGTGAGAAAGAAAAGAGAGCAGCTGCTCAGAGCAAGAGGCCCAAGCCCAGCTAGATTTCCCAAGAGATACACTCAGCAGGTGTTTGGGGCACCAGTGAAGCATCAAAACAGGGAAACTTTTAGCTTCAATTCATATACCTGAACTTTGCATTCAGAAAATCCAGAAAGAAACAATTTTATGTTTAGCATACACGTAAGGCTTATCTTATTCCTAACAGCCAACTATATTTTGAATTACATCTGAGGGGCACTGAAATATTTCCACTGCCTGGGACACTGAAAGATTTAAATCTGGCCCTGAGCCCAGGCCTGGAGAAGCCCCAGGGCAGAGGGATTAGCCCCTGTGATGAATGGGGTGACACCGGTGGGTCACCCAGGCCAATCCTCTAGGCTGGTCCTTGGGAAGCAGAAGCACACTCATTTTACATGGGAGCAGGCGAGGGATTACTGGGAAATACGTGCCTCTTACAAGGGAGAGGGGACAGTTCAAGGGCCAGCAGAGAATAACCTAGGAACTGAGAGGACAGTCCCAAACCAAAGCAGGAGGGGGAAATAGATGAAGGCAGAGGAGGAGAAAAAGGAGACTTTCTACCCAGGTCGGGGAATCAAAAGTCAATGGTGCATGGTCCACTGCTCCTCCTCCCAGACACTCAGATTAGGATGAGATCCAAAACTTTTCCAGGATCAGGCATCTGCCCTCAAGACACCTGAGAGCCATCTCTGAAATTAGAGCCTTGTTTCCTCTTAGCTGGAAAAAGAACCCATCTTCTCTTATCTGTTGAGATGTTTCTAACTGGAAAGAGGAAGAAAAAGGTCAGGGAAAAGAGAACTGGGGGCTCTAAAACCAAATCCAGACCAGCTCTCAGTTTCCCCCTGCCTGGAATGGCACAATCAGACTTGCTGTTGAGAAGCCATGTGCAGAGAGAAGCAGAGGAGACACGCTGGAGTCGCTTACCTGGAGACTCTGACCCTCCATCACATCCCCGCAGCCTACGAGGTGGGGTCCCGTGACAGGAGGAAAGCCCACGGACAGGTTGACCCCCATTTCATCACCAGCTGAATCAAACGACTTGGGCCGTGGCTGAACTTGGATGGCTGGAGGGTGGAACACAGAACGGCCTCTTGCTGGTTTCCTCTCGGCTTCCTGTTGCTTATTCAAGTCATCTGCCAACCCCGTCCACCCCTCCTCCCCACCGGTGACTTGATTCAATCGTCCACGTCATTCACTCTGCTACAGTGACGTTACTAATGTTTAGGGGCTGCTTTTTCTGTTGGTGGAGGTGGAGAGTGAAGAGATGGTCATGAAAAGAGAGCCTCTGTACTCCTCCTAACCCACCAACGAGTGTTTACTCAGCACGTACACTGTACCTGGCACAGCGGTAACTGCTGCAGAGAATACAACCCAGACCTTGTCCTCATGAGACTAAGAATAACAATAACTGCTAACTCCTATTACTTACCCTGTGTCAGCACTGAGCTAAGCTCTTTACATACATTGCGGCATTTCACTCTCTCAACAACTGTCTGAGGAAAGTACTGCTTAGACCGTTCTACAGATGAGGACACTAATGCACGAATAACTTTCCCAAGTTGCACGGCTTCTCAGTGGCAAACTCGGGTCTCTCTAATCCAGATCTGGGCTCTTAACCCTCACGGATCCTGCTCATGGGGAGACTCAGTTATATACACATGAAATCAGTGACCTAAACTATTAACTCTAAAGCCACTTATGCCGGGCCTTGAAATATGAGGAAGATTTAGAGGCATGGGGAAAGAAGGAAAGCATTTCTAGAAGGGATCTAATATAAGAGCGGAAAGGGGCAGAGATAGGGAAGAGAATAATGGCAGAGATCAAAGAGGAGCCTTCGAAGTGGCAGGTGTGCACAATTTGACTAGAAAACATTTCTGTAACTTGGCTGCTTCTTAAATTGGGGCTAATACCGTTGTTCTCCACCCTCCTCAATCACATCATCATCACCAGCAGCAGCAGCAGCAGCAGCACGCCTACTCTGGGCCAGGAACTACGCCAAGTGCTTTACATACACATATCATCTAACTAAATCCTAACAACAACCCTCTGGGATATGTATTGTTATCTCATCTTACAGATGAGGAAACTGATAATAAAATTAGGTGATTTACCCAAAAACATACAGCTAGCAGGGCCAGGATTTGATCATGGGCAGTGTGACAACGGGGAATGTGGCCAAACTTCTTGATATCCATTCTACCCCGCCCTCAGACACAGATGCCTTGTGATTGTTTTGTGGGGCTGATCCCTGCCCAACCTCCAGAGTTGCGCCTTATTAATGACCCAAGCCAATCAGCTCTGAATACCCCCATCAGTATGTGATGAAGAGTGGGCTCATGACATAAGTTGGTCCAACTAGAAGAAAGCCCAGGACTTCGGTTTGATGGTTGAGGGTAGAAAAGTTCTTTCTTGCTTTGAATTGGAGTGATGTGGGGATGCAAGGTTGGAACTGCTGCAGCCACTTTGCTACCTTGTGGATAAAGCTACCTGCAGAGGATGGCAGAGTTGAGAGAATCACAGAGAAATGGAGTCTTATTTGTGAAGACATTAAGAATCTCTGGATTATAGGAGTTCCTGTTATGGCTCAGTGGTTAATGAACCTGACTAGTATCCATGAGGACGCATGTTCGATCCCTGGCCTTGCTCAGTGGGTTGGGGAGCTGGTATTGCCATGATCTGTGGTACACGTTGCAGACGTGGCTTGGATCCTGAGTTGCTGTGGCTGTGGCAGAGGCCAGCAGCTTCAGCTCCAATTCGACCCCTGGTCTAGGAACCTCCCTATGCCATGGGTGTGGCCCTAAAAAGACAAAAGACAAAAAAAAAAAAAAAACACACAAAAAAAAGAATCTCTGGATTATAGGTTCCCTGGTGGCCTAATGGTTAAGGATTCAGCATTGTCACTTCTGTGGCTGGGGTTCAATCTCTGGCCTGGGAACTTATGCATGCTGCAGGAGCAGCGTTTCCCCCACCCCAACCAAAAAAAATTTAAAAACCTCTGAATTATATCAGAAACCTGACCCACTCCTAGACTTTCTAGTTACAGGAGTCAATAAATCCCCTTTTTTTTTTAAATCGACTGATTTCTCTTGCTTGAACCAATAGCATCTAAACTGATACACTGAGTTCTAGGCCCACATTTTCAGGCATTACATTACTCTGATTTCTTTAAGATGCTCTGGGATGGATCTGAAAGTTCAAGTCAAAGTATGCCAGTGCAAGAAGAGACCTTAGAGATCATTTCTCCCCACAATCATCCACTCACCAACCGCCCCCTCCTGATGCAGTCAGTGGACTACTTAGCCAAAGTGAAGCTGAATGTGTGCTGCTTAGTCTCAGACTCTGACCGTTTCCCCTTGAAGGTAAGTGCACGGAGGACCCAGGGTGGAGGTGGGGGGTGCACAGGACACATCACCCACATGACAATGAAGCAGCTGCAGTTCTAAGTGCCAAAAAAGACAGACAAAATACTGTGGGAGTTCCGAGAAGAAAGAGAGCTCCTTTAGCTTGGAAGTGGAGGGCAGGGGAAGATGGGAAAATTGTCTTTCAAGTAGAAGAAAGTGTGTGAGCCAAGACAAAGAAGTAAGAAAGCATATCTGAGAAACCTGGAGTAGTTTGTGATGGATGCAAGGTGAGAAAAGGAAGACATGACCAAATCTGGAGGGTAGCAGTCCCTCAAGTGCTAGGCTAAGGAGTTGAAATCTACTCTGAAATAAGGTTGTGGACACGATGGATATTAAGTCTGAAAGTCTCAAGTCTGAGGCCCAGCTCCTCCGCTGCCTAGCTTTCTTACCTTGGGCAAGTTATCATATTGCTCTAAGCCTGATTCTCCATCTGTACAATGGGAACGCTATCTATCCTCACAGAACTGCCATGGAGATAAAATGAAATAATGCATGGAGCTTCCGTCATGGCTCAGTGGTAATGAACCCAACTAGTATCCATGAGGATGCAGGTTCAATCCCTGGCCTTGCCCAGTGGGTTAAGGATCTGGCGTTGCCCTGAGCTGTGGTGTAGGTTGCAGATGTGGCTCGGATTCCGAGTTGCTGTGGCTATGGTGCAGGCCAGCAACTACAGCTTCGATTCGACCCCTAGCCTGGGAACGTCCATATGCTGAGGGTACGGCCCTGAAAGAAAGAAAAAGAAAAGAAAAGAAATAATACACTTAAAGCACCTAGTGTAGTACCTGGCTCTTAGGAAGTAACCAAGAAATATTTGGGTTTCTGTTTTGTTTTTGTTTTTTGGCTGCACCCACAGCATGAGGAAGTTCCCAGGCCAGTGACCAAACCCACACCACAGCAGCAATGATGCTGGATCCTTAACTCACTGAACCAGCAGGGAACCCACAAAGCCATATTTTTTGATTGAGTGAAAAGTAGAAAAAATAGGATTTGGCATTTTGGATTTGGCAATTTGAATTTAGTGAGTCAAGGGAGAGGGAAGAGCCAAAGATGAGTTAGGTTTCAGGGCTGAGTGAACAGAATGATAGTAGCTTCTTATAGGAAGAGATTTTGGTCTTAACCTGAATAGAGAAGACAGCGAGGGATAGGAATCAGGGTACAGAAAGCTGAAAACAGCCAAACAGAAGGGGAGCAGAATGCTCTGTTACTCCTGGAAAGTTTCTGGGAAGATGATCAACTAAATTAAGTTTGGAAATCAATAAAAACTAAAGAAGCTAATTGGCCCGTGTGAGGCTAACATGAAAATGAATCTGCATTCCCTGGGCTCATGCTGACTGATGCCCAAGTAGAATGGGGAGATGGGAAAATCAAATCTAACCTGCACATTTTGCCCAAGAAACATCCACACCGAGCATCCAGAGTCATTTCCAATAAATGCCATGGAATTCTCCAAGGAAATCAGCCCAGGTCTCTCTACCAGCCTTTGCTCACCTTATCTAAACAGTTCATGGTGGTGCCTGCCTTGCAGCCTCTCTATTCATCCAAACCTGTCCCAGCCATCAAAGCCCAGTGAAATCTCTGGTCCTCTGTGAAGCTTTCCAAGTCCTTCCAACCTTCTTCCTCTCACCTCTAAGAACTGTCTGCATCCCTCAACTGACAAGCAATGACAGGCTGCCTCTGGACAGCTCTTGAATTAATACCTATTTCTGGCAGTTTATAGTGACTTGCCTCCAAAAAGAGGTCCAAGTAGAATCTAGATCAGAGGTTCCTGAATCTATCATCACAACCACCTGGAACTTTTAAAAAATAAAGCTTTTAGGGCCCTCCGTTGTCAGAAGTCAATTAGCTTCAAGAGCCTCTGGTCCAGACGGTACCCAGGACTTTTCTTTAATTCAGTCATGTGTGCATGCAACAAACATTCACTGAGTACGTGGTATTCCAGTTCACCATTTTCTGTCTTTTGTCTTTTTAGGGCCTACCGCATATGGAGGTTCCCAGGCTAGGGGTCCAATCAGAGCTGAAGCCGCTGGCCTAGGCCACAGCCACAGCAACACAGGATCCGAGCCGCGTCTTCAACCTACACCACAGCCCACAGCAATGCCAGATCCCCAACCCACTGAGCGAGGCCAGGGATCGAGCCCAAGTCCTCATAGATACTAGCCTGGTTTGCTAACCACTGAGAACTCCTTCTTTTTTTAAAGTGTAATTGATTTACAAGGTTGTGCTAAATTCTGCTGTACAGCAGAATGACTCAGTCATACATATTACCATTGTCACATTAATGAAATAATAATGACTGTGACATCACTTGGTTTAATCCCCATGGCCGCCTAGAAGCATGTTTCTGTCAGCTACTAGGCTTAACATAGTGCCCTGCATAGAAATGGTCTCAATAATCAATTTATCCAATAAACGCTACTTAATTTTATTACACACTTATGCATTATCTCTTCACATACACTACAGGGGTAGATTGTGTTTCATATTTCTTTGGAGGCCAAACCATCAATCTCCATGCTTTTCCCACATAGTAGGGATCTCACAGTTGCTCCTTTATTTGGCTTTGATTTAAACCCTCTCAATTCTTTAATCTCTGTCTTTTCGATCTAAAAATTAGGCCATATGGTACAGTGGGAAAAGAAAGGCTTTGAAGGCAATCCGAACTCCACCTCTACCACTTAATTGGCTGTGTGACTTTGAGCAAGTTCCTTCAATTCAAAGCCCCTGATAATTTCTCCACATGACAGAAATGACAATCACTCATGAAGTAGTTGATAAGGACTAACTGAATGTATGTAAAGCACCTGAATACAGAAATCACTATAACCATAAACTAACTACATGACCTACACCTCTCTGAGCCATAAGTGAAATTTAATGAGAAAATTGATTTTGCCTAGGACTTGGTACATTTTACGTGCTCATAAAACGTTAGGGATTCATTAACAATGCTATGTCTCTTATCAGGCCCAGCCAAGCTTTTTTTTATACCCCCTCCCACACTCCCAGATTTTTCTGGTTTTTCTGGATTACACACTTTGACAAAATGGTTTCTTTCCTCCCAGCCTTTTCAGGCCTGAGACACTCCTACCAAAACCAGAGTCTACTAAACAGGCCCAGAAGAGCCCAGAGGGAATGGACAGGACTTGCGCTGCAGCTGTCCATCTCCTGGTGGGGCCCCATTTCCAGTGAACAGGGACCGCCCTTCTGCCAGCTGCCTGGACTTTTCATCACTGGCTATTTCAGGACAGAGTCCAAGATAAGCATTTCTCTGGGACTTCCTTTCAGACAAAGCTCTCTGGAGACTTAAAGCTCATTAGTCTGAAGTTTGGTCTCTGAGGGAGTGAGTAATATCATCCTGTTCTTAGAAAATGGAGCCGCCAAACACTCGATGGCAAGTTTGAGCAACAATGGGGCGGAACTATAAAAGGAGCCAAGAGAGCATTCTAGAGCATTCATAATTATCATAAAAATGATCGCTCTCGCTTGTGGAGGCTTTACAGTTTATACAGCACTTTTACACATATTAGTCTACTGGCTCCATAAGACAGCCTCAAGCTAAGACTGAGAGAGCAACTGTCACCTCCACTTGGCAGACAGAGTGAGTCCCAGATAAGCCGTATGATTAGCCCAGTCACACTGCGAGAGAGCTGCAGAGCTGGAATCAAACCCCGGTCTGCTGACTTTAAGTCCTGGGCTCTTCCGTGGATTGAGAAGGAATGGTGACCCTTCTTCCACTAGCATGAAAAACAGAAAAGTGAGGGCAAGAATGAAGCACACAGACGGGGCAGCGCACAAGGAAGCCCAGGTTTCAGAGGGGTGACGCCATGGGCTCAGGATGGGGCTGTGGACTCCGCTCACCGTGGGATACCGGGGCAGCTGGGGGAGTGACAGCGCAAGATGACAGTGGGAGAATGAAGGATGCGGGTGGATACTCGAGGTGTCTCAACAGGAAACAGAAAAGTAATGTGCAGTTTCTAAGATTGAGAGGAGGAGTCTCCAAACCGGGGTGGAATATGAGAAACTCCGCAGACACTTCAGTTCAGAATAAAAGTTTTCTCCAACCAAACTTACCCAGTCAAGGCGATCCCTCAGAAGCAGCCCAGACTATCACCTCAACGGAATCGAGAAGCTGTCCCGGAGCCCCTGGCCCTTCGGTAGTTGTAGTTTCCACAACTCAACCTTAGCGCTTAAAAGCGTGTCCCGCCCCTCTGTCCGGAACTATAACTCCCGAGGTGCACCGCGCGAGATTGCCCATAAAGACCCTAGGACTACAATCCCCAAAATTCCACACGGCCTCCTCATCGTCGGGCGCCACCCCAAGGCTGGGATGCGGTACGATTCCTCCACCTGGTGGTCGATTATGGAAGCCTGAGCGGAGGATTACGGTTTATAGTTCCGGTTAGTAACCCTCCGCCTAATTGTTCCTCAAATAATCCCTGGGTGTGTCTGAGGGTAGCTGGAGCTTTTTTTTTATTCTCAGGGAATAAGTCTGATCTTGTTTTGTGTTCCCCACTTTGCTTCCTGTGAGAGTATAAAACTGCTCATTCAAATTCAGGGCACATTCCCTACCAACCTGTACCTGTTGACACGTGATATTCCATTGTCCTTCAGAAATGCATGGCCAGAACCGAGAGGAACCTGAGAGATCCCTCGCTGTCCCACCAGCCCCTCCGTCCATCCTCGCTTTGCCGGTTCTTAGGGACACACTGGTGAATAGGTTACTGTCGCTAGCCTAAAAAGAATTCACAGTCCAGCAGAGGATTGGGACAAATGAATAATTACACAGTGTTATGCGTTCTCTAATGGGGAAAAACCAAGGGGTTGTGGGGGCCTGCTTGTAAAGAAACACCTGCCCAGGCCTGGGGAAATGGAACGGTGTCATCACGGCTTCCTGGAGATTTTACAGAAATGTTAAAATTGAGAACTGAAGGAATAGAACTTACCGGGGGTACAGAGAATGTGAAGAATGTTTTACACCCCGGCTGGAGCACAGAGCATGCGGGATGGAATAAAGAGTCATATCTGAGGAGGGAGGGCCACATCCTCAGGAGCCTTGTAAACTTCCATAAGAAATCTGGATTATTCAAGCAGCTCAAAAACTTTCAAAGGCTTCCTACTACCTACTGAATGCAGTACTAACTTCTTAGCTTGGCATTCAATGTCTTCCCCAACGTGGACCCCCACCTACTTCCTCGGAAGTATTGCCAGTGGTGTTCTCTCCCAGGAATCACCCCTCTTCTGCCCTACCCCCAGCTGTTCACCTCCTCACCAATCTCAGGACTAGCAGGTTCTGGAGTCCTAGTTGTGGCACAGCAGAAATGAATCCGACTAGGAACCATGAGGTTGCGGGTTTGATCTGTGGCCTCATTCAGTGGGTTAAGGATCTGGCATTGCTGTGGGCTGTGGTGTAGGTCACAGACGCATTGCTGTGGCTCTGGCATAGGCTGGTGGCTATAGCTCCCATTCGACCTCTAGCCTGGGAACCTCCATATGCCAGGGGAGCGGCCCAAGAAATGGCAAAAAGACAAAAAAAAAAAAAAAAGACTATCAGGTTCTTATTGTTACCTCCACACTTATATTTATGCTCTTCCCTCCACTAGGCACTCTGCTCTGCCTGGTGGCCTGTCTAATCCTGTTCTTCCGTGGAATCTACCTCTCCATGAAGCTTCTCTGATTCCGCTCCAGTCCCAAACCACCTCTATACGCTCTAGGTGCTTACCCCACACCGCCTTGCATCTTCTACCAGGTGGGAGACCTTAACTCTCCAATAAATTGTGAGCTCCTTAAAGGTCAGGTGCTGAGTCATACAGCTGATCCCTCCATCTACCCTCAAATCACCAGGGTCCGGATTCCATGCTCCAGACTTTAGACTGTCCTCTCTTCCTGACACACTGTCACCACTACCATCCTTCCAGAAGCCAAGATAAAGTCATCAGGAAAGAGTGATGGCAGCAGTACCCTGTGATAATCAAGCCCTGGATTTAATTAAAGCTGTGCTTGGTGTCGGTGACTACAGAACATAAAGAGCTTAGTGCAAATCAGAGATGGTTCTCTTTGGCTAATTAATCAGTGCTCTGCAGCTGACTCAGAACACTCATGATTAACCAGAGTTCCTAGTCATGAGAGGGGCAGCTGGAGTTTGTTCCCCTCCCAGACAAGGCCATGCCAGGGACATTTACTGGCCAATCAAGATTAGTCTTTATTTATTTATGTATTTTTGGCCACAGCATGGAGCAGCTTGATGTGGGGTTTCAGTTCCCAGACCAAGGATATAACCCTGGGCCACAGCGGTGAAAGCACTGAATCCTAACCACTAGACTACCAAGGAACTCCCTAGTCAACTAAGTTGTAAACTTCCCAGGGACAGCAATGTCACAGCCTCCTTTACCTCCTTTGTCACTGTTAGGAAGATCTACCTTGGGCCCAAACTCCTGTGGCCAAATAACCTACTTGAGTTCAATTGCATTTCCTTCCAATCTAGTCTGTTTGGGGAGAAACAACCCAAATGCCTTAAGTTTTCAGCAAGTGGTTTCTTTCCCAAGCTTTCATTATAGATCCTGTTCTCAAACGGCTCAAGGATCTCTTCTGGTCGGCTACCATCCCATTCCAGAACTACCTTGTTGCTAAATTAAGTTGGCATCTGTGTGACCAGCTTTGGATGTTCTCTCCCCCCTCCACCTGCTGAAGTTGGTAGACAATACTTTTTAAAATTAAACTATAATATGCATACAATAAAATGTGTGAATTGCACTAATATTAACTGTACAACTTAATCCTTTTTTTGGCCACATTTGTGGCATGCAGAAATCCCCAGGCCAGGGTTCGAACCTGCACCACAGCAGTGATCCAGGCCGCTGCAGTGACAGCACCAGATCCTTAAACCCACTGCACCACAAGAGAACTCCCAACTTAATATTTTTTTGTTGTCTTTTTCTTTTGTCCTTTTAAGGCCACACCCATGGCATAAGGAAGTTCCTAGGTGAGGGGTCTGCAGCTGGCTCAGAGATGTGGCTGCCAGCCTACACCACAGCCACAGCAACATGGGATCTGAGCCTCACCTGTGACCTGCACCACAGCTCATGGCAACACAGGATCCTTAACCCACTGAGTGAGGCCAGGGATCGACCCCAGGTCCTCATGGATACTAGTCAGGTTTGTTACCGTTGAGCCATGATGGGAAGTCCAACTTAATCTTAAAAAAAAAAAGAAAGAAAGAAAGAAAGAAATTGATGTAGCCATCCTCTCGTTTAAAATGTAGGACCATTTCCAATACCTCCACAAGGTTGTCTCTTGTCCCTTCTCCATTTACAATCACTCATCCCCCAGAGGGAACCATTATTTGTCTCTGTCATCTTATTGGGACCCAGTTAGTCCAGACGAATCCTCCTTTAACCTCCTATGAACAGAGGGAGTATATGCTTAATAAAGATCAAGAACAGTAACTGTCCTTCTCTATTATTGTTGCCATAATAACGATAATAAGTGCTGGAAATCAAGCCATGAATAAAGAGATTAATTCCCTACCCACAGAGTATTTTCGTTCTATTGAGGAGAGGCAGATAATAAATAACCAAGACAATCGCAGACTGTTAAATGCGCTAAAGAAAGTAAGATGCTTGGATGGAGAATACAAAGACTGAGCTATGCTCAACAGGATGGTCAGGGAAGGAATCTCTGAGGCATCTGAGCCAAGTCCAACTTTCAAATCCTTTAGCTCATTTAGTCCTCCTGGGAATTACATCAAATCTTTTTTTTTTTTTTTTTTTTTTTGCTATTTAGGGCCACACCTGCGGCATATGGAAGTTCCCAGGCTAGGGGTCAAATCAGAGCTGGAGCTGCTGGCCTACGGCACAGCCACAGCAACACCAGTTCCAAGCTGCATCTGCAAGCTACACCACAGCTTATGGTAATGCCGGATCCTTAACCCACTGAGCAGGGCCAGAGATCAAACCTGAATCCTCATGGATACTAGCTGGGTTCATTATGGCTGAGCCATAATGGGAATTCCCCATCATATTCTATTTTTCAGACAAGAAAACAGAGGCTCAAAAAGGTAGTAGCAGACATTGTTGGTACCTGCCTCATATACCTTCATCCCTCTCTGAGCCTCCTTGCCAGTGGGATAGTTTCCAGTGGCTGAAAGCCCCTCCACTCAAAGTCCCTCTTCTCTCTGCTTCCTTCCCTGAGGGCTTCCTTAGGCATCTATGAACCAGGAAGGGGGAGACATGTGCTACCCACCCCAAGGGCAACCTTCAGCCATCAATGAAGTCTATGACTCCCCATCCTTAAGATGATTCTGAGGTGCTTTTCACAGGTCTCTTAAAGAGTTTCCAGGAGAAGGGAACCCAGTTGCTCCCAGCAAGCTGCACATTAATTTACCCATCTTATTTTCTCCCCTCCCTGTCTCACTTTCTCCATGCTCTTGCCTCTGCTTTTTTTTTTTTTTTTTTTTGGTCTTTTTAGGGCCGTGCCCACGGCATATGGAGGTTCCCAGGTTAGGGGTTGAATAGGAGTTGTTGCCACCAGCCTATGCCACAGCCACAGCAACGCCAGGTCCAAGCTGCATCTGTGATCTACACCACAACTCACAACAACACTGGATCCTTAACCCACTGAGTGGGACCAGGAGTCAAACCTGCATCCTCATGGATACAAGTCAGATTTGTTTCCACTGAGCCACAACAGGAACTCCTCACTTCTGCTTCTTGCAATCACCTCCCAAATAGACTATGAGCACCCAAGTCTCAGGGTCTTCTATTGGAGGAACTGCCCAAGCACAGTAGAGTGCTTGGGGACATAACATTCTCCAGTCTGGCCATGTTCTGTCACCCTCCATGCCATTGCAAATGTTGTCTCCTCTGCCAACATGTGTGTTGAATCCACTGTGGTCCATCCAATGTCCACTTCAATCCACCCCTGCCACCCTCCACCTAATGAACTCCAGCCTCCGGTCTCCAACACTGGTAAAGAATCATGTTCGTGGGTTATTAAGTGGGTTAAGTTTCCACAGTGGGTTAAGGATCCGGCATTGCTGTGAGCTGTGGTGTACGTCGCAGACACAGCTCGGATCTGTCATTGCTTTGGCTCTGGTATAGGCAGTGGCTACAGCTCAGATTAGACCCCTAGCCTGGGAACCTCCACATGCCGCAGGCGTGGCCCTGAAAGAACAAAAAACAAAAAAAAAGAAATAAAAAGATTTTTGGAGACTAGGCCAAAAATTGAATTCCTTTAGGCAAGCCACTCACTGTCCAGTTTGCCACAGTCCTTCCTGCTCCCTACTGTCTTACACCTGACTTGCTTGGACCCCGAAGGCGTTCATGTTTGCAACCTCTGCTCTGGGTACCTAGTAATCATTCCCTGATTCTTTCAACCAACACTCACTGTTGCCAGGTGCAACAGTGTCAGACTTACTCCTGTCAGACTTACTCCTCCTTCTCATCCGAAATGAGGAGCTGGTCCCGAGACAGGCATGAGCTCAGCCATCTCCATGCGTGCGTTTGTGTTCTTTCCATTTGCTTGTGCTGCACCTTTTCCAACTGCTTCCAATCGTTCAAACCTGGCAGAGATGTCACTTGCTCTGGGAAATCCTTCCTGGCTGAATCACCCTGTGTTGTTTGATGTTTTGCTAATATTCATTGGCACGGCCGTGACAGCATACATAACAATGCAGTGAAGCAACCTGTGTGCAGATTTCTTCTGAACATGGCCATGGGCTCCTTGAGGGCATGGATGCCGTCCTACTCATCTCCATGGACCTAGCACAGCACTTGGCAACAGTGAGTGTTGGTTGAAAGAATCAGGGAATGATTACTAGGCACCCAGAGCAGGGTTGCAAACATGAACGCCTTCAGGGTCCAAGCAAGTCAGGTGTAAGACAGTAGGGAGCAGGAAGGACTATGGCAAACTGGACAGTGAGTGGCTTGCCTAAAGGAATTCAATTTTCTTTTTTTTTTTGTCTTTTTTTTTTGCCTTTTCTAGGGTCACTCCCACGGCATGTGGAGGTTCCCAGGCTAGGGGTCGAATCAGAGCTGTAGCCACCGGCCTACGCCAGAGCCACAGCAACGCAGGATCCAAGCTGCGTCTGCAACCCACACCACAGCTCACGGCAACGCCGGATCCTTAACCCACTGAGCAAGACCAGGGATCGAACCCGCAACCTCATGGTTCCTAGTCAGATTCGTCAACCACTGCGCCACAACGGGAACTCCCAGGAATTCAAATTTGATTAAAGAGCATGAGTGGGTGAAATTCAACTTCTGTTAAAAACAACAATAACAATAATCATTACTGTAAACTTACTATGGACTAGGTGATAAAGTGCGATGGTTCAGAGTATGGACTCTGAAAATGGGCTGCTAGGTTTAAACCCCAGCTCTCCTACCTGTCAACTGTGAGACTTTGGTCATGTCACCTAACATCTCTAAGCCTCAGTTTCCCTACTTATAAAATGGAAATAATAATAATAATACCTACCTTATAGGGTTGTTGTGAGGATTCAAAGAGTGAGTACGTGAAAAGTACATAAAACGGAGCCTGCTTGTGGAAGACACCCAGAAGTGGTAGCGATTGTTATCCCTTGATGGTGAGCGCTCGGAGAAGGCCTCCCTCGGGAGGTGACAAGTAAACTGAGCCCTGAGTGTCGATAAGGAGCAGCCTATGCTGAGCTTTGGGAGAAGAATGTTCCAGGCAGAGGGGACAGCCAGATGAAAGGTCCTAACTTGGAAATGGCTTTGCTGGATCAGGAACCAGGGAGGAGGCAGGAGACAAGGTCTTGAGGGCAGGCAGAAGCCAGATCAGGGAGGGCCTTCCAAGCTGTGGGGAAAAAAATTTGGATTTTGTTCTGTGTGATGGGAGCCACTGGGGCTTTTTTTTTTTTTTTTGGTAACACATAGGTGGTATTATTTAGGTGTAGCGAGGCTGACCAGGTGAGGATTGCCATTGAAAAGACAGTTTATTATACTCATAGATCCCAAGGGGAGTGCACACCTTGCCCCAGGGGGCCACATGAGGAAGCACCAGACTCAGTCAGGAGGCAGAGAGAGGGAGGAGACCATGCAGGCAAGGACCTTTATTGCGGTTTCCATGGGAGGAACAGGCAAGGCAGCAAGTAGACTTAGAAATGACTGGTAGGAATAACTTCAGGGAGCTCTGAGGTAGGGGCTGTCTCCAGCTGCCTGGTATCTGCTCCTGGGATGCATAGAGCAGGGACATAGTGGCCCTGAGTATGAGGGCCCAATAGAGGAGGTGACAGGGTCTGGGCTCTAGATTGCTTGGTTTGCATTTGAAAGGTAAGCTCAAAGACCAACTGTTTACCACCTGTAGGAGTCTGAAGGCTACCCTGGGAGGCTCAGCAAGGCCCCAGTGCCAAACAGCAAAACACAGAAGCTAGGGAGTTCCCTGGTGGCCTATAAGGTTAAGGATCCAGCATGGTCACTGCTGTGGCTCCAGTCACTACCATGGCACAGGTTGTATCCCTGAAATTTCCACATGCTGCAGGTGTGGCCAAAAAACAAACAAAAATCCCCACAGGAACTGAACATGGTTAATAGAGAATACAGCCAAGGAAGAGATGGACCTTACCTTTTAACAAATCCTCTGGCTTCTCTGAGGAGATAGTGTTTGAGTGAGACCAGAGGGACGCAGAAACCGGAGGCCATGGCAGAGATCCAGGTGTGAAATGATGGCAGCCTGGACGCCAGAGGAAGCAGGGCGGATGGGAGCCAGCTAGCACTGGGAACTGGATAGAGGTGGGGCTGCAGAACCCGATGGACATTCAATGAGGATGCCTTCGGGTTACAAGAGGCACTTGAAGCCCATCCGGCTCTTATTTCTGGGTTTCACGTCTGTGTTTCCTTCCCTAGTTACAAACTGTACGATCTCACTCTTTTGAGGTTAGTAGGAAAGGGATTGCAGGGAATACTTCTGGCTTAGAGATTGAAATAAAGGGTCCAGCATAGCGCCTGGCCCATAATAGGTTCACAGCAAATCGACAGCCTTTTCTTCCATGAGCGAAAAGGCGGAAAACCCAGCAGATCCGATGTCGAATAGATGGTGTTTGGTCCCAGGGCTACCGCCCACTAGCAGGGTGACCCTAGACAAGAGAGTTCACCTCTGCATGGCCCTTCCCTAATCTGGAACCAAAGATAAGAGCCCCTTGCCCTTCTGGTGCTTGTGAGAATTAAATGAAGTATATAAGTGGCTCCATCAACTTCAGTGATAAATGATCATGTCTTAAAGAATGTCAGCCTAGGCCAGGCTCCTGAGGTGGGGCCCAGACTCCAGAAAAATGGGACTGAGCCCCATTCAGCTCCTCCTCCTCCTCAGAGCCTACCTCAGGGCCTGATCCCTGCCCCCAGTTTCCACCCTTTGCTGATCATCTTCTCAAAGAGCCAACAGAAAGCTGTGTTTACTCTGCCAAGTGGCCTCCCCGGGGAGGGAGGAGAGGCGAATGAAACCTTCCTGCCTTGGCTTTGGAAAGCAGGCTTAATTACCTGGGGTTCCAAGCAGCCTGCCTGCTAGGTAAACATTTGCCAGGCCCCAGTGGTTAACCCCTTGGCATCCAGGGCTAAGATGGAGGTGCCTGGGTGTGGGCAGCTCTGGGAGGCTTCAGCAACGAGGGGAGGCTGGGCCTGACTTCTGGAGCCTTCAGAAAGGGTCTAATTCACAAGATCCTGCTTTACAGCACTGGGAAGTATATCTAGTCACTTATGATGGAACATGATGTGAGAAAAAGAATGTATATATGTCTGTGTGACTGGGTCACCTTGCTGTACAGTAGAAAATTGACAGAACACTGTAAACCAGCTATGATAGGAAAAAAAATCATTTAAAAAATAAAATGTATTTCAATAAAATTTTTAAAAATGAAAAAAAAAAAGGGGTCCAATTCAGGTGAAATATTTAGCAGGATGGCACAGAAGGACTTCAGAACCAGCATCTGAAATTTACTTGACTTGGTCTGTCCAGATCTGCTGTCCCCCAGCCCCTACTCTGGACCCCTGCCCCAGGAATACAAGTCAGGAAGGAGTGGCCAGGGCTAAAAGCTCAGCCAGTAGTTTCCGGCAGGTGTCCTGTTTGTGAGGGCCGGGACCAGAGATGCCTGCTCACCTCCATCTTCTCTGCCTTTCTCCTGATATCAGAAACCTACTTGGGAGTTCCCGTCGTGGCCCAGTGGTTAACGAATCTGACTAGGAACCATGAGGTTGCGGGTTCAGTCCCTGTCCTTGCTCAGTGGGTTAAGGATCCAGCGTTGCTGTGAGCTGTGGTGTAGGTTGCAGACGCGGCTCAGATCCTGCGTTGCTGTGGCTCTGGCGTAGGCTGGCGGCTACAGCTCCGATTCGACCCCTAGCCTGGGAACCTCCATGTGCCGCGGGAGCGGCCCAAAGAAATAGCAAAGACAAAAAAAAAAAAAAGAAACCTATCTTGGGAGTTCCCGTCATGGCGCAGCGGAACTGAATCTGACTAGGATCCATGAGGATGCAGGTTTGATCCCTGGCCTTGCTCAGTGGGTTAAGGATCTGGTGTTGCAGTGAGCTGTGGTGTAGGTTGCAGACATGGCTCGGATCTAGCATTGCTGTGGCTGTGGTGTAGGCCAGCAGCTGCAGCTCCAATTTGACCCCTAGCCTGGGAACTTCTATATGCTGCGGGTACGGCCCTAAAAAGACAAATATATGTATAGTGAGATGTCAAAGCTGAATTTCACTCATTCATGAGGAAAATCTCAGGATGACAAAGCTGGTTCAGAAAACTCATTGATTGTCTGCAAAGCACAGAGGAGGCTGAAATAAGACAGCTGGTCAGATTCTCAGCTGGCAAATGCATGACTATAACCTTTGGGGTAATCCCTCCTGGTCAGAAATCATTTGCATCACTATTGGACAAAAATCCTTTGTATCTTGTCTGTTTTCTACAAGGTACCATCTTAGTTCTTAGGCTTATAAAATGCCTGGATCCTAATACAGAGGAAGTCCCATGACCTTCAGGGGCTTGTTAGATGATGCCCCAGTGGATGGATGAAGGTCAAGCAGTCTCCCCATTGCCTCGCTTCCAAGTTCACATACTTTTCCTTAACAAAGTCAAGTGTTGACAGGATGGGAAAGGGAAGGATTATCTGGAACCTGTGTCAGGGTGACTTCTCAGTAAGAATTCCAGGTCTTTTGGCTCTGGGAAACCTAGTCCTGCTACCATGTTAGGCTAATGATGAGAAATTAAAGACCCGAGGTCACAAACCATGCCTGGAGGAAGAGCAGAGCAGAGGCCAGTTCTGCTTTCCCCACGTCCCCTCCCTGGGCCGTTCCCTACCCAGCCCTCCCGCAGGTGGGGTCCGGGTGTGAGTTATCCCTGCTGCGGTCAAGAACTGCTCTGCATCCTGGTGGAGCGCAGGGGGCAGACACTTGGGCTTGAGCTGTATAGATATTGCAGGGCCTGTGGGGGTTCACCTGGGTTTGGGGTTTTCTGTGCTCCAGCAAATGAGAGCTGTGACTCCAGAGCCTCCCGCAGCCTTCAGCCCCCGCATTTGCTAATTCTGCCATGAGGCACCCAGAAGGCTCAGAGCTGGAGGAAAAAAACAGCAGCAGATAAGAAGCAGCAGATGGGTTTCCACGGTGATTGCCTCCTAGAGCTCCAAGTGTCTTCTTTCTTCCCAGACGGCGATGGGGTGTAGCAGGAGGAACTCAGGCGCAGGAAGGAAAACTCAAGTCCTGGTCCCGATCTACCCACAGGGCCAGCTTGATGCCCCTTGTGCGAGTCATCACCCTGCCCCGGGGTCTGAGGGGCAGGGAGGCCATCATTTGTTAGGTGCCTGAGGGTTTCCGGATGCTGTACATTCAGGATCCCATCTCCTCCTCCCAGCGAGCCTTTGAGGAAGGAGCTATTACTGGCATTTTATAGAAGCAGCAGCAGAAGCCCAGAGAGGTGAGGTCGCTGGCAGGGGCACACAAGCTTGCTAAGAGCACCCGAGCACAGCACAACCCAGTTCCGCGCCCCTTTCCCCCAGGAGTAGATACAGTCCTTCTGGAGCTTTCTGGCTCAACCCAGAGAAGGCAGGCGGGGAGGGAGGCAGACTCAGGGTACAAAGAGGGAACACTTCAGATCAAACCCATTGATGTTAGCACCCATTTTCTACCTGGGCCAACTTGGTCTGCATGACACTTGGCACTTCAGGCAGGAAGCAACCCCACGCTCAGGCAGCCCCCGGGCAGCGCGATGCCACCACAGCACCACGCCGTAGTGCCCAGAGTTCCGGGAGCACCCCCTTGTCCTCATATCCACCTAAAGGCCAGCTTTAACCCTGCCCTGCAGGAAACAAGACCCCTGCCTCTCCTAGACCCCTCAATGTGCTGAGCCAGACCCCTGGCCTTCTCTTTCTCCACCTCTCCTTCCTGCCCCAGTCACGGCTGTCCTCTTCTTCCTGCCCTGTCCCACTCCCCTCTCCCCAAAGAGTTGGCTTCTGTCCCATTGATCAGAGCCCTAGTACAGGCTGGAAACTCCTAGAGGCTTTGATGAGCCCTGAAGAGCCTGATGGAGGCCCCGGAGCCTTGGCAGAGCCCAGAGATGTATTTTTAGGCTAAGCCCAGTGCAGTCTGCCTGCCAGGATGCCCTGCCATCTCTTCCTCCATCCAAGCCCCAGGGCCACTGGGTGACACGCAGACCAGACAAGCCCAGGCCCAGGCTTGCCCAAGAGCCCCCGGCAGGGATGAGAGGAGGAGGGGCTAGTGTATGGATGGAGGTGTGGGCCTGGGCATGAGCCAGCCAGGGTGCCCAGGGCTGGGAGCTGGAACAGGCTCGTGTTTCCCCCTTCCCCCCAAGCTCTTCAACAGCTGACCTTGGCCTCCTACCCTCCCAACTTTTTGTCCGTAATCCCTTCATGCACTCATTCAATAAGCACTTGCTGGCCATTTACGATACTAATGCTGGGGATGAGAAAGATGAATGAGACCTGACTCTCAGCCTCAGAACTGAAGTCCTGACCTTCTTCCCAAATCAGCTCCCCACTCAGTTCATCTCAGTGGGCAGCAGGTCTGTCCTGCCTGTGGCTCAGGCCAAACCTCACATCCCACCCATCAGCAAATCTGTCATTTTGCCCTGGCTCAAGCTATATCCAGAATCCAGCTACTTCTCACCCTCTCACGCCCCGCCACCATGGTTCAAATCACCATCACAACTCACTTATGTGGTTCCCCTGGCCCGATGGGGCTCCCTGCTTCTGTCTCTGCTGCTACATCAGCCTCTCGGAGTTCCTGCTGTGGCGCAATGGGATCAGTGGCATCTTAGGAGTGCTGGGTCACAGAGGCCATTGAATGAATGGATGATGTCCTAGCCCAGCACAGTGGGTTCAGGATCTGACACTACCGAAGCTGTGGTTTAGGTTGCGAATGTGGCTCAGATCTGATCCCTGGCTCGGGAGCTCCATGTACCGTGGAATAGCCAAAAAAAAAAAAAAAAAAATTCTGCATCAGCCTTTTGCCTGGAGTCCGAGCTGTGCTGTGAAAACAAAGTCAGATTGGGCCGCACACATGGCAAGCACACTCCCCACCCAGAACCTGTGCCCTGGCTGCTCCTGTGCCCAGCATGACCTTCTTCAAGGAACAGCCTCCACTCACCCCCTCGCCTTGAAGGTCAGCTTCCCCAGGAGGCCTGCCTGATCCATTGCATTTAGCACTGCAGGCCCTCCTCTTCTCCAGAGCATTCTTGCCAAATACCACGTGAGATCTGTTTTGCTTGTTGCTGATTTTCCCTCTCAGGAAAGCAAGCTCCACAAGAGTGAGATTTTGTCTGCTTGGTCCACCACCCTGGGGACCTGCCTGGCCCACAGTAAGAGCTCGTGAAGGAGGTGGGGAATGAGTGAAAGAGTGACTTGTGGGCCTCCACTCCTGCCATTTCCTGTCTGTCCCCACACAGGCAGCCACACCTGTCACTGCCAGAGATGCCATTTCTGGGCCCCTCTGAGCACTTGCCACAGCCCCCTTCCCTCGCCCTGTAACTGCCAGGTTACTGGTCTTTCTTTCCCTGGGACAATGAAATTGGGGGGTGGGGGGGACCACCTCTGTCTCTCTCAGGAGGTAGAATGGTGCAGGTGCACAGGTTAAAGGAATGGACGGCCCGGATTGGGAGTCCCATGGTAACTCGGGAATATAATCAAGTTTCTTAAACTCCCCGGGGGCCTCCATTTCCTCATCTGGAAAATGGGGATAATGATAGTATCTCCCTCAAAGCCCCCATAGGAGAGGATTAAATGAGCTAAGGCACTGGCACATCCCAAGGGTGATATGAATGTTAGCTATCACTGTTCTTCAACCCCCAGTGCCTGGCACAAACCTGGCCCATATTAGTAACCCATTAAGTATTTATTTGCTGGGTGAAGGAGTGAATGAACAGAGGCACAGAGGATGAAGAAATGGCAGAAATGGCCCAGAAGGGGGTCCTAACCCAGCTGGAGGAGAGTCAGGGAAACTTCCTGGAGGAAGGGAGGCTTCGGCTGAGCCCTGTGGGCTGAGGAGGGGTTCGTGGAGGAAGGAAGGAGAGAGGCGGGAGGAACCTGTGCAAAGGCCCCTCTTGACGGGAGAGAACCTGGTGCGTGCAGGGAGGTCAGTCTCTCACTTAGTACCTGACCCTGTGGTGCCAAGAGGCCAGACCCCCCTGCTGTTGGCCATTTTGAGGAATTCTTGGTGTATGGACTATGCCCCACCCCAGACTGGCTGCCTACCAAGGGCACAACATTCCCGAGGGGGGTCCCTATCAGGGGAAGGCAGAAGGGCAGGAGGCTCTTGTGGAAGGAGCCCCACGGGGCAGGCCTAGCTCTAACCGGGCCACTACCTCATGGTGGATATATTATTCCCTTCCTAGAGAAGAGGGGACGGACACCCAACATCATCCAGCCAGAAAGGGACAGAAGCAGAGTCCACTCCAGGTCTGCCCTGTGGCCGCCCTCATCAGACTGAGGCTCCTGCAGCCAGAGTCTGAGTCTCTCTCACCACTCCAGTGACTCTTCAGTGGGTGACCTCACCCGCTCCTGACTCCCTTCATAGAGCACAGGCCCAGGAACCAAGCAGGGGACCCTCAACGGGGTGTGGACGAATGGAGAGTTAGCTCATGCTCAGGAAGAACTTCCCATGTGAACTGGAGCAAGGATCCCATCCCACAGACCTTTTCTCCAGAGCTCCAGGCAAGGGCTGCCCCATATACCTGAATGCCAGGTGCCAGGAATGGCCCTGAAAAAGCAGGGGCTGGAGCTGGATGAGGTGGTGGAGGCAGGGAGGCAAAGGAAGAGAGACCCATCCTGGAAATAGTTGGGAGCACCTTACCCAATCCCGCCTCACCCTCAGGCCACTTGACACCTCACGAATCTCATCTGTTGGTGGAAGGGGTTAAGTGGAGGGTCTGCCTCCCAGCCAAGAGTGAATCCCCGAGCTGGGCTAACCAGCAGGGAGCTCTAAGGATTTGGGTCAGGAGCTCAGGGTTCAAATCCTCCCTCACTCCTTAGCTGGGTCACCTTAGGAAGAGACCATTCCCTCTCTCACTACACCTTTCTCACCTGTAGGAAACAAGAACGATGATCTTTGGGCTTGGAAGATTGATGTGAGAATTCAGAGACTGAGGCTGCGATAGCTCAAGACCAACTGTGAGGTGTGGGCACTGCTGGTTCTTATTATTAGCAATCCAGAAAACTGGTTTGGAAGGGGTTAAGTGGAGACCCTGCCTCCCAGCCACGAGCCAATCAGAGCTGGCAGGGGAGGAGCCAGGCTGCTGCTGGGAAAGAGATCTAGACCCGACAGATGCTGTCTTGAGCCGGGAGGCTAGACACCAGCAGGGTTTGGGTGTCAAGAGGCAGGGGCTTGGCATGGGGTACCCGGCCTCTGCACCCAGATAGCTCCAAACCAGAGGGTGCAGGACCCGCTGCTAGAGGTGGGGGGAGGAGGAGCCCAGCTGCCTGAGCCGGGAAAGGGGCAGGGTAGGAGAGAACCAGAACCCAGAGCCCTCCTGGCCCCCCTAGGTGGCCGGGGGGGGGGGGGGGGGCACCGGCTGCACTCAGGCCTTGACCTCAGCTGACCCTGAGAGCCCACATGGGCTGTAGGGTCTAATTTCAGCTCCAGCCACAGGACCAAAGCCCAGGAGTGCCTGCCAGTGGGCACAGGGGTGATCAGGGCTGCTCAGGGGCTGCTCCAGCAGGAGGATTGGGGAAACCAGCCCTGCTTCCATCCAGCCCTGCACCCTTTCCAAGCCACCTCCTGTGGGAGCCCTGACGGGTCCCCCATGGCCTGGCAGACGGCCCTTCTCTCTGTCCAGGCCAAGGTCAGGGGGTGCAGCCAGGAGGGCAGAAGGACACTACCTTGCAGTCTGGACAGGGGTTGCATCAGCCCGAGCAGCCCTCGGGGCAGGGGCCCTGCTGGGGGGGAAGGTTTGGTTTGTCCAAAGTCCGAGGAAGCCAAGTGCTGACCACAGGGAGGCAGGGCTGGAGAGCTGGTCCCACCTGGCCTCCTGGTGCCTGGCCTGGGACTTGCTGTTAGACCTTACATAGGGAGCCTGCCCTCAACGGGCCTTCTGTACCCACCTGTACCATGAGGGCACTGTACCTAGAAGGTTGATCGCAGTCCTAGAGACGTGCCCTCTGTCCCCTGCTCCTCCGCTTCCTGCAGCCCTGGCTGTGGGTGGCCACATGCAGTCATGGAGAAGAAAGTCCCTCTGGCTGGCACTGTCTGCCTCCTGGCTCCTCGTCCTGCTGGGAGTCTTCCCCCTTCTCCGCCTGGCAGTGCCCTCCAGACCCCGGGCAGGGACCCCCCAAGGCTGGCCCCGCTGGCTGGACGCCGAGCTCCTGCAGAGTTTCTCCCAACCTGCGGAATTTCCGGAAGATGGCCCTCAACCTCCTCGAGCCCCCGGTGGAGGCAGCTGCACCTGGGAAGCTTGCTTTGATGCCTCAAAGTGCAGAGGGGGTGGCCTCAAGGTGTTCGTGTACCCAGCGACTGGACCCGTCTCAGAGACTCGCCGCAGGATCCTGGCTTCCATCGAGGGCTCCCGCTACCACACCTTCAGCGCTGCTGAGGCCTGCCTCCTCCTCCTCCTCAGCCCGGACACCCCCGCTGGACAGTGCACCCCGGTGCCCCTGCAATGGGACGGGGGCAGGAATCACCTGGTCCTCGGTCTCCACCCAGCCCTGTGCCCCCGGCCCTTCCAGCTGGGACAGGCGATGGTGGCCCAGGCCAGACCCACAGTGGACACCTTCCGGGCTGGCTTTGATGTGGCCCTCCCGCTTCTCCCTGAAGCCCACCCGTTGCGAGGTGGGGCGCCTGGCCAGCTGCGACAGCACAGCCCGCACCCCGGGATGGCCCTGCTAGCCCTGGCAGAGGAGAGGGGCGGGTGGCACACAGCAGGCACCAACTCCTCTGCCTGCCCCTGGGATGGGCGCTGTGAGCAGGACCATGGACCCAAGCAGTAAGTGGATCTCTCCCCTTGGGGGCTGGATGGGAAGGGTATGTGTTGGGAGTGAGCCTGGGGGCCAGGGTGGAGGGCAGGATTGAGATGGGTGAACCAGCTCGTCCTGGCAAACTTAAGCCTCCGCCGCAGCAAGAGGGAATCGGGTTAGACAGCAGAGAGCACTACTACCAAGATGGTGATTTGCTGCAAGGGGTGTCCAGGGCACATTCTGGAATTCTTCCTTGGGGATCTTTAAAAGCATAAAACATGACTCTTCCTTTACTCCTGTCCTTCCTTCCCTAATATTTTATTTAACGTACAATTTGATAGTGCTTACTAGATGCTAAGCACTTTTATAAATGATTATAATAATACTCATTGCTATCTTTTAAGTGTTTGTGTACCAGACACTGAAGCGCAGAGAGATTCAGTAACTTGTCTGAGGCTACCCAGCTAGAAAGAGCACAGCCAGTGTTTTCATCCAGAATTGCCTGTCTCCAGAGCCTTCAGCATTAGAGTTCTGGGTTTTAAGCAAGAGTTTATGATCAGTCCTGTCATATGCCTCAGAGCCATGGTCGCAGATAGAAGCTGCTCTTACATCTAATTTTGGGGACTAACCTCTCAAAGTAACTGCCTTTGCTTAGAGCAAATATGAAGTCAGACCTACAGAGGAACTTCCCACCAGTGAGAGTGCCTGAGTACCTATAAGGGACATCGGGACCTATGGGGACATGGAGAATCATTCAGAAACTTCTCTCTACCTGTGCTAGTTGGGGTGACACACCCCAAGTGGTTAGGCAGTTAACCCCTAAGCACCCTAACCCCTCTGCACCCCCAGGAGGCCAGCAGCATCCAAAGGCTGGCTAGGCAGACAAGAACGACAGTCCTTTTGCGGTTGCTCAAAAGGGCCCCTGTAGCAGAGGGTCCCTCCTCCATGTTCCAGGCAGACTGAAGTTGGAACCTGTCCCTCTAGAGTCCTCCCTCTGTCCCTATCTCAGGAATCTCCCTGTTCTTTGCTAGAACAACATGGCCTATTCTGAGCTCCACTTCTCTCCCAGGAATTCTTCACGTGGCCAGGCTCCATTTTTGCCTCTCCTTGGGGCTTCTGGGGCTTCTCTCAGCCACAGAGCTCTTGTGGGAATGGAATCCCTCTACCCCTTGAAGGCACATGGCCTCCAGGGAGCCCCACGGCCAGGGATAAGGGCAGAACTGCCTCTCTGTCCCCATGGCCCTTCTGCCAGGGCCCATCCCTAGCAGGCATCCTCAGAAGTCCCCTGAAAAGCCAGATCCCCCCAAGGCACCTCAAGCTCCCAACTCAGAGCTCACCTTGCCCAGCCTTACTTCTGATTAGGCACTTAGCCATTCTTGGCTATGAGCATTTCTTTCGGCTGACTTTGGTTCCTGCTAAATGGAGGCAATTATTGGTGACTCTGAAAGCTATTTCAGCTAGAACGTCTTTGAGAAACCGAAAACTTAGGGAGTAGACACCATAGGTGGGTGCTCATGAAATGTTTACTGATTGAGCACAAATTGGCCAGAACTGGCCAAGGTCTACTAATAGGCGTGGGCCACCCTCTGAGTAGCATTTTTAATGATTATTTCCAAGGTGCAACACCTGGCAGCCTTTAACTGTCTTCAGAACTTCAAGAAGTTTTGCCTTTGGCTTCAACCCACCTGCAGGTGATGGGACTTGTAATCTCTGGAGTAGAAGAAGCCTCAGTTTCCCTGAAGGGCTGGGCAGCTGCCTGAGCCAGCCAGTCAAGTAGAGGCATAGAGAGGGAGGGAGGCCCACAGCCACAGGCTGGCCCCCGGAAGGTGGCCTGAATAAACAAGTGCTGGCCAGAGAAAGAGGCAATTCACAGTCCCTGCCACTGTCCCACATTCACTCTGCTGGGGGGGGGCGGGGGGAGGGGAGAAAGTGAGCATTTGGGGAGAGCCCGCTCTGGGCCAGGTGCTGTGCCAGCTGGCTAAGTCATGGCTAATCCTCTCCAGCACCCTTCAAGGGAGGTGTTATCCCCATTTCAGGGAACAGGAAACTGAGGCTCAGAGAGGTGGAGGGAGCCAGCCAGGGGCCTTTGGTGACAAGCTCCTTGGTTTGCCATGGCCTCCTTCACTGTGCTGCTCAGGCACTTGGAAGCAGCAGCACTGGGATTAAACCCCACACTCTGGCTCCAAAGCCCATATTTTTCCACCTTCGTTGAACAGTCTCCTGTTGCTTGGGAATCAGCCTCCACCCATTTAAATTGTTATTTATTTATTTTTATGAACAGAGAATTCATTCACATGGTACGAAATTCCAAAGGCACAAAAGGGTATACAGTAAAAACTCCCTCCCACCCCTGTCTCTGGCCACCCACTTTTCCCTTCTTGGAGCCAAATACTGTTTCTAGTTTCTCTTGTGTCTTTTCTGAAGCACTCTGTCTGTACATAAACATGTACATATGATCCCCTCCGGTTTGGGGTCCTTTTTTTAAATATAAATTCAATGCATGTCTTAAGGTCCCCTGGCCTGTCTCCACCAGGCACAGAAAATGCAGTGCCTAGAGCCCATGTTACTTTAAATGGCCCCTGAAAATTTTCTTTGACAATCAGAAGAAAATGAAACAGAAAAAAATGCTTTAACGTATAATATTAGTATGTTCATTTTTATGCCAACGCAGTTATCAAATACAATTTTTATAGGCGTTCTCACTGTGGTTCAGCAGGTCAAGAACCTAACTAATATCCATGAGGGCGTGGGTTCGATCCCTGGCCTCACTCAGTGGGTTAAGGATCAGGCATTGGTACAAGCTGAAGTGTGGGTCACAGATGTGGCTCAGATCCCGCATTGCTGTGGCTATAGCATAGGCCTGCAGCTGCAGCTCCAATTCAGCCCCTAGGCCAGGGAGCTTCCACATGCTGCAGGTACGACCCTAAAAAGAAAAAATATATATATTTATATATACATATATAATTTTTATATTTTTATGGCTGAGGGGCCACAAAGATAAGTGCCTAGGGCACTGAAGTTTTAATGCAGCCCTGCCTGGGGCTGTCGGTGGAGTCCCATTGACAACAGCCTTGGGCACTGGGGCCCAAGTCCAATGGCAAGCACTTTATAGGCCCACAGATCATCAGCAATCACTGCGATATCCCTTCTACAACACACATACACACAAACACACTCAAGTGCTCATCCAGCTTCTGATGGGGAAATTACCACCTTCCAAGGCCACCCACGGGCTACTCTCAGCCTGCCCCATTACCAGAATATGTGCTAAAACTGACCTTTCAGACATTTGGTCCATTAGTCCTGGGTCTCTTCTCTGTTGCACACTGAGCATTCATTCATTTAGCACCCATTGAATGCCTATTCTCTGCCAGGAGCCCTGCTGGGCCCTGGAATACTGAGATGAAGGAGGCAGCCCCAGCCCTCAAGTCGCTTGGTCTTATGACACACAGTATTAAGCAGAGAGAGGCTGGGCAAGCTTCAAGCCTGGCTTCTCTTCTTCAGAGCTGTGTGACCTCTTCAGGCCTCAGTTTCCTCATCCGTAAAATGGGATACCAACAGCACAGACCTCCCATCTCATAGGGTTGCTGTGAGAATAAAGTGAGGCAAGGCCTGTGAAGCCCTTAGAACAGTGCCCAGAACAAAGGACATGTTCAGTAGCGGTTAGCTTGGCTCATTACTACCACAGTGTCCACAGGGGCTGTGGGAGCAGAGACGGGGGAGGGGGGGGTGCTGGAGAGACCAAGGAGGGCTTCCCAGAGGAGGTGATGTTTGAGTTTTAGACATTAAGACCAAGTAGGAGAGGAGTTCCTGGTGCCTCAGTGAGTTAAGGACCTAGTACTGTGGCTCAGGTCACTGCTGTGGCATCAGTTTGATCCCTGGCTCAGGAGCTTCTATATACCACAGGTGCAGTCAAAAACAAACAAACAAAAAAAACCCCCAAAAAAACAAAAAAATCAAAAAACAAAACCCAAATAGAAGGGAGGTCCTGTTGTGGCTCAGTGGTAATGAACCTGACTAGTATCCATGAGGATGTGGATTTGATCCCGGGCCTCGCTCAGTAGGTTGGGGATCTGGCGTTGCCCTGAGCTGTGGTATAGGTCACAGATGCTCCTCCGATCCCACATTGCTGTAGCTCCAATTCACTCCCCAGCCTGGGAACTTCCATATGCTTCAGGTGCAGCCCTAAAAAGCAAAAAAACAAAAACAAACAAACAAACAAAAAAACGAGTAGGAGGAATTCCTCGGGCTGCAAGCGAGGGAGGGTGCTCCAGGCTGAGGGAAAAAGAGGTGCAAAGAACAGAGGAAACAGTGGAGGTTAATGAGGACTCATGGGTTTGGATTATTGAGCAGTCTCTTTGGCTCTAGGTTCTCCGGAGCCTTAAACTTGGGGGTTTTCGGTCCCTTAGAGCTTTATTGGGGAAGGGGGAGGGGCCATAGCTGGCTGGTGTTGTGGTTTTTTTAATGAAGTGCAGGGTGTCCTGGTATTTAACTTGTGGTTTCTTCCAGAGGAAGCCAGGCAGACCCCTGAGCAGGGTCCTCTGGGAGACCCCTGGCAGCAGCTCTGGGGTGGTTCAGATAACCTGGGGCCAGGAGTTAGCACACCGTGATCCTAATTCTAGCTCCGCCCCAGCCCTTTCTGAGAGCCTAAGCCAGTCCTCAGGTCTGAGACCCAGTCTCCCAATCTGTTCAGGGAGGGTTGGTCCAGAGGCTAAGTACTCCTAGGAATGCTTCTTGGAAGTTCAGACTCAGGACCAGATAGACTGTAGTTGAGGAGAGTGGAGGGACCCTCTAGGCCCTGCTCATCAGCCCCCCCAGCAGGCCTGTGAGCCCTGGAGTCCTGCACATGCGCACACACATAGCTAGGTCATGGCTGGGCAGTCCCAGGAAGGTGGCTCCGAGGAGAATGTGACTCTTGCCTCTCCCCCCACAGGCACACACAGGCTGGGTGTGGCCCTGGGGCCGGTAGTGGGGTAGGGGGAGGGACAGAGGAAGCCTATCCTCTGGGCAAGGGGGGGCCTCTGGGCAGCAGCTTCCTGTGTGGTTCCAGGCTGGGGGCCCAGCCCACCTCCCGACAGAGGAGCCTTTCATGGGCCTGTGCCCTCAGGATGGGGGGAGGGCAGGGCATGGAGGCCACTCAGGTGAGGGTTGCCCTGGAGCCTGCGTGTGGCAGAGTGGTGGCAGGGCAGACGTGCTTGCCCAAGTCAGTCGGGCCTTGGAAACATCTGCTCCCGCCACCTCCCAATTTGCAAATGAGGGAACCAAGGTCCAGAGAAGGGAAGGGAGGTTTGGAGGGCCACCAAGGGCAGCGGTAGAGCCAGAGCTCAGGGCTCCTGCCTGCTGCCCCAGCCGTGGGCAATGGGCAGGCCACTGTATGGCTGCGCATGGCTGTGCGTGTGTGTGTGTTTGTTAACATATGAGACCATGATGGTCAGTCTGCACATTGTGAATTTGGGAGTGTTTCTGTGAGGGGCTGGGGGGCCATCAAAGGAGCCAGGTGGGGTGAGGGGTAGCTGTCTCAGGCCTCCTGTGTGTGGGACCCCCTCCTGTGCCTCCTTAGGACCCACCCTGGGGCAACGCTACCCAATGCCACCTTCTGCCTCATCCCTGGCCGAAGTTCTGATGCCTTGCACTTCCTCCAAGCCCTGCAGGTACAACCCCCATTTGAGCATCCCCCCAGCCCTGTCCCCCCACTGTCCTGAGCTGACAGGGTAGTCTGGGCCTGGGGCCAATGGGAAGGGGCGATAAGCTGCCCATTCCTTTATTCTGGGACTCAGATGTGCTTACAGCCGTGTTACTGCTCCCCCTGCAGACCAACCCCCCATATCCCTCTTCCTCCCTCTTTACCCTTTGCCCCCAATGCAGCAGTTGCTGCCTCGGAACAGGGAGGAGGGGTGAGTGCGTGCCGGGTGGGACTGGGCTCCCCAGTGACCCCCCTACCCCTCAGGCTGGCTGCATCCCTGTGCTTCTCAGCCCTCGCTGGGAGCTGCCCTTCTCCGAGGTCATCGATTGGACCAAGGCGGCCATTGTAGCTGATGAGAGGCTCTCACTTCAGGTAGCTCAGGGCCTTGCCCACGGGGTGGGGACTGGACCCAGGACATGGGAGGACCCTGGGGATCCTGGCACCAGGCTAGTCTCAGTCCTCATTCTTATCCCCCATCTATGTATATTGATGATTTTGTCCCTAGTCTCAAGCCTCTGGGGTTCTGAGCAAGTCTTGAGCCTCTTTCAGCCTCTGTTCCCCATCTGTACAATGGGATAAGTCAGACCAGATGATCTCCATGGGCCCAGCCCCACTGGTCCAGGACTCCTTAAATCCCCAGTTTAAGGGAAGGCCACAAAAAAAAAAAAAAAAATCCAAAATCTGAGTGCCTACGTGGAACTGAGGATAGGAAAGCAAAATGCACAGTGACTTTTCCAGCTGATGAAACTAATTTTGCCCAGCTCTGAAAAAAACCTATGTGTGAGCCTTGAATCCCCTGAGAAGAGAGAATAGGGTAGGAAGTTAGTAAGAAGAGCATCTATTCACTGAGCCTCTGCAATGTGCTAAGTACTTAACATGTATCATCGAATTCAATCCTCACAACCACCCTATGAGACAAATACAATTTTTGTCCCCATTTTACAGATGAGAAAACAGACTCAGAGAGGTTAAGTAGTTTGTCCACCATCACACAGTTCCTAAGGGGCACTGACACCCAGCTCTGTGTGATCCTTGAACTCTTTGATTGCTCAGTGACCTGGGACTTGGCCAGAGATGGCTGCTGCCAATCCATTTGGAGAACCATGGGGAGGGGGCTTCTGGCTCCCAGACCTGCAGCCTAGGTTGTCTCCACCCCAGGGTGAGTCCGGGCCGGCCAGGGCCCCGTGCTGTCTCCTTTTCTCCCTCTGTGCCCCAGGTCCTGACTGCCCTCCAGGAGATGCCCCTCACACGGGTCCTTGCCCTGCGTCAGCAGACCCAGTTTCTATGGGACGCCTACTTCTCCACAGTGGAGAAGGTCATCCATACCACTCTGGAGGTGAGGGGCTCGCCTGCTGGGGGCTCTGGTGCTTGGCTCTGACTCATCGCTGCCCCTTCTCCACGCCCCTCTCTCCAGACACCTCCTCTGCCCTGGTGTTAGGGCTTCTCCCTTGAAACTGCTTCTGGGGTGAACTTGAGACTTGGCTTGGAGCTCTTGGATGAGTTCCTCTTCCAGTCTTGGGCTCAGTTTCCCCATCAGTAGAGGGACATCTATAGCAAACAGATTTCAAAGCAGGTGCCAGGGAGTTCTGTTGTGGCTCAGTGGTAATGAAACTGACTAGTATCCATGAGGACACGGGTTCCATCCTTGGCATCACTCAGTGGGTTAAGAATCCCCTGTTGCCATGAGCTGTGGTATAGGTTGCAGACATGGCTTGGATCTGGCATTGCTGTGGCTGTGGTGTATGCCAGCAGCTGCAGCTTTGATTCGACCCCTAGCCTGGAAACTTCACATGTCTTGCGTGCAGCCCTAAAAAGATTAAAAAAAAAAAAAAAAAAAAAAAGCATGTCCCAACTCCAATGGATGGGCAATGGTTCCCTGGGGCATGTGTCATGACCTATTATTGACATCTGCCATCAATGAGGATACCCTCACTGAGTGACCCCTGCTCTGGACTTCTGCATTTTGAACCCTCTGTCCCCAGCCATCTAGTGATGCAGATGCTACCTTCCCTAGATTCCTGAATTGGAGGTGTGGGGAGGCACCAGGTCCTCACTTTCTCAGACCCCACCCACAGCCACACTGACCACTCCCCCCTGCATAGCCATCTCTCATTTCACAGATCATTCAGGACCGGATCTCTGGAGCATCTGCTCACCCCTCGCTACTGTGGAACAGCCCTCCAGGGGCACTCCTGGCCCTGCCCACTTTCTCCACAAGCCCCTCGGACTTCCCCTTCTATCACCTACAACAGGGTATGCCCTACGGATGGGACAGCTTGAAGTCCCCCACAAATTCTTCCCAAGTCTGCTCCAGCCTCAACCATAGAGCCCTACCAAGCTCCTCCCTAAACCCCCCTCTCTCTCCCCAAGTCCCAAGTCCCCAGCTCAGATCACTCTCCAGGGGTGCTCTGTCACCTCCCACCCTAATAGCTTGTGTCTCATTTCCCCAGGCTCTCGTCCTCTGGGCAAGTTCAGTGCCCTGATTTGGGTGGAGGCTCCAGGCCAGCTCCCCATGAAGCTCATCCAGGCAATGGCAGGCTCCCAGCACTGTGCCCAGGTCTGCCCCCTTGCCAGCTAGGGTGTGGGGATCCCCGGTAGGGGCAAGGGATAGGGCAGGGCCCTTGAAGACATCTGGACAAGGATAACCACACATTTTGGGGGGAAGCATGGGAAGGATTTTCCGAGTACCATTACTCTTTCTCTTTAAGTCCCAAGTTTCTAGTTCCTTTCCCCCACCTCCAACCTCCCTCCCTCATGGAAACTGATGAAGCTACCTGAAAAACAGGTGCCTCTTGGGGAGGGTGAAGTTGTCATACATGCCTCCATTTATTTATTCACCCAGCATTTTCTGAGTACCCTGGGCTTGATGCTGAGGAGGCAGAGCAAAAACAGGAGAGGATTCTGCCCTGGATTCAAATTCAGCTAGCATTTCCCTGCACACTGACTGTCAAATGTCACTCTAGAGAAGCCAGATAGGCTCTTGAGAGTACTTGCAAGAGACAAGCATCTCAGCCCGGGCGCAGATGGAACAGCTTCAAAGATGGAACATTTGAGCTGGGTTGGGAAGGATAAAGGAGCAGGAGGAAGAGAATGAAACCTCTGAGAGAAGAAGGGGATGGGGAATGGGGTCAGGGCCCAGGCTAGGTGTGACTTGAGTTCTAATGCTACAAGTCACTGCTCCAAGTCAATGGAATTGCTGCCTTCCAGAAGCCCAGAGGCAAAAACAGGGCAGCCATGAAAGAACCTTGGCTCCAACTAAACTCCTCCCATACTCACGTATACAGCTGCTCTCCCAAACTTGTTCCACCCTGAAAAAGCTTACTCCTGGGATTGCCCGGCCCCCACCTTCTGCCCCAGTCTTCAGGAAACACTCCCCTTTCCTTCTAGATCTTGGTTCTCTGGAGCAGTGAGAAGCCACCCCCACCAAGGTTGCCGGAGACAGCAGTGCCCTTGACAGTCATTGATGGACCCAGGAAGGTGAGGGGTGGGGAGGGGCAAGGAAAGGTGGCCTCAGTCCCCCGAAGGCTGGGATCTGGGGCAGACACACCCAGTGTGACAGTGTGATTTACTTGGGCCTGAGCCGAAGCTGGACTTCACATTGGGCCTGAAGAAAATCGACTGTGGGTTTCAGCTGCAGGCCTGATGGAAATGATTCTTTTCCATCCCCAGTCCTTGGGAATTGTGCTTCCAGAGAACTGGGTTTTTTGTGCTGTGGAAAGGCAGAGGGAGTTCATTGTTGTCTCAGATAAAGGATAAAGGAGAAACCTGGGATCCTGAGAAAACAGGGATGGGTGGCAGCACATGGGTGGGGGGTGTATGGGGAGGCGTGGCTTCTGAGAACCAGGTTGGTGTGACACACCCACTTGCTGTGTGGTCCTGGGAAATTTCCTTCATCTCTCCAGACCTGTTTCTTTCAAACGAAGGCTGTTGAATAATCTCTTCCAGGGTCGAGGTGAGCTCCTAATGTGACAGTAGAGGAATCCGAAAGTGTCAAAACTGAAGGGCCCTACGTGGGACCAACAGTCCCATTTTACCAAAGGGCGAATTGAAGTCCAAAGACATAAAATAAGGTCCTCGGATCCGAGTTCCAGGCTGACTTGCTGGGTTCCTGGCTCTTCCTTCTACACCATGCCTACAGGGACTTCTGCTTAGCAGATATTCAGATACTCACCATGGGAGCCTGGGGAGGGGGTCTCACAGCTGAACCGCACCCCCCTCCCTGCAGGTCAGTGGCCGCTTCTTCCCGTACAGCGCCATCAACACAGATGCCATCCTCAGCCTCGACGCCCACAGCAGTCTTTCCACAAGTGAGGTGAGGAGTCCCAAGAGGAGCCCCATCTGGGTTGGGGCAGAAGCAAAGCCCTGGTGGCCCCTCGGATTCCAGAAGCTGGGACCACCAGAGGTCAAGAGGTCCAGCCTCCTGCTTTTGAAACCACCCCAGCAAGCCAATCACGCTTCCTCCTCAGAAATCTAATAGGAGCTTTCCACAGACTCTCGCTCTTTCTCTTTTTTTCTTTCTTTTTTTTAGGCCTGCACCTGCAGCACATGGAAGTTCCAGGCTAGGGGTCGAATCCAATCTACAGCTGCCCAGCTACATCACAGCCACAGCCATACGAAATCTAAGCCTCGTCTGTGACCTACACCACAGCTCACGGCCACGCCGGATCCTTAACCCACTGAGTGAGGCCAGGGATCGAACCCGCATCCTCACGGATGCCAGTCAGGTTCGTTGCCACTGAGACGCAAGGGGAACTCCATCCACAGACTCTTTTGAGAACATTGTTTTCTGCTCCCAACTGCAAAAGCATTGTTTCTAGCTTCCAGTTGGAAAGTTCCCGTAAACATCCCTGGGAGCTTTCAGGCTTCTGTCTCCTTCCCCAGGGCCACTCAGCCGGGCTGGCTTGCCTCCATGTCTCCAGATGCTCCTGGCTGGTCAGGAAGTCCTTCCTCTTACCTGACTTAAATACCTCCCCAGGTGGACTTCGCGTTTGTGGTGTGGCAGAGCTTCCCGGAGCGCATGGTCGGCTTTCTGACGTGGAACCACTTCTGGGATGAGGCTCGGGGTAGCTGGGGCTACACTGCTGAGAGGGCCAATGAATTCTCCATGGTTCTCACCTCGGCTGCCTTCTACCACAGGTACAGAGGGCCAGAGACTCCCACCTTGAACCTGGAGCAGGGTGGCATGGGAATGAACACAGCAGTCAGCCTAGAGCCCAGAGGTTCAAGGCCACTTCCAGTGCTGTGATGGGCAAGTCTCTCCACCCTTCCAGAGGTTCTGTTTCCTCATCTGTAAAGTGTATTTGCCTCACAGGGCTGTTGTGATCATCAAATAAGAAAAGCACATTAAGTCCTTGGCACACAGTCAACAAATGGCAGCTAGGGGTTCCCGTCGTGGCATAGAGGAATCGAATCTGACTAGGATCCATGAGTTTGCAGGTTCAATCCAGGCCTCGTTCAGTGGGTTAAGGATCTGGCATTGCCTCGAGCTGTGGTGTAGGTCGCAGACGCGGCTCGGATCCTGCCTTGCTGTGGCTGTGGTATAGGCCAATGGCTGTAGCTCTGATTCAACCTTCATATGCCTTGGGTGCAGCCCTAAAAAGCAAACCAACAACAAAAATGACAGCTAGTGTTATTTTAAATAGAGCCATGCAGAGTATATGGACAGTTTGGATTTGGTGCAGGGTTGGGGCTGGGGGATTACCAGAGAATGGTCCTGATGCTTTATAAATGGGCTGGGGCCTTCCAGAAGCTGCCTGCAGCACCCCTAGGGACTGAATTCTGAAGGGCCTCTTTAGAGGGGTTCCTTAAAGGTGTTTAAATTAAATTTGTGTAACCTGGGATCTCTTTGTAGACCTACACAAAGGCTCTGCAGGAAGAGTGACAAATGCCCCTAATGTCTGCAGGGTGGGCCCAGGCTGCTCTGTAGGAGGGCCTGTGGGACATAAGGTTGGTTAATCCACAACCTTCTGAAAGCTGGTCTTTGGGCCGCCATGGCCAATGGCCCTGGAACCAGCTGCTCCTCCCCTCATTCTGGCTCCGAGTTCAGACCTCAGAGCCCGGGGAGGGGGCCCAAAGGAGCTGTGAGGGAGGGGCAGGGGGTTCGCCATTGGCTGCAGACAAGCTGCAGAGCACAGAATAGTGGAGACGGTGCATACTCAGAATGGGAGCTCTCCGAGGAGGCCAGGGCTCAGAAAAGGGAGCAGAGCTTTCACAGGAAGCTTAGAGGCTGAGGTCAAAGGGAGAGTGAGATGGAGGAAGAAGAATGGGGCCTGGGAGGTGAACGCTGCTCCAGCCTCTCCTGCTCCTCCTTCCTTACCCAGGTATTACCACACCCTTTTCACCCACTCCCTGCCCAAGGCTCTGTGGACCCTGGCCGATGAGGCACCCACCTGTGTGGATGTCCTGATGAACTTCCTAGTAGCAGCAGTCACCAAGTTGCCCCCTATCAAGGTGCCCCATGCAACTCGGCATAGGGAAACCAGCCCTCCACTGGTGAGGAACCAGGGGGGACTGGTGGCACTGGGAGGGCACTGGGGAAGGGATTCCCTTGGTCTAACCCAAATCCTTTTTGCTGCATGGGGCAGGGGTGGCTGAGGTTCAGAAGCTCAGAGAAGCCCTCCAACACTTTGCTCTGCCCTCTTTTAGGCACCTGGGGGTCCAGGTCTCAGGCAGGAGCAGCAGCCTGCCACCCAGGACTGCATCAACCAGATGGTGGCAGGGTTTGGCCACATGCCCCTCGTGTCCTCTCGCCTCCGTCTGGACCCAGTGCTCTTCAAGGACCCGGTGTCTGTGCTGCGTAAGAAATACCGCAGCCTGGAGAAGCCCTAGGAAGGACCGTCTCTACTGCCCTCCATCTGCCTGGGGTGGGTAGGGAGTGGAGTCTCAGCCTCCCTTGAGACTTCTGGAGACCCAGTCAAGGCTGCCAGCTAGCCCCCACCCGCAGGTCCCGATTGGCCAACCGCACCCTCCAGTCCCCAGGTGCAAGGGGCTGCCTCTGCTGCTCCGCCTGTGCTTTCAAAGACCTCTTGCCTTTCTGGCTTCTCTGCCAAGCTGACATCTACTTGTCTTTCAGATCCTCGTCTCCTCCACCAACTTGCCTGACTCCCACTTCTGCCCCGGATCCTCTGAGCTTTCCCCAGCTGGGTGTGTCCCACAGTCCCGAGAGCAGTCATTGCTGCCTTGCAAGGAACACCATCAAGCCCCAGGGCTGGCCCCGGAGGCCCGGGCCATGTCCCCTTCTCTCTGGCCTGGCAAGTGTGCCACAAACACTTGACAAAGAGATGGAAGAGACATCAACTACATACCTGGCTCTGGGCCCAGTGATGGGGGCATGGGCAGGGTGTTAACAAGTGAGAGCAAAACCCTACCCCCATCACCTGGGGTTTCTAATCCGGCCGGAAGGCAGTTTCTCGCAGACTCCTGGATTGTGAGGCTCAATCCTGGATGAATTGGAGAAGTGTCCGGGAGCCAGTGTCCGGTCTTCCTTCCCGACCGGCGGCCAGAGCAGAGTTTGGGCAGAAGAAGGTGGCCTGGGACCCTTGGCTCAGGCACTGCCGTCTTCCTGCATTACCATCCTTGACCACTAGAGGTCAGCACCACACCACGCTTCCTCCTCCCCGAAAGGGAACAGTTCTAAACCAGCCCAGGGAATGTGGAGGTTGGCGGTGTGCAGCTAGTAGTCTGAAAACTGGGGTAAGGAATCTGAAAGAAAAGCCCCACCCTTTGGCCCACACAGTTAGGAAGAAGACTGGGCCATTTATAGTGGGTGGGTGGGAGCAGGGGCAGTCCCCGATCGCCCTGCTGAGAGTGGCGTGAGGGAGATGACGCTGGGTTCGTTCACCTGGAACTGGAATTATCACTTCCGAAATAAAGCCTATGTCCTTGCCCCCTCAAGCTTGGGCTATAAGTAGCTCTGCAGCAGCTGCCTGGAGGGGGGCTCAGGTCTCGCCTGGGAGCGGAGGCCACTCTAGAGTAATGGGGATGGTGGGTCCAAGCCCAGGTCCAGGGTATCGGGTGTTCTGCTGCTTTGGTAGCCTCACAACTTTGGAAACTCCCGTGACTGCTGTCCAGAACATGCTGTCCCCAAGGCCTCTCCAAGGTTTCCCACCTCCATCCTCCAGCTAGACCTCTGGTCCCTGGATGGCTTGGGTCACTGCATGGGGTGCAGAGAAAGCTCCCCTTGGGGAGGCTTACTGTGGCTAGATTCTTGAAGTGGAGGGGGCATGGAGAGTTAAAGGAAAGGGGAGACAGTCTGGCCCAGAGTCAAGGACAGTGGGTGAGGAAGCACACAGCTGCAGCCCAGGCAGCCTTCCCAGGGTGGGGAGGACTCCAAGTGCAGGCCCAGCCAGGGGGACAAGAGGCACCTTTTCCCTCCCCACTCACAGCTGCAGCACCCAGAACACTGAATGGCCTTGGCATGGCCTTGGCCCTGGGTTGGCAGGCCCAAGGGCTCATACTGTACCAACATGCAGCCCAGAGCAGGCCTCCAGCCCCTGCCTGAGGAAGTGAGACAGAAATCCTAGACTTGTCCCACACTGGTTGTATAACTCTGGGCAAACGACTTCAACTCCTCTGAGCCTCAGTTTACACATCTGTAAAACTGGAGGAGAGCAATGGCTGTCTCTTGAGAGGGGTGTAAGGAACTGGCAGACAGCAAGCCCAGGTTTCCAAGCCTGCCCTAGGCCGGGGGCAGGGGGGAGGAATTTTGATTCCTGAGACTGGGGTGGAGTGAAGCTCAGCCACCCGCAGTCTCCCCTACCCCCCACCCCTACACACGCTTCCACAGATTTTTAAGCGGCTGAAAAACCTGCAGACCTAGCTCACAGGCGACCCTGGATGACTGCTGGAAAGGCACAGAGGTCGCTTCCCAGGTGGTAAGAGAGAGGCCAAGAGGGGAAGGTGAGTGACCAATACCCACCCCCAGGGCACCCTGACCCAGCTGCCCCTGGGGAGGCTGGGGGGCCCACCTGGCGCCCCTGGAAAGCAGCCTCAGGCCAGCCTTCTAGAATGGTGATGAAAAATAACCACTCTTCCACAACCACCAGGTGCTTAGCGGACTTTGGCTCCAGCCCTCACAACAACCCTGTGAGGTAGGTGTCAAGGTTCTCAGTCCACAGATGAGAGCGGCTCTGACTTGCCTGAGGGCAGAGACTACTAGATCAGGGCCACCCGATGACTGGGCATGCTGCCGCCTCTGTGAGACGGGGGGGCAGGTTACCCCCACCTTCACCATCTTGTAAATACAAGCCACCCCCTAATTCAGGAATCTTCACATGCACCCCAGGAAGCCAGGGCCTCCTGTCCTGGTCGTACCCTCTTTGTCCTCCATCCTCAAGTTCTGAGCAGGCTAGGCCGTACTAGCAACAGAGCTGGTCTAACCATATTGGATGTCAGGCTCCTTGACCCCCACCCCCCACCCCCGGCCACTATCTGGGTAAGAGAAGTAGCCTCAGGGGCTGTGCAGCTGTTAAATTGGGACCTAAGCTGAAATCTCTGCCCACCCCCACTCGTCCTGTCACCTTGGTGTTGGCAGAGCTTCCTGGACTGGGAGAATGAGGCAAGAGGACCAGCAGGTCCTTACAAACTTGGAAGCCCCCTCCGTCCAGGAAAAGAAAGATTTAGCTCACAGCTGAAGTGACTCAGGCACAGGTCAGCCTTAGATGCCCTCTGGCTCCTCATTTCGGGGACAGGGGTGGGCGGGGGTGACCTGTATAGCTGTGTAGGGTCCTCCCAGCTCCCCAACCCCCCACTGGCCTCCTTAAGCCGTATTGCTAGAGGCACAGGGAAGGGGCTTTGTTCCAGAGCTTCCTTACAGGTTCCCAAGGCAAAGGCCAGGCAGACTGAAAATGGGAAATGAGGCGGGTAGGTGACCCCTCACTATGCTTCACTGCCTTTCCAGAGGCTGCTGGTAGGCCAGCATGGGCTGAGGATGCGGCCCAGACTCTGCCCCGCCAGGAGCTGAGGGTGCCGGGTCACACTAGTTCTACAGCTGCTGAGTTCCCATCCTGGGGCTGGCAGTAGGCAGTTACGGGAGGCAGAGGAAGAGCCCATTCCTGGAGCGGGACAAGGCTCCTCCACCCTGAACGTGGAGTGGCGATCAGGAGAGGCACCCGGTTTATAACAGTCAGGCTAGGCGGAGTCCTGGCTCAGCCTGGGGGACACTCTGTCCAGCCATCTGCAGGCCTGTCCATGCTCCAGGTGGTGCCTGGCCAGGCGGTCAGGCCGAGGGGCCCTGGCATGACTGACAGTCCTTCATGTCCTCCGAGTAGTCCTCGATCTGGATGGTCACAGTGTGGAAGTGGAACTTCCCCTGCAGGCAGGCACTGGCTGCCTTCAGCACAGCCTGGGCATCTGTGTTCCGAGCTGGGGGCCAAGAGGACACACAGGGGGAGGCACCAGAAAAACGTTACTCACTGGTGGGCCCTTAGGAATGATTAGGAGCCCAAGTCTCATATCCTACCCCTTAGCAGAACAAGATGGGGAAGCACGGACATCAAGAAACCTTTAGACTCACTCCTGTACCAGGCCACCCTCTGGCTTCCATACCTGGCACAACCCTGAAAAGAGCAGGAAAAGCACTGGCTTTAAGGTTAGGAAGCCCCTCTGCCTCTTACGAGCTGTAAAAGCCTGGCCAAGTGACTTTACCCCCCCCCCACGCTCCGTTTCCTCATCTGTACATTGGACTGTGATGATCAAATGAAATCATGTATGCCAAGTACTCAGCCTAGGGTCAAGTCCAGTGCAGGGGCACTGCAAGCGTCTGGGATCATCTGGACCCTTGAGGGATGGCCCCAGGCCACCAGCTGCCTCTCCCCCTCACCCACCCCCAGGATCCCCACTGCTCACCGATGGCAATGTGCACAGACAGGACAGGCTGGGCCACGGTCAGCGCCCAGATATGCAGGTTGTGCAAGGCTTCCACCCCCTCCACCGACAGCAGCAGATCCCGCACGGCTGTGAAGTCCACGCCCTTGGGGGTCCCTGAGGACAGCAGGGACAGGGGCTGAAGGAACCGGTTCCCTCCCACCCCCACCGGTTCCTGCTGCTTAAATGTCTTCTCACTCAGACCTCATCGGCCAGCAGACCCGAAGCTGCCCCACCTCCCAAATGGTCCCCATCACATCTCCCTGTCGGAGTTTCCTCTTCACACTTAACGCTGTGGGAAATTATCGTATTTGTTAGTTTCTTGCTGTCTCCCAAGATGGAAACACTGTGAGATCAGGACATCTGGCTTACTGCCCTCTCCTCAGCGCCTGGAAGAGTGCCTGGGCCCCACAGTATATGCTCAATTAAAAAAAACCAAAGAAACAAAAAAACTTTTAATGGAAAGAAGGCAACCTGGGGATCCCTGCACCCCCATGGGGCAGGATTACACTCTTATCTGGGTCAATCACACTCTTGGAGAAAAAGCCCTGACCTGCAGCCAGACACTCCTGCTGACCTCAAACTGAGCCAGATGGACTCTGACCACATAGAGACCTATGATCTTGGAGCACAAGAAAGCTGGGTGAATAAGTGTGAACTCGGGGCAGCCCATTTACCACCACCAAGCACCCCTCAAAGCCCTGCCTTGTCCTCAGGAGGCAGGGGCCACAGAAAGGATGCTCCGGGTGGAGTGGACTCAGTGGTTCTGTCCAACACCGACTGTCTTTTTCTGACCCCTAGTCTGGCCAGCCCTCTGTGCACTGAGAAGCATAATCCTCACCCCCCCACAAAGGGAAGGCAAACGGAGACTAAGAAAGCATATGAAGAAGGGCTAGAGTGCCAGATGCTACAGACACCACCCAAAAGTCCTCTAACTAGGCAGGGAGGACACATCCCAGCAGGGAGGAGGCACCCTGGGGACAAGAGGAAAGGAAAGGACGATTCAGGACATTTCCAGGAACAACCATACCCCAGGGCCCTGCTCAGTGCCAAGATCAGCCTGGGACTCTGGGAGGTTCTCCAGCCCATGCCAGGCTCCAGCCCATGGCCCCCCATCAATATGCTGGGCACCCCTCCCAACACACACACACACACACACACGACTTAATTAGAGCTTGAGAGCCAAGAGCAAAAAAGGAGCCCCAAGCCTAGGTTACCTTCCATCAGCACCAGGATCACATCTCTCAGGATGGTCAACGTTGTCCCCAGGACGAGGACAGAGAAGAGGAAGGTGCAGATGGGGTCTATATACTTGTACTCGGGCTACAGGAAAAGAGGAAGGCAGAGCTGGGCCTCACCACCCAACACCTCCGCCTCCCTTCTCCCCTCCCACCCAGCATTAAATCGGGTAGAAGGGCTTTCTCTGCAGGGTGGGCATGAGCCTTGCCCTGGCCCTGCCTCCCAGTTCCCTACCTTTCATTCCATGTCCAGAGGGACAGGCAGGACAGACCACGGTTCAGGATAAGGCACATACCTTCCCACCCCTCCTGGCCCAAGGGGCAGAGGCATGGACAGAGTTAAATGGAATCTAGACACCATCTGGTCCAACATCCCCAGCTTATAGATGGAGAAAGAGAGGCTCAGTTAGAGCAACAGACTCACTCTACATTACACAGCTAGCGAGGGGTGGAGCAGACTTCCAACACAATGCCTGGCTCTTTCCACTACACCACACTACCTCTGTGAGTCCTGGCTTGGGAAGCACACAGTCCTGGGTTTGAATCTGGCTCCACAACTTACCAGCTGGGTGATGCTGTGCAAGTCCCTGAGCCTTTCTGAGCTGCAGAAAACACCACCATCTCCCCTTCAGGGTGGGTGTCAAGATCAGAAGTGCTGACACTTAGTGGGTGTTGGGTAAATGGTTCCCTCCCTCTCCCACCCCTTTGTCCAGAGCTGGGAAGGAGCTAGAATCTGGAAAGGGTCCTGTGCAGAGAGGAGCCCCCAGATGAGCTACACTCCTTTCCTCACCCAGCCCACTTCCTCCTGTCCCCAGCTCTGACCTTGAAGTATAAAATGTAGGCAGCCACCAAAACGCCCAAGCTCTGCAAAAAGTCTCCAATCACATGGATAAAGGCAGCTCGGACGCTGGGATTCTCCTGATGCTGGCTGGCGTTGTCACTGTGCCCATGGTCATGGCCATGCCCATGGCCGTGGCTGTGCCCGTGGCCATGGCCGGACTGGTGAAGGATAAACCCCATTCTATGGAAGTGGAGACAAGTTCAAGGGATTCACTGAGGTAGCAGATAAAGACTTCACTCAGCCAGGCAGAGGCCACCTATTAGGAGTGGCCTCCCCGTGGAGTAAAAATCCCAACCCCCCACCCCCAGACCACATGATCCCTTTGGCTGCATGAGGAGCCTGGTTCAAGTGGCCTCAGTCCAGAGTGCCTGCCATCCAATGCCAGGCTGAATCTGGGCACAGAGATGTCCCAGTGCCAAACCTCAGACCAGGAGAGCACACAGGGTTCCTCTAGTTCCTCCCACCTTTGCACAGATGGTGATGCTGAGGCCTAGAGAGGAAAGTGGCTTGTCCGAGGCCAATGAACAAGGGAGAGAGAAAACCAACAGAGACCCCCGTGCTCTATGCATCCTGCCTCTCAGAGGTGGATTTCAGGCACATCACCTTGAGAAAGGACTCAGATTCTGCCTCTAGGGACACCTGCTCCTGCAAGAACTACACTCGCCCTTCCGCATGGCAGGTATGAAGCCTCTTTGCTTATTCACTGACAGGCAGGTACGTGTGTAACAAGTGGGAGGAGGGAGGACTCACGGGGAACTGAGGCCACACTCACATGATGTTCACGACCACAGCACAGCCTGAGGTGATCAGCATGGTGCCCCCCACGATCTCATAGTTCCCGGAGATCAGCCGTTCGACCGCCAGGTACACCAGTACCCCAGTCACGACCCAGATGGACAGCACAGAGAGCAGGGCGCCCAGGATCTCTGAGGAAAAACCCGACCCCCAGCAGCCATCTCAGAGTGCGGCCCTAAGGCTGAGGAGCCCCGTCCCCCTCCCCAACGTCCGGGCCTGGGTCTGATCAGGCTCTGCTGGAGGTCTGGCTGGTGGGGCTGCACCTTACCCCACTACTCCTACATCTGAGAATGTCCGCACGAGGAGAAACCCAAGAAGTCAGCAGGCTCAGTCCTCTCTATTGAAGCTGACCCATTAAAACAGAAACCTATTGCCCAGCTGGCAAAGTGAGGCTTCTGAGGAACAGAGGCTGGGCCATCTGCAGCCCAGAGATGAATTTCAGAAGCTTTTGCTGACCTTTCCCTCCTCCCCAGAGTTATATGCAGAGTCAGTGCGACAGTCATTTCTTTTTCTTCTTTTTCTTTTTTTTTTTTTGTCTTTTTAGAGCCGTACTCATGGCTTATAGAGGTTCACAGGGTAGGGCTCGAATCAGCTACAGCTGCCTGCCTACATCACAGCCACAGCAACACGGGATCTGAGCTGCACCTTCAACCTACACCACAGCTCATGGCAATGCCAGATCCTTAACCCACTGAGCAAGGCCAGGGATGGAACCTGCATCCTCATAGATGCTAGTCAGATTCATTTCTGCTGAGCCACGCTGGCAATTCCTACCGTTGTTTATTCTTAAAGTCTGGCCACCTCAGTTCCTAGGAAGGTGGAATCTCCTTCCATGCAGGGTGGGAGTTCCCAGAGAACAGGGGACCAGGGCTCCCCCATCAGACTGGGAGCTCCCAAAAGCCAGAAGCCAAGGTTGACATTCTCTTCCCCCACCCAAGTTCCACCCACTGCACCCTCCTAAGAATGCATGTCATAACGTATCTCCTCTTCCAATTCCATCCCCAACCTAACCAGGGCCCTCACCAGCTCGCTGCCAGCCGAAATTCATGGTCTTGGTGGCTGGCCGGGAGGACATCCAGAGGGAGAAGAGGCTGATGAGCATGCTGGCAAAGTCAGTAAGCAGGTGGGCTGCATCTGTCATGATCGCCAGGCTATGAGCTAGGTACCCACCTAGAGGGGCAGGGCCAGGAGGATGAAGGGTTCTTATCACCTCCCCTAAAGAGCCAGCTTCCCAGAGTGTGTGTGTACCAGGGAAACCATGAGCTCTGGAGAAAGACATTAGCTATATAACCATGAGCAAGTGACTTACTTTCTCTGAGCCTCAACTTCTACTATCTGGGAAGTGGGATTAGCAAAACCTCTTTAGAGGGTAAATGTGAAAACGGAGTTCAAATTGGACCTGGAAAGCATAGGAGGCACTCGGTAAATGCTCTTTCCTTCTAGGCCTGCAGGTCTTCCCTGACCTACTAGGTGTGTGTGATCTCGGGCAAGTTACTTGACCTTATGGTGCCTCAGTGTCCTCGCGTGTGAGATAAAGAGAATGACAGCACCCATATGACAGCACAAGGTTGCTGTGAGGATTGCATGGGACAGTGGGCATACAAAGGGCTTAGCATGGTAAATGTTCAATAAATGGGACTACTGGTATTAACAGCATGGGAATACCCAGGAGAAAGGCCTTTTGGATCACTCAGACTATCCATGTGCCCACTTCATTTAATTAGCAGCAAAGTCCTTACCAATGACTTCCCCAATCATGAACAACAGGCAGAAGGCAGCGGCCACACAGAGCTGGCGCCAGGCCTGCTTCTTCTTGGGGTCCCAGGGACTGTCAGGGCCCTTCTGGGCATGACAATAATGGTTGCTCTTGGCAGCCAGCTCAATGGGCTGCAAGTCCATGCCAGGTGAGGACAGAGGGATCCAGCTAGCCCCATTCTGCCACAGAGATCTGTAAGACCTGTCCAGAGAGAAAGCGAGAGGAGATACTTAGCTCTGAGATGGGAGCAAGGGGGCGCTGACTCCCGTCTTACCTCTCTTTGGGGCCTTGGAGTTCCCAGGTGCCCATTTGGAAGAAGTGCTAACAATACTCTAAGCTCGACAGACTCTCGGAGGAGTGACCAGAAGCCCCTGTTTGCAGGGGGTGCTGAGGAATGACCAGTCCAGGAGTCTCGGCCCCAGGTGCTCCCTCCTCCTTCATCCCTCCCAGGGCCTGGAGGAGGCAAAGACCTTGGAAGGTGGCCAAGAGGCTGGGCCGGTCCAGCCGACCGCGGAGAAGAACAGAGCTTGGGCTCAGGGAGAAGAGAAGATACCGCCTTTCCCGCCCCCACCTTAAGCCCTAGGGGACACTGGGCCTCCCAGGGCCTAGCTGCCCTGGGGCAAAGTGCCGGCCCAGGGGCGGGGGCTCCAGGCACGCACTCCCCACTAACCTTCAGGGGTTAGGATCTGCGCTCAGCCGCGAGGGAGAGAAGGTCCCCCGGCCCACGCTCCATTTCCCTTTCCTTCACCCCACCCCTCCCCTCCTCCTTTGTGGTCCCAATTCAAGCCGTCGCCAAAACCATCCACTGCCAGGAGAGCACAAGAGGAGGTGCGTCTGATGCCACTCAGATTTCCGCCCCTCCCCAGGCTCCCGCCTTACCTGGCTCCCAGCCTGGCGTTCAGCAGATGCAGCTTCTCGGTGGCCTCCATGCGGCCCCGCGCGCCCAGCCGCGTGCGCCTTGGAAGCTGCGCGCGGGACGGCCCCGGGGCGCGCACTCACCTGCCTGGAGGGCCCGGCTTGCCGCTCCCGCCGCCCCGCCGCGTGCGCCCCTCGCCCGCAGGCTCCGCCGCGAGTCCGCTCCCGCCTGGGTCGCGCGAGGGAAGCCGAAGGGTCGTCCCGCCACCGCTGTCGCCCCCACAACGCCTGCCGCCGCGCCTAGCGCCCGCTGGCTTTATCCGGGCCCCTCTACCCCGTGTGAAACGGTGCGTCGTGCGCAAAAGCCCGCAGGGAAGGGGGAGGGGGTGGCGGGCCGCAAAGGGCCCCGGCGCTGCCCCCTAGCACCCGTTCCCCTGCGCCTCTGGAGCCCAAGAAGCCCACCTGGCCGGCGACAGAAAGCCTACCTGCCTCTGCTCAGCGCTTCTGCTGGTGTTTCTGAGTTAGGACTGGGCTGCGCCCACCTTCCTCCGCGCGGGTCTGGCCAAGTCCCACCGACGTTTGTAGAAATCCGTTTTGGGGTCCCCTGAGACCAGGAATGTGGCTCCTAAACTTTGAATAAGGGTTCCTGAATGCCGAGGTTGTGTCTTTCCCTCAGGAAACCCCAGATCGCTTTCCACCCTCAGGCTCCAGACGCCCGAGGTCCCCCGTGTTCTTCCGCTCAGACTGGGGGCTCCTGGGCAGGGTATGCCTGCGCTCAGGATGGGGCGGTACCCCTCCTTAAGACCAGTCGGTACTGATTGACTCATCCTCACCACTGAAGAAGCGCCAGTTCCTCCCCTCTTGCACGCTCGGATTAGAGTCTGGAGTGGCCGGCTTTATCTCCACCGCTACAAGGAGAGTGTCGCGGTTCAGCCGCAGTTGCCATCTGGACAGAACTGACACCACTACCACCACACCATCCTTCCTGCTCTGCCCCGAAGCAGTTCACAGGAGCCCCAGGAAGGTGCCCTGCGAGGGGTTCCGCCGAGGGCAGAAGCCGGCCAGCCCTTGCTGGAGGCTTGGTGCCCCACCCACTTGAAGCTTCGCCCTCCCCCAGGGGCCTCTGTCCTCAGCTCTGACCTCTAATGGGTGCCTTCTAAATAGAGAGAACTTTGGGTTGGCAACCTCCCTAGCCAGTCACTCCTCATCAAGGGCGCTGGGGACCTTGCCTTGGATATGGCCCTTCGCAGAGACAAGAGTATAGGGTTCGAGCCCCTGGCCCACAGCAATGAAGACGAGAAGAGGCTCCTTCAGGGTCTCCCTACAGAAGTCATCTTGTTAGAAGATTAAGTGCAAGGAGTGAGGGTGGTAGCGGCATGTCCACCTAGATTGGGTCCCCACGGAGTGCCTGTCCACCCACTGTGGACTGTGTGGAAAACCTTTACCGCAGGCTTCCTGGCTTTCCTGTATAGTCTAAGAACCAGCAGAATGAGCGTTACCTGGAGAAGGTGTAAAATGCAGGTTCCAGATCCTTGCATCGGACCAATTGAATCTTGGTGTGGAGCCTGGCAATGGGCATGTTTACACGTTCCCCAGGGATTTTCTGCACAGTAAATTTTGAGGACCTCTGCATAAGCTCTTAGCATCTCAGATATTCACCTGATCTCCTCTAAAATTTTTTTATGACAGATTTCCCTTAAATCAGTACTTTCCCAGGTTAGTTTGTAAGGGTTTGACTGATCAGTTAACATTTGATTTACTGAAAAACTGCTCCACTAGCATTCTATACCTGGCTCAGTCAGAGGTTGCCAGGAGGTCCTCGGCAAATGATCTAGCAGTTCATAGACTTCAACAATTTTATTCTAAAAATGTAGATTCCCCTATAAGGCAAAAAATGTTTCCTGTCCTTCCAGTTCTGCAAGGATCAAGCTTTTAGCTACTGCAGTCACCCACTGAGGGGAATTCAGGATGGAGAAAAACAGGAGTATTCTTGCTTTGGATATACTAGCCCTTAGGTAGTTAAAATCATGTAACGCAAAATTTCCAATGACCCCAGATTCTTGCATCTTCCCATACATAGCATAAAGTTAAAATCATTAATTTGAAATATTTATTCCTTGTGATTAACCCAGTACATGTTTTTCCCAGCAAAAAAAATTAAAGTTTATATATACATCTTAGTTCCTCTTTTTTTTTTTTTTTTTGCTATTTCTTGGGCCACTCCCACGGCACATGGAGGTTCCCAGGCTAGGGGTCTAATCGGAGCTGTAGCTGCCGGCCCACGCCAAAGCCACAGCAACACAGGATCTGAGCCGTGTCTGCAACCACAGCCGTGTCTGCACCACAGCTCACGGCAACGCCAGATCGTTAACCCACTGAGCAAGGGCAGGGACCGAACCCGCAACCTCATGGTTCCTAGTCGGATTCGTTAACCACTGCGCCACGACAGGAACTCCTTAGTTCCTCTTTTACTTCTTCAGAGCCTTTCCTCAGAACTATCTCAGAGGCTGTTTCCGGGACTGTAGCCCTCAGAATAAAACTTAACTCACAAATTTTTTGTTGTGCATTTTTATTTGTCAAAACCCACGTTCTGATTCTGTAGGTCTAGGGAGAGGGTCTAGGAATCTATATTTTTAAAACTTGTATGTTTACTATTATGAAGGTATTATTCGTTTTTTATGGTATAATGGTTATGATTTTAAAAAGAACATTTAGGAGTTCCTGTTGCAGCTCAGCAGTTAACAAACCCAAGTAGTATCTATGAGGACTAGGGTTCGATTCCTCCCCTCGCTCAGTGTGTTGAAGAATCTGGTGTTGCCATGAGCTGTGGTGTAGATCGCAGACACGACTCAGATCCTGTGTGGCTGTGGCTGTGGTATAAGCTAGCAGCCGTAGCTCTGATTGGACCCCTAGCCTGGGAAACTCCATATGCTATGGGGGCAGCCCTAAAAAGAAAAAACAAACAAACAAAAGCCATTTAAAGTATTGAAAGATTAAAAAAAAAAAAAAAACTCAAAAAAGAGTTCCTGTTGTGGTCCAGCAGAAACGAATCCAACTAGTATTCATGAGGACGTGGGTTTGATCCCTGGCCCTGCTCAGTGGGGTGAGGATCCTACATTGCTGTTAGCTGTGGTATAGTCATAGACATGGCTCAGATTCTACATTGCTGCTTTGGTATAGGCGAGCAGGTGCAGCTCCAATTTGACCCCTAGTCTGGGAACTTCCATATACGTGTGGCCCTAAAAAAATAAAGTATTAAAGGATAAAAGGACATGACAGCTGGGATTTGGGATTTTCCTTATAATAACCCCAGTTGAGGGAGGGGGTAATGATGGAGAAGAAATGAGTGTGTCAGTAATTGCTGAAACTGAGTGATGAGTGTGGAGAGTGTGTAGTATTGTTATACTATTCCCACTACTTTTCTGTATTTTGAAATTTTCCAGAATTAAAGATTAGGGAAAAGTAAACCTCTGGTAATAATAATGCAGCAGCCTGTGGAACTGTCAATATTCATGGAATAACTTCTTGGAAGCCTGTTTGCTTACAGCATAGTCTTAAAGGAAATTTCTTTAACTGTTTTGGTTTGCAAGACCCCTTTGTGTGGCAAAGTAGATCCCCTTGTTTGCAGTGAACAGATATCTCCCTGGAATTCAAATTTCTGACTGCAGAGCCTTGACTGCCCACCCTCCTCCCTCTGATTACTGACAAAATAGTAGATGGGTACACTGGGCTCCTATGTGATCAGTAACCTGGAGAAGAAATCTGGAGATAGAATGTGGACAGATTGTAATACTGATTCTTGTGATTTCAAGGTGATGAAAGTTTCTCTCTGGGAGTTCCTGTCGTGGCTTGGCATAAACAAATCTGACTAGCATCCATGAGGACACAGGTTCCATCCCGGGCCTTGCTCAGTGGGTTAAGGATCTGGCGTTGCTGTGAGCTGTGGTGTAGGTCGAAGATATGGCTCAGATCTGGTGTTGCTCCGGCTGTGGTATAGGCTAGCAGCTATAGCTCTGATTAGACCCCTAGCCTGGGAACCTCCATATGCCAAGGGTGCAGCCCTAAAAAAAAAGACAAAGAAAAAAAAAGAGAGAGAGAGAAAATTTCTCCCTTTCTGGCCTCAAATTCCTTCAGTCTCCTTTAGGAAGATACTTTAGGACTATAAAGAAAAACAAGTGCATGCTTGTCAAAAAAGACAGGACAGTGGCTATGTCCAAGCAGGAGGAGGGAAGCACACAAAGGGCTTCTAGAGGCTGATAACGTTTTCTTTCTTTCTTTCTTTCTTTCTTTCTTTCTTTCTTTCTTTCTTTCTTTCTTTCTTTCTTTCTTTCTTTCTGTTATGGCCTCACCAGAAGCATATAGAAGTTCCCAAGCCAGGGATTGAATCCAAGCCTAAGTTTCAACCTATGCCTCAGCTGTAGCCAACACTGTGCATCCTTTAACCCACTGTGCAGGGCTGGGGATCGAACCTGTGCATCTGTAAAGACCCAAACTGCTGCAGTTGGATTCTTAACGCACTGAGCCACACAATGGGAATTCCGAAATATAGTTGATTTGAGATGTTTCAGGTGTACAGCAAAGTAATTTTGTAAAATATATAATGTTCTTTTTCTTGACCTGCTCATAGAAGCACAGGATTTCACTATACAATCATTTATTTAACTCTAAAATTGGAGTTCCCGTCGTGGCCCAGTGGTTAACGAATCTGCCTAGGAACCATGAGGTTGTGGGTTCGATCCCTGGCCTCGCTCAGTGGGTTAAGGATCTGGCGTTGCCGTGAGCTGTGATGTAGATGGCAGATGTGGCTTGGATCCGGAGTTGCTATGGTTCTGGCATAAAAAACTCTAAAATTAGTTCTGTGCACTTGTGTTTATGTAATATGTCACACATTTTTTTTTCAATTTTAATGCCTCAGAACTTGAGAAAGGACTGGAAATGAAAGCAAGCAAAAATCTGATTCCATAAAATTCAAAGTTAGACAAAAAAAAGAAGAAGAAAAAGAAGGAGTTCCCATCGTGGTGCGGCAGAAACGAATCCGACCACGAACCATGAGGTTGCAGGTTCAATCCCTGGCCTCGCTCAGTGGGTTAAGAATCCAGCATTGCCGTGAGCTGTGGTGTAGGTCAAAGACACGGCTCAGATCTGCTGTTGCTGTGGCTGTGGTGTAGGCCAGCAGCTACAGCTCCAATTAGACCCCTAGCCTGGGAACCTCCATATGCCTTGGGTGGGGCCCTAAAAAAAGACAAAAAACAAACAAAAAATTTGAAGTTAGAGACTAAGTTAGTCTTGGAAAAACTCCCAGAAGTGAAAATGGGTAGAGGTATGAGGGTTTAAAGCACTTCCATAAAATGAATTCCATAGAATGCTAGTTCTGGAGGATGTCAACTGAATGAATAAGTTGGGAAGTGCTGGGTTAAATATTCAATCCACCCAAAAATATTAAGAGCTTTAAGGATCAGGCAGTATTCCAAACGCCGTGAACTTGATGGAGCGGTGATTTGTCTCAAGCTAAACGGCTTTCTTTCTGGCAGAACTGCTCAGAGCCCTTAAGTTGCTACTGAGTTCTGAATCGCCAAAATGTGGGACAGGATTTCTCTGATGGCCTAGTGGTTAAGGATCTGGTGTTGTCATTGCTGTGGCTCAGGTTGAATCCCTGGTCCAAGATCTTCCACATGCCACAAGCACCACCAAAAAAAAAAAAAAAAGAGTGGGACAGACTCTGCGTGTTTCTCAAATTTCTAAATCCAAGGTGTCCCAGACCCAATTAACATGGCACCTCAGGTTCACTCAGCTGCACTGCTATCCCAGCCCCTCATCCGCTTGTTCATGGAGAGGCTGAATGCTACTTCAGCTGTGGTCATCACCTCATCCCCTAGCATTCGTGGCTGTCCTGGCCTTTCCTGGAGTGAATCTGTGCTCTAGCAGAGCCTCTGTAGGGAGCTCCAGTGTGCCGGGTGTAACCCCTAACAGGCTGTTTCTGGGGCTTTTTTTCCCCCATTTTTTTTATGCAAGTGCCTGAACTTAAGCTTTGATGATCCGTTTCAAAAGAGGCATCCACTTTATCTCTAATAAACACCTTGCCAGCCACACCGCCAGATAAAGAACCAGGCCGCCTCTCCCCACTGAGGATCCTTTGTTTTAGAGATCTTAGCTGATTTTGCTAACTGACCATTTGGGCCACTCGGCTTTTTCTCTCTTCCCCACTTTAAATTCTTGCTCTTATGTTTTAAATTCAGTGAAACTTTGAAACCCTATGCCTCCACCCTGGACCCCAATAAAAGCAGAACCCCAGGCCTGTGCTTTCTCCCTCCCTCTCTCCACCCTTGAACTCATTACATGGCCCCAGGGATGCTATGTAATTTCTAGATCTTATAAGTAATAAACCCTTCCTTTTTCAAAGTTTTCTTAATGGTTAGTGCTGAAGGGCTTCTTGAAATCAAAATAAGAACTGCAAGGGCCGGTCCAACCACAATGTGGGTTATTGATAAGCCAAGACCTGCGCACAACACACACCCAACCCCACTGGACCCCCGGAGGCGCTGCTGCGCCCACCACCTGCAGAGTCAGCTGACAGGTGCCTTCCAGCTTCCCCTGCAGCTGCCCCAAGCAAAGGCCAATTAATGCAATGGAAGAGCAAAGACCTTAATCCTGAGAGATGGGAGGTGAAGGGTGCTGGCTGACGTCTCTCCCTTCTTCCCCCTGATGAGCTGTTGAGGCACCCTGTTCTTTATGACCTGCTAGAAGCATCTGCTGTGGCTGAGCAAACAGCGGGGGCTCTTAGAGAAGCTGTGGCCAGCTCTGTAACATGATACATTTTATTTGCTTCCCTCCTTTCCTGCCTTAATTCCCCTTCCCTTCACTCTGGCTGTCCTGAAAATGTAGCTAAACTAAAGCCTTTACGCTTTGCCTCAGCTCTGGTTTCTGGAGAATCAGAGAAGAAGGCCTTGGCCTTTCTGGAGGGTCTGTTTTCCATGGAGCTTTCATTGGGAAAGGCTGGTTTAAAGGACAACTTCTTCGGCGGGATAGAAACCTAGGCTTGCCATTCCTATTTCCTGGCGCACGCTTCCTATCGCGCCTTCTGTCCTACCACCCAGAATGCCCCTTTCCAAAAAAGGGTGACTGAAACCCCAGCTCTGTGGATAATAAGTAGAAGAAAGCGCTGTGCATTTATTAAAACAACATATAACACAAACTCGGTTACCGTCCCTTATGTCAGGAATTGACATTGAAATACAGTACGTTATCCCTTCCTAGGCCTGTGAGGGCCACCCAGCCCTCCTGCCAAGGGAAGGAAGTGGGCAGCTGTATCAGCCTGGCTTCCTTCCCTTCTTTATAATAATCGCCAGTCACACAATGACCAGGCGTTATCATACAAAATTTCCATTACAAAAAGCACCAAATCGGCATACATATACAAGTATATACAAAAATCACATTTTAAAAACGTACAAAATATTCCATTCTGCACCAACGTAGAAAAGTATCTAGTATGGTTGTTTCAAGCATGTTTCCAAATCTGGTTCACAACGCTGGACACAGCGGTGGGGTCCTACTCCTAGTTCCTGCTCTCTGAGCAGAGAGAAGACACACCTCCCCGTTGCCCCTCCAGGGGCCCGACCCCTCCCACCCTGGGCCTGTCACCAAGGCAGCTGGGCCCATCCCCACCCTCCCCAGTCTCTCTGCATCTAGAGGGTCTCTCCATCATCCAGCTCCTTTTACTGGTGTGCTGAAAGAAAAAGAATGAGAAACCCAAGGTGAGATGACGACTCAGGAGGATCCAGACCTTACCAAGCTGCCATGACAAAATTGTCAAACTCCAATTCCTGCCTGGCTTCTTTTTAAAACCAAAATAGAATGTAGCAGGGAGTTCAACCCATGAGGTCGAGGGTCCACCCCTGGCCTTGCTCAGTGGGTTAAGGATCCGGTGTCACCGTGAGCTGTGGAGTAAGCCGCAGACGCGGCTTGGATCCTGAGTGGCTGAGGCTGTGGCATAGGCCAGCAGCTACAGCTCCAATTTGACCCCTAGCCTGGGAACCTCCATATGCCACAGGTGCAGCCAGAAAAAGGAAAAAAAAAATCAAAAAACAAAAAACTAGAAGTCTACTTTGTATTTTCTAACTAGATTGGAATTTAGTTCCAATAATAATACGAATTGAAAACATAATAACATTAGCAAAACTGTCCTTTCTATGCACCAATGCATTAAATGACCATTTACTCCTAAATACCACCTATTCTTTTGAGGTTGGTACTATGATGTCCCATGCACAGATAAGTAGTTAAGACTCAGAAAAGTTGTGAATTGCCCAAGATCACACCACTGGTCCATGGTAAATCTGTGATTCAGAACCAGGCCCTTAACTATACTCTGCTAGGCTGGCAAACTCAGATGCTCACAGGAACCAGCAGGTGACATGAATGGGTCAAGCAAGTAAGCTGAGAGTGGTGGAACTGGGCAAACTGGCAAGTGCATGTCCCACCCAAAGAGGGCAGCCATTGCCCGGTGCCAGCTCTCTGAGATTAGAGAGAAGGGCGAGCCCAGCAATTGTTAGCGCCTTCCAAATTTTCACAAGGTGAAAATCCAGATTTGTAGTTGAAATCTAAACAAAACAAAGCAAAACAAAACTTTTGTTTAAAAAATCTACTAATTTAGGAGTTCCATGTTAACCTAGCAGTTAAGGGATCTGGCGTTGTCACTGCTATGGCTCAAGTCACTGCGGTGATGCAGGTTTGATCCCTGGCCTGGGAAATTCTGAATCTCAAAGGTGCAGACAAAACAAACAAACAAAATCACTAGTAATTTTAAAAAGATTGACAACTGGAGTTCTCAATGTGGCAGGTAGGAAATGAATCGGAGTAGGAACCATGAGGTTGAGGTTTCAATCCCCGGCCCCCTCAGTGGGTTAAGGATCTGGCGTTGCCTTGAGCTGTGGTATAGGTTGCAGGTGAGGCTCAGATCTAGCATTGCTGTGGCTGTGGTGTAGGCCAGCAGCTGTAGCTCTGGTTCGACCCCTAGCCTGGGAACCTCCATATGCTGTGGGTGCAGCCCTAAAAAGCAAAAAAAAAAAAAAAAAAAGCAAAAAAAAAAGAAAAGAAAGAAAGATTGACAACTAATTAAAAAATTCTGATGACCATCGGGCCAAGTCTGCCTTATGAGTGCTGTATTGCTTTCTGTTTAGTAAGGTCATTTAGCTGTAAAACGGGAATTATTTACTAGGAATAGGAAACAGTTTGATTGTTTTTTTTTTTCCCTCCATAAGTAAAAGGGAACATGATTTTAATAGGAACAGGAAATAGCACCCCAGTGTCAAGCACCACACTGTTGTCACCGAATGAATGAATGAATAAATGGAGAAAGACGGAATTTCTCACCTTCTTCCTTCCCCTCTGTGGCCTCTTCCTCTTCCTGATCTTCTTCTTCTTCTTCAATTAACTCTTCCTCTTCCTCATCTGTGTGTGACAAAGAACAACAGCATTGGTTGGGGCTGGTGTCTCAGAGGAGAGGCTCAAGGGGGATCCAGGCTGGAGAGAGCACTCATCACATCCCCAGCTGGGGTGACATCAGTGGCCCGGGAGGTGATGTGCTTACCAAACCCAAGCTGCACAGAAGCCAGCTTCCTCCTTCCCCATCTCCTCCTCCCTTTCCACACCCCTCCAAGGGAGAGCGGCTCAAGGGCTCCTTTGTTCTAACAGCAGTAGTATCTCTCACTTGATCTGCCTGAGACCTGGGGAGACTCTGGGGAAGCCTTGCACCTCTGTACATTTCTTAGCCACCTCCATGTTGCCTGGGAGAAATGGGACAAAAATGCCTGTGGTTCTCAGGGATCAGAGTCCTTATCCTGAAGGAATCTCCTCAACCTTTGAAATCTGCTTGTCCAGCTCTCCTTGTCCAGTTTTCCGCATTCCTTAGCCTACAGACGCTTGGATACGGGATGCAGAGTGCTTCTGAGGCCACGTACTCCTTGGTCATCTGAAGCTGAGCCCCAGACAGTGACTGCGCCACACCCCACGTCCCCACTCTCCCATCCTGGGAGATCACCTTCAAGCCCTCCACACGCAGACCACGCCCCCTCCTCACGCCCTCTCTCAAATCACTCTCTTAATCCTTTGGGGGCCCTGAAAGGGTCACCAAGAGTCAGAGCCTCTATCAAGAGTTTCTGGGGAGAGGCTTGAAAGAATTAATTCCTCCATACTGATGGCCCAAATTCCAGAAAATGTAGCTGGGATCTGTGCAAAACCCAGGGAATTCTTTTGGTGGCAGTTTAATCATTATCACAGTTTTTTTAAGCTTTATTAAAGCGTAGTTGATTTCTTTATCACAATATACTACTGATAGAAGCATTTGCTGAGGACTTACTGTGGTCCAAGTGGCTATTTATGCTAAGGACTGTACAGGCATTGCCTCAGACAACCCCTGCAAGGGTCTTGTGAGCCAGACAGCCCTTGGTGGAATTACTGGCTGTGTGACCTCCCCTCCCTTGGCGTCATTGCCTCAACTGCAAAATGGAGATGACAACAGAAACTACCTCTTTTTTTTTTTTTTTTATCTTTTTTCCATTTCTTTGGGCTGCTCCCTCGGCATATGGAGGTTCCCAGGCTAGGGGTCTAATCGGAGACGTAGCCACCGGCCTATGCCAGAGCCACAGCAACGCAGGATCCGAGCCGTGTCTGCGACCTACACCACAGCTCATGGCAACGCCGGATCATTAACCCACTGAGCAAGGGCAGGGATCGAACCCGCAACCTCATGGTTCCTAGTCAGATTCGTTAACCACTGCGCCACAACGGGAACTCCAGAAACTACCTCTTAAAGTTGTTGTATTAAACAACAGGAAAAAAAAAAAATAGAAGTTCCTGTTGTGGCTCAGCTGTAACGAACCCAACTAGTATCCATCGGATGGAGTTCGATCCCTGGCCCTGGGAACTTCCATATGCCATGGTTTTGACCCTAAAAAGCAAAAAAAAAAAAAAAAAAAAAGAGAGAGAGAGAGAGAGAGAAAGAAAGGCATTCCCATTGTGGCATAGTGGAAACAAACCCAACTAGTAACCCTGAGGTTGCCGGTTTGATCCCTGGCCTTGCTGAGTGGGTTAGGGATCTGGTGTTGCCATGAGCTGTGGTGTATGTTGCAGACGCGGCTTAGATCCCAAGTTGCTGTGGCTGTGGCCTAGGCCGGTGGCTACAGCCCCTATTTGACCCCTATCCTGGGAACCTCCACATGCCGCAGGTGTGGCCCCAAAAAGCAAAAACAAAAACAAAAATACAGAATTTACTTCAAGGGCGCAGTATCTGGGACACAGAAGGTGCTTGATAAACGGTAGCTGTGGGTACTCTCCCATTACCTACATGGACACTGAGGCTCGGGGAGATTACTGAAGGCCGTGCAGATATTCACGATGCCAGACTACTCACATCACATGATCCACTCCTGAGTATCTTAGCTTAGGGAGGGCAACAGCGGAGCAGATGATCTATAGCAATGGATATATCCAAGTCCAAGTCCATTGGCATCTCAGCTCTGGGATGCATTTTGACCTTACTCAAGAATAGGGTCTATTTGGGCTTCGGAGAATAGATGTAATACAGCAGATTCCGAAAGCTTGCAGGAGAGCCCATGCAGGAGGTGCCAAGAAGATTTTCTGTTTCTCCTGCCAGCCCATTCAGAGTTCTTCCCTGTTCCTAGCCCCCCTTTTTTTTCCTACCTCTCTTTCTTTCTCTCAACAGATCTTTGGAGCATCACCTCTGAGACAATGCAACATTCAGCGGAATTGGATCTGCCCTCTCTCTCTTTGTTATTAACTAGCTACCATTCAACTGTGTCACCTTGAGCAAATTATCCACATCTTTGTTCTCCACCTGGTTCCCTCGTTTTCTCTGGTTATTTTTCCTTTATTATTGTTATGGCTATGTTGTTACAGTGATTATAGGTACTTTATGGAAGAGTAATCACAAACAGAAATGAGGATAGAATATAGATACATTTAGGTGCCTGAGTGTCCTCTATTATAGCAGTAACAAAGCTGAAGGTAGGACTAGCTTTAGGCAATAACTAGTATATGTCTAGAACCTTGCAAATGCCTCTGCATCAATATCTCATTTGTTGCAACAGCATCATTCCGATGGTCATTATCAGTAGACCCATTTTTAACCCAGATTTAAAGTTAGGAAATGAAGCTCAAAGAGGTGGAGGGAGTCACCAAAAGGCCACGCAGATATGAAGCGGTGGAGCTGGATTTGACCTTAGGTTGGCCTGACTCCAGTTGCCACGCTCTTTCTTTTTTTCTTTCAATGTATGGCCACACTCACACACACACACGTCAGATCTTTTTTTTTTTTTCCCAGTTTTTAGGGCCGAACCCACAGCATATGGAAGTTCCCAGCCTAGAGGTTGAATCAGAGCTATACCACAGCCACAGCAACTTGGAATCCGAGCCACATCTGTGACCTGCACCACAGCTCACAGCAACATCGGATCCCCGACCCACTGCATAAGGCCAGGGATCGACCCTGCATCCTCATAGACACTAGTCAGATTCATTTACCCTGCACCACAATGGGAACTCCCACTCCAGCTCCTTTAATCCACTGCACCAGGCCGGGGCTCGAACCCACACCTCTGCAGAGACCCGAGAAGCAGCAGTCAGATTCTTAATCCACTGTGCCACAGCAAGAACTCCATCACACTCTTTCTATTGCCTCAAATTGCTCCCTGTAGCAGATCTATACATAATTTATCGAACAACAACTATGTACCAGGCACACTGGTGGGCTCTGGGCTCATTCAGAAGTTGGCTATATGAGTTTCACTGTTATCTGGATGCCCTTATATCTGCTTCCACGAGGGCTCAGCAGGAGGAAAGCCAATTTCCAAGGGGAAATAGACAAGGGGCACCACCCCCTCCTTACCTGTCCCAAAGTCGATGGCCCTCAGGGTGTCTGCTATGTGCTCTAAGTTCAAAGTGAAGTAGTCCATGTTTTCAAAGCCCTGCTCTGTCTTCCCCAGCTGGCAACCCTTGGAAGCTTCTACAATGCTGTGAGGGAGAGAGAGGAAAGGGGGTGGTGGGGGGGACAGTGAGATCTCGGGCCTCAGTGAGGAAAGGAGGTGTTTTAGCTCCTCTTTAAACCAGTGCACATGCTTGTGTCCACACCCAGGCCTTGCACCCTGAGGCTCCCCACCAGAGGGTAGAGTATTTCCTCCTCAGTCACAAGCAGAAGAGATGGTTCAAGAAAGCAGGGATGCAAAGGCCAGGAAAGCCCTCCCAGCAGATCTAAAGCAAAGGAGGAGGCCCCCTGAACAAAAAGTCAGAGGCCCGGGGGGATCAGGGGTGCAGGGGGGGTGGTGGAGGGGGAAAGTTAGAGATTTGGATCATAGCCCTGAAGAGACACTGACCTTCTGATGAGCTGCTTGGCACTCTGTGGAGAGAGAGAAAGAGCATGTGGTCAGGACTGAAGAAAGGGTGGCCCCAGGAGATCAGCGAAACCAGGGACTGCAGATGGGCGCTTGTTGCTGCTCTCTAGCCCACTTGGGACCTGCTTGCCAGCTTCAGCCAAACCAAACTTGGGTCTTTTCCCTCTGTCCAGTCTGCACAGGTCTTGGTCATCATCCTAGGACCCTCCCATGGTCCTGGCAGACAGCTTGGATTCTAGGACTATCCGCCTAAAGTCTTAAACCCTGAAATCTCCAAGATGAGAATCACATTCTAATCACCGTTTTATACCCATCATGTAGCACAAAGCCTGCTCCATAGTATGGGCTTAGGAAATTTTTGTTGAACTGAATTCCTCCCTCATAAAATCTTATAGCTGATCCTTTTCTGTCTCCCCCAACCAGCTTTTCTAGGGCAGGGCTCTTTCTCCTTCATACGTGTCTCCACCTCAGTGGCTGGCCTACAGTAGGTGCTCAATTAACAGTCTCTCCATGGACACTGTATTTGTAGTTTACAAAGCCGTTTCACAAACATCCTCTTATCTGATCCTCTTAAAATCAGTTAAGAGGAAGGAAGTCAGGAATAGTTATAGGCTCATTTTACAGATGAGGAAACTGAGGCTGGGAGAGCTTTAAGTGCCTTGCCCCAGGGCACACTCACTGGTGAGCAGTGATGAGCAGTGATGGAGCATGACTTGACCCTCAGACAGAGCTGTTGAAATGCCCACACCCTCCCAGTCCTGCTCACCAAGAGGAAGATGGCCCCACCGGGCTCGTCCAGGGACTGGATGGCTGTCTCCACCAGCTTGGTGGACTTGTCCAATTGCTCCCGGTACTGCTGGATGAGGGCCTCGAGGAAGCTGAGCTTCTCCTCCTGCTCCCGCGTGATCCGCTGCAGCAGCTCACTCTTCTTCTCGTCCAGGATGGCGTATAGCACATCAAATTTCTGGCTCAGCTCTTCCTTCACCTGGTGACTGTTATCCTGGGGACAGAAATCTTGGAGTCACATCCTGCAAGTCCTCCTTCCTGCCCCCAAGCACTTCCTTCCTGGGATAGGGGCACTGGGAATAAAGAGTCTAAAGCTGGGAGAAATTTACTACACCTCCACTTTACACAATGAAGAATACACAATGAAGCCTTAGCAAAAAGAAAGCACGTGTTAAGGTTTCTGAGCCACTTAATACACCAGTAATGCCCTAGTAATGTTTGGAGGCGGGTGTCATGGAGAAAGCTACCCTTTTCCTCAAAAGTAGAGACGCTAGGGTCAGCTGGGATAATGTATGTGGCTTCCTGTGTGCCCCTGATATGAATGAAGTAGGATAGTTACATAGGTAGTTGTAGACATTCCAATAGGGGACCATAGATAGAGAGGGAAACCTAGGGAACTTTGGGGATTGCTGTAAATTAATACTCTCTCCCATCAGAATGAAGCAGGCTTGCTTAACTGTAAAACCACAAAGCACAAGCTATGCCTCAGGTCATTAAAATGAGGTATGCATTCAAGCTCAGCAAGACAATGACCCTTTGGACCAAGGGCAGGAGTTTAAAGCCTGTCCTTCTGCTGATTTGATTTTTTTTTTTTTTTGACTTTTTGCCTTTTCTGGGGCCACTCCTTCGGCACATGGAGGTTCCCAGGCTAGGGGTCGAATCGGAGCTGTAGCCACCGGCCTACGCCAGAGCCACAGCAACGTGGGATCCGAGCCACGTCTGCAACCTACACCACAGCTCACGGCAACGCCGGATCCTTAACCCGCTGAGAAAGGCCAGGGATAGAGCCAGCAACCTCATGGTTCCCAGTCGGATTCGTTAACCACTGAGCCACGATGGGAACTCCCTGCTGATTTGAATAAGCACCTTGACAGTCCCAGTTTGACCTGATAGGGTCAAGTACTCTCTTATCCACACCAAGGAGGAGCTACTACTGGAAGAAAGAGGAAGAGGCAGTCTTTTCCCATCCTCCACTCCCCTTGAAAATGTAGCCTCCTTGCCTGCCTGCTTGCATCCCTCACAAGCGTCTTATCTTAATAAATATATTTCTTGCCTATCACTTTGTCTCTCCCTGAATTCCTTCTATGCCGAGGCACAAAGAACCTGAACCTCAATAAGTCCAGACACCAGGTGAGTGATTCTAATTTAAAAACCATGGGTTCAAGACCCAATCTGGGTTTAGGCTGGGTTGGGGTCCCGGCACGTGGGTTCAAGTCCCAATCTGGGTTCTGGCTAGGTTCAAGTCATAAGTGCTATCAGTTTCACCCACAGGTCACACTCTTCCCCCCATCTCAGGACCAAGACCAGATTCTGGAAGCTCTGCATCATGTGGTCCTCCAAGAGCTGGAGAAGCAGCTCCTCCCTTGGTGGCCTCCCCATCGAGGATCCCTTCTCTCCAACACTCATGCCACATCTTAGTTTCCTTACCTGTAAAATGGGTATAATAATAGCATCTTATCCAACTAAGGGCTCTGGTATCCTCTGTCAGACTGGGAGCCCCTCATGGGTAATAACAACATCCACATCCTTCTTTAAACCTGTCATTCACACAACTCTGTCCACCAGGAATATAATGGTGGTCCCTTTCTCCCATTCCAAGTCCCCACTTCAAAGGGAGATGGAAAATCACGGATGCTTTTGCAAGGATAGAAAAGTTGCCTTCTGCCTCTATGGCCTTGCTACTCAGGGTGTGGTCCAGGGACTAGCAATTTGGGCAAACCCCTGAAGCTTGCTAGAAATACAGAATCCCATGCCTCATGCTAGACCTACTGAATCAGAACTTGAATTTTAACAAGATCCCAGGGTGATCTGCATGCACATTAAAGTTTGAGGAGCCTTAGCCTACAGAGCACTAGAAAACAATGCTCTAAAAACTACTAGAATATTGGGAATGAGTGGTGGGATGCCCCCGAGGTCAGCCCTGGTCCGTCTTGCTCACCACTCCCATCCTCTGCGCCTCTGTGACTCACAGCTGTGCTCAAGAAGCATTTGTTGAGTGAGTGGGTGAATGGATTGTTCAGTCCCTCCCCCATTGTCCCTGCTTGGAACCCCCCCCCCCCCAGTCTCCAGGCCCCACGGGTGAGCCACCCCAGAGTCCGGGCTGCACTGGAAGCCTTCAAACCTCTAGGAGGTGCTATTCTTCCCCTCACCTTGGTCACTCGACAGGAGTCCTCCAGCTGAGTGATGATAGTTTGCATGCGGTCGTTCCCTGCCACCAGCATGGAGATGCAGTTACTCAGCTCAGTCTAGATGGGAGGAAGGAGCGGGGGATCAGCAGAGGACAAAGATAGACTCAAGGCCTGCCCTCTGGGAGGGGCAGCAAAATGGCACCCTCATGCCCATCTCTTCCAGAAAGAGCCTGTTTCTGAGGCTTAGCTCATTTCCAGAGCAGAGACTCTCAGTGAGATGTGGCATCCCTCATTTTACAGATGAGGCCCAGAGAGGGGAAGTGAGCTGCCCAAAAACACACAGCAATGTGTTGGCAGAGGAGAGGCTTGTTTCTAGGAAGAAAAGGACCCAGAAAAGAAACAGGTTGGAGAGTTCTAGAAGAGATAGAGAGAAGAACGAGAGGTGGGGAGGACAGAGTGCAGAAAGGGGAGCTACAGCTTACTGCATGTACAGAGTGGCAGGGCTCCCACAGGCCCAGAGACCCAGGAGAGGGCTCTCAGCTGCCTCCTGCTGCAGGGGGATTTGGGGAGAGGTGACCAGCACGGGAGAGGTATCCAGGGCCCGAAGCTTCCTGGGTTGCAGAGGTCGTGGCCTGAAAGGGCCCTGTTGCCTGGCCCTGGGATCTGGTCTCTCCCTTGTGGCCACACCCAGGGGCTCTCAAGTAGCTCTAAGTATAACCCATGAGCTCAGCCATCTCCCCCAGGAAGGCAAGGGCTGTTGTCCCTGTGGCCTGGGAAGTCACTCCAGGGGGACTATTCCTGAAAGCCCAGCTCAGCAGATCTACAGGGATCAAATCAGAATCCTGAATCATCTGGTCGTGCCCAGCAGGCTCAGGCTGGGGGGTAGAAGTGGCTCAGACCAGTACCTTCTGTCCCTGGAAGACACTCTGCAGCGGGGCCACCTCACAAGCCTTGTGGGCCCCAAACACCTTGCACATGGAGCACGTGGGCACTTCGCACGTGAGGCAGTAGATGTTGATTTTCTCATCTTCGTGCTCCTTGCACATGGGGTGGCTGCCCTTCTGCAGGGGCCGACTGCAGAGGAGAAGAGTCATGAGTCATGAGGTGAGGGTCTCAAGTTCCCGTCTCCCCCGCCTGCGCCAGCCCCAGGAGGCCACCACAGACCTGTGACCCCAGTTCTCAGGGCTTGCCTGTCCCCATCCTTTTCTTTTCATCCTCTGAGGACCCAAGACCATGAGAGCCAATGACACCAAGGCTAGGATTCAAACTCCAGTGATGGAGTTGAACTTGGGCCCTGATAGCACAGGATGTGGGAAGGGCTGTAGGATCCCAAAGTCAATTTGAGACATTTTTAAGAAGAGGAAACTGGGTTCCAGAAAGGTGAATTGACTTGCCCAAGGTCACCCAGCAAGTCAGGGCAAGGGAGGCTAGAGTTCATTTGCTCTAATTATAGTCTCCATAGCTCTTGGTTACAGCAGGCCGGGCGCTGAGCGAAGTAATTTATACTCATGGCCTCACTGAATTCTATATTTAATCCACCAGACTGTAATCTCCATCAAAGCAGGGAAACTTGCCTCTCCCTGAATCTGCAGTGTACAGTGCCTGGCGCAAAGAAGGTGGTCATTAAATACAGGCAGAAAAATAAATGGGGAAGCATGCATGAGGGTGCCCTGAGGCTCCGAGAAGGAGGTGGTATGTGTGCCCCAAGTCACACAGCTAGAACATGGGCCATCAGGGCGTCCAACAGCCCAGCACAAGCCTTGACTTCTAGTCCAGAAATTTTTTCCAAGGTCCAGAATCACTTCTTTGCCTTTTTTCCCAAATACACACGTTTTTTGGTGTGTGTCTGCTGCATATGGAAGTTCCCAGGCCAGGGATCAAACTTGAGCCATAGCAGTAACCTGAGCCACAGCAGTGACAATGCCGAGTCCTTAACTGCTAGGTCAGGGAACTCCCCAAATACACGCTCTTAGAATGACTTTCTCCCTCTGTCTCTCTCTCTTTGCTTCAGGCTTCTGGCATGTTCTTCTGTGCTTCTCTCAGGGTCACTTCCTACCTGAGATTCAGTTTTTGGAGTCTAGGTCTTACCACTCCAGCTATACATTATACTCTCATTTAGAGCCAATAGCATGTCTACACCATCTCTGAGTTCCCAATCTCATAAAGGGTGAATCATCCCCATCTGTGTCAGTGCTTCACCTCCAAACAGCCTAGCATGACTGATCTCACCCTGATCACAGACCTCAGGTCTTAAATAAGCCCCTTTCCAGACTTGTCTTTTTGCATCTTTCAGCCCACCCCACCCCCCACCCCATGCCAGCAGGGCTCTGCCTTTGCCACCTGTCTCTACCCCCGGGAAGGGATCTCGAGGAGGGCAGTAGGTACAGAGGTGAGGCAAGATCCTGGGGGTCTGGTGCCTCTGTCCTCCACCATCCCAGATGCCCATCCTCCCAATCCCAGGTGCCAGCATCTGGGATCAAGTCCAGATTGATCTGCCACTTATTCACTGGGACCTTGGACAAGTGATTTTACCTCTCTGAGCCTTGCTTTTATCCCAGAGCTAGTGGGATCCTGGCAGGAGTTGTCTGTAATGATTGCATAGTGCCTGGCACAGAGCAGACCCTCTGCAACTATCATCGTCCTTCAACTGTGTAGAAAGACCTCGAAGGGTTCAAACACTAGGTTCTTCCTAGGTCAACACTGGGTGGGCTAATATTTTGGTACAATATTGGTTTTATTATGATTATTATTATCACGATCGACAATATAATTGAATTTTTGCAGTGTTGAACTCTAGCAACCTGACAGGCAGTAGAAGTGACGAATGTCCACTATGGAGTCAATCAGACAGGCTTCCCCTCAGCTTCGCCACTTGCTAGCTGAGTGGCCTCGGCCAAACGTCTGCCTGCAGAAAGGCACTTGGTGATGGTTTGGGACCACAAGGGGCATGAGGTTAGAGCCTGGAAGTCTTGTGTGGAGGTCCTGATTGTAAAGCTATCTCCCTGGTAGCTCTGTCTCTCCCCCTGGGTCTGAGGCCCAACACTGCACAACCTCCACCACTCACAAATTCTGCCTGAGAATGAGCTGCTGTTTCACAAGCAAGGAGACTTGGAACCGGATGGATGGGGCCGAGCAATTCTGCTTCTCGGCTGGGAAAGCTTGGGTAATTGACTTCACCTCTTTGAGCCTCAGTTTGCTCATCCGTAAAGTAGGGATGATGGTCCACAGGACTGCTGTGAAGCAGCAGCGAGAAGCAGCCCCAGTGTCTGGCGCTGTGGTTATCACCTTGGGGAAACTGGCTCTGTTCTGTGTGCTTTCTTTGATTATCGGGGCCACTGAGCTGGCCCCAGTGCCTCTGTCTCCCTCTCGCATCTCACCTTTCCCCTGGTTTCTGTCTCAGGAGGGTAGCTTAATGTCTGGGTCCCCTCCCATTCACCGAGTGACACCGAGAGCCAGGGTTGAGGGATAAGATGAGCCGCCGTTCCTGCCTGAGCAAGAGGGCTGGCTCCGGGCTGGATGAAGGGGGACAGAGCCTCGGGGAGCCGGGCTCAGAGGACAGGGCTGGGGAGGAAGGACGGCCTCACAGCCGCTGGAAAACCGACCTAGAGCACTCCTGCTTGTAGATGTCAATGATGTTCTCCACCAGCAGATTCCTCTGCAGGCCGTACACTCCGTGACGGTCCATGATCACCTCATGGCGGCAGGAGGGACAGCGGAAACGGCCTCCGGACATGGACACCGAGCCACTTCGGCTGGTCCAGTAGGGATTTGCAGCCTGCTGGTGACAAGGGCAGGGGTGAGGCCTGGGCTCCCTCCTCAGTCCCTTCCCCTTTCTGATCTCCCACCAGCCTTCTCCTGCTTACCGCCAAGAAATCTCATCAAGTCACAGGACTTAAAGCTCCCCGTCCTGGGAGGATATGTGAAAAAGAATGTATGTATATGTATATATGTAGTATGACTGGGTCACTTTGCTGTACAGCAGAAACTGGCACAACATTATAAATTAACTATACTTTAATTAAAAAAAAGTGAGGTGGTTCCGGTTGTGGTGCAGCTGTAATGAACCCGACTAGTATCGATTAGTATCCATGAGGACAGGGTTCAATCCCTGGCCTCACTCAGTGGATTAAGGAGCTTGCATTGCCATGAGCTGTGGTGTAGGTCGCAGATGAGGCTTAGATCCCGTGTTGCTGTGGCTGTAGTGTAGGCCAGCAGCTGCAGCTCCGATTCAGCCCCTAGCCTGGGAACTTCCATATGCCATGGGAGTGGCCCTAAAAAGCAAAGAAAAAAAAGAGGTAAATCTCCCCATCCTGAGATGAGAGAACAGTCACTTACACAGGGAGCATCTGAGGAGTGACTAAGCAATCAACAGGTTTGGAGGTCAACAGACTTAGGTTCAAGTCCCAGTAATTCTCTGAATGACTTTGAGTGAGCAACCTTCTCTCTCTAAGCCTCAGTTTGCCCATTCATTAAATGGGCCTATAATTAGAGCCAGCTCATAGGGCTGCTACTTTATTATTTATCTATTTCTTTATTTTAGCCATGGCCACTGCCTGTGGAAGTTCCTGGGCCAGAGATCAAACCCACACCATAGCAGTGACAACGCTGAATCCTTAACCACCTGGCCACCAGGGAACTCCCTAGGGCTGCAGCTTTAAAAACAAAGTAGTGAGAGGACATGTTGTAAAGTGCTTCTGGGGGAATTGGGAGCACTTTCTTAGGGAGAGGAAGCCTCTCCAGCCCCATAGCATAGGAAACAGCTTCAAAAAGGAAGATGCCTCTACTGCCCAGGGCCTCTCGGCCACCGGGCCACCCCTCTCCTAAAGCTCTGGGCCCCCTGCCACCTCCCAGCTGGCTCCAGCCCCTGGGGTCTGGTTTCTCTCTCCTCTCTGCTTGCCTCTCCCACTTATCGCTTGAGGCATTTGACTCCTGATTGGAGAGTCAACGGCTGCTCAGGGCAGGGGTGGGGTAGCTGCAGGCAGGGTCGGGAGGGGACATGTGCGTCATGGAGAAGGAATGGGGCAGCCAGAGCTGCCTCCCTAGCCCCCTCAGCCCCTTCCAGAAGCCTCCGCAGTAGCCATTCACTTCAGCAGAGAAACAACCCCAGGCTGGAAGGGGCCCGGGCTAAGCAAGAAGTGCTCTTTGCATTTCCATCACAGGTAAACTGAGTAGCCACTTGGGACCCCCGGACTAGGCCATGCCCAGCACTGACCTGGAAGATGTCGTTGGCACACTTTCGGCAGAGGTTGTGCTGACACGGTAAGATGACCACCGGCTTGGTAAACATCTCCAGGCAGATGGGGCAGATCAGCTGCTTCTCCAGGTTCTCCATGGGGTTCCCATCCGGGATCAGGCTTGACTTATAATCCATATTGTTGGGAGACGTGGGGACCCACCTGGCTGCCTCCTTCACCTGCTCTAAGCAAACCTGGGGTCTTGCCTTTGTCACAAAATACCCACCCGGAGCCTCTTTGCCCTCTTCTCCTGGCGCCTGAATTCTGTCTTGGTCTGAGGCCCCTCTGATATTTATAGCTGAACCCCGGTCACATGAGCCCCAGGAGGGGACCAGCTGAGCATTCCGGTGCCAAGTGGCTGGCGAGGCTTGAGTTTCCTCCAAGCCTGAAAGACTGGCCCTCTCAAATCACATGTGGGGATGAGCAATCGCTGTTCCCTGGGGATGGGGGTCGAAAACAAGAACAGCCTGTCCGTGGGCAGCTTGTGGCAGGACTGGGTACCCAGAATGTCTCCAGAAATTCACCTCCTCCCACCGCAGTCTGGTAAGGAGGGGATGGGCCACTGGGGTTTGTGGGTTAATAGCCGGTACCCCCTCCCTGACCTAAATCAGGTCCGTGCCCTCCTCTGCGTCCCTATGAGGCCCATCCCTCAGCACAGCATGTGGCTGGAGAACTTGAGACCCCCCTCCTCCACCATCACCCAGGCTAGCCCATCTCTCAGCCACTGGTTCCACTTTCATGCTGATAGTGTTCCCTTGAGATAGAATCCGTTCCCCTCATTTTATAGCTTTTGACACCGAGGTCTAAGAAGGAAAGGACCTTATCTGAAGTCATTTAAAACGTAAGTGGCAAAGGCAGGAATCTTATTCATTCACCAGACATTTTCCTGAGTACTAACTATCATGAGGCACCAAGGCGAAGGATAAATGAGTGATCCTTTTGCCCGCCCTGGGATGCTCACAGCCTAGTAGGGGAGACCAACAGAAATGGTCCGAAGCCCTTTTAGCCACTCAGAAGTTATCCAGATGTTCCCCTTGGCACAACTTTAAAATTTTCTCCACGTCCTTCTGGACAGTCTTCCATGTTGGCAGGTAGAAGACATTAGATATGCTTGACTCAGGAGTCCAAGCTCCTTATGTCTCTACGGAACATGAGGTCAACACTGCCATGCGCTGGAGAAGGATGAGTGTTGAAAAGAGGTCATCCCTTCTTCCTTGCTCAGTTTTGTTCAGGGATCAGGTAGCACTGTTCTCCAGGAAGGAGGTCCTTTCCACTGATTCAGGAAACAAAAGCTTCTGAAGCAGCTTATTATGGAATCCCGTTCTCTTTTGCCTAAGTGACATAGTTATGGCCAAGGAGACCCAAAGGCTGGCAGAGGCAGGCTAGAGATGAAGGATCTCCTCCTGAAAAAAAAGTAAACTATCAGAAGAAAGCTTTATTCTTGCCTTTGCATGAGGTTCTAAGAGGGAAGGCAGATATCGTGGAACCAAGAAGGGACAAGTCTGAAAAGAAATCAGCTCCTGAGGATGGTAAACAGGAACCATAGAAAGCACTGGGGTTGTTGATGCCATCATTATGCTGCCCGTTTATACCCCCCAACCACCAGAAATGCCCGCCGCTTGACTATCTAAGATGTGATATAACAAGTGTTATAACAGTGTGATTAATCTAGCCTTTGCAGCAGAAAGCAATTTATACCCATTCATGATTCCAACTCCTTTTTTTCTTTTTCCTTTTTTTTTTTTTCTTTTTCTGGTTGCACCTGCGGCATGTGGAAGTTTCCAGGCTAGGGGTTGAATCAGAGCTACAGCGGCCAGCCTATGCCACAGCCACAGCCATGCTGGATCCAAACTGCCTCTACAACCTATACCACAGCTTGCAGCAACACAGGATCCTTAACACTCTGAGTGAGGCTAGGGATCAAACCCGATTCCCCATGGACACTATGCTGGGTTCTTAACCTACTTAGCCACAATGGGAATACCATGATTCCAACTCCTATGTGCCAGTGACTCTCAGGTCTCTAATTCCAGTTCAGACCTTTTTCCCTTAAGCTGAAGATCTGTTGGAGACCTCTGCAGGGATGACCCAATAGCACCTCAAACTCATCATTCCCAGACAGAACACACTATCCTCCCCTACCCAAACACCTTCTTCTATCTTCCTTATCCCATGTCTCAGTGAACAGCACATGCATCCAGCCATCTGCACAGACCAGAAAGCTGAGAGCCATCCTAGGGCTCCTTCTTCTTCCCTTTGCACATCCAGCCAATCTCTGCATCAAGCATGGGTCTACCTTTATGTCTCACTTGTCATCTTGCCATTTGTGAGTTTGACTCTCCCTCTAGACTTTGGAGACCCTGAGGGTAAAGACTGTCTCTCCTCATCTCTGTACCTCCAGTGCCTGGCACATAGTAGGCACAAAGGAAATGTTTCTTAAATGACTGAATGAGTGAATGAAACATGGAAGCAGCAGGGTTACTGCCAAACTTGAGGGAGATGGAGGTACTTGAGCAAGTTTTTCTTGGCTGGGATGGCACAGACAGTAGGGATGGGGAATGGGGTTGATGGAGTAAATTCCAAAGCCTTGGGAAGGAGAAGGGACACTCCAAACTTTGAGTTGGGAGGATAGGAGAGGGGAAAGGATGGAGATTAGAATCAGAGGTATTGGGAGGTGGAGAGAAACGCACTCATATTAGCGACTTTGGTCGGTCACCAGAGAGTTGAGGTCACCTTCCGGGGCTGAGGCAAGGGGAAGGGTAGCATGAGTGGGTGGCGGAAAAAGCATGGACCAGCCAGTGTGAAACACAAGAGGAAGTGCCCTGGAGAGGGATGGAAGGACTGTCCGAGAGCAGAAGAGCTCCGCTGGTTTCCCAACACGGATTTGCCATTTGAGAAGAGCCATTCACATGGCTCTGTTGACTTTCTCCAGCCACACTTGGCAGCCCAGGTGCAAAAGCCAAGCAAATGGACAGTGGGATGGACTCCAGCCTGGGAGCTGGCAAGGGCAGCACTGCTGAAAGTCAAGGGGTGAGAAAGGGAAATTCCTACATGGGCCATGCTGGGCATCAAAACATGTCTTGTCATTTAATCCTCACAACAGCCCTGCAAGGGAGGTATTATGATCTTTGTTTTTCACAAGAGGAAACAAGATTCAGAGAGTTAATTGACTTGGCCAGAGTCACACAGCCACAAATGGCAGAGCCGAGCTGAGGTTCATATCCAAGGTAGCCTGAATCTAAATCTAGGCTTCTCACGCTGAAGCATTTATCGAGTGCTTACTGCATGCCAGGCTTATGCTAAGCCCTTTCTATCCATTCCTCTTGTTCAGGCTTCAAAATAACTCAGTGAAGCAGGGATCATGGTTTTGACTGTGTTGCAGCTGAACTATAGAGGCTCGGGGGAGGTTAAGTCACGTGGTCAAAGTCCCCCAGCCAGTGAGTGGCAGAGCCAGCCTCAGAAGCAGGAAGTTTATAAACCAGTATCATTACCAGTTACTGGAACATGCTATAAAGCTATGGACTGAAAAATGAAAACAAACATGGAATATCAGTGGCACATCTGAGCCCAGTGCTCTTAATTGCTGCACTTTACTGCTTCTCTCTCTCTCTCTCTTTTTTTTTTTTTTTTTCTGTCTTTCTGGGGCCACATGGAGGCCTCCACAGCACATGGAGGTTCCCAGGCTAGGGGTCAAATAGGAGCTGTGGCTGCTGGCCTACACCACAGCCACAGCAGCATGGGATCCAAGCCGTGTCTTTGACCTACACCACAGCTCACGGCAACGCAGGATCCTTAGCCCACTGAGCAAGGCCAGGGATCAAACCTGCATCCTCATGGATGCTAGTCAGCTTTGTTAACTGCTGAGCCACGACAGGAACTCCATGACACTATTTTTGATTGATTAAAGACTTGCAAGGAGCTGAGCATCTGCTCAGAGCTCCAAGGCACAATTTCATTCAGTCCTCACCACAACTGTGAATAGGTCATAATTATCCCCCATTTCACAGATGAGGAAACTGAGGTCCAGCTTGGCGTATGGAGTTGCCTCAAGTTGCAGAGCTAGTATAGGCAAAGCTGGAAGAGGCCAATTTAACCTCAAAGTCTCTGCTCTTTTTGAAGTTCACTAGGGGGGACTTTTCAGAAACCTGAGATGTTGAGGCCTTCTTGTTGGGGGAAAGAACGCCAGACACCTGGACTTCATCTCCAGCTCTGTCAGAGACAAGCAATGTGATGCCCAATAAGCCACCCCCACCTCCAGTGTCTTTCTCTGCCACATGGAGCAACCATAAGAGATGATGCGGGAGGGTCCTTGCCCCTCCCCAGGGACAGGCTTCTCGGAGGAACTCTTCCTGGGATGGATGAGGCAGGTCTGGGGCAGAGATGCTGGGGTGGAAACCACCCTCCATCTCCCCTTTCATTCCTGCATAGCTCAGGCTTGCTTAGATGTTTTCGTGGTACATCATAGAGCAGATCTTTGCCACGTGTGTGATGTTCTTTCCGCAGCCCCATGATCCTCCCTGGAGGGCGGGGTTTGCCCACCTCCTCCCCTGGATTTCCCCTCTAGTCTCTGCGGTGCCTGGAGTACCCTCAGAAGCGGGGTGGGGTGGGGGCTGTTTATCTCACCTTTTCAGATCCCCGTCACATGCTCCAGTGTCATCCTCATTACAGAATCATCCCAAATCACAGGATCAAAAGGATAGGTCATTTGATCCAGAGACCAAAGTCAGAGCAGTTTCCAGAGGTGGGTCTATGGGGTCTAGGTCATGATGCAGCGCCCCAGGTGCCAAGGCGAAGCCCACTACTGGGCCTGGCTCACATGCCAGGGAGGGGGGCAGAGCATCCCAGGGTCTCACCTTTCAGGGCTGGAAGCCCTTTAGGCCTGTTCCCTCTGTCCCCAGATCCAGATGACCACTGAAGGTGCTACAAGGGCTCTAGGGAGTGGGTGGCATTTAGAGAAAGGGACTGCCCCCAAGGAACATGCAGGGTCCAATAAGGTCCGGAGGGAGGTCTGCAAAAATGATCCTGAACTAAAGTATCAAAAGTGCTTTACAAATGGTGAGAGGCAATAAACCCTTACTAAGAGGCCCTGCAAGTGCAGAGTGAAAGGAAGAGGCTGCCAGGCACTAATGGATCTGGGTTCAATTTAAGGCTCCTCTACATATCAGGTCTGTTACTTTGAGCAGGTGCTTTAACCTCCGTGTCTCAGTTTTCTCATTTGTAAAATGAGAGTTAGGCAGATCAATGATATCTCTGGGTCTTTCCAGACCACAGAGTCTAGGGTTCTAGGTGACTACATCCAACACGCTTACCCTTGCTGAAAATTCCTTGCAGAGGAGGAACTCCATTTGCCCGGGCACACGACACATATTTGGCAAAGGACAGACACCCGGCAAACATCGCTAATATTTCTAGTCAGGGGAATAACACTGGCTGGCATTTACTGAGCAGTTACTGTGGACGACCCCAGGGTCTGTATATTATCTATTGCTGCACAACAGATTTTCATCAAACTTAACAACTGAAAGCAATAATAGACATTTATCTCACACAGTCTCTGTGGGTCAGGAATTCAAGAGCAGCTATTTATTAATTTATGAGGTCAATAATATGACCATGGGTCATATTATTCATTTATGAGGGCAATACTATGACAATGAGTTCCAGCTCAGTGTCTCTAATGTGATTATAGTGAAGACGTTGACCGGGACCACAGTTCAGTTTGTCTTAAGGCTTGGCTGGAGGCTGGAGGACCTGCTTCCAAGATGGCTCATTCACGTGGTTGGCAAGTTGGCGGGAGGCCTCCGTTCCCCAGCAAATGTATCTCTCCACAGGGCTGCTGTAGCATCCTCATAGCGTGGTGGCTGCTTCCCCCAGGGAGAGTGACCCAAAGGAGCAAGGCAGAAGTTGCCACTGGCAAAGCCCCTTAATAATTCCCAGGAAATCACATAGAATCTGGGTAATAAAGTCTAACCTTTTTTTTTCCCTTTTGTGTTCTGTCTAGTTTCACTTGCTCATAGTTTACCGCACACAGAGGCCTTGCGCCCAGTACATACGACCACCGTTCCTAGTGAGAAATGGCTGCACCTGACATTTCAGCTTGGCTGGCCATGTGCAGTGAGCTGTACCCAGCTGACCCATGAGAACTCTGCCCTACTCCTTGCTGACAGGAACCCTATAAAGGGCCTTTTAGGGAGAGTGTATACTCTAGAGCATGAGCGTACACCTTTCCATTCTTTGATTAAAAAAATAAAGCTTCTGGAGTTCCTGCTGTGATGCAGCAGGTTAGGAATTCAGCATTGTCTCTGTGGCATAGCTTGCAGCTGCAGCTCAGATTCAGTCCCTGGCCCAGGAACTTCTATATGCCATGAGTGTGGCAGAAAAAGAAAACAAAAACAAACAAACAAAAAGAATAAAGCTTTGGAGTTCCCATCGTGGCTCAGTGGTTAACGAATCCGACTAGGAACGATGAGGTTGCTGGTTCGATCCCTGGCCTTGCTCAGAGGGTTAAGGATCCGGCGATGCCGTGAGCTGTGGTGTAGATCGCAGACACAGCTCAGACCTGGTGTTGCTGTGGCTGAGGTGTAGGCCTGTGGCTACAGCTCAGATTAGACCCCTAGCCTGGGAACCTCCATATGCCGCAGGTGCTGCCCTAAAAAGACAAAAAAAAATAAAAAATAAAAAAATAAATCAAGAATAAAGCTTTAATTTGCCTCTGAACCAAACTTGGTCTTGGAACTTAATCTCACGCTATTGGTCCTTCAACACTGGGGCTGAAAGACCTTGTTGGGGAGCAACTAGGGAGGGTCAGTAACAAAATTCTAGCAACCCAGATGGGGTGCACTGTGCCCTTTTCACCACCACCTAACCACAGGCTCTGGATGTGCCCCAGTTCCAGAGAGAGAATGGTGGAGGCTTTGGGAGGTTCACCTGAGAATGATTGACTCTGATCTTTGAATTCACTCTGATGGGGTAGAACTGCAGCAGCCTTTGGCCAAATTCAGAGCAACTCTGCCCAGCAACCTGATACAGGATGTGGTGCACACACAGTATAGCCCTGAGTAATCTGGACTGCCCCCCCTTGAAGGGATCATACTATGGCATCATTGGAAAGTGGAGACTGAAACTCATGCCTGTCTGTCCGCTGCCTCTGACTGGCCTTCCTTCAGTACCAGTTGCCTGGAAACAGTAGGGATATGTGGACGAGACAGGGCACAACAGTCTCGCCCACAACCTCACCAATAGTGGTGTCTTCTTGACCCCTGTATAAGGCAGTGTGGCCACACCAGGCTTTTTGTTCTCCTCGCCAGTCTCTAGGGGTCAACAGTAGCATTTTCCATTGTCACTTTCAGCTTCATAAAAGAAAGTAGCCAGCCCCTTGGGCCAAGAGGTGAGACTATGAAAAAGCCCAGGAAATGGGGACAAAACAGAACGAGGACACTTGACTCAAGTTCAGAAGAAGACACCAGTGACACCTATTTAGCATCCCTAAATAGGTACATGATCAACGACCTGACCTCTTCTGATCAATACTGGTTTGTCTGAAATAGGCTGGGGAGCCCTGGGAGCCCTGTGATCCCTTGTGGCTCAGCAGGTTAAGAACTTGGCTAGTATCCCTGAGGACGCTGGTTCAATCCCTGGCCTTGCTCACTGGGTTAAAGATCCTGCGTTGCCATGAGCTGCGGTGTAGGTCAAAGACGTGGCTTGGATCCTGAGTTGCTGTGGCTGTGGTGTAGGCCAGCATCTACATCTCCGATTCAACCCCTAGCCTGGGAACCTCCATATGCCGCAGGTGCAGCCCTAAAAAGACAAAAAAAAAAAAAAAAGTTCCTCCTCACTGTTGCCCCGTGGTGATAAAATTTCTTCTATAATGTGACCAGAGATATTCAGGAAGGATGGAACTTCACTGATTGTTGGATCTGTCACACCCAACTGGAAACAGGAAAGGACCATTAGGCATATTTAAAAGGAAGCCGAATAAAGGAGGAGGCAGCGCAAAATAACACCCCCCTCCCCACGGGTAATAAACTGAAAGCAAGTTGAAGTGGCAGCTGGTCCCAGCTGTGACACTTATGGACCAAGAGCACCAACAGTTATGTGGCAGTCCAACTCGGGGAAACAGAGTTGACTTTGGTACCTGGGTGCCTCAATAGGACCCTAGATATACTTACAAGGATGAAAAAACAGGGCCCTGACCCTTTGAGGATTCAAACCAATGACACAGGGCCAGTGTGGTTACAAAGAATACATGTTCTTGGTAAGCCCCCAAATTCAACGCAAGGCTAGGCATCCCAGTGCTTAGACAGGACCAAGGTGAGGGGCTTTGTAACCATAAGATCTATGGAAACAGATCCAAACTTAGAGTTCACAATGGGACCATTATCCACTGGAAGATGCCACGATGCTCCAAAAGAGCCACAGGACACTAGTGGCAGGAGTCATTGCACTCATAGGGGTTCTAGTGACCCTGTCTGGGGAAATCATATATAACACTGTCACCATAAAAATATGTAACAGCCACAGTGGTGACAGTGGCTGATGAGACTGGCCCCAACTTTAAACTATTAGAAAAAAATTGACATGTGAAGCAGACTAAACCCCTAAACCCCATACCAAAATCTGTTGACTCGCTGGCCAGTATGGTCCTAGATAACTGAATTGTTCTAGATTATTGTCAGCTGACCAGGGAAGGATCAATATGTCATATTGCTTTCATGTCAATGCAAGTGACCTGATTGGAGAAAGTGTACACAGGCTACTGGAAGAAGGCTGGCTGGCTAAGAGAAGCCAGCCAGCCTCACCTGGCCCAATAAATGAGGAGCAGAGTGAAATATGCCCTCCCCAGCATCACCTGGTGTCTACCTTTCCTGAGCCCCTTAATTACTTTTGTCCTCTTGCTGATAAATGGGCCATGTATCTTAAATTGTCTGGTGATCTTTGTCTCCAAAAGGTTAGGATCTATAAAACTTCCAGTGGTTGGAATTCCCGTCGTGGCGCAGTGGTTAACGAATCCGACTAGGAACCATGAGGTTGCAGGTTCGGTCCCTGCCCTTGCTCAGTGGGTTAACGATCCGGCGTTGCCATGAGCTGTGGTGTAGGTTGCAGACGCGGCTCGGATCCCGCGTTGCTGTGGCTCTGGCGTAGGCCGGTGGCTACAGCTCCGATTCGACCCCTAGCCTGGGAACCTCCATGTGCCGCGGGAGCGGCCCAAGAAATAGCAACAACAACAACAACAATAACAACAACAACAAAAAAAAAGGCAAAAGAAAAAAACTTCCAGTGGTGGTCGCTCAGGGACACAGTCAGTTAGGGCAGAGGCCTGGTGACAGTCAAACACATCTAAAGTCAAACACATCTGAAGCTGGGGGGAAGCTGTGCTTCCCTACCTGGGGTTGTGACAACGCCCAAATTCAGCAGGAAGCAGTTGCAGAAGATGGACCTCTTTGCCTCTAAGTGCCCCTCGGGAACGAGGAGCAGGACCAAAGACAGGAGGAATTTGTCATTGCCAAAGACCATTAACAATTCCCAGGGAATAAAAATAGACTCTTATGCTTATTGGGTAAGTGTTCCCGCTGTGGTGCAACAGATCAGCACCGTCTTGGGAGACACAGGTTTGATCCCCACCTGGCATCGTGGGTTAAAGCTCCGGAGTTGCTGCAGCTACGGCTTAGGTCGAAACTACAGCTCAGATCTGATCCCTGGCCCAGGAACTCCATATGCCACAGGGTGGCCAAAAAAGAAAAAAAAGTGGATTTGGGGTAATAAAATAAAGTCTAACCATTTTTTCCCTTTGTGCTTGGTGTAGCTGCACTTACTTACAGGGTGCCGTGTGCAGAGGTCTCAAACTCAAAACTTCAGAGTTTCTAATGGGAAATGGCTGTGCCTGACACCTCAGCTCTACAGGGCCATGTGCAGAAGTGCTGCACATGACACTGCAGTTCAAGATGGTGGGAGAGGGCAGTGTGCAGAGATGCTGCAACTGACACTGTGATCTGGACCATGAGCAGCATAACTGCACTCCACCTGCAAGATCTCCACCCACACCCCCCCCACCTCTACCCCCCACACACACACCCCAACCCCAACCCCCCCCACCCACCCTCACTGACAAAAACCCTATAAAGCAGCCTGCCTGATGGACTTTGTGGGAGCTCACACCTCTCCTTTTTTTTTTTTTTTGATGAAACCTTTTCCTTTGAAAAAAATAAAAGCTTTTTCCTTGAAAAAGGCACATGCACCCATGTGTTCATTAAAGCACTACTCACAATAGCCAAGACATGGAAACAACCTAAATGTCCATCAGCAAATGAATGGATTAAGAAGATGTGGTATATATACACAATGGAATACTACTTAGCCATAAAAAAACCAAAATAATGCCATCTGGAGCAACATGGATGGAACTAGAGACTCTCATACTAAGTGAAGTAAGTCAGAAGGAGAAAGACAAATACCATATGATATCACTCATATCTGGAGTCTAATATATGGCGCAAATGAAATTTCCCACAGAAAAGAAACTCGTGGCCTTGGAGAACAGACTTGTGGTTGCCAAGGGGGAGGGGGAGGGAGTGGGGTGGACTGGGAATTTAGGATTAATAGATGCAAACTCTTGCCTTTGGAATGGATAAGCAGTGAGATCCTGCTGTATAGCACAGGTAACTATATCTAGCCACTTATGATGGAGCCTGATGGACGATAATGTGAGAAAAAAAATGTATATATGTTATGAGTGATTGGGTCAATTTGCTGTACAGTAGGAAATTGACAGAAGACTGTAAACCAGCTATAATGGAAAAAATAAAAAATCATTTAAAAAAATAAATTGAAGTATAGCTTATTTACAATATTTTCAGTTATCTGAATCACTGTGCTGTACACCTCAAACTAATTTCTTCTTCAGATTCTTTTCCCTTATGAGTTATCACAAAATATTTTTTATAGTTCCCTGGGCTATACAGTAAGTCTTTGTTGGTTATCTATTTTATATATAGTCGTGTATATATGTTAACCCCAACCTCCTAATTTACCCCTTCCCCCACCTTTCCCTTTTGGTAACTGTAAGTTTGTTTTCCATATCTGTGAGTCTCTTTCTGTTTTAGAAATAAGTTCATTTGTATCACACCTCTCCATTCTTTGATCAAAGAATAAAGCTTTCCTTTGCTGCTGAAACAAACTTGATCTCATTCTATTAACTCAAACACTTGCTGGGGACTGACTTGAGAGGTCCCTAAAAAGTGGCAATGCCATCTGTGACCTAACCTCGGACATCTCACACCATCATTTCCACTGTATTCTACTGGTCACACAGATCAACCCTGATACAGTGGGGGGCGGGGGGAGACCACACAGGGCATGAGTACCAGAGGCAAAAATTATTGAAGAACATCTTGGAGGCTGACTATTGCAGTCTGCTCTAAGTGTTTACAGCTATTAATTCATCTATTGATTCACGAGGTCGTTGACACTTCGATCATCCTCATTTTACAGACAAGGAAACTGAGTCACCGAGAGATTAGGTAACTTGCCTAATGTTATACTTCTAGGAAATAGTCTGGGGCAGTTGCTATGGAGTTAATTTTTGTCTCTCCAAAATTCCTATGTCGAAGCTCCAACCTCCAATGTGATGATATTTGGAGAGAGGGCCTTTGGAAGGTAGTTAGGGTTAGATAAGGTAGTTAGGGTTAGATAAGGACTAGTGCCCTTAAAGACGGGGGAGGCTGCTCACTCTCTCTTCACGCGCACACTGAGGAAGGGCCAGAGGAGCACACAGGGAGGTGGCAGCCGTCTACAAGCCAAGAGAAGAGGTCCCCGTATGAAACCCACCTCGTCAGCACCTTGACCTTGGACCTCCCGGCCTCCAGAACTGTGAGAGATAAATTGCTGTTGTTTATGACACGCAGCCTGTGGTATTTTGTTCTGGCGCCTCTAGCAGACAAAGGCAGGCATTGAGCTCACAGAGTTCGGGACTTGAACTCAGACGGTTGGGCTGCTTAGCCCCTGCTCCTAAAATTTCCCTCCCTCTGCTGTCCCATTAACACTGGCCCTGACTCGCCCAGACCCCTTCCTAGCTCCTGGCTGTGTGGGAAGACCTGGAAAGAGGGCTGGAGGAAGCCTTGGGGGGAATTCAAGTCCAGGGGCTCCGTGCTGACCCTTATGTTCCCATGTTTGTACCCCAGAGAGAGTCTTGGGGGCCAGCTGCCCACCCCACCAGGCCTGCTGCTCCCCACCCCCAACAGCCTGAACCTGGGGTTTGCCACACATACCCCTGGGATGATCCAGATCATAAACGTAAGCAGGCGGAAAACAAACTATATTTAAACCTGCAGTTGCTCCATAAACAAAGCGAAGAGACCAGCAACCGTTGGGAGAAAACAGTAGAAACACACGTAAAGACCAAGTGTCAATATCCATAATATATTAACCATCTAAAAATGAGCCATGAACACAGAAAGGCAATTTACAAAAGAATAAATATCCATGTCCCCTCCCCCAAACTAAAAGCAGACAAAACAAGGCACTGGTCCTCACTAATTTTAAAAATCTCATTAAAATTACAATAAAATCTGATTTTTCCTCTATTAAGTTGACAAAAATATGAAAGATTAATAGCACCCAACATTGGCGAAGGTGTAGGACAATGGACACTGTCACTACTTTTGACCTTGGTAGGGTGGGGGGTGCAATTTGACAAAATCATAGTGTAAAATATGTATATGTGACTCAGCAAGAATTGTATTCCAAGGAATCTTATTAAAAAACTAGGAAGGTGACAACAGAAAGTTATCCATAGTTAGCTCGGTAGCTATAGATAGAGATTCAGATCTATAGATCTATTTATATACAAGGATTTTTTTACAGTATTGTTTGTAGTAGCAAAACCTTGGAAACAACCCCAAAGTCCATCAATGAAAGAGATAAATAAAATCGTTGTGTAGTTGCACTGTGAGGAGTATACAGCCAGGAGAATGAATAAATATTACCCCATGCAACAACACTTCATAAAGGATGTGTACAAAAGAGTACATATTGTAGTACTCAATCTTTATAAAGTTAAAACTAATATAAGCTGTTAGAAGTCAGAATAGGAGGTCTTGTTGTGGCGCGGCAGAAACATCCGACTAGTATCCATGAGGAGGTGGGTTCGATCCCTGACCTCATTCAGTGGGTTAAGGATCCAGCATTGCCGTGAGCTGTGGTGTAGGTCAAAGACACGGCTCGGATCTGGCATTGATGTGACTGTGGGGTAGGCCAGCAGGTATAGCTCTGATTAGACCCCTAGCCTGGGAACCTCCACATGCCATAGGTATGGCCCTAAAAAGCAAAAAAAAAAAAAAAGAAAAAGAAGAAGAAGTCAGGGTAATGTTACTCTCCCTCTGAAGTGGGGTGGAGGCTGGAAGTGGGTGTAAGCCAGGCTCTAGGAATGCTAGCAGTGCTCTTGTCCCTGACCTGCGTGCAGGTGACACAGATAGACTCATTTTTGCAAATGCCTTTCACTGTACATTTAGGGAGTGTGACCTTTTCTTTTCTTTTTTCTATTTAGGGCCACACCCTCAGCATATGGGGGTTCCCAGGCTAGGGGTCTAATCAGAGCTGTAGCTGCCAGCCTACCCCACAGCTACAGCAACGCCAGATCCTTAACCCACTGAGCAAGGCCAGGGATCGAATCCACAACCTCATAGTTCCTAGTCAGATTCATTTCCGCTGTGCCACAACGGGAACTCCCAGAGTGTGCCCTTTTCTGCATGTATGTTATACTTAAAGAAAAAGTTTACTAAAAAAACAAAAGCACAGCTCAGTAATTATTCCAACTGTCTGTACATAAGAATAAATACACGTGTACATAAATATTCCTCCAATTAAAAAAATGACATTGAGAGAGTTCCCTGTGGTGCAGCAGGTTAAGGATCTGGTATTGTCACTGCAGTGGCCCAGGTTGCTGCTGTGGTGCAGGTTCGCTCTCTGGCCTGGGAACTTCCACATGCTGCAGACACAGACAAAAAAAAAAAAGACATTGAACTTTCTACATGGAATACCAATATGAAAAGATGTCAGCAACATATTGTTAGGCACAAACAGAAAAATACATGCCTCATGTATGCAATCTACGGAATTCCCATCATGGCTCAGTGGTTAACGAATCTGGCTAGCATCAGTGAGGACACAAGTTCGATCCCTGGCCTTGCTCAGTGGGTTAAGGATCCGGCATTGCCGTGAGCTGTGGTGTAGTTGCAGATGCCGCTTGGATCCTGTGTTGCTGTGGCTGTGGTGTAGGCCAGCAGCTACAGCTCCAATTTGACCTCTAGTCTGGGAACCTCCATATGCCTCGGCGTGACCCTAAAAAGCAAAAAAAAAAAAAAAAGCAATCTGATTCTTTTCTATTAAAAATAATATTTATATGTGTGTAAATAAATTTATATATCAAAATGTTACACAGACACAGAAAACAGCTGGACAGAAATCTTCACTGTTTAAAAAGTCACTGTTCCTATGGATTAAAACCCGAGGAGCCTGGGTTCCTTACTAAGGCCCTCTAATGGGGTCCAGCAGGAAATGTGAGCTACAGCTGAGTGAGCTGGGCTCTCATCTCTGTCAGAACTGGGCCCTGGCCAGGATGCCAGAGGGGACTTAGGATCAGGGTTTCTGGAAGCACTGTGAGACCCCAGTGCAGCCAGGTCAAGACCTGGGGGAGGTGCACTTAAAGGCCCCTCTGGACAGGGGGAGGGCAGGAGAACTAGCTCTGCCCTTGTTGACCCAGGGATGATGGGAAAGGGGGGTAGTGGAGAGGGTTACAGCCCTACTCTGGGACCCCTCCCATTCAACATAACCCTATGAGGCAGGTATAACTGTCTTCATTTCTGGATCTGGACACCAAGTTTAAGCACCTGGCCCAAGGTCACAGAGGTAGTAAATGGCACAGCTGGGCCTCAGACCCAGATCTGTCTGAACCTCAAATAAAAAGCTCTGCACTGGGGAGTTCCCGTCGTGGCGCAGTGGTTAACGAATCCGACTAGGAACCATGAGGTTGCTCAGTGGGTTAACGATCCGGCGTTGCCGTGAGCTGTGGTGTAGGTTGCAGACGCGGCTCGGATCCCGTGTTGCTGTGGCTCTGGCATAGGCCGGTGGCTACAGCTCCGATTCAACCCCTAGCCTGGGAACCTCCATATGCCGTGGGAGCGGCCCAAGAAATAGCAACAACAACAACAACAACAATAACAACAACAACAACAACAACAACAACAAAAACCTCTGCACTGGGCTGGGGAGGGAGGGAGAGAAGACAGCAAGCTGCCCTCGGCAAAGACTCCAAAACCCGGCCCACAGGTCTTTGCAGGCCTCAGAGTCTCAGGAGCCCCCAGCCTACCAGGAATCACAACAGCAGGCTCTGCCCAGTGTCTGCAGCCTCGCCACCCATCTGGGGTCAGGGCTCAACCGCTAAATCTGGCCCCAGGGGCTGCTCTGTTAACTCAGCACTGACACTTCAGCTGGCAGCCAGAGGCTGGCACAGTCCAAAATAGATCCTAAGAGCAAGAGCCCAGTCAGTCCACTGAACCTCTGCACACAGCACCCCCCAGTACCCCAACTCCCTCTCCACCCCCTCACTTGCCCTCCCCTGCCCCAGCCCCAGCCCCTGGGTTCTGAGTCACTCAGACCATTGGCTATTGGGAAGAAATAAAGGGTGGGGCCATGGGGGCCTAGAAGAGCCTGGGTCCTGGATTCAAGTCCCCAAAGTCTGAGCCAAATATGACCTAGCTAATTATCCTAAGCAGCTAAAGACAAGCTAATTTACTTTTTTTTTTTAGGGCTGTGTCTGCAGCATGTGGCGGTTCCCAGGCAACACCAGATCCTTAACCCACTGAGTGAGGCCAGGCATCGAACCTGCAATGTCATGGTTCCTAGTCGAATTCATTTCTACTGTGCCATGATGGGAACTCCTAATTTACTCTTTGTTGGAGATGCAGGTTGGGGGCAGAGTAATTAATGATTGGGAGCCAGTTTTGTACCAGTTTTATTCAGTTCTTACAACTGTGAGAGGGAGATATTAGTGCCTCCATTTTACAGTTAAAGAAACTGAGGCTCAGAGGGGAATTAACCTGCCCAAGGTCACCCATGGTGTGGACTCTGGAACCAAGGAAGACCTAGATTAGATTTTTGAGCCTGGGCCTATACTTACTGGCTGTGTGGTCTTGGGCACACCTCTCTGAGCCTCAGTTTCCTTATCTACAAAGGCAATACTATTAAATTAATATCTGACTCTTAGCATGGTCCAGAGAAGGTCCTCAATGTTATGATTAGTTCAATTATCTGACCAATGAGAGTGCTCCCTCCCTAGGAGCAGTGGGGCTGGGGAAAGTTTTTAACCTTCCCAGATCAATCCAAGAGGACTTCCTGAAAGAAGCAGCATTTCTGTCCTATTTTAAACTCAAGACCATGAGCTCACCGGGCGTGTGTATAGTTGTAGTGGGGTGGGGGCAGGGGATACTTGGGAGAAAGTGGCACAACTGGGTACAGAGAGTTGCCTCAGTCTGCTGTGGGGTGGTCAGGTCAGGTTTAAATGTGGGCGGGCCTCCAGGCCTCGTTCCCGGAGGATATCCCAACAGCCTGCTTAGGCATCCTGATGATAAACAGGTTGTCACCTTCTGAGACCCAAGTGAACTTGATAAATCCTGGCAAAGCTAGGGAGAAGAGGCCCATCTATAAATACCCTATGACTCAGGCTCAGCTTCCTGTTGAAAGGGCCGCTTGTGTTTATGGTCCTGTGCTCTGGGGAGGCATTCCAGCTCAAGGAGGAAGGTCTAGGCCACCCTGAGGTCTCAGACCACCCAGTTTGCTCTGCTGGGGCAAGTTTGGGGTCTGGGGCAGGCCCGCCACAGCTCAGTGTCCGGTCTGAGACTCTGAGAAAATCTCTCATCTCTCTGGGTCTCCTGTCGGATGGGCTATGAGACAGGATGGCCTAAAGGTTGGGTGCACAGATTTGTTTTGTTTCACGGCGGGGGGGGTGTTGGTGCTGGAAAAACATGGGCTCAAGATCCAATTTTGTGCCTTAACTAGTGATGTGACTTTAAACCGATCACTTCCCTTTCCTGAGTCTCAGTTTCCTGAAGTCTAAAATGGAGATATAGGGAGTTCCCATGTTGGCTCAGCGGGTTAAGAACCCCACATAATATCTGTGAGGATGTGTACTCGATCCCTGGCATTGCTCAGTGGGTTAAGGATCTGTCATTGTCACAGCTGCAGTGTAGGTCTCAGACGTGGCTCGTTGCTGTGGCTGTGGCGTAGGCCAGCAGCTGGAGCCCCTATTTGACCCCTAGCCTGGGAACTTCCATATGCTGTGAGTGAGGCCCTAAAAAGAAAACAAAAACAAAAATAAAATGAAGATACTAATGGAAATTCCTTGGCGGAATTGTCATGAGGATGAGAAAGGGGTATATATGGCACTTAGCCTAGGAACCAGCATGTAGTAAACCTTCCATTAATGATAGGTATTCAGATTACAAATTAAGCTCTTTAAAATATTTTGAAAAAGGAGCACTTTGGGATTTGGTCCCTCCTGAGAGATATTTAGCGGGGGTGCATGGCTGCCCCAGACGCTCTCTCTGCTTTGCAATTATAAAGAGCCAAGGTGTAAAGAAAACAAGATAGTTTCCGAGATAGCTAGGAACAAGGCAAGGTACTGTCATTCATCACATACCTACTGTGTGCCAGCTGCTGTCACTAAAATCATCATCTCTTTTGACTCCCCAGTCACCAGCAAGGTAGAACTCCTGGAAAACCAAGGCCCAGTGAAGTTCACTGAATGGCAGAACTGGTATTTGAAGCCAGGTCTGTGTGCCGCTAAAGCGCTTGCTGTGTGTGGCTGACTTCACCACTGTACCTGGCTGCCTCCCTGTTCTAGAAAGATGGCCAAAGAAGGGCTCTAAGTAAGAGAAGGAAGAAGTAAAAAATCAAAAGCTTGGCAACATTTCTGGGAGAGTACAGAGAACCAGAAGCACAATTGGAGATAGGGAGCTAGTTTCAGAAGACACACAGCTTTGAGGTGAGTGCGTGTGGGGTTAAGCAGCAGACAGATGGAAAGGCATAGCTGAACTCATAAGAAATGTCATCCTGGGATGGAGGGAAGAGTCTTGTGCTCAAGACTGTCTGAAATGACTTCTGAACTTAAACCCCCAACAAGATCCTATCCATTCTACCTGGCTTTGAATGGCCGTCTCTGAAGCACCCACCTCAGGGCCTTTGCACATGCCGTGTGCTCTGCCTGGCAGTTTCTTCCCCTTCTCAACTGAGATGTTACCTCTCCAAAGAGGCCTTCCTTAACCACTCTTTTAAATTGGTCCCCATGTCCTTACTCCTGGATTCAGCACTTGGTCTTTACTCAGATTTATCACAATTTATAATTGTTTTATTCAATTTCCTTGTCAATTTATGTCCCCACCCCCACCCAATAAAGTATCTGTTCCATGAGTACAGGGATTGGATGGGCTTCTTCACTGATATATCCACAACCTCTGGCATACAGTAGGAGCCTAGCAAACATTTGTGGAATGAATGAAAGATCCAGCCCTACCAATCTCCCACTACGCCCCTTTTTCTGATTCTCTGCTCCTTCATGACTGGTTTCCCACTATTTCCCCAGCACACCCTCTTCATTCTCCCTCCTACATGCCTTCGCTTGGAGAGCCCTCACTCCTCTACCCATTCAAACCCTGCCCTTGGCTCAGCTCCTACTGGAGCTCCTCAGGGAAATCCAAGCATCCCTGGATCAAATGTTCTGTGAAGTGAACAACCTATACACCTGTGTATGGTGGCCCTACTCCAAGCACCACTACTTGTATGTGACCTTGAGCAAGTCACTTCAGGGTGGCTCTGGGCCCATTTCCCCCAGTTCTTTCTGTCCTTGAGGTTGTATCTAAGGGAAAAATTCAAAAGCAGAGAAAAGCCATAAATGCCCAAAGGTATACTTTGAAGCATTATTTAAAATAGAAAAATTTTGGAGTTCCCTGGTGGCTCAGTGGGTTGAGGATCCAGTATTGTCACTGCTGTGGCTCTGGTTAATGCTGCGGCATGGGTTCAATCTCTGGCCTGGGAAATTCTACCACCCACAGGCATGGCCAAAAAAAAAAAAAATTAATTTAATTAAATAGAAGGAAAAATTTAAACAATAACAATGTTAAATATTATAATAATAGGACTTCCCATTTTGGCTCAGCGATTTCAGAACCCAGTATAGTGTCCGTGAGGATGCAGGTTTTATCCTTGGCCTCACTCAGTGGATTAAGGATCCCGCATTGTCATAAGACGCAGCATAGTTCGAAGAAGTGGGCTTGGATCCAATTGCTATGGCTGTGGTATAGGCCAGCAGCTGCAGCTCCAATTTGACCCCTAATCTGGGAACTTCATACACCGCAGGTACAGCCTTAAAAAGAAAAAATATAGATATAATAATAAAAGCTACTGTTTAATGAGTGAACAGGCCAGACAGTGAGTAGGGCTTTAAGAGCTGTGGTTAAGAGCACAGGTTCCAGCGCCTCCACCTCACTGCTTATTCTCTGTGATCTTGAGCCAAGGACTTTACCTCTTTGAGCCTCAGTTTCCTCATGTGTAAAATGGAGATGATAGAGATTCCTACTTCATAGGGCTTGTGTTGTTGTTGTTAAGCAAACTTTTTACTGACTATAATCCAAATACAGAAAAGAATACAGGTAAGTGTGCATCTCAATGAATTTTCACAAGATAAGCAGGGTTGTGAAACCATCAAAGAAGGAGCTTTTGAGGATTACATGAGCCCATACCTGGAAAGGGTTTAAAGCACTGGCTCTAACTGGCTAGTGTTTCTTGCTCTGTATTTCATGAGCATTGTGCTAAGCACTTGATATGCATTATTTTTATTCAATTTCCACAATAACTCTACAAGGCAGGCACTAATATTACCATCGTTTCATATAAGGAAACCTAGATTCAGAGGTTAAATATACTGGCCAATGTCACAAAGTTAGTAAGTGACAGAGGTCAGAGAGGAACCCAAGTCTTTTGCCAAAACTTTCCTCCCAACCCTCTTGATATACTGATTCCCTAAGATGTCTATTACAGCATCAACTAATAATTTTTTTCTTAAGAGAAATCGGACTTCCCTGTGACTCAGTGGGTTAAGAATCTATCATTGTCTTTGCAACGGCTCAGGTTGCTGCAGTGGCATGGGTTTGATCCCTGGCCTGGGAACTTCCACATGCCATGGATGCATCCAAAACAATTAACAAAAAACAAACAAGACAAATGAAATGTATATCATTAAAAAATAAAAATAAAAAAAGAGAAACCAACAACTGACCCAAAAAGCTGTGGGCTTCTGAGTTCTTAAATCAATTTAATAACTATTTATTGAATACCTACCATGTGCCAGTTACTGTTGTAGGCGCTGGAGATACAGAGCAAGCAAGATGGAAAAGTTCCCTCTCCTCATGGAACTTATATTCTGGTGGGTGAAAGCCAATAAAAAATAAAGAATTTCTGGAGTTCCCATCATACTTCAGTGGAAACAAATCTGACTAGCAGGGGTTCCCATTATGGCTCAGTGGAAACGAATCTGACTAGCATCCAAGAGGATGCAGGTTCGATCCCTGGCCTCGCTCAGTGGGTTAAGGATCTGATGTTGCCGTGAGCTGTGGTGTAGGTCACCGACGCGGCTCGGATCCTGCCTTGCTGTAGCTGTGGTGTAGGCCAGCAGCTGTAGCTCCAGTTGGATCCCTAACCTGGGAACCTCTGTATGCCATAGATGTGGCCCTAAAAAGACAAAAAAAAAAAAAATCTGACTGGCATCCATGAGGACGTAGGTTCGATCCCTGGCTTTGCTCAGTGGGATAAGGATCTGGCGTTGCCATGAGGTATGGTGTAGGTCAAAGACACGGCTTGGATCCTGTGTTGCTGTGGCTGTGGTATAGGCCAGCAGCTATAGCTCCAATTCGACACCTAGACTGGGAACCTCCATATGCCTTGGTGCAGCCCTAAAAAGGCAAAAAAAGAAAAGAAAAGAAAAGCATTTCCAGTAGAAATAAATGATATCAAGAAAATAAAACAGGCTAACAGGTTGGAGAAAGACTTTCGATCAGGGTGACCGCTTTAGAAAAGATATTCAAGGAAGAAAGACACCGAGGAGGTGACCCGAATGCTGGGGAGGAGCTGGCTGCAGGGCAACCCATTCCAGAGCCACCGTGAGCTTGGCGTGTTTGAGGAACTGGTTAAATATGATGCAACCATTCTAAAATATCATTTTGAAAACTGAAACCTGAAAACTAGTAAAATAAAAAATTACAGGTACACTAACATGCTATGTTGTCTCAACATACGCTAGATAGAAAAAATTCTCAGAAAAGTGAAACAATTGATTTATCAAGGTGTGATTGTGGATGGTTTAAATATTTTCCTTTTCAGAAAATATCTACTGTCACATTATTAGTTTCTGCAACTTTTTTAAAGTCACGGAAAAAAAAAAAGAAAGAAAGAAAGCGCATTCCAGGAATCTCATACAGACCAAATAAGACAGTTCTCTGGTTACCTTGAAGGTTGTGCATGTGAAATGGACATATCGTCTCAGTGAACATGCTGTGCAATCTCCAGCCAGTCACACTCCCTCTCTGGGCCGCAAAATGGAACATGCAGGATGCCACATTGCCTGATATACTTGTCAAAAGCGGGGTCCCTCATAGATGAAGACATTGGCAAAGTCAACCCTTTCTGTTATTCACATGACACAATTATGAGAATACTTTTTAATGAGACTGGGAAAATAACATTGAATCATTAATTTAAAAAATCAATTAGTAGAATGAGATGACAAGCCACAGACTGGAAGAAAATATTTGCAAAAGACATTTGATAAAGAACTGTTATCCTGGGAATTCCTCAGTGGCCCAGCAGGTTAAGGATCCAGCGTTGTCTAAGCTGTGGCACAGTTTCAGTCCCTGGCCCAGGAACTTCCACATGCCACAGGTGCAGCCAAAAAAAAAAATTTTTTTTTAATAAAACAAGAACCACCTAGTTTAAACATGGGCAAAAGATCTGAACAGCTCAACAAAGAAAATACCGGAGTTCCCATCGTGGCGCAGTGGTTAACAAATCCGATGAGGAACCATGAGGTTGAGGGTTCGATCCCTGCCCTTGCTCAGTAGGTTAACGATCCAGCATTGCCGTGAGCTGTGGTGTAGGTCGCAGACGCGGCTTGGATCCTGCGTTGCTGTGGCTCTGGTGTAGGCTGGCAGCTACAGCTCCAGTTGGACCCCTAGCCTGGGAACCTCCATATGCCGAGGGAGCGGCCCAAGAAATGGCAAAAAAAAAGACAAAACAAAAACAAAAACAAAAAACAGAGAAAATACCTAGATAGCAAATAGGCATATGAAAAGACACTCAACATAATGTCATTAGGGAATTGCCAATTAAAATAACAAGATAAGGAGTTCCCGTTGCGGCACAGTAGAAACGAATCTGACTAGCATCCATGAGGATGAAGGTTTGATCCCTGGCCTTGCTCAGTGGGTTAAGGATCTGGTGTTGCCGTGAGCTATGGTGTAGGTCACAGACGAGGCTCCGATCCTACGTTGCTGTGGCTGTGGTGTAGGCCAGCAGCCGTAGCTCCAGTTCCACCCCTAGCCTGGGACCCTCCACATGCCACAGGTGTGGCCCTAAAAAGACAAAAGCAAAAAACAAACAAACAAAAAAACACAAACACTAGACTGCATAATTCCAAGCATGACATTATGTAAAAGGCAAAAGCATGGAGACAGTAAAAAGTTCAGTGGCTGCCTGGGGACTGGGGAGAGAAAGTGATTAATAAGTGAGGTACGGGGAATGTTTGGGGCAGTGAAAATATTCTGTATGACATTATAACAGCAGCTACATATCATTATACATTTGTCAAAACCCATACACACAAAGAGGGATGTCACTGTGGACTTTGGACACTAGTCGGATTCATTTCCACTGCGTCACAACGGGAACCCCCTGGATGATGATAATAATATGTCTGTGCCAGTTCATTGACTGTAACAAATGCACACGGTGTGATGCACGGCGTCCACGGTGGGGGAGGCTGGGGTTGGGCAAGACACAGGTGTGCGGGGATTCTGTACATTCTGCCCTTTTACTATGAACGTAAAAATGCTCTAAAAAAATCAAGGTGTTTTTTTTTCTTTTGGTTTTTTTAGGGCCGCCTCCACAGCATATGGAGGTTCCCAGGCAAGGGGTTGAATCAGAGCTGTAGCTGTTGGCCTACACCACAGCCACGGCAATGCCAGATCCAAGCCGAGTCTATGACCTACACCACAGCTCACGGCAACGCCGGATCCTTAAACCACTGAGCAAGGCCAGGGATCAAACCTGTGTCCTCACGGATGCTAGTCAGATTCATTTCCACTCAGCCATGAAAGGGAACTCCTAAGGTTGTTTATTTTTTTTAAGTCATTTAAGAAAACAAAGAAGCACTGTCTGGTAAAATTGTTACCTTGGGTGGGGGAATGGAAAATTCCTGGAAGATCTGTGTTCCTTGAGGTCTGCTGCTCATACGAGAAGGAATAAGAAGGAAGTCATGTGTAAAAGAGGTTAGGCTGCTAACACCTACTCTTTACACTTTACAGGACGCATGGCACACTAAGCCCTGTGCTTCTATCAATAATTACATTTCTTCTTTCAACAGCCAAATGAAAATGTTTACATAACATGAAAGACTTGAAAATTGTTATTATTCCTTCCCAGTGAGCAGTTAACAGGTAATAGATTTTCCCAGTCACCCTGGTCTGTCTGAGCCCAGAGGCTGAGCAATAAGGCCCTGGGGCGGGTTGGGGGCTCTCAGCCCCCTTCCACCTTTAACATTTCATGATTTTGTGAGTTGATTTCTCTTCCGGGGGCACAGGTGGGGGGCCTTGTTCACTTGGGCATTGGATCCCTGGAAGGGCTGTGTCCTTAGGGGACTGAGATTTTGACTGCCTGGAGCTTGACTTCATGCAGGAATTTCACACCTTCCCAGACCCTAGACTGCAGGTGGAGGGTGTCTGGCGGGAAAAGGGGCCAAGTGGTGTCTGCAAGGCCGGAAAGGGCTGATCCCACAGTGACTGAGGGCTCCTCTCCGCCCTCAGCCACCTGTTCCCCAGCTCCACCCTCCTCACCCCTCCACCTCGTCTTTGGAATGCTAAATCCAAGAGCTGGTGGGGCCGGCCGGTTGGGTATTAATAACTGGACTCTGACGTTTGCACTGATTAGAAAGGCATTCCCTCCTGGCAGCCGAAACATTTGCATGCCTTTTCGGCTCATCTCTCCAGGGCCCTGAAGAGAATGAGAGGGGGTCAGATAATAATCATAAGCATAGCTACCCTGTTCTGAGTGCTCTAGGGTGCCAGGCGGAGTGCCAAATGCACCATCCACCTGCTTGCCTTGGATCCCTTCAGGTGCTTTTATTTTATTTTTATTTTTTGGTCTTTTTAGGACCACGCTCGTGACATATGGAGGCTCCCAGGCTAGGAGTCAAATCAGAGTTGCAGCTGCCAGCCTACAGCACAGCCACAGTAACTCGGGATCCGAGCCGAATCTGCGACCTATACCACAGTTCATGGCAACACTGGATCCTTAACCCACTGAGCGAAGCTAGGGATCAAACATGCGTCCTCACGGATGCAAGTCAGGTTCATTTTTGCTGAGCCAGGACTGGAACTCCCCTTCAGGTGCTTTTAGCATCTCCATTTTTTATGTGGGGAAACTGAGGCTCTTGAGAGGTCAAGTAACGTGCCTTGGGTGACACAGCAGGTGAGCAGCTGGGCAGAAACTCAAATCCTATCTGCCAGCAGCACCAGCCCTCTCCTGGGTGGTGAGAGCCAAAGACAGACGTCCTGCTCCAGCCACATAAACACTCAACAAGGCAGCCCAGTTCCTTTAACTTCCAGGAACAGAGTGACTGGGAGGGCATGGGATGTGGGGGAGGGGGAGCTTCCAGGAAGTGGATGGCAGGACTAGGCCTGTTGACCCAGGCCTTGTGACAGCCCAGCCTGGGACAGGGGTGCTTCCGGGTGGGGAATCAGGTGACAGGAACCTCTGTTCCTGGGTGGGGGAAGGGGACACGGCTCTACTGGGGACAGGCCTCCACCCCTTGCTCACCTGTTCTCTTCCTCTTCACTCCTTTGAAGTGCTCGACTACTGGGGGCCTCCTAGGAGACAGGGTCCATCCCAGGGAGAGGAGAGCAAAGGGGCTCATTGTCCACAGGCTCACAGTCACAAAGGCCTCAAAACTTAGGGTTTTGACATTAGCTTTTTTCCCTTTTTTCTTTTTTTTTTTTTTTTTTGGCTGCACCCATGGCATATGGAAGCTTCCAGGCCAGGGACTGAATCTGAGCTGCAGCTTTGACATTCACCACGGCTGCAGCAATGCCAGATCCTTAACCCACTGTGCCACAGCAGGAACTCCCAACATTAGGTTTTGAGTGGCAAGCAGCATCGTGCTTAAGCCGGCAGCTTCTGGAACCAGACCACTATTGGACCTTCCTCCAGACTGCTACTAAGGGCTGTGTAGCTTTGGTCAGATTCTTTTACCGCTCTGTGCCTCAGTTTCCCCATCAGTAAAATGGGGAGAAATACCCACTTCTTAGGGTTGTTGTGAAAATTAAATGAGCCAATACATGCAAAGTGTACATTTCCCTAAGTGTAAAGCCTGGCACAGAATAAGCACTCGGTCAGTGTTAGCTGCTGTTTCCAAATGATGTTGCAAGAAGAATCACAAACAGAAAGGAAAGGGGAAGATGTTCATCAAGGAAACTTTAAAAAATGATCTCCTTATCTGCACACCCGTGTTCATACGAATTATAATAGCCAAGGTATGGCAACAACCCAAATGCCCATCAACGGATGAACAAACAGCTTTAAAAGTGAAGAAATTCTGACACACTGCATGAAATGAACACATTATGTGCAGTGAAACATGCCAGACACAAAAGGATGAATATTTGGTGAACACACAAATGTTGGAATTCATCTAATCATACATTGTAGGTCTCTGCAGTTCATTGTATGTAAATTTCAGAAGCATCACATGAAATAATTCTACGAAGTTAGGTTATCAATTTGACATATTGGTGAAGTAAATTACTTTCAGATTGCTTTCAGTTTTAGGGTTTCCTTTTTTCCCCTTTTTTTGATGTTTGAATGTACAGCACAAAGATTGCATATAGGCCAATGGAACAGACTAGAGAGTCCAGAGAAAAAGGACAAATATCGTTATATTATCCTAGAACACTTACCTAAGTTACCTTGAGTGGTCAAATTCAGAGAGAGAGAAAGAAGAATAGTGGTTGCCAGGAACTGAGGGGGAGAGAGAACAGGGAGTTATTGTTTAATGGACACAGAGTTTAATTTTGGGAAAATGAAAAAGTTCTGGACACGGATAATGGTGATGGTTGTGCAACCATGTGAATGTACTTAATGCCACTGAACTGTACCCTTAAAAATGATTAATTGTAAGTCATGCATATTTTGCCACAATTTTTAAAAACTTCAATGACTCCTGACCCTACGGGATCTGGCCCCTGCCTTATGTTGGTATTTTGGGACTCTTTCCCTTTCAGTTGGGATCTGGACCTGTTAGGAAATAGGAAAGGAAATCAGGCAGATGGAGAGAGAAAGATACAGGCTTTATTACTGATAAAGTTGGGCTGGAGACAAGGTTTGTAACTATAGCCACAATGGAGCTTCCTAATACCTCCCTTCCTCCATTGCTTCCCCCAACTCCTGATTTAAATTCCCGCCTCAGCTCTCTGTAGAGCAGTGGGACATGTCTGTTCCCTCTGCCCAGGGTATTTTTCCCTTCACGGTTCACTTGGCCACTTGCTACTCATCTGTCATTTCCTTTTTTTTTTTTTTAATTTTTGGCACACGGAGCGTTCCTGGGCCAGGGGTCAGATCCGAGCTGTAGTTGAGACCCAAGCCACAGCTGTAGCAACATGGGATCCTTAACCCACTGTGCCAGGGTGCGGATTGAACCCGAGTCCCAGCATTCCCTAGACACTGCCAATCCCACTGCACGGCAGTGGGAACTCCAGTCATTTCTTAGCATAAATGTCCCCTTCTGAGAGGCCTTCCATGACCCCAATGGCCCATCCTAACACCACTTTGTGCCACTAACACATCTCAAGACCTTTAGAGCGTCTCCTTCATAGCACTTCCCCAGCTATGTTACGTGTCTCTTTTTCACTCATGGAAGTAAACAAGAAAGTGAGCTCCGGAAGAACAGGCTCTGTGTGTGTTTTGTTCCTGGCCACACGCCCAGTGCCTGGCACAGGGCCTCGCTCCTAGACTCCATACAGGCTAGAGAACATTCTATTCACTAGCCCTCATTTCAGAGAGAGCTCTGCGTACTGTTAGGAGGAGGATACGGGTAAGGCTTTTGGGTTGGGAGGTCAGAGGTGAGCCTAAGCTACATTTGGTGCTACATTGAGCAGCAGGCCTTTTTCATTTTGCTACGTGGGGTCTACAGGTTTGTCCTGAGCCCTATGGCTCAGAGCCATCAAAAAGCTAAGTGCAGGAGTTCCTCTTGTGGTTTAGCAGGTTAAGAATGTGACAGAGTGTCCATGAAGATGTGGGTTCAATCCCCGGCTTTGCTCATTGGGTTAAGGATCCAGCATTGCCATGAGCTGTGGTGCAGGTCGCAGACGCAGCTCGGATCTGATGTTGCTTGGGGTCCTCCATACACCGCAGGTGAAATAATCGAATACAATTACCTGGACTTCCTTCTCGGCCCTTTCCCCAGTAGCAGTGTTAGGCCTGCTCTAAATAACTGTTGACCAAATATTCAAAGAATGTCAGCTTGAAAGAGCATCCAAACGTCTCACTTAGAAACTCAAGTCTCAATTTTGATGCTACCTCTTCAAAAGCATTCCCTGACTCCCACCCCCATACCCTTCATGTAGGACAGCTCAGGGTCCTCTCCTCTGGGTTCACGTAACCCCTTTCTGGCACTAATAGTGTTATACGCTCTTCACCAATTTAGGTGTTTCATCTCCCCATTAGACGATGAGGGCCATGACGGCAGGAGCCCTGTCTTCTTGTTCACTGCTTTTCACCAGCAGCTATCATAATTTCTTGCACATAGTAGGTACTCCTTAAATAGCCATTGACTTAATGAGTGAAGTGCCCATCATGTGTCAGATACCAGCTGACTCCTCAGGAGGGGTATGTGCAGTGACATTTGCCAGCTGCCCTCCTGGCCTCTGGATTTAAGCCAGTGAGTAAGCCCCATCCTCCAGGACATGGAGTTTGGGCAAAGAAGGGCCCACAGTCCTATATGAGCCAATCAGATCCAAAAAGAGTCAGTGCCCAGGAGTTCCCATTGTGGCTCAGCAGTAACAAACCCGACTAGTATCCATGAGGATGGGGGTTCGATTCCTGGCCCCACTCAGTGAGTTAAGGATCTGGCGTTGCTGAGAGTTGAGATGTAGGTCACAGATGTGGCTTGGGGTTCAGCATTGCTGTGGCTGTGGTATAGGCTGGTAGCTGCAGCTCTGATTCAACCCCTAGCCTGGGAACCTCCATATGCAGCAGGTGCTGCCCTAAAAAGGAAGACAAAAAAAAAGAAATGACTATTTCAATCTTCTTGGTACAAGCATAGTGGAGATAGGATGGAAGAATCAGAGTGTCAATGCTGGAGGAATCCTTAAAGATGAGCTGGGCAGATCCTTCATTTTGCGGATGGGGCCCAGAGCAGAAAGGAGACTTGCTCAAGGTCACACAGCAAGTTAGCGCCAAAGCTGGCACTCCACTTAAAGGAGTTTCTCCATCAGTCTGCCTTACAGATATGGGGCTGGGGCTCCCCCAGCTGGGGAAGGAAAGAGGAGGAAACACTGATGGAGAATCTCCCTGCAATGGCAGGATAGAAGCTGCTCCCCCAGTCACTGGTGGGTAGGCCTTGTGAGTCACCCTTAATAATCTGGTAGCATTTTGATAATATCTTGTGGCTAGTCTAGGGTGAGACGATTTCATAGGGAACTAAGTCTCTGACAAAGCATCAGTGATGCCGCCAGAATTTCTAAGGGAGGAATTTAGGGCCAGCAATCTGATGGAAAAGGGAACAGAGAGACTTGCCCTGGAGCGGCATTTGTTTGGCAAGTCAATGATTGTTATTTAGACCAGGATTTCTCAATTTCTTTTTTTTTGTCTTTTTAGGGCCGCACTTGCGGCACATGGAAGTTCCCAGGCTAGGGGGAAAATCAGAGCTGCCACTGCGGGCCTACACCACAGCTCACGGCAGCGCCAGATCCTTAACCCACTGAGCAGGGCCAGGGATAGAACCCGCATCCTCATGGATACTAGTCGGATTTGTTACCACAAGGGGGAAGTCCTCAATTTCTACACTATTGACATTTTGAGCAGGATAATTCTTTGTTGTGGTGGACTGTCCTCTGCTTTGTAGCATGTTTAGCAGCATTCTTGGTGTCTACCTATAGGAAGCTTAAAGCACATACTCTCCCAGTTGTGATAACCAAAAACATCTCCAGACATCGCCGAATGTCCCCCCAAAAGCAAATCGTCCCATTTGAGAAGCTCTAACACAACCGCACGCTTAAGTGGCCAAGAGGGCATGATGGAAAGTCTTCTAAAAGGAGAGAGGAGATAAAATAAGAGCCACCCTTCTATATAAGAAAAGAAAATTGTCACAGGGATAGTCAGCTCTAGGTAGAACTGTGAACCTTACCTTACCTTACCTTCTACCTGTGAACCTTAACCTTACCTGTCTACCTTCCCTTTCTTGACCAATTTCCTCTCTTCCCTGACTCCCATTCCTACTTAGAAAAAATTAATAAATTATTCAGGAAAAAATTAACATTTGCATTCATGCTAAAAAGTGAGACAATCACTCCTACAGTTTTAAAAAACAAGGATCATACACTTAAGAAGTGAGCATTTCACTGTATGTAAACCATATCTCAAAAAATAGTCAAAAAGCACATAAGAATTATAGTTGGACCTCGGTTCAAGTTCCAGTTCAGACATTTCCTAGCTGTGTGACTTTGAACAAGTCCTCTCACCTCTTAGAACCTGTTTCCTCAGTTGTAAAAGGGGAGTAGTAACAGTGTACCTCACAGGGTAACTTCAGAGTAAATGAGATAATGTATAAGCAGCACTTTGTACAGTGCCTGGCACAGGAGGTAATACAAATATTAGCTACTACGTATTTACACTTACATTACCTGCTTATATTTATCTCTAGTTTATAAGTAAAATTCCTCCCTGATGGTCTATTTCTTGTGGACCTGTTCTAATAAAGGCATCTCCACTTGCCTCTACTGTGACCCCTTTAGGATAGGAAAAGTAAGTTCTGGAAACAGCAGTTTATGTGACTCTGGACTCTAACTCTGGGCTCCACCAGTGCCTTATTAGTCCCTCTGAGTCTCAGTTTCCTCGACTGTAAAGTAATACACTAAAACTATCCACTTCGTAGGGCTCTGGTGAGATTGCTAAATAACAGGACTAGACAAGGTCTGGGAGTTCAGACCGGCCCTAAGGTGGCTAAGAAGCTGCACCAATAGAACCTGCCACCAGGGGACAGGATCGCTACATCCAAGTTCCCCTCTATCGAAGACATTCCATTTTTTTGAGCACGATTGTCTTAACTTTTTATTGTGGAAGACTTCAAACATACACAAAAAGTAGAATAGCATAATGAACCCCATGTATCCAGCACCAGGTTTCAACAACTATCAATATTTTTCCAGTCCTCCTGCCTCTCTCATTTTGCGATAGTGCTTGTGGGGTATATTGAAACATATCCTGAACCTCATTTTGTTTGATGCAGAATACATCAGTGAGCATTTCTAATTGAAAACGACTTTTATTAGCACGGGCTCTATCTTATTATCACACCCAACAAAAAAGAACAAATAACTCCTTAATCTATCAGTTCATATTGAAATTTCCCTGATTGTATCAAAGATGCAGTGAATATCCAAATAAGGTTGTTGCGTTTGAGAAGTGTCTTTGAGTTTTATTTTATTTTATTTTTAAATTTTTTTTATTTTTTGTCTTTTTGCCTTTTCTAGGGCCGCTACCGCGGCATATGGAGGTTCCCAGGCTAGGGGTCTAATCAGAGCTGTAGACGCCAGAAGCACAGCAACGCCAGATCCAAGCCGCATCTGTGACCTACACCACAGCTCACGGCAGCGCTCTGGAACCTTAACCCACTGAGCAAGGCCAGGGACCAAACTCGAAACCTCATGGTTCCTAGTCAGATTCGTTAATCACTGAGCCATGACAGGAACTCCTGTCTTTGAGTTTTATGCTTTAACATTCTACCTTCTCTTTTAATCTCAATACCATGAATTTGTTGCAGAAATAAGGTCACTTGTCCTGTGGAACGTCCCACAGTTTGAGTTTGGCTGATTTTGGTGTTTGTCTATGCCCCATATTTCTGGTAAACACTTAATTAGATCTTGGCTTGATTAGGCTTAGGTTCTTTTTTATCTTTCAAGCAAGAATATTCCATGGAAAGCACTGTATCCCCCTCTTACTGATTTTAAGTTTGGTCAATGGGTTCAGCCAGTGTCAGCCTAATGTCTCCATTATAAATTTTCCCAACAATTTTTCATCCAGTTGTTTCAGCATCACATGATTGTTGCCTAGAGTCGTTATTTCATTAGGTTTTGCACAACCGTGCTTTCCTAATGCTATCATTGCTTCTGCGCATATCAATTGGAATTCTATTAAAAATAACTTTTTCAGAGTTCCCGTAGTGGCTCAGCTCAGCAGTAACAATCTGGACTAGTTTCCATGAGGACTAGGGTTCGATCATGGCCTTGCTCAGTGGGTTAAGGATCCTGTGTTGCCATGAGCTGTGGTACAGGTCACAGACTAGGCTCAGATCTGGTGTTGCTGTGGCTGTGGCATAGGCCGGCAGCTACAGCTTTGATTCAATCACTAGCCTAGGAATTTCCATAAGCCTCAGGTACACCCCTAAAAAAACAAAAAATAGGGACTTCCCGTTGTGGCCCAGTGGTTAACCAACCCAACAAGTATCCATAAGGACATGGGTTCGATCCCTGGCCTTGCTCAGTGGGCTAAGGATCCAGAGTTGCCATGAACTGTGGTGTAGTTTGCAGATGCGGCTCAGATCCCTTGTTGCTGAGGCTGTGGTATAGGCCGTTCCGATTCCACCCCTAGCCTGAGAACTTCTATATGCCTCAGGTGAGGCCCTAAAAAGACCAAAAAAAACAAAAACAAAAAAAACCAAAATTTTTCTTATCTACTATCTTGTTACCTGAACTACAACTCATCAAGGGAAAACCAGAAAAATTTTTATTTTCCTTTATCAATGTTCAGAGTAATTAGTTAACTCCCCATGAAACTCCATTAGTAACAGATGTGTTGTTTTCCTATGTATCACTAATTAATAGATTTTTTATGTATTTTATGTGTTGCAATCTATTGAAGTAATTATTTTTCTTTTAATGCTCAAATTCTTCCATCTTGGGTGAGTGGGGCCCCTTTGTATTGGTTCCTCCATCATTTTTACATGGCCTTAATAGTCTTTGATAGCTGCCTAGCTTTCAGGCACAAGACAATCCAACTTCATCTTTCCTGCTCCAGATCTGGAGCCAGCCATTTACCAAAGGATCCTTGACTTTCTCTAATTTTTAACTGTCTTTTAAACTGGAAAATGGGATTTGGACTAAATCTGTGCACTAAGCGTGTTCACTACTACTGGGTTGGTCATTGCTTCTAGGCCTTTTCAGCAGACAGAACTAGAAAATACTTTTTTTTATGAGAAAAAATACATATTTCATTCATTCTGCTAACTCAGATCTAAGATCACCCTGGGCTTCTTCAATACTTCTCTTTTTCTCATATGTTGAAAATCTGGATTTCCAATGCCACTGATGTAATTACTTTAATTTGCTTTGTCTTAAAATATACCTATCATAGCTTCAAAATAGCAATACTAACATTAATACTAACAATAATACTAATGTATACAATTTCATATTTCTATGCAGTTCTAGTTTGTCCTTAGATATATCTCATTAGGGAGGTATAGTCAAAATACTTGTAAAGCTACTTGAAATTCTTTTCTCTGTGTAGTTATGCCACTTCATTTCTTTCCATTTGTTTTTAATTTTTATAATGTCTTATTCTTTTCATTGAACTTTGCTTTATAACTATGCAACATTTACAAGTTTCCAAAATAGTAACTATAAAAGAAGGAACATTCATAGAAATCTCATTTCCATCCCTACCCACTCCATCCCACATAGCAAACAAGTTTCAGAAGACTGAGTTTATTCTTTCACTATTTAACATTTTTTGAGGGGATGCACCCACGGCATGTGGAAGTTCCCAGGTTAGGGATCAAACCCAGGCCACCGCAGTGACCTAAGCCACTGCAGTGACAACACTGGATCCTTAACCCTCTGAGCCACACAGGAACTCTTACTATTTAATTTTAAATATAAGCAATTAAAGCATATTTATATGCCCCTACTACTTACACAGAAGATAGTATACTATAAAACACTGTTATGCACCTTGCTTATTTCCCTTAACAATACACGTGGACATCACTACATATTAGTTCTGTTTATCAGTACATATAAGAACTCTTTCATATGTATTTTTTACAGCTACATAGCACTGCATCCTATACAGGTACTATAATTTATTCAGCAAGTTACTTACTGACACATGAGAAGTTTCCAACCTTTTGCTGTCAAAATGTCGTAATGAATAGCCTTGTATACACAGTGTTTAGTACTTTGCCAATGTATCACTAAAAAAGATTCCTAGAAGTTTAGCCTTGACCTAGGATTACTGGGTGAAAGAGTAAATACATATGCAATGTGGCCATAGATTGCTAAATTTCCTTAATTAGAGTTACATCATTTTACCTCCCATCAGCAATGTATAGCAATTCTATCCTCCGGAGTATTTTGGCACCATAATTTTGGCAGATAGAGGAGCCTGGAGAAATGAATCATAGACAAAGTTTCTGTCCCCAGGAACTCTCAGTCTAGTAGAAAGCCTATTGGCAAACATACTCATATAATGTAATTTTCAGAGCAGATTTATACTGAAGCTTAAGTTTCAGAGTCCCTCACTTACAAAGACCCTTTCCAAATCCCTAGCAATGGGTTCATTTTGTAATCTTTTTCCTAAAGAGGACATGCCAAATTATTTAAACATCTACCTCACAGACTTTAGAGTCAGTTTCTTAACTTTGGGGTTTGGGGAGTGGATTCCAAATTCTGCAGCCAGCTTGAGAAGAGGAATTCCTGTATTTAATGACTGAGACAAACTGAGACAAACAAAAGGACAAGGCTCCTTTGACCAAGAGACACCCCTCCCCTGATTCTGATCAGTTACCCCACAGGTGTCTAGCTGACTATCTACACAGAGCCCTCTATTTTCCCTGTAATTTTTTTGTTTTGTTTTTTGCTTTTTAGGGCTGCACCTGAGGCATATGGAAGTTCCCAGGCTAGGGGTCAAATCGGAGCTGCAGCTGTGGGCCTACATACACCACAGCCATAGTGACCCGGGATCCAAGCTGCATCTTCGACCTATGCTGCAGCTCATGGGCATCGTGGATCTTTAATCCAATAAGCGAGGCCAGGGATCAAACCCGTATCTGCATGGATACTAGTTGGGTTCTGAACCGCTGAGACACAATGGGAAGTCCTTCCCTCTACTTTCAAGGGTAGAAAGCAAGCCTTAGAATACATCAGTATTCCCAGGAGACAGCTAACCTCACTTCGCACTCAGGGCAAAAGCCTGAAGGGATTACATAGCAGGGGGTTTTAGGGGCGGGGGTAAAGGGGTCACACCAGCTGAGTGGGTATTCAAGGCAGGTGCTCCCCTCTCAAAACAGACAACTTTCGCCAAATAAGACAAAGATCCGTTTTTGTTTTTGTTTTTCACCTGTAAAAGCAAGATTCGTCATAAAGCCTGTCCTTGTGGGGTTTGGTTGGGATTAGGAGACAACATTTAAAGACTTAACCCAGCCCCAGACTTTGCAGAGAAGCTGCATAAGTGGAGGACAGAAAATAAAATGGGTAATTGGTTGATTCTTGAGGGCAGGAGCAGGGATTCTTTGCACATCGTGCCTTGTACAGCACTGGGAGGAGGACTAGCCACTTTATTGACAAATAGTTGGTGCAGAATAAATCATTTTAGAAGGAATGAAGGTTTCTGGCAGATAAAATATCGAACGACCGATTGGTCCGGGTCTCTGAGCAACTGACAGTCCCGGGCTGGCTATGTGGTGAACGCTTCCCTGGATTTGGCTGACAGCTGTCGGGTACCCCAATGACTCAAGCTGACCGTCGGGCCCCAAGAACGGCTGTCTTCGCTGTCAATCCCGGCTCCCGCCAACCCGGGCCTCCCCCTCTAGACGCGCAGGGCGGGGGTGGGGGAGGCCGACCCTCCACGAAGAGCCCGCGGGTGCCGCCACCGGGTAGGCGTGCGCGCGCGGCAACGGCCAAGTGCGGGCGCCACGGTCCCTTCCTCCCCACTGGGGGCAGGGCGCCCGTGACTCGCGGCGGCCGGGCACCGGAACAATGCGGCTTCGGCTTCTTTAAGGGAGATACCACCGCGCCGGCGGGGCAGGGGACTGCATCTTCCCAGATGATCGCACCCAGCCCCGCGCCGCCGCTGCCTCGGCAACTCCACCGCCCTCAAAAATGGCTCAGTGACTCTGACAAAAGGTGCAGCCTCCCGCTCGGCGGGGTGGACGCCAGGCCTCCCAGCTCGGGCCGTGCCTCCCCGCGAGCCTGCGGAAGAGGCCCGCATCCTGCAGGCATCTCAGGCCCGCGCCGAAGAAGATGCACCAGGCGTTCCACCCCAGCGACCCCGCACACCTGCCCGCAGCTCGGTAGGTCGTGAATGGAGGCGGGGCGGGGGAGGGGAGGGCGCCGACAGCACGCACCCCCAGGCCCGGACCTGCTGCTGCGGACCACCCAGGACCGCAGGCTGTGCGAGCCTGCCGCAGCTGGAAGGCGACCGAGTCCCGTGCATGCAGCGGCCTCCGACTCCCGGGCCCGACCACCCCTGCGGGGAGGGGCACGAGTGGTGCGTTCCGGGGCGCGCACCCCTTCCGCGACTCCCGTGTCCTGAAAGCCAGGGGAGCCGGGAGGAAGCCAGCGGAGCGCCGGGCGCGCGCCCAATAGGACTGGCGCTCGGCGTCCCCGCTCGCGCTACGGAAAGCCGGAGGGGGGCGGGGCCGGGCGGCGTAAGGGGGTGTGTCCGCGCGCACCACGGGGGCGCGCGCCGGCCTCTGACTGGAGGCCGCGGCGGCGGAGGCGCGAGCTGCCCGATAATGGCGGCCTGCAGAGCCCGTGAGAGGGAGAAGCGGCGGCGGCTACCCTGAGGTAAATCTGGCCCCTCGGCCTGGCAGAGAGGCCTTGCAGCAGAGCCGAAGGCCCTGCACGTGCCTCCGGCCCCAGGAGTCCTGTCACAGAGCTGTCAGCAGAGTCATCCTGGGGAAGGCCCCGCGCGCCTCAGGCCTCCGGCCCGCACCCCTCAGGCCACCGGCCCCAGCTGCGGCCTCCTCTAATGCCCGTGGCCCCGGGCCTCAGCCGCCGGCCCCGAGGAGTTGGGGCAACTGCAGGACCGGCTCCTCGGGGTGAAGGGCCCCTGGAGGATCCCCTCCGGGTTTCAGCTGGACGCAGCCGAGGAGGGGGAGGGCCTGATACTTGGCCAATGAGCGGGGCCCTGAGCCGCCGCGTCTGGCAGCACCTCTGCCCAGGACTGGCCCTTCCCGGGCGCCAGCAGGTGTACTGCCTGGCCTGCCCGCGTCCGGGGCTGCGTGCGCCCGGCAGGCGCGAGGGCCGGGAGATGCCGTCGTAAATTACCAAGGTTCTCCCGGGATGCTTCACGGTGCTAGGTTTTGACCCCGGATCTCAAGGATTTCATAAACACCTCCTCCCCCTTATTCAGGTGCTCTTTCGTGTGAGGATATGGGTCGGCTTCAAAAACACGAGCCCCTTTGAGATGGATAGTAATTGGCGATCCACGGAGAGCAGGAAAGCATGTCCACTGTGTAGTTGGGGCAGAGGACTCCGAGGCAGGAAATCAGATGCTTGGAAATAGAGTAGGAATTTGATGAGTGGGTGTCCAGTGAGAGGAAGTAGGATTAAGATGCAATCTCAGAAGCTTTCGTTTTCTTTATTAAATCTATCCTACAGACTTAAAGTAGCTGATCCTAACTTCTCAGGTTCTAGTGTCAACAGCTTTTTGTTCCCACAGACTGTACAGTGTAAAAATTGTACAGTCTCAGGTGACTTTACTTGCCCATGGTGGCAGTCTACAAATGAGAATTTATTCCTGAAGCTCGTTAGAATTTTGACATCCTTTGGAGCGTGAGGAGGCACACTTTAGACACTCTTGATTCAACACGTGAGCATTTCCGTGTAGGGCCTTTGCTCGTGCCTTTAAATAGTTTATCAAGTTTAATTCCAAAGAACTCCCTCAGAGAACCCCTTAATTTGCAAGACAGTTTTCGTTGGGAAAAATGACCTAGATCTGAATAGCTATCGTTAAAACAACAACAGAAAGGTAATCATATTCTAAGTAGCTTACTATATCTTTAAAGGAACATTTTTCTCCACAAATGTTATTTTCCTTTTGCAAGAAATAAGGAAATAACATAAACAAAATTAACCTAGGAACATATACAGTTTGACCATTTACTTTTAAATAATAACAACTACACATTTTCACTTCTGTGATCTGGTTCACTTTCAGTCCCTAAGCATAAGCCAGGTGTTTGTATTTATAACTCTGAGGGTTTGGTTTTGGTTTTGCCATTTTTATGGCCTTTTATGTGTGTGTCAGTTTTCAGGGGAAGCTGGAGTTTTGTTTGTTTTTTTATGATCAGTAAATAATAATGCTGAATTTTTAAATTTATTTTAAACAGTGATGTATTGAAGCAGTTCATGAAAGAGACAGTATAGTGTAGTGGTTAAAATTAAGAATTTCAGAGCCAGATGGTCTGCTTTCCAAATCCCAGGCCCACCAATTACTAGCTGTTTGACATTGGGCATGTTGCTTAAACTCTGTGCTTTAGTTTCCTCATCTATAAAAGGACCATAATAGTATCTACCTCATAATGCTGTTGTGAGGATTAAATGAACTCAATGATATAAAGTGTTTGGAACAGTTCCTGATACGTGGTAAGTACTACATTAGTGTTAGCTGCTCTACCATTATTACTAAAATATTTAGATTTTCTCAAGGTATAGCAAATACATTCAAGCACTGCAAAGAGTGAGACAAATGATAACTTAATTGTATATAAGAAGAAATACAAGCCAGTAGGTATACTTAATTTCAACAGAGCACTTTGTTGATTTTTCCAGAAACCTTGACCTTGAAGATGGTGAGTAGCCAGCCAAAGTACGATCTAATACGGGAGGTAGGCCGAGGTAGTTACGGTGTTGTATATGAAGCAGTCATCAGAAAGACCTCTGCACGGGTGGCAGTGAAGAAAATTCGATGCCATGCACCTGAAAATGTTGAACTAGCCCTTCGTGAGTTCTGGGCACTAAGCAGTATCAAGAGCCAACATCCAAATGTGATTCACTTGGAGGAATGCATCCTACAAAAAGATGGGATGGTGCAAAAGATGTCCCACGGCTCTAATTCTTCCCTTTATTTACAGGTATGTGTGGTTGAATGGGGAATAGAAATGATTGGAACATAACATTGGTCAGCAATAAGAGGAATGAAAGAGTCAAATGAACTACTTTTTAATGCAGGTGTTTATATAGTGAGCAATAGATAAGGGTTTGCCAAGAATTGAGTAGATGTTTGCTTTAAAACAAGGTTTTATTTAAACCTGTGATGCAAATACCTAAAAATAACATAAGCCACCTGTTAGGCCATGATACTTGCCAATCTGCATAGGAATAGGGCAACATAGGAGCTAGAGAAGTGATCAAGACTGGAGTCTAATTAGTTCACTTTTTTTTTTTTTGTCTTTTTGCTATTCCTTGGGCCGTTCCCGCGGCATATGGAGGTTCCCAGGCTAGGGGTTGAATCGGAGCTGTAGCCACCAGCCTACGCCAGAGCCACAGCAACGCGGGATCCGAGCCGCGTCTGCAACCTACACCACAGCTCACGGCAACGCCGGATCGTTAACCCACTGAGCAAGGGCAGGGACCGAACCTGCAACCTCATGGTTCCTAGTCGGATTCGTTAACCACTGCGCCACGATGGGAACTCCTAGTTCACTTATTTGAAATCAATTTTTTTGGAACTAAAGACAGAAGAAAGGGGAAAACTTCACAACCAATAGCAGTACACATAGGTAATTGGGCATTTCTTCATATACCACTGGCTTGAATATAAGCCTCTGCTGTTTCAGAGGGTTATTTAATTTCTTAACCATGCAATTCCAGTATGTGGCTTATCACATGAATGATACTAGCAATGCTAATAGCTAACATTTGGATTCCTACTCATTCTATGTTCTGTACTCAGAACAATCTTATGAGGAAAATACTATTATTGTCATTAAAAGAAACTGAAGCTTAGAATGGATAATGAATTTATCCAGAATCATATAGCAAGTGGCAAAACTGAGAGCTAAACATAGGACACTGACAGCTAAAACTTGGGCCAACTTAACTTCCAAATTACACTTTTGCCTCCAAATTATGCTTCTGTAAACCTGGGGAGAGCATTAATGTAGGAAAATAGAAAAGGTTTTTTTGTTTTGGGGGGGGTTTTTTGGTTTGGTTTGGTTTGGGTTTTTTTTAGATTGACTTCTGTAGATTAGAATCTGTAGTAGTTCTATACTTGATGAAGAGAAAAGATTCTTAAGACATAGCTAGGAGTTCCCATTGTGGCTCAGCAATAACAAACCCAACTAGTATCCATGAGAATGTAGGTTCAATCCCTAGGCTTACTCACTGGGTTAAGTATACTGCATAGCTGTGGTGTAGGCTGGCAGCTGCAGCTCCAATTCGACCCCTAGCCTGGGAACTTCCATATGTCGCACATCCGGCCTTAAAAAGCAAAAAAAAAAAAAAAAAAAGACATAGCTAGTTAAAGGCCAGAGCAAAATTTAAGTCTAATCATTCTTAGAATAGGAAACAACTTTCCATGAGTGTATCTAAATTCAGGACTTACCATCAGGATACAAAAATCTGTTTTAAAACACCAAAAGCTTTTGGACCAGAAACAACAAAACACATTAATCTGTGTAACTAGAAACTTGCAAGTTTCATAGTATGATAAACAAATATTAATCTTGAGAACCTAATTTATACTGCAAGTTTAGCATGCTATACCCTGAAATTCTCTCACTTTTAAAGCAGGAAGTATAAAACACAACTACTCAGCCTTTATTTGTTTTATTATTTATTTTTCTACTGGTTCCCGGTGGCTCAGCAGGTTAAGGGTCTGGCATTGTCACTGCTGTGGCATGGGTTCATTCAGTCCCTGGCCCAGGAACTTCTATATGCCGCAGGTACAGCCAAAAAATAAATAAATAAATGAAAGTGCTTATTATGTAGGTTGTCATGATAGAAAGTATCAGAAACATTCTTACCACATTCCCTCCTAAAAGTAGATAGAAACTTGCTGGACTTTGCATTGAATTTTTGGAGACTGAGATGCATAATCTCTTTTGGACTACAAATGCAAAGACATTAAAACATGTGACTTAGTGCTGATGGTATCCTTGAGTCTATATCAAGCAACCATTTTAGTAACTAGCCATTAGCTAGCAAATCTTTCAAGACTTTAAGATGTAGTGTGTATATGTATAACTGAATCACTTTGTTGTACAGCAGAAATTATCACAACATTGTAAATCAACTATGCTTCAATAAAACTTTAAAAAATGAAAAAAAAAGACGTCAAGTACTTCCAGACTTGATTCAATGTTTTGTTTTGTTCTGTTTTTAAATCTAAAGTACCTTTTGTTTAGTAATCTCTTTCATCTTTTCAAAGCCTGATACACCTGTATTTGACTGGTGGCACTTTTTGCTAGCTCTATGACCTTGGATGAATAACCCACCTTTTCCCAGCATCTGTATATTCCTGTGTAAGGAATAATTCTACCTTCCATGGGAATTATCAAAATTAGAGGTGATGGAGCTACAATACTTGGCACATAGGAAGTATTCAATAATAGGTAGCTCTATTAAAATTGTCTTTCCTATGGATTTATTTAGTTAATCAGACATTCATCAATACATTAGCAAATTTACACTAGTAGTAAAGACAACCAATATTTACATCTAGAAAAGATAAACCTGTAGTGTGACCACAGAGTTCCTATACAAGGTCTTTACCATTTGCTACATAAATATTTATTTTTCTCTATGTTTTTCTATATATCTTCCTTGTTCTCATTCAGTCATTCATTGACAGCTAAAGACCTCACCTAGAGGAAATGTAAAACAAACAATTAACGGGATACATCTTACGCATAGGAACTTAGTAGCCGGCCTGTATACTTGTGATGAGCGCAATGAATGAAAAATATGGGATGGTATAAGCACATACAGTAGGGAACCTGACATAATCCTGGGTTTTGGGAATTATGAACTGTCTCAACTGAAGCTTGCGGGGAAAAGAGTTAACCAAGTGAGTGAGTGAGAAAACATCCCAGGCAGGAAGAACTATACATACAAAATGTCTAGAAACAAAAAAGCATGAAGCATTCTAAGAATTCAAAGATGGTAATAAGACTGCAGTGTACAGGGAGAGTTGTTTTAGATGAAGCTAAAAAGAACAGCGTGATCAGAACACTCAGAATCCCATAGCCCATGTTAAAGAGCTTAGACTATATCCTAAGGGAACAGGGAAGCTATTAACAGACTTTAGGCAAGAGGACCAGTGGTTAACACCCTCTACACGTGAAAATAAGCAGATTGGGTTCTGTATTTCTGAAGCTCTCAACCAGGGGCCCTCAAACTATGGCCCTTAGTCTGTTTTTATATGGCCTGGATATTTAAAAATAGCTTTTACATTTTTTTAAGAGTCGTTAAAGAAAAAGGAAGAATATGGAACAGAGACCTTATGTGACTTGTCAAGCTTGAAATATCTACTATCTGGCTGAATTCTAAACCATTATTTGAATGCTGGAACTCTGCATTGCTCCAAGCTATTTAGGAAGTTTGCTTTTGAGAATGAAGACAGAAGAAGAGAAGAAATGAAAGAAGAGTGATGGCAGTAGTCTTTAATCTCAGCATGTTTAGTAATAGGGCACCTGGTAAATAATTATGTGATCTGGACCTCCTATCATTTTCTTTCTCAATGGGGCAAACTCATACAATAAGGAAAACGCATGCAAAAAAGATATCTGCAGACCATTGCAATTATGGCAGTTTGCCATGGGGGAGATGGTATGGAGAGGTGTGCTTTGCCTCTCCCCACAAAAATGGCAAAAGGAAATACTAGTTGATGTAAACATAAAATTAGCAGTTCACTCACTCTTCAGCAACTCTTCACATTCCCTACTGGGTTTCTGTTCAACCTGTGGGTATGAAAAGGATACCACACAAGTGCTTTCAAAGCACTATATTTAAGAATGGTACTTCATGTTCAGTGAAGTAATTAATATTCTTGAATTTCAAATAGAGTTATAATTAGATAATGATACAAGTAAAACAGTGGGTCATTAGATTTTCAGGTTGTATCAAACAAATACAAAATCAGATTTGAATCCTTATGTCAAAATGCATGTGGTTTTTATAAATTGGTTTCTAGAAGTCGTCTAATGATAGAGATAGCAAGCATATTTGCATTCTGCTATAGAAGTTTATGTAGTAATGACATCAATCTTTATTTTTATCAGTGGCTACAGGAGTACTATATTTCTGTAACAACTAGTTTCTTGATCATCTTTTTCTCAATTTCACAGATTATACTGATAGCAAGAAGTAGATTTCAGGCAGCTTCATGGAATAGAATTTCCAAATTGATGTTTATACTCCAGCTGGCAATCTCCCAGGTCTAGCTGCTGAAACTTTGATCTTTTCAGGAAGCTATTAGCTAGGTGGTTAGAGTTCAGCTCTACTAACACATGCAGAAAATGCATAGCCAGTTGGATGCTTTTCAGAATAAAGCTATTTATAAGTAAGTTTTTACCTCTTGACTTGGAGATTTGATGTGGATTTGTTAGGGATAGATTGAAGTGCTAAAGTTTAAAATAAAATACACATCTGAAAGCACTGACCAAATAAGTTATACATGGAATTTCCACCTCAAATTGGAGACTAACTTAACCAGTAACTCTTTCTCTATAGTCGAATGGTATAAACTGTGCAGAAATTATAATCTGTTTTTCCCCTTCTTATAGCTTGTAGAGACTTCACTAAAAGGAGAAATTGCCTTTGATCCCCGAAGCGCCTATTACTTGTGGTTTGTGATGGATTTTTGTGACGGAGGAGATATGAATGAGTATCTGTTGTCTAGGAAACCCAATCGTAAAACTAACACCAGCTTCATGCTTCAGCTGAGCAGTGCCCTGGCTTTCTTGCATAAAAACCAGATCATCCATCGAGATCTCAAGCCTGATAACATCTTGATTTCTCAAAGCAGATTGGATACCAGTGACTTGGAACCTACACTGAAAGTGGCCGATTTTGGTCTAAGTAAAGTTTGTTCAGCATCTGGACAGAACCCAGAAGAACCTGTCAGTGTAAACAAGTGTTTCCTTTCCACAGCATGTGGAACAGATTTCTACATGGCTCCTGAAGTGTGGGAGGGACATTATACAGCAAAAGCTGACATCTTTGCTCTGGGGATTATCATCTGGGCAATGCTGGAAAGGATCACATTCATAGATACAGAGACAAAGAAAGAACTCTTGGGGAGTTATGTAAAACAAGGCACTGAGATTGTACCTGTTGGGGAGGCGCTTCTGGAAAATCCCAAAATGGAACTTCTCATTCCTGTGAAGAAAAAATCTATGAATGGGCGAATGAAACAACTGATTAAAGAAATGCTGGCTGCAAACCCTCAGGATCGTCCAGATGCTTTTGAACTAGAACTCAGATTAGTACAAATTGCATTTAAAGATAGCAGCTGGGAAACGTGACACATTATATTATTTGCAAATATCTTGGATGATATGCTGCTTCTGTTTTAACAGTGATGCAACATAATGTGGCTGAAAAAGAATATAAAAAGCTAAACTCCACCTTCTAAGGGTTTAGATTTTATCATGGAATTTTTTTTTTTTCCTCATTTCTCTTAAGTCCAAGCTGGCCACTTTGTTAATATGTTTTAAATGTGTATTACCAATGTAGGTGTAAATTTTTTTAAATGATCATTGGTAGAAGTGTGGCAGGAAAATTCTCTAAGAGCCAAGAAAAAAAGAGTCCAGTTTTCTGGAAAATGTCTCTAAGTATTTTAGACATTCCTTGTCAGTATTAGGAATTTCCATGGAAGAAGAGGTTTGCATGCTGGTAGTGCAACCTTTGAAGCTTTGTAAAGGAAACATATATGTATATATTTATGTATATGTAAGTATGTGAATGTGTGCATTTTGCATTCCATATGAAAAAAATGCCACTTCTGTTTAAATTATTTGATGTAGGTTTGGGTTTTTGAGATTTGCTGGTGAAATCAGTGATGAAAAATAAAAGAACCTTCCCTTATCTTCCTACCCTGTCCCTCCCTCTAATGAAATCATACTGTTTTTTTTATTTTTGTAATATTATACAGCTTTTTTTAAGGCATCGTTTTGGAGAGTCTAAAATTATCTGATTAAGCATGAGTGAAATTAAGTGATCCAAAGCTGCTGAAGTATGAGCTCTCCAGTGCCCTATAGCTGCAGGAGTTGAATTAGCCATGCAGTCATGTGATAGCAAATTGGCAAGGACATTGATGATTCAGTCATACTTTCTTCAGGTAACAAAGCATTCAATTAACCAATTAAACCACTGCATTAGGACATGTCTGCACTTGAGCATCTACAATCTGATATAAATCTGAACACAAGATTCTTCTGTTGCTGAAAACTTTGCTGTATATGAGCTGTAGTACATGATAAATTAGTTTTTGATTTCAAGATTTTGTCTAAGCCTCAGCGTAAAGTTGAAGAAACCAAATGAGCTCTACCCTCACATTGCCTGCCCTAATATGGTCTCTTGTTTAATCACTGGAATTCCTTTCATTTTGGCACTAATGCTATTTTCTCTCATCTAATTTGACACAGGAATGGTAATGATATGGTTGTATTCAATTTTGATCACCTTTTTCTAAAGTGGGAGATGATACCTATACAGCTTGGCAAATGGGTAAAATATTGTGGCATCAATTATCTTTCAAATAGAAAAGTTATCAGTTTTATACAATCACTTGGTATGGTCTATGTCAAGAACCAGTAGACTTATTTTTCTTGAAGTCGGTTTGATTGTAACCCCTTATGGTTATCTCCAATTTGTCTTCCTGTAAATGCAGATAGTTCAAATCTAAGGGAAGAAAGTTTTCCTAAAACAGTACATTAGCCTTTAAGGTTGTTAATAATTTAAGAACATTGTATATAGGTTAATCTTTATAAAGCACTAGAGTCTTTGGTCAAAAGTTTAAAAAAAAGTATTAGAAATATTGAAATCATTGATAGTTCAGATAGTCTCCTCAGCCTTTTTGAACTTCCACAACTTTTGGAATATTGCTATCGTAATCTTCTTATTTAAAATGTGTTCAGGGGACTATAAAAGGTGAAAAAGCACAAAAAATTGGAGTACATAAAATTTCTGAACTATGCATTACTTGGTCTGGAAGTTTAAAATTTGGACTGAAAGGATAAAACCTTTTAAATGAAAAAAGTCATATCCTTTTAACATTACTTTCAAGCTAATAAATATAAGAATTCTTTTGGAAATTAGAGGTGGAAATACACTGGAACTTCATGATAATTGACCCTCTGGATTGCCAAATTAGTATAATACAGATCTGGCCAAGAGGATTGAATTTATGGAAGTAAAAAGCGTCATTATAATGTCTCATCAATAACATGGCACTTCAGCAGAGATTCATGATGATTTAGGTGATGGTATGCCAATGCTTCATATGCTCTTCAAATATCTACATGTCATGGTTTCCTAAGTACATAGTTTTTGGTCCTGCCTCATTTAAAATAGTTAATGATTATAACTTATTTTGAAAAATATTTTATTTTACCTGTGAAGTGGAATTCCTTCTTTCATTGGCAGTAAAGAAGTGAGGTAACCAGGAAGTTTCTTCTGAAATTTTCTCAAGTCCTTGTATTCTAAAATAGCCTATAATACCAAGAAAAATGATGGTAAATTCTTTGTCTTTATTTGTTCTTTCAGTCAGGAGGAATTTATTAAGTACCTACTGTGTGCTTGGCACTAAGGATCAGTTGATAAAATGACAATTAAAAAATGGCTTGTGGCCTCGGAACTTTTCTCGACAGGAACAAGAAATAAAAGATGATTAGTGGTACTTAGAAATTCCTGGATATTTGCCAGAGGAAAAATGAAAGCAAGAATTTGTGCACAGTGCCTTGCCCATAATAGGTACTCAATAAACAATTATTCTTCATAGAGTCTCTTGCCATGGTTTATAGTGTTTTATGAAATTTGTCTTAATTGAAAAAAGACCAAATATTTCAAATAAGCTTATAGGCAGCTGTGGCCAGTTAAAAATGGGGTTGTACAGTTAGTTCCTAGAATGTTATTTTGCACTAGTTGTCACTTAGAAAGATGGGGTTCCTGTAGTTTTTTGGTGCTAAGGGATACTTTGTCATTATGATGAAGTTAAGTGTTAAGTGTCAGATAAATAGCACACTGAATAGTTCTTTCTGCTGGTCTGTTTTTTCCTCTTTGTTGTTGTTGTTGTTGTTTTTAACTGTAAAATGTTTATCAATCAAACTATTGTAGCAGCTACAGATAATTCACCAGCATGACAAAATGGTCAAAAAATAAGTCATCAGCACTTCAAAAATGAAAGCAACTTTTGAAATTTTCTTTTAAAATTGTCAAATATATTTTATGAAGAATTTATAAAAGGGGGAAATGATTGTAATTTATTGTTCATGACTTTTTTTTTTAAATAAAGTGAGTTTCAACAAAAAAAAAAACCCTGGAAATTCTACATTGCTGCTTTGATGGCTCTCTTAGTAGTTCTATAATGATTTACTTCATGAACATAAAATAGAGCATATAAAATTTGTTTATTTATTTATTTTTTGTCTTTTGTCTTTTTAGGGCCAGCACCGAAGCATATGGAGGTTCCCAGGCTAGCGGTCTAATCGGAGCTGTAGCTGCCGGCCTACACCAGAGCCACAGCAAGGCCAGATCCAAGCCGTATCTGCAATCTACACCACAGCTCACAACAATGCTGGATCCTTAACCCACTGAGCAAGGCCAGGGATTGAACCCACAACCTCAGGGTTCATAGTGCGGTTCGGTTTCTGCTGCACCACGATGTGAACTCCTAGAGCATATAAAATTTGAAACAATGTCATTTTCAGCCTTATCTACTAAAGGAAACTTTCTGTAATGGAAACTGTTGCTGAGGAAAAGATGATTGGATTATAGGAGTTTCAGCATTTCAAGTTCTCTAAAATTTTAATGCTCACTGTATTAGAAGAACCTGTATTGCCTGAAATAAATGCTTTTTTTCTTCTATCTCATTAAGCTGGAAATGTATCCCATACTCAGAATGAAGTATTGTAAATATACTAAGAGGGTACAGTTTTTCTATCTATAACTTTGGGCCCATGGTTTCTTTTCTTTATTGTCTTTTTCCAGGGCTGCACCCGTGACATATGGAGATTCCCAGACTAGGGGTCTAATCTGGAGCTGTAGACGCCTGCCTACGCCAGAGCCGCAGCAACGCGGGATCCGAGCCGCGTCTGCAACCTACACCACAGCTCAGGGCAACACCAGATCCTTAACCCACTGAGCAAGGCCAGGGATCAAACCCACAACCTCATGGTTCCTAGTCGGGTTTGTTAACCACTGCGTCATGACGGGAACTCTGCCATGGTTTCTTTTCTATAAAAATCATCTGAACCACTTTTTTCCTTTCTTTTATAGGTTTTATTATGTATGCCTTCTCCAGAATAAACTGAGGATGAAGAGTACTTGGTGCAATGGAACAGCAGAGGGGAAATAGGAAACAGAAAACATTAATTCTGCTTGTGATCTAGTAATGAGTAGGAAGGTGAGCATCAGGAATTGTGGCTGCTTCTGATTCTGCCACCTCCTAATATAGCCTTTGCAGACAGGTAAATTTTGTTTTATATTTAGAGATTATTTTTTTTATTTGAATCTTAAAACTATATTTGTGTTTACTAGCCTTTTCCTTCTTAGTTTACAATGCATTTTCACATGGATTTTACATATCTTTTTAGTGAGTTTTACTTAAGATGGAGCTGAATTCTTGATGAGGAAATTAATAGTAATTTAACAACAGTTAGTGAGGTAAAGGTTTTACCTTAACACAGGGTTTTAGTGCCTACTCTCTGACTTCAGTAGGAGTTTTCCCTAACAAAGCTTTATCTTTCTCACTCTAGGTTGTTTTGGTCTTTTCTTTAAATTCAAATATTGCTCTCTTGGTCAACCAATCATAGACGTCCTCTAAAGTGCAGTGTAATGATAGACAGTTGGTTTGTGGTTAGATAATAACTAACACTTAAGAAAACCACACCTCTTGGAGGCCACACCTCTTGAAGGCAAAGTGCATCTTTTAAAGGCAGTACTTTCCCTTTTGCTGTCGTCATTGGTTAGAAGGGAATTGTTTAAAAAAATTAAAAAAAAAAAAAAAAGGTGCCTGGGTTTGGACTTCACTCTTTCATTTCCTGTTCTGCCCTGGTATTTCAAGCTTAGCTTGTTCTGAGCAGAAGTTAGGCAACTTAACATTACCAAAGATATTACAGTCTCGGCAGAAGCACAGGCTTTGGTGAAGCAGGTCTCATATTGAATACTACCTTTGGCAAATACCTACATAATAAATGTGTGGCATAGAGCAAGTCACTTCATTCTGAGCTTCAGTTCCCATATCTGTAAAATGGAGGTAATGATATTTACATTTCAGGGTTTTTGAAAGAATCAGTGATAATACACATAAAGTGCCTGGCACATTAAATTCTCAATTGGTAACCATTGCTGTTACTGTGTCCTGATTTTGAAATATTGAATGAATGAATGAATGAATGAATGAATTCCCTTTGAGCCAGTCTTCAGTTGTGGCTTTTATTTTTCTCCCCTTTTGGAGAATCTAATGAAGGCATTATATCCTCTCCTCAGGAAAATGTTTGCCTATAATTTCAGGGGATTTATGGATGCTCACATGGACCCCAAGTTAAGGCATCCTGAGCTATAGGCTACACTTAGTACCTCTCTGATATGCCCCTGAGTTGAAAGTGAGCCATATTTGACAGACTTCTAGAGTACTTTTTGTTTCTTGACCTAGATGCTGGTTAGGTATGTTTACTTTGTGAAGATTCATCAAAGTGGACTTATGATTTTTATACTTTTCTCAGTTATTTATACTTCAGTAAAAATGCTATTTAAACAAATGTGCATTGGGGCTGGAGATTGTTGTGACAGCTGTTGTCAGAGGCAGAGAGGGAAAGGACATAGACTTTGAAGTCAGACACTGCCTTTCTGTTACTAGTTCTGTGAATTTCATGAGTTCCCTAACCTCTAAATCTATAGCTCCCCACATGTATAAAATAGAGGAGGGAGTTCCCACTATGGCACAGTGGGTTAGGAATCAGACTGTAGTGGCTCTGTTTGAGGCACAGGTTCAAGGATGCGGCATTGCCACAGCTGCAGCGTAGGTCACAGCTTCGGCTTGAATTCAGTCCCTGGCCCAGGAATTTCCATATGCTGTGGGTGTGGCCATAAGAAGAAAAGAAAAAAAGACAGAGAGATGATACCTGACTCAGGGTACTGTAAAGATGAAATAGAAATGCATGGCATAGTCCGCAAAAGATTGCTCCCCTGACAGAGAGCAAGATTACTTTTTTTACTTAGCTTATACATTTTTCCACAATATTTGAAAAGCATTTTGGAATTCCCTCTCTGGCGTAAAGGGATCTGGCGGTCTGTCTGGAGCCTGGCACAATGAGTTAAGGATCCAGCAATTACCACAACTGCTACATAGATTGCAACTGCGGCTAGGATCTGATCCCTGGTCCAGGAATTCCGTATGCCTCAGGGTGGCCAAAAAAGAAAAAAAATCTTGTATTCCATTACTATAATGTCCTATCCTGCTTGGCTCTTTGCCTTTGTACCCTCTATAGATATAGTTCTTACTATTGTAAGTAACAATCTCCCTAGCCCAGTTTTCTTTTCTCTTTCTTTTTTTTTTTTCTTTTTCTTTTTCTTTTTTAGGGCTATACCTGCAGCATATGGAAGTTCCCAGGCTAGGGGTCAAATTGGAGCTGCAGCTGCTGGCCTACACCTAGAATGTCATGCCATTTCTCCTTAGCTTTGGGTATAAGGCAGGGAGAATGTGAATTAACCAGTATGATTTGAGAGGTGACAGTAGAAGCACAGCTGCAAGGGGGCGGAAAAAAAAAAAAGCCTGGCAATAGTGGCTAAAACACTAATAACAAGGATAGAATTAGGAGTTCCTGTCGTTCCTCAGTGGTTAATGAATCTGACTAGGAACTATGAGGTTGTGGGTTCGATCCCTGGCCTTGCTCAGTGGGTTAAGGATCCAGCGTTGCCGTGAGCTGTGGTGTAGGTCGCAGACGCGGCTCAGATCCCACATTGCTGTAGCTCTGGCGTAGGCCAGCGGCTAACAGCTCCGATTAGACCCCTAGCCTGGGAACCTCCATGTGCCACAGGAGCGGCCCAAGAAAAATGGTAAAAAGACAAAAAAAAAAAAAAAGAATAGAATTAGATTACAGTGGTTCTCAACTCCAGCTGCATATTAGAATTTTAAGCTAGAGAGGTTTAAAAAAAAAGCCAAACTGATAACTTCTGCTTCTGGGCATTAGGGAGAGACGGGGACTAGATTTCTCTTCCTTCCTTAAACAACTAAAATGTCAGACATTGGACAACTAGCAGGGCAGGACAGTGATCCCTGGGAGATGGGAATCAAATGAGGAGCCCCGGAATTGCCCCAGCTTACTTCCTGTAGAGAATCTTCAGGCTGCCACAAAGGGAAGGGGCACCTAAACTGAGCCCAGCAATCTTGAATTGAGGAGACAGCATTCGGAGTTCAGGGAGGCCAGGCCAACCTATAATTCATGGGAGAGAGAGAGCTGAACAAAGATAAACTCCAGACATTCGCAGAGATTTTTCAAGAAACTGGCTGGGCACTGATCAGTACATGCTTGTAAGGAAAAACTACCCGAGAGCAGGACCATCTCAAAGGATCAGGCAGAACAACCCTCAAGCTCGCATAGGACTAAGGATGATCGCTGTTCCCACCAGCCAGAATGGAAGGGTGTCCTGATATATCACAGAAGTACATCCATCAGGAGTGAGGCCAAATTAGTCCTAGGCTAAAGGGCGCCAGGACAAAACTCAAAATTATTTAAAGGAGTACAAAAAAACTCCAGTCTTCAATAATGTAAAATTCACTCTATCTACCATACAATTAAAAAGTATTAGGCATGCAAAGAAAGCAGGAAAATATAACCCATGATGAAGAGAAAAATCAGTAGAAACAGACCTCAGAGCAAGTGAGGCCTAGCTGGTTGGCATTTTTGAAGACACCAATCTGTGTGTTATCCATGCCAAATGTGTAACAATTATACCAAAAGACATTCAGGCAGCATGTTGCATACATGGAGAACGTGCTTAAGAATCCATTATGGGAATTCCCATCATGACTCAGCAAACCCAGCTAGGATCCATGAGGATGCAGGTTCAATCCCTGGCCTCACTCAGTGGGTTAAGGACCTGGCGTTACTCTGAGCTGTGGTATAGATTGCAGATGCAGCTCAGATCCCACATTGCTGTGGCTGTGGTGTAGGCCGGCAGTTGTAGCTCTGATTCGACCCCTAGCCTGGGAACTTCCATATGCTATGGGTAGAGCCCCCCCCCCCCCAAAAAAAAAAATTCACTACAATGGGAAACATTTCATTCTTTAAAAAAAATTTCTCTTCTTCCTGTTATTGGTAGTTAGACATTTTTTCCCTGTGGGTTCAAAAGGTACCTAAGTATATAATTGCAAGTGGAAAAATAGAGGACAGAAATCAGGTATTGGCAGTTTTTCCATTTTCATTTGTGTGCGAATTTTTAATATAAATGGAGGGACGCACGCACCCTATCCAGTGAGACGCGCCGCGCACCGACGGAGCGGACATGGGCAGAGCGATGGTGGCCACACTCGGACTGTGGCTGCTGCTTCTGGCACTGCTCTTACCTACGCAGATTTATTCAAATCAAACAACTCTTGTAACAGTTTCAAGTAACTCCACCCACAGTACTTCGGCCGCCCCCAATCCAGCGAATGCCACCACCAAGGCAAGTGACGGTGCTCTGCAGTCCACAGCCAGTCTCTTCGTGCTCTCGGTCTCCCTTCTACATCTTACTGTTAAAGAGACTCAGGCCAAGAAACATCTATTCTTCCCCATATTCTAAACCCAAATCAAATGGCATCTAGACATCCAGTGTGACAAGGAAAAAAAAAGAGGAGTTCCCGTCGTGGCGCAGTGGTTAACGAATCCGACTAGGAACCATGAGGTTGCGGGTTTGGTCCCTGCCCTTGCTCAGTGGGTTAACGATCCGGCGTTGCTGTGAGCTGTGGTGTAGGTTGCAGACACGGCTCGGATCCCGCGTTGCTGTGGCTCTGGCGTAGGCCGGTGGCTACAGCTCTGATTCGACCCCTAGCCTGGGAACCTCCATATGCCGCGGGAGCGGCCCAAAGAAATAGCAAAAAGACAAAAAAAAAAAAAAAAAGAATCTTCATTCAATGAATCTGCTAATCCCACACCTAATTTTACTGACAGAGAATGTCGAGGATCCCAAATTTAATTGGTTTGAAGAGCATGTGAAGGGTTTGACTAGCTGATGAATGCCATTATTAAATCTGCTGGAGTTTCCTGTACAAGATGAAGAGCAACAACCTCCAAAATTAGTTGAGATGATTTGCTTAAATGTGGCTTAAGAAGTATGGACCCATAAAACTCTACCTTGAAAATGAGAATAGATTTTTATCTTAGAAAGAATGTGATGTGGAACAGAGATTCAGTTTTCATTTGGTTCATTAAATTTATAAGACCATAAAATAATTAGGTAATACAGAAAGTTTTCATGATTCTACTTATACATACATTAGGAGGAACTTCCAAGTGTTACTGTACATCCCGAGTGTACTGTTTTCAGCAGTACTGATTTAATACCTATGTACTCAAGATAATTTTATGATAAGCTCTCACTGTTCTCTTGGGAACTGAACTCTTTCCTCTGGGGCTTTGAGTTTGACATTGTGTTTGACTGTTTATGTAGCAATGTGCCAGGGCAATGATGGATTGGAATGACCCTAAATCCAAGCATAATGAGTACATTTGGCTTATATACTTACCAATTATTCTTATTCAATAAGAGCGCTAGATTCATTTAACTAAATGATAACCAAGAGTAGTACATTGATCTCAACTAATTTCAAAATGCTTTTTATTCCTGCATATGTTGAGTACTTTTTAAAGTTTAAAAAAAAAGTGATCTGTTTTGAAGGTAAATTTGACAAATCTTGAAATTAAAAAGGCAATCATGTAAATGAGCCAAACTGTAAATCAAATATTTGGAAAGTGAAGACTGGAAGCTTGCTTATATTAAATTCAGAAAAACTTTTATACTCTTCTCTGTAAATACTTTTTTAAAAAAATTGAATCAGAATAGCCACATTTGGAACACTTTCTGTTAACAGTCAATATTTTTAGATAGTTAGAACCTGGTCCTAAGCCTAAAGTGGACTTGATTTTGGAAAGTAAATCTTTTCATGACTGCCTCGATGCAGAGAAACCTTTTTAAAACTAGACACTCCCTAAAGTCTTTTGTTCGCATGGTCACACACTGATGCTTAGATGTTCCAGAATTGAATATGGCCACAGTAGTCTTGATAACCAAAGTCATTTCCCTCCCCCCTCCCCCGCCCGGATCTTTAGAAACCTACACTGGAACAGCCACATCCAACAGATCTCAAGCTACTGTGTGTGTGAATGAACATTCCCTCTTGTTTCATACCTGAATGCTGTACATCTCTTTTGGATTGTATATTGTGTTTGTGTATTTATGCTTTGATTCATAGTAACTTCTCATGTTATGGAATTGATTTGCATTAAACACAAACTGTAAATAAAATATATATATATATAAATGGAGGGATATAAAGCATTAATGCAAGTCAAAATGTTTCAGTGAACAAATTACAGCAGTTCAACTTTATAACAATTATAAATAAACTTGTTAATTTTTTCTCGACAATGACGTTTGGATTTTTTTAAAAACAAGTAAATTTCTGGAGTTCCCGTCGTGGTGCAGTGGTTAATGAATCCGACTAGGAACCATGAGGCTGCGGGTTCGATCCCTGGCCTTGCTCAGTGGGTTAAGGATCCGGCACTGCCGTGAGCTGTGGTGTAGATTGCAGATGCGGCTCGGATCCCGTGTTGCTGTGGCTGTGGCATAGGTTGGCAGCTACAGCTCCGATTGGACCCCTAGCCTGGGAACCTCCATGTGCTGTGGAAGTGGCCCAAGAAATGGCAAAAAGACAAAAAAATAAAAAAACAAGTAAATTTCTTATTGACTGCAATTAAATGGTATTTGTAGCATTTTTGTCATATAATAGATTCCATCCATTCACTACACTTTTCTGAGTTGTCCTACATGCAAATACATGTTTTTAAAGTTGTCTGTTTTCTGTGCTGTTCCTGTAAGTTTGCTATTAAAATACACTAAACTGGAGTTTCCATTGTGGCTCAGCAGTGATGAACCTGACTAGTATCCATGAGGATACGGGTTCAATCCCTGGCCTTGCTCAGTGGGTTAAGTGCCTTCATTGCCATGAGCTGTGATGTAGGTCGAAGAAGTGTCTTGGATCCTGTGTTGCTGTGGCTGTGGCTTAGGCCAGCAGCTGTAGCTCTGATTTGACCACTAGCCTGGGAACTTCCATATACTGCACATGTGGCCCTAAAATGCAAAAATAAAATAAAATAAAATTTATGTTATAAAAAAAGAAACAGACTTCAGAAACAACACTGATAAATAATATAAACGATGTTAAATATACTTCAAACATACTTATGTATATTTGAAGGCAGAGGGAAGCATGAGCATAGTAAGGAGAGAAAGTTTGGAATACATATATTCCAAAATGAACTTTGAGAGATGAAAAATATAATCACTGAGGTGAAAAATACACAGAAATTAGACACCATAGAAGAAAAGATTAGGGACCTCGAAGACATATCAATATAAGCTACATAAAATGAAACGGGAGATTGAAAAATAAATGAGCACAGCATTAGTGAGCTGTGAGAAATCAAGTGGCCCATGTATAATTGGGATCCCAGAAGGAAAGGAGAAAATTGGAGACAGAGAAAATATTTGAAGTAGTAATGGTCAATTTTTTTTCTAAATTTGATGAAAATTATAAACTAAGAGATCCAAGAAGCTCAATAAGCCCAAGAACAAGAAAACTACACCAGGGTATATCAGTTACTTAAAGTCAATGATAAAAGAAAATCTTAAATGGAGCCAGAGGAAGAAAAATATCTTGCATGCAGGAGAAAAAAACAATTTGATGACAGATTTGTTGGAAATAATGCATAAAAAAGACAATGGGAAAACATCTTCTAAATACTTAGAGGAAAAAAAAAATACTCTAACTAGAATTTTACACCTGGGCAGGGTGGGGAGATCTTTTAAAAATGAAGGTAAAATAAAGACTTTTCAGAAGTACAAAAGCTGGAAGAATTCATCACCAGTAAACCAGCACTACAAGAAATATTAAAAGAAGAAGGAAGGCTTTCATGGAGAAGGAAATGATAGCAGATGGATCTGAGCCTATACCAAGGAATGAAGAACAACAGACACAGTAAATATGTATGAAAATATAAAATACTTTTCTTACTTTAAAAAACTCTTTAGGGAGTTTCTGCTATGGCTTAGGAGTAACAAACCCAACTAGCATCCCTGAGGACGAAGGTTTGGTCTCTGACCTCGCTCAGTGGGTTAAGGATCCAGCATTGCCAAGAGCTGTGGTGTAGATCACAGATGTGGCTGGGATCTGGCATTGCTGTGGCTGTGGCGCAGGCCGGCAGCTACAGCTCTCATTCGACCCCTGTCCTGGGAACTACCATATGCTGCAAGTGAGGCCATTAAAAAAAAAAAATCTCTTTAAAAGAGGAAAAATAATAACAACATATTGTGGGATTTATAAATGCAGAACAACAAAAGCACAAAGGCTGGGAGAGGATTAAAGGAAGTACTCTGTCATTATGTTCTCAAAGCAACAATACTGTTACTTATAAGGTGGTATAATATTATTTGAAGTAGACTGTAATAAGTTAAAGGTACATACTATAAACCTTAAAGCAACTACCAAAACCAAAACAAAACAAAACAAAAACTCAAAGAGATATATCTAATAAGCCAATAAAGGAGATAAAAGGGAATCGTCAAAACTACTCAATCCATAAGAAGATATGTTACATATATATAATGGAATACTACTGAGCCATAAAAAGGAATGAAATAAGGCCTTTCACAGCAACATGGATGCAACTAGAGATTATCATACGAAGTAATTCAGGAGAAAGACAAATACCATATGATATCATTTGCAAGTGGAATCTAAAATATGACAGAAATGAACATGTCTGCTGAACAGAAACTGACTCACCGACATAGAGAACAGATTTGTGGTTGCCAAGGAGAAGAGGGGAGGGAACGGGATGGACTGGGAGTTTGGGGTTAGTAGATGCAAGCTATTACATTTAGAATTGATAAACAACAAGGTCCTACTGTATAGCACAGGGAACTATATCCAATCTCCAGGGATGTGTATGTATAACTGAGTCACTTTGCTGTACAGCAGAAATTGGCACAATACTATAAATCAATATAATTTTTTTTTGTCTTTTTTTTTTGCCATTTCTTGGGCTGCTCCTGCAGCATATGGAGGTACCCAGGCTAGGGGTCCAATCGGAGCCGTAGCCACCAGCCTACGCCAGAGCCACAGCAATGCGGGATCCGAGCCACGTCTGCAACCTACACCACAGCTCACGGCAATGCCGGATCGTTAACCCACTGAGCAAGGCCAGGGATGGAACCCACAGCCTCATGGTTCCTAGTTGGATTCGTTAACCACTGAGCCACAACGGGAACTCCGATAATTTTTTTTAAAAAGAAAAAAACCTTACTCAATCCAAAAGAAGGAAGAAACAGTAGTAAAGAAAACAAAGAACAGATGAGACAAATAGCAACGTGGTATTTAACAATATGACTTATGTTGAAGGCTTTGGCACTTACTCCGTAAGTTCCAACCTCTAGAGGAACTGGAGATTGAAGGAATTGACCTGAACCTCTGGGAGAGACTGGAGACTAAAGGTCAGCTATTCAAGTAGTATGCGATGGAGCCCCACTCAAACACTGGGCCCCAAAGTCTCAGATGAGCTTCTCTGATTAGCAATATTCTGAGTATTGTCAAGTTCAGCACCCGGAGAGTAATGTGTCTTTGCAGATGACAGGAGCTTTGCTTTTGAACCCACTCAGATTATGCCCTTGTGTGCGTCTGCCTTTGCTTACAATTCTAGTGGGTCTGGTTCTAATGTGTATCCTTTCGCTATAATGAAACTGTAATTGTTAAGTATAGCACTTTCCTAAGTTCTGTGTGTCCTTTCAGCAAATTTTTGAACCTAGGAGTTGTGCTGGGAACTCCAGAATTTGTAGCTAGCTCCTCTGAAGTAAGGGTGACCCTGGGAATTCTGGAAGTTGCTATTGGTGTTTGCAGTGAGGGCAACCTTATGGGGAATGTGCCCTCAGTCTGTGCAGTATGCCCAAACTTCCTTATGACTATTCAGCAAAAAAAAGGAACAAACTACTGGAGTTCCCTGGTGACTCAGTGGATTGAGGATCCGGCATTGTCACTGCTATGGCTCTGGTTACAGCAGTGGTGTGGGTTGAATCCCTGGCCGGAGAACTTCTGCATGCCTCTGGTGCAGCCAAAAAAAGAAAGGAACAAACTATTAATAAGTGCCTTTTTTTTTATTATCTTTTTAGGGTCACACCCTTGGCATATGGAAGTTCCCAGGCAGGCTAGGGATTGAAGGGGAGCTGTAGCTGCCAGCCTATATCACAGACAGAGCAGCTAGGGATCCAAGCCATGTGTGCCATCTACACTGCAGCTCATGGCAATGCCAGATCCTTAACCCACTGAGCAAGGGCAGGGGTCGAACCCGCATCCTCATGGATACTAGTTGGGTTCATTACCATTGAGCCATGACAGGAACTCTGATAAATGCCTCTTTAATGATATTATAAAAGCAGCCATCCCCCTCCCCTCAAAGTATACACCGTATGGTTACATTTCACATTAATGAAATCTAGAACAAATATAATAGAAAGCAGCTTGGTGGTTGCCTGAGGATGAAATGTGATAGGTAGTAGGAGGATGGACCACAAAGGCACATTAGGAAGAAACTTTGGGGGATGATATTATGTTCATGGGTTTTATACACTTATCAGAATTCACCACACTATATGCTTAAATGTATACATCATTTCTTTTACATCAATTATGCTACAATAAAGTTTAAATTTTTAAAAAACTAATGCCCATAACTTTCCCAGACTTCAGACAATATTACAAAGCTACAGTAATCAAGACAGTGTGGTACTGATACCAAAACAGACACATGGACCAATGGAATGGAAAAGAGAGCCCAGAAATAAACCCAGACACCTTTGGTCAATTAATCTTTGACAAAGGAGGCAAGAATATAAAATGGGAAAAAGTCTGTTCAGCAAGTGGTGCTGGGAAAACTGGATGGATGCATGTAAATCAATGAAACTAGAAGGCATCCTCATACCATGCACGAAAAAAATTCAAAATGGCTTAAAGACTTTTTTTTTAATGGCTGCACCCATGGCATATGGAAGTTCCTGGTCTGGGGTTGAATCAGAGCTGCAGCTGCCAGCCTATGCCACTGCCACAGCAACACCAAATCCGAGCCACAGCTGTGACCTATGCTTCAGCTTACTGCAATGCCAGATCCTTAACCCACTGAGCATGACCAGGTATCAAACCTGCATCCTCTCAGAGACTACATCAAGTTCTTAACCCACTGAGTCACAATGGGAACTCCTTAAAGACATTAACATAAGATGAGACACCATAAAACCCCTAGAAGAGAACATAGGCAAAATATTCTCTGACAACCGTACAAATGTTTTCTTAGGTCAGTCTCCCAAGGCAATAAAAATAAAAACAAAAATAAACCAATAGGACCTAATCAAACTTACAAACATTTGTACAGCAAAGGAAACCATTAAAGAAAGAAAGAAAGAGAGAGAGAGAGAGAGAAAAGGAAGGAAGGAAGGAAGGAAGGAAGGAAGGAAGGAAGGAAGGAAGGAAGGAAGGAAGAAAGAAAGAAAGAAAGAAAGAAAGAAAGAAAGAAAGAAAGAAAGAAAGAAAGAAAGAAAGAAAGAAAGAAAGAAAGAAAGAAAAGAGAAAGAAAGAAAGGAAAGAACCTATGGAATGGGAGAAAATAGCTGCAAACAACAAGGGTTTAATCTCCAAAATATACAAACAACGCATACAACTCAACAGCAAAAAAAAAAAAAAAAAAAAAACCTAATTGAAAAATGGGCAAGAGTTCCTGTCGTGGCTCAGTGGTTAACGAATCTGACTAGGAACCATGAAGTTGCGGGTTTGATCCCTGGCCTTGCTGAGTGGGTTAAGGATTCGGCGTTGCCATGAGCTGTGGTGTAGGTCACAGAAGCGGCTTGGATCCCACATTGCTGTGGCTCTGGCACAGGCTGGTGGCTACAGCTCCGATTGGACCCCTAGCCTGGAAACCTCCATATGCCGAGGGAGCGGTCCAAGAAATCAAAAAAAAAAAAAAAGAAAAAAGAAAAAGAAAAAGAAAAATGGGCAGAAGACCTAAATAGACATTTCTCCAAAGAAGGCATACAGATGACCAGCAGATACATGAAAAAATGCTCATCATCACTAATTATTAGAGAAATGAAAATCAAAACTCTAATGAGGTGACACCTCATACAGGTCAGAATGGCTATCATTAATTCATTAATAAATCTACAAGTAACAAATGCTGGAGAGGGAACCCTTTTACCCTGTTGGTGGGGTATGAAAATTGGTATAACCACTATGGAAAACAGTATGGAGGTTCCTCAGAAAACTAAATATAGAACTACTATATGGTCCAGCAAGCCCACTCCTGGTCATATATCTGGACAAAACTACAAAGATACATGCACCCATATGTTCACAGAAACACTATTCACAATAGCCAAGACAATGGAAACAACCTAAGTGTCCACTGACAGATGAATTGATTAAGATGTGGTACATACACACAATGGAATACTACCCAGCCATAAAAAAGAATGAAATAGGAGTTCCCGTCGTGGTGCAGTGGTTAACGAATCCGACGAGGAACCATGAGGTTGCAGGTTCGGTCCCTGCCCTTGCTCAGTGGGTTAACAATCCGGCGTTGCCGTGAGCTGTGGTGTAGGTTGCAGACGCGGCTCGGATCCCGCATTGCTGTGGCTCTGGCGTAGGCCGGTGGCTACAGCTCCGATTCAACCCCTAGCCTGGGAACCTCCATATGCCGAGGGAGCGGCCCAAAGAAATAGCAAAAAGTCGGAAAAAAAAAAATGAATGAAATAATGCCATTTGCAGCAATATACTTAGTGAAGCCAGAAAGAGAAAGACAAATACCATATATCACTTAACATGTGAAATCTAAAATATGGCACAAATGGGGGGTTCCCATCATGGCTCAGTGGTAACAAACCCAACTAGTATCCATGAGGACGCGAGCTTGATCCCTGGCCTCACTCAGTGGGTTAAGGATCCCACTGTGTAGGTCACAGGTGTAGCTTGGATCCTGCGTTGCTGTAGCTGTGGTGTAGGCCAGCAGCTGTATCTCAGATTCAGCCTCTTGCCTGGGAACTTCCACATGCTGTGGATGTGGCCCTAAAAAGACATAAATAAATAAATAAATAAATAAACAAATAAATAAGGCACAAACGAACCTATCTACAAAACAGAAGTAGATTCACAGACATAGAGAACAGATTATGGTTGCCAAGGGGAAGTGGGAAGGGAGTGGGATGGACTGGGAGTTTGGGGTTAGTTACACTTAGAATGGATAAGTAAGAGGTCCTATTGCATAGCACATGGAACTATAGCCAATCACTTGTGATAGAACATGATGGAAGATAATATGAGAAAAGGAATGTATATATATTGTATACTATATATATGAGAAAATATAATGAGAAAAAGAATATATATATATATATATATATATATATGACTGGATCACTTTGCTGTACAGCAGAAATTGAAGGACATTATAAATCAACCATATTTTCATCAAAAAAAACCTGGGGAGCTCCCACTGTGGCTCAGTGGTAATGAACCTGACTTGTATCCATGAGAGCCCAGGTTTGATCCCTGGCCCCAATCAGTGGGTTAAGGATCTGGCATTTCTGTGAGTGGTATAGGTTGCAGACATGGCTTGGATGTGACTGTGGTCTGCAGCTGCAGCTCTGATTCAACCCCTAGCCTGGGAACTTCCATATGCCTTGGGTGCAGCCCTAAAAAAACAAACAACAACAAAAAAAAAACCCTGATGCCCAGGATCCATTCATATTAATTTAATTAAGTGAGAATTTCAAAGAGTTCTCTGGTGACCTAGTGGTTAAGGATTCTGCTGCAGTGTTTAACTATCACTGCCATAGTGTGGGTTAGATCCTCCCAGGAACTTCCACCTGCCACCAGTGTGACCAAAAAAAAAAGAAAATTTCAATATGTAGGGCCCTCACATTAACATTTATTTTTATTTTTTTGTCTTTTTGCCTTTTTCTAGGGCCGCTCCTGCAGCATATGGAGATTCCCAGGCTAGGCATCTAATCTGGAGCTGTAGCCGCCAGCCTACACCACAGCCACAGCAATGGGGAATCCGAGCCACATCTGTGATCTACACCACAACCCACAGCAATGCTGGGGTCCCTGACCCACTGAGCAAGGCCCAAGGATCGAACCCGCGACCTCATGGTTCCTAGTCGGATTCGTTAACCACTGAGCCACGATGGGAACTCCCTAACATTTTAAACATATTAGTGATCCTGGAAATTCCTGTTGTGGCTCAGTGGTAATGAGCCCGACTAGGATCCATGAGGACGCAGGTTTGATCCCTGGTCTCACTCAGTTAAGGATCTGGCATTTCCATGAGCTATAGTGTAAGTCACAGATGCGGTTCAGATCCTGAGTTGTGCTGTGGCTGTGGTGAAGGCCAGCAGCTGTAGCTCTGATTCGACCCCTAATCAGGCAACTTCCATATGCTGCAGGTGTGGCCTTAAAAAGCAACAAAAAAATTTTTTTTTATTTTTAAATAAAAAAATAAAATATTAGTGATCCTGGGAGTTCCTTGGTGGCACAACAATTAAGGATTTGGTGTTGTCACTGCTATGGCTCAGGTCGCAGCTGTGCTGTGTGTTCAGTTTCTGGCCTCGGAATCTGTGCATGCCATGGACAAGACCAAAAAAAAAAAAAGTAAAATATTGGTGCTCCTAATATGAAAACAGTTAAAATATTACAATTGAAAGAGCACTGGGCAGAGTTCCCGTCATGGCTCAGTGGTTAACGGATCTGACTAGGAACCATGAGGTTGAGGGTTTGGTCCCTGACCTTGCTCAGTGGGTTAAGGATCTGGCGTTGCCATGAGCTGTGGTGTAGGTTGCAGACGCCGCTCGGATCCTGAGTTGCTGTGGCTCTGGTGTAGGCTGGTGGCTGCAGCTCCAACTGAACCCCTAGCACAGGAACCTCCATATGCCGCAGGAATGGCCTAAGAAATGGCAAAAAAGACAAAAAAAGAAAAAGAAAGAAAGAGTACTGGGGGAGTTCCTGTCATTGCTCAGTGGTAATGAACTCAGCTGGTGTCCATGAGGATGCAGGTTCAATCTCTGGTCTTGCTCAGTGGGTCAAGGATCTGACATTACCATGAAATGTGGTGTAGGTCGCAGACATGGCTCGGATCCCAAGTTGCTGTGGCTGTGGTGTAGGCCAGCAGCTTCAGCTCCGATTCAACCCCCAGCCTGGGAACTTCCATATGCTGCGGGTATGGCCCTGAAAAAAAACAAAAAAAAAAAAAAAGGGAAGAAAGAAAGAAAAGAAAGAGCATTGGTCAGACTTTGGGATAGGTAGATAAGGTCAAAGTGTAGTATCTTTTAGATTCACTTGCCTCCTTCCAACCAGCAGCACAGGCCCCATATCTTCACCCTCAGACTCCTTATGCCTCATATTAGAAGTTAGCTGTGTTTCTGAGAAACAAAGAGATAATGCATTAAATGACTATCAGGTATTTTATTCTAGAGGAGGGCTTCTTTTTTTTCTTCTTTTTACGGCTGCACCTGCAGCATATGGCAGTTCCCAGGCTAGAGGTCAAATAGGAGCTCCAGCTGAGGCCTATGCCACAGCCACAGCAACCCAGATCTGAACGACATCTGCCAGCTTGCATTGCTTCTTGTGGCAACTCCAGATCCTTAACCCCTGGGGCCAGGGATGAAACCCATGTCCTCATGAATACTAGTCGGCTTCCTTACCACTGAGCCATAACGGGAACTCCCAGAGAGTCACATTATGTATGGACCCTTGGAATATTGGAGCTGGGAAGAGAGCCTACTGGTTAAGGCAGATAGGGAAAGCCTCTAGAAGGCTGAAGCCTGCCCTCTGGTGGATGAACCTGGAATAACTTGCTCAAACACATATCTCCACTTTCTGGGTGGCCTTGGGCCCTCTTCCTGATGGAACTTGGGAAGGAGTATTAGTGGGAGGAATAGCCATCACCACTGCAGCTGCTCTAGTCATCTCCCTCCTCCTCTACCCATCCATGTTCCCCTCACCCTCAGCTACCACTGAGGCTTACATGGTGGCATGATCCGTGGCATGGTCCTTCTCAAGCCAGAGTTAACTTACCAGTCCATATATAGTTATGACAGGGCTGGGAAGTACTAAGAAGCACCCAAGTAGATCACCTAGAATCCAGACTTATTCCGCCATGTCCCTACCATGTAGAAACAATCTATTTAAATGAAGTCAAATATTCCAGCCATGACAGTGAACCCACTTCTTGACTGCTGGTCCCTGGATACAAGAAGCTCAAAGCACTCAAGAGGCAGATGTAGCTTATAATTAAATGTAGTGCGCCCTGTTTTTTTTGGGGGGGGCCTCCCTGCGGCATATGGAGCTCCTGGGCCATGGATCAAATCCAAGCCACAGCCACAAACCAAGCCGAATTCACTGTGCCAGGCCAAGGATCCAACCCACATCCCAATGCTCCCACGCTACTGCCTATCCTGTTGCACCACAGCGGGAGCTCCAGTTTGGCCCCTTTGAGGACCAAGACCCTTAATCCTGCAGAGTGGCCAGGCTGGGAAGTGTAAGGTCTCCAGGGGGTTATTAGAGTAAGGATAATTGGAGTCATTCCTGCTTCACCCTTTGGTTCCTATACTCCTACATTTTTCCATATGGGGACACCAGCACCATACAGGTCTTTGATTCAGCCAATGCTTTGGAACAAGTACTGCCCATGGGTGTCCCATTTTGGCCAGAACTTTACACCCTCAGCTCCTTCAATCACTAGACGTGGGCCGCCCCAACAAGGTCTTGACCTTGGGGAAGGGAAGCAGCTGAGGCATTCAGCTAACTGCACTGCCCACAGATGGGGGCAGCGAGGCCTTCCCTAAGGGCACTGTGAGTGAAAGACCCAGTTATCCATGTTCCCCTCCTCCATGTTCCCCAACCCACACACCTTTTTCCTTAAACTTATTCTGCTCATGGTCCCAAGATGATAGAACAGTTCTAAAAAATCACATCTAGGGGAGGAAAAGAGCCATCCCATCGATGTCTCCTTGAGAGCAAGGAACACTTTCCCAGGACCCTGTAGCAGACTTCCCCTCTTGTCTCACTGGCCAGAAAGGGAAACTGCATGGTTTTGGACAACCCTCTGGGGCCCAAAATTTATATCCCTTTGGTCCCAAGACCCACCCCTCTCAAGAGACTCTCTCTGACCCCCTCCACAGTCCCTCCAGGGTCTTTCCAAAATTCATCCATGAAAAGTTCCCATCAGTGGCTCAATGATAACGAACCCAACAATATCCATTAGGACTCAGGTTTGATCCCTGGCTTCGCTCAGTGGGTTAAGGATCCAGCATTGCCATGAGCTGTGGTATAGGTCACAGACATGGCTCAGATCCTGTGTTGCTGTGGCTGTAGTGTAGGCTGGCAGCTACAGCTCCAATTCGACCCAGTGCCTGGGACCTGGGACAAAAAAATAGTAATTCATTCATGAAAACAACATATTGAGAACCCACTGGGCATCAGGCACTATTCTAGATGCTTGGGGTATATCAGTGAACCAGAGATCCCTGCCTTCACTGAACTTACATTCTAGTGAGTGGGGGAAGTATTATAAGCACAAATAAGTAAATTATTTAGTATGTTAGAAGTACTAAGTAAGTCGGTTTTGGAGTTCCCTTTGTGGCTCAGTGAGTTACGAACCTGACTAGTATCCATGAGGATTCGGGTTCAATCCCTGGCCATGCTCAGGGGGTTAAGGATCTGGCGTTGCCGCAAGCTGCGGTATAGGTCGAAGATTCAGCTCAGATCCAGCAGGGCTGTGGCTGCTGCAACTCCAATTCAACCCCTACCCTAGGAACTTCCATACGCTACAGGTGCAGCCCTTAAAAAAAAAAAGGACCAAGTTTTTAAAAATCAAGAAGGGGCAAAGAAAAAGTAGAACAAAGTCAAAAGGATTGGGAATGCTGCAGAAAGGGGCTGACTGACTTAGTAAATAAGGTCAGGGTAGGTTTCACTGGGTAACATTTTAACCAAGTTCTAAAAGAAGTGAAAGAGGTCTCAGGGTGGAGAAGAAGAGCAAGGCCATTCCAGGCGAAGGGTCAAAGGCCCTAAGGTGGACATTCAAGAAACAGGCCGGGAGGCCAAGCGTACCTGAGGCAAAATGGATGAGAGGGAGGATGGTCGATATTCCGTCAGAGAGCTAACAGCAAGGTCACGTAAAGTCATGCGGGGAGTGAGAATTTTGGCTTTCCCTCCAGGGAAACAAGGAGAATTTTTCTAGGATTTGAGCAGAAAAGTAACATGCTTGACTTTTTTTTTTTTTCAGCTGTGCTTTTGGCATGTGGAAGTTCCCAGGCCAGGGATCGAACCCAAGCCACAGCAGTGACCCAATCCTGCTGCTTCAGTGACAACACCAGATCCTTAACCTGCTGCATCACAAGGGAACTCCTTTAAAGGACTGATTGAGCTGTTATGTTGAGAAGAGACTATTGGGGATGAGGTTAAAAGAAGGGAGACTTAGAGACTATTACTGCAATCCAGGCAAGAAAGGGTGATGGTTTGGACCCAAGTGGTAAGAGTGGAGTAGGATAGAAGTGATTAAGTCTGATGGTCTTCTGAAGATGGAGCCAACAGATGCTGCTGCTGAATGAGACCAGCATGCGAGAGAAAGAGACGTGTCCAAGATTATGCCAAGGTTTTGGCCCGAGCATTTGGAAGGATGCTGAGATGGAGTGGGATCAACTGAGATGAGGAAGGCAGTAGTGGAGAGATTTGAAGGCACTGGAGATAGAACAATAGTTTAGTTTTGGACATGCTGATTCTTGGGTTCCCAGATATTATCATCAATTCAAAGCTAATGCTAGTAGCTGCTGAAAGATCTGGATTTCCCCTCCCCCCCTTCTTTGGAGGAAGATTTACAGTATATGCCTGTGGCAGTGCTATGAGTTCTCCCTTAAAGGACCTAACTCCCTCTTCAATCAGGATACCAGGTCTGTAAAATGGCTTAGATGTGGAAATCAGCTGAAAAGTTGAGATGCTCCATTAAACAACAATTTAAGTTGGTCTTCTGGCCATAAGACATGGAGATATTTGTTATTTAACTCAACAATATTTAATAAGTTGCTCATCTATTCCATTCCTAAGGACACACTGATCAAAGATCCCTGCAAGCCAAAACATTCTGATTATCACTTCATCCTGCTGCTCATTACAATTTAGCAGTTTAGTCACTTGGCCTCTGCTCCTCTAGGACCCCATCATCCCTGGTGAAGTCAGAGAGCCCGTCTTAGTGGTGCCTCTTTCAATATCCAAACTACAGAGGACATCCATCATAAAATTGTTCAAGGAAGAGCTCCCATTGTGGCTCAGTGGTAAGGAACCAAGTAGTAACCACGAGGACGCAGGTTCAATCCTTGGCCTTGCTCAGTGGGTTAAGGATCTGGTGTTTCCGTGAGCTGTGGCATTGGTCTCAGATGCAGCTTGGATCTGGTGTTGATGGCGTCATTCAGGGTGGCAGCTGCAGCTTTGATTCGATCCCTAGCCTGGGAACCTCCATATGTTGCAGGTGCGGCCCTAAAAAGACAAAAAAAAAAAATGGTTCAAGGATACTGATGCTCTTCTTACTCATGTTTATCTCAACACCTAGGTGAAGAACTACTCTCTGTGAGCCCTTTTGGGAATGTCCTTGGTAGGAGGAGGGAGTACATGCAATTTCAAGTAATAAATCTCTGCCATTCCTATCTTTTTAGATATCAGACACATTCACCAGGAGAATGTTGGCATATCAACCTCACTGAATACAGATCACGTTGAGTATTAGGTCCAGTCAACCAAATAAGCCAACGCTGAGAGCTACTCTCAGCTGTAGAAGACAGCTCATTAAATCTAGATTCTCTAGTAAAAGGGCTCATAGCAATACAATCAGTCTGATCCAGTCTTGTAGTCTTTCCTCCTTGATGCCACCTAAGCTCAACTCAGTTAGGTTTTCCAAGGGTAGAGGCCTGGCATCTGTCCTGGTAACAAGCACCCCAGGTAAACTTCCTGTAGCCAGCCGGCATCCACCCAAGGAACAGCTTTGGGGAATCACTGGTCTAATCCACTTCCCTCTTTTTTTTTTTTTTTTTCTTTTTTGGCCACCTTGGGACCTATAATATTCCTGGGCCAGGGATCAGCCCTGAGCCACAGTTGGGACCTAAGCTGCAGCAGAAGCTGTGGCAAAGAGGGACCCTTAACCCACTGTGCTGGGACAGGCATTGAACCTGCATCCCAATGCTCCCAAGACACTGTCAATCCCATTGCACCACAGCGGGGGCTCCTCCACATTCCTCTTTTTAAAGATCAAAATCTAGGCTGAAGAGAGAAAGCGACTTGCTCCAGATCAAAAGAGAGTTCATGTCAAAGTCAGGACCATAACTTTGGTCTCCTGACTCCTTTTGGAAACCTCTGCTGCTCTTCCAGGCCAGCTTTACCACCAACCTGGAGGTCTCTGGCCAGCACACCTGATAAATTAGTGTGGAGATGGGTGGGAATGGTGGGCAAACCAAGGTTGCACATGCTCAATGCCACGGCCACTGTGATGAAGGTGACCTAGTTTGGGAGGGAATGATGTGCTTCCTTTGGGTTGATTTTGGTTGTAAGTGACTGAAAAATCAACCCAACAGGGTTAAGCCAAAATCAAATGTGCTGCCTTCCCCAATATAAAGACCACATATATGTCTGCCTAGGACATGAGATATGGAGACTCATCAAGATTGGTTTTTACCGTCTCCACTCACCACTGACTCTGTCCTCAAGCAGGCTGCCTCTCAGGGCTCTGTCTTCCCAGGTTCCTGCACAGCAGAAAAGAGAGGGAAACTTTATCCCAGCCGTTGCAGCAAAAGTCCCACCAGCTGTAATCAAGTTACATGTCCATCTTTAAATGAAGTACTGTAGCCAGAGAAATGTGATAGGCTTTTTGACCCAGGCCTAGGTCAAGTGCCCCATGGAGCCATGTTACCCCCTCTGGGAGCACAGAGACTGAAAGTAGGAGAAAAGTGGCCAAGAATAGGGTGAGAGTATCAGGAGAAAGATGAGTCATCCCTGAATGGCAAAACCTGCAACTGTTTACAGTGCTAGGAAGGATGGGGAAGCTGCTGAGGGCCATGGGGAAGGTGACCGTTGTAATCCAGTGGTGATGTGTAGGTGTCATGTGTAATGTTATAGTGGTGTGAGAGATAGTGGTTATATAACATCCACCTCTTGGAGTGTCTGCCCACCCCTCAACCCCCACCCTCTCTGAGAACTGCCCCCCTCACAAATAAAAGGGTAGGTCCTCCCCGTCGGGTATGTTCAGTGTGACACGATACCTCTATGACCATAGCTCAGTGCCACCCTTACAAGTTGCTAGAGAGGCTCCTGCTCATTAAAGGGTCCTTGACATCAAAAGCACCCAAAATTCATTTATTACAAACCACATGGGCATGTGCCACTCAGGAACCAGTGCTCAATGCTGCAGTGTAAACTGTAACCCACAACATCTGCTCAGCCCTAACACCACTCTGCCCCACAGAAACAACACTTCTTCACGTCCTCCAAACAAAGGGCGATTGCATCCCAATGCCAGAAGGTTTGCACTGAGGCTGACATTGCAGATAGCTACTGTTTGGAATGTGGGGCAGACTGTTGAAAGCACTTAAGTAAGAGAAAAAATTAATTAACTCATCAAATCCTTCCTCTCAGAGAGCTAGAATGCATAGATTCACACATAAGGGAATATTGTTTCCCAGCAAGTGCTGAGTATCCATTTTCTTTTAAAAAAAAAAATTACTACTATTTTCTTGGCCCCTCGCAGCATGTGGAAGTTCCTGGGCCAGGGACTGAACCTGCTCCACAACAGCGACCCGAACCACAGGAGTGACAACACCAGATCCTTATCCCATCCCACTGAGCCACCAGGGAACTCCTGAGCACACATTTTTTTGCTTCACTTTTTTTTTTTTGTCTTTTTAGGACTGCACTTGCGGTATATGGAAGTTCCCAGGCTAGGGGTTGAATTTGAGCTGTAACTGTCAGCCTGTGTCACAGCCACAGCAACACCAGATCCAAGCCTCGTTGCTGTGACCTGCACCGCAGCTCACAGCAATGCTGGATCCTTAACCCACTGAGCGAAGCCAGGGATCAAACCTTCGTCCTCATGCTTACTAGTCAGATTTGTTTCTGCTGAGCCACGACGGGAAGTCCTTGCTTCACTTTCTGACTTCACTTTTTCCAGTGTATCACATGTTATCTGCAGTATTAGCATATGATGGCAATACTCTGCAATGTTACATTGTATTTCACATTTAAATTTGTAAATGAAGGAGAGGTATAATATGCAAGAAGCATGGTGCCAATTTTTTAGTGTTATTAATTCAGACACTGTTTTATGAGAAGGTAAAAATTGTGATATAAGAGACAGGGATTTATATGATGCCATTAAAATACATTGAGGGAGTTCCTGTCGTGGCTTAGCAGTAACGAACCCAACTAATATCCATGAGGACGTGGGTCCGATCCCTGGCCCCACTCAGTGGGTTAAGGATCCAGCATTACCATGAGGTGGGTATAGATTGCAGACGCAACTTGGATCTGGTGTTGCTGTGGCTGTAGGCCAGCAGCTGCAGCTCTGATTTGACCCCTAGCCTGGGAACTTCCACATGCTGCCCATGCGGCCCTAAAAAAAATGTTTTTAATAAAATACATTGTAATATGTTCTGTGCAAATGATAATTTATCATATACACACCATTGAAATGTTTGAACATGTTATGTAACATTCATAGTTCATCTCTAAATTTAAGTATTGCTTTAAGAAATTTATTTTCAATTCTAGTTGTTATTACCTCAGCAGAACAGTTTCCCCAAATTGGAACTTTAAAAAACTAAAAACAAAAACAGACTGAGGGGAGTCCCCATTGTGGTTCAGCCAGTTAAGCACCAATGTTGTCTCTGTAAGGGTGGAGGTTCAATCCCTGACCTTGCTCAGTGGGTTAGGGATCTTGTGTTGCTGTAGACTGTGGCGAAGGCCTGCAGTTGCAGCTCTGATTCCACCCCTGGCCAGAAACTTCCATATGCCATAGGTATGGTGGTGGGAGGGGGGAATAGAATGAGGAAAGGTTGTCTAATTAGGCATTACTGTCAGTAGAATACAAATTATGTGAAAATTTAATTATACCAACACATTGGTAATTTTGGTGAAATCAAAGCAAGAAAAATAGATCTTATGGAATGAAGATGTAATCATTCATGAATTATTCACATCTTTGTTTTTTCACTCATCTAACATTGCTGACCTTTTAATGAAATGCCCGTATATGTTCAATGATAATTAAATTTAGTCATCTTTGGTACTTGGATGACTTTCTCTGTATAAAAAAAATCAAAACATATTTTTCAACATGACACCATGAAAGAGTATCTGTCAAGACAGGATAGATTTCTTGTCCCGGCAGTCTATAAGAAGCCCCTGATTCCTTTCCATGCATTCGCCTATTTTCTTGAGTGTAGGTTGGTTGTTTTTGTCCCTTATGCTCCATAGTCGGAGACAGTGGTAGAAGGTAGAATACTTGAGATGCTGATAAAGACATGATGATGGAGGTGTAAGTGGTTAGGTCGGGAGCCGGAATGCCTCACTGGAGCATCAGGGCTGCCCTCCTAATCCTTGCTTGGGTCCAGAAGACTTGAAGTCTTGCAGACCCAACAGAGAAGCAAAGCAGCAAGGCCAGCAGGCAGTGAGAACAGATGTGTTTGAGGCTGGCCTGAGAGGTAGAACCAAGTGAGGCCGTGCTGCTCACTGGTTAAGAGCTGGCCCTAGAGTCCCAGTTCCATCATCTGCAAGCTGTATGAGCCTGGGTGAGTTTCTTTGCCTTTCTGCCTGTTTCCTCCCCCATTTCACATAGGGTTTTTATAAAAAGTTAGTGAGGTACTGAGTATCAAGCACTTAGCATAGTGCCTAGCACAGAGTAAATGGAGTTGGTTTTGCAGTTTCAACTCTAGGTTGTAAACTCCTGAGAGCAGAACTCCGACCTATTTTATTCCTATTGTCAGGAGCAACTTCTGGGTGCCGGGGGCGGGGGCGGGGGAGGGGGGGGGTTGTTTAACGACCTGGTCCTGGTTGCTCCCGCCTCCCAGGCCCGCCCCCGAGCCACGCCCCTGGGGGGAGAGGGCGCGGGAGCCGGGCTATTGTTGCCGCTGAAGCCTCTTTCCGAAACGGAAAGCCCTGAATTAGGGGTTAGCGGCTGTAATCTCTGCCGGCCTCACCCACGGCCCGCGGGGGCGGGCTCGTCCGGTGGGGCTGCGGCGTTTCGGACGCCGGCCTGAGGTCCCTTCCTCTCTTTACCTCTCCACCTCTCACTGAGCCCCGTCCCCTGCTCTGAGCCCCCACCCCTTTTCTAAGCCGTCTTCTCTCACTGAGCCGGCCTTGTTCCGTATCCCCATCTCCTCACCGACCCCCCTCTCTTCTCTGCACCCCGTCTTCTCTCTAAGCCCTTCTGAGCATCCCTCTCTCTCTCTTGTGGCTTAGCAGCTCCTTCCCTAGCCTCTTGCCCTCTCTGAGACCCTGACTCCTGCTGTCCTCTTGGCCTCTTGCCCTCACCATCCCTCCCCCACTCACTCCTCTCCTGCCTCCCACCCCCCTCCCTCCTTTCCATCCCACCCCGTCAGAAATCCCCTCTAGACCCAGATCAGATACCTCTCTTCTTTGGAAGCATCCCACCCCACCCTGGGCAGAACAAATATCTCCCCCCGCCCCACTATGTCCCCTGCTTTGTTCACCTCTGTCACAGCAGCACTGCTCTCACGAGCTGTGATCAGAACTTCACATCTCTGTTGCATCCCACCCCTGAGGAAGGTTGAGCTCCCTGAGAGCAAAAGCCAGGTCTGACCCATCTGCTAGCCCCGTGGCACAGAGCAGTGTTCAAAATGACTTGTTGAAGCCAGCTGAGTGTGAGATTGTGGGATTAGGAAAAAAGACTTAGGCCAGAGGTGTCAGGAAGGAGTGGGGTGGGGGGGAGATCGAAGAGACAGACTCCTGTGACATTCATCAACTCCTGAGGCGCCAGGTGTTTTCTCGGGCACCACTTTATGTGCCACACAAGAGCGGCTCTTACTCCCATTTTACACAGAGGAAATTCAGAGAGGTTAAGTTCTTGCTTGAGGCCACACAGCCAGTGAGTGTTGGACCAGGATTAGAATCGAAGTTACCAAAATGTGATGGCTGTGGTGAAAGGGCTATAGCTGGCTGGTGAGGGAGATGACACACATTTCTCCTCTGTGACAATGTGGGCCTGGGGCCTGAGGCTGGATCTGAAGGGTCTGTCTCCCTAACCTGTTTCATCATTCCCAACACTGACCAGATCTGTGCCCCCATCCTCCTACCACACTCTCTTGGAAGGAGCCACTTCTGACTCAGACCCGTTCCCATCTATCCTCATCCTCAGGGCGATCTGGGAATGAGCCCGGAAATAGGAAGGAAACATCTCTCAGATCTCGCCTCACCCCTCAACTGAGGTCCTGGCTCTGGGGCTGGAAGGAGCCTCTTTAAGGCTCTCCCTGGAGACCATGACCAGAAAGACAGATGATCTGGTTCAAGTTAAGTGTGGCCAAGAGACAGGCAAGGCACCTAGAGCTCCGCCTCATTATCTCCCCCACCGCCCACCCTCTCTCAGGACTGACTCCTTCAAGGCTCCCTCACTCAGAAAGCAGATCCGACCTGACCTCACCCCCATGACTCTCTCCGAAATGGTAGTTTGTGTCTATTGACATCCTGTGATAGGGTTCTGTCACCCCTCAGACTGGGAACTCCTGAGGGAGGCCTCTTGGATCACCCCCTACCCCAGAGGCCTGAGGGCAGGGCTCTGTCTCCTGCCTCTGACTGGGGGCTCCCGGGGCTGGGGCTGTATCTCCCTACTCTGAGCACTCCTGAGGGAAGTGGGCTCACTTCCAGTCACCCTCATCAGACCCAGGGCTACCCCAGGGCAGCACCTGTGTTACACTCTGAATCGCCTCTTTCTATAGCCCAGTATCTTTCCAGAGCTGAGAAGGCGGCCCCTGCCTGCCCTTCCACCCAACCCGGATGCTCCTTTGAGACCAAAGGGATGGGGGTTGTATAAGAGTCAGACACAACAGCCCCATCCTCCCCCTCCTTCACGGGCCAGGTTTCCTGCCATTGACAGCATCCCAGCTGGGCCCTGCCCAGCCTCCTGCTTAACCCCTTCATGGCTAGATCTCAGGGCCACTGGGCTGCACCTTTGACTTTCAGCTATAAGATTAAGAGAATGAAAGTATCTATTTATTGGGTTGTTTTGAGGATTAAATGTGTTAGTCATTGTGTGAGGTACTCAGAACAGCGCCTAGCATATATTAGTATCAATGAAAGTTAGCTATTATTCATAATTGTGTGAGTTTGGATAAGTCATTTCACTTGATTTGAGCCTCAATCTCTTCAGCAGTCAAATAGAAAAAATAATAAAGCCTACCTCCCAAACATAGTCCTGGGGATGAATTGTGATAATGTTGGAAATTAAAATAACTCTGGCTCGGGTCGTCAGTGTTGGAAAGTGAGACACAGGGACGAGGAGAAATCCTCTTTGCTTCACCTTGTCGAGATTTCTCCTCGTCCCTGTGTCTCACTTTCCAACACTGACGACCCGAGCCAGAGTTATTTTAGTTTCCGACAATAATGAACATGAAAGCATTTTGTAGAGTGCTGAAACAACACAATATGGAACTATCATGGACCTACTCACACTCACACAATACTCCCTTTAACTAGGTAATAAAAATCTCTTGGAGTTCCCTGGTAGTGCAGTGGATTAAGGATTCATTATTGGCACTGCTGTGGCTCAGGTCACAGCTGTGGCTCGGGTCTGATCCCTGGCCCAGGAACTTTCACATGCCATGGGAGCAGCCAAAAGGAAAAGAAAAAAAAAAAAGTCTCTTACCTGGAGATGGGCCTTCTGGTTTTCAAACGTATTACCTTACTTGACAGGCAGAAGGTGCAATGGAAAGAGTGGATCAGGGTTGGAATTAGGTAAATCCCTCCTCCAATCCTGTTTCCTTACCTGTTAAGTGGGGTGGTCACCCCTGCTGAGCCCTCTCTTTAGGGTCCTTGGGAGGGACAAAGGAGATCAGAGAGCACTTGTATGAATATGCTTTGCAAACGTTAAAAAGTGCTAGAAGGGGGGAGTTCCCGTCGTGGCGCAGTGGTTGATGAATCCAACTAGGAACCATGAGGTTGCGGGTTTGGTCCCTGCCCTTGCTCAGTGGGTTAACGATCCGGCGTTGCCGTGAGCTGTGGTGTAGGTTGCAGACGCGGCTCGGATCCCAAGTTGCTGTGGCTCTGGCATAGGCAGGTGGCTACAGCTCCAATTAGACCCCTAGCCTGGGAACCTCCCATATGCCGCAAGAGCAGCCCCAGAAAAGGCAAAAAGACAAAAAAAAAAAAGTGCTAGAAGGGAGAGAAAGAGATTTGATAAAAGTAGGCAGATTTGGGGGAAGGCAGGGACCCCTTGGGAAAGGCATTCCTCTTTGAGCTCTGGGTACTGCTGGGGAGAGAGGAGGAGCTCTCCTGGAACCAACATTTTGGGGACAGGGCTTCCCCTTGAGACATGAGGTGTCAAATAAGAAACTGTGCCAGCTCTAGAAGTCCCCAATGGGGCAGAGAAGGAAAGAAGTCCTTTACCCAGTAAAAGTCCCCAGTATCAGCCCTTCATCACCTCTTCCCAGCCAGTTCCATTTGTCATCAGAGGACCTTGGGCAGAGGCACCTCTGGTGGGCTCCTTTGTGACCTTCATGCCAAGACTTGCTGGGAGGGGCTCACCCTGGATATTGGCAGCACCACTACCCCCCTTAGGTTGCAGATTCCTGGCCTCTCCCCTAGGGAGAGCAAACTTGACACCATCCACACACCCGGACAAGGCAGGTCTAAACCTGTTACAAAAGGAAAACAGCATGGTTAACTAGAACCCTGCCCTGCCTTCCCATCAGAACTAAGAGGATCTGCCAAGACCCAGCAGAGGGGGTTGACCCCATATAAATAGCATGTCCCCCACCCCCCAAGACCTGTGGAGGAAGCATGGGAATCAAGAGACTTTGTTTGGGGTGCTGGCTGTGCCCAAAGCTCACTGTGCCTCTCTGTGCAAATCACTTAACCTGCCAGGGCCTGTTGACTATCTGGAACATGAAGGAGCTGGATGTGGTCCAAAGGTCCTCCCCAGCACTGAGACTGCGACCAGGAAGGAGTTAACAGAGGCCAGGCTCCAGGTCAGGAAGGCAAGGGTTAATCCAAGGGGGGTGGAGGCTCTCTCTGCTTTTCCTGTGGAGAGTGAGGTTTGGCTGCCACCAAAGTTACTTCCAGTTGCTGCTGTCCCTCCTGCCCTCAGTCTAGACCTGCCTTGGGGACCCTGACATTCAGCCTCCCCATGCAGAGGTGAGTGTTTCCTAAGCCCAGAGCTGGGGTGGGAGGGCCCCCAGGCACCCAAGGGCAAGGAGGCTGGCACCAAGCCAGTGAGCACAATCCCCCAGCCTGCATCTGCATCCAGAGCCAAAGTTTGGGCCAAGTTCGGACCACTAACCCCAGTCCTATGAGAAGGTGGGCAAAGGGGTGGAGGGCACAAGATGTCTGCCAGGCATCTAGGGGTGGAACGTCTGTGGTTGGGCACCAAGGCACCCCAGCAGGCAGAGAAGAGGCAGTGGACAGCAAACTATTTTAGTCCCTGTATTTAGGAACTTTTTATAGCCTCCTGCTTAGGGCTGGGAAGAGGAGCGGACAGGAGAGTACCCATGAGGTCAGACCAGCACAGTGCCCTCCTGGGACCTTGGAATCCGACCTAGGCCGGGTTGAGTCCTTGGGAGGCAGGGAGGAGGGCACTTTTAGGCTCTCCTTGCTGCGTGGATTCCCAGTCCCCAGCTACTTATGGGCTGACTTGCTAGAAACTCTATGGGTGTGTGTGTGAGTGGGGGTGTGTGCGTGCATGCGTGTGCATACACAGGTTGCACTGGGGTGAGTGGGGTTGGCAGAGTCTCTGCCCCCACGACCCTCACATGAGGTCCCTTCCCCCCATCTCTGGCAAGTTCTGTCCCTTTATTGCCTGGGGACTTGAGGTCCCCTCAGCCCCCAGAACTGATGTGTCCCTCTCAGCTGAATGGAGGATGGGAGGACCGAGGGGAGCAGGGGTTGGGTAGAGTGTGCTGAGCCACGTGGGTGGCCCATTCTGTTACTGCCAAGGGAACTGTCAGCTCTTGATTTACAACCCCTCCTGGTCCTCCTTCCCCAGCAGAAGGGAGGTGGAGGAGAAGTGTCAGGGGGTCTCAGGATGAGAGACCCTGAGGGCAGATTTCTGGGAGTACAAGTTATTAGGAAGAATTAGTGGAAGGAAATTTTTAGTGAGGTAAGGGTCTCATCTCTAATGGAAATTGCTTGGTTTTATAGCAGCAGGAATAGAAGTGAAACGTAGAGGCAAGTTCTGATGGGCAAGTGAGAGATTCATTCTGAACTAGTTCTGGACTGCAAAGCAAGAGAACTGGGTTGCAGCCCTGGGCCCCAACTCTCAGACCTGAACAAACCCCTCCTCTCTGGGCCAATTTTCTCTTCTATGAAATGGAAATGCAGAGGTAAACAAGTTGATGTTTACAGCTGGGCATTCTGGAATCCCCTTGGCAGCGGCACAGAATGGGTGGCAGGTAGCTAGCTGATGTGACGTGGTGAGCACTTCCCTTTCCTCTGATGGCCCCGCTGGGCCTGGGTAGGGCAGTTGGCTGCAATTACTGGAGGCTGCTACCCTGTGGTTATATCTCTGACCTCTGTGCTTGGGGGTGGGATGGGTGGGTCCTACTGGAGCCAGCGTGTGGCTGGGAAGCCTCCTGTCTTGGACTCAAAGTTGCTAGGTTGGGAAGAGGTATTTTTTCCGGTTGAGGCCACTTTCGGGAATTGGGCCGGGACCAACCCCATTTCCTTTCCCAAGTGTCCTACTTGCTGATGCCTGCTTGGCATGGCCCTGTAGCCAGAACGGGGCACTCTCAAAGGGGTATGTGTTTCTGGGTGGCCAGGGAGCCCCTGCCCATTGTCTTTGAGGGATGGGGGAGGGGATACCCAAGCGTCTGCCCCCGGGGCACAGCACCAGCCCAACCGAATTGGAATGGGGGAGGGGTGGCTAGCTGATCCTATTCCCAGGAATGCCTGCAGGAGAGGGACAGGGACATCTCTCACTCCCCTCACCTCCCCGCCCCTAACCGTTACTCTTTCCCCGAAGGCCCCAGGGGGCCCCAGCCAACTGCTCTCAGCTCCTCAACCATCTGCCTACTTCCGGCGGCTTATGGGGCACTGTCCTGCCCAGCTCGTCTAAGATGCTCCTGGCCTCTCCCTCCACCCCGGCCAGGGGACGGACCCCTAGCGCGGTGGAGAGGCTGGAGGCCGACAAAGCCAAGTATGTCAAGACGCACCAAGTGATAGCTCGTCGCCAGGAGCCAGCTCTGCGTGGAGCTCCCGGGCCACTCACCCCGCACCCCTGCAACGAGCTGGGGCCCCCTCCATCACCCAGGACGCCCAGGTCCGCCCGCAGGGGCAGTGGCAGGCGGCTGCCAAGGCCTGATTCCCTCATCTTCTACCGCCAGAAGCGGGACTGCAAGGCTTCGGTGAACAAAGAGAACGCCAAGGGCCAGGGGCTAGTGCGTCGCCTCTTCCTGGGCAGCCCCCGAGACGTCGCCTCAAGCAGCCCAGGCTCAACAGAGAGACCTGCGGCCCCTGGGGGTTGGGTTGCGCCCCAAGAAGCCCCGGAAACTGCGGGAAAGCGAGCGTTGTGCCCCACGTGCTCGCTGCCCTTGTCGGAGAAGGAGCGCTTCTTCAATTACTGCGGCCTGGAGCGCGCGCTCGTGGAAGTGCTGGGCGCCGAGCGCTTCTCTCCGCAGAGCTGGGGCGCCGATGCCAGCCCCCAGCCCGGAACGTCGCCACTGCCTGGCTCCGGGGACACCAGCGACTGGACGTCCAGTGACGGCGGCGCAGATCGCCGGGACTGTGCAGAGGGCGGCGGCTCGGAGGCGGCGGACTCCACGCGGGACGGGCGCCCCCAGGTGTCGGTGGTGGAGCGCAACGCGCGCGTCATCCAGTGGCTATACGGCTGCCAGCGCGCCCGCGGCCCGCCACGCGAGTCCGAGGTGTGAGCGCCACCGCTCGCGAGCGGGCTCTCGTGGAGTCTGAGTTCCAGGGAAGGGCAAGGGGCGAGCTCAAGGCTGGCCCCGGGCACAGGCAGAGACGCCCTGCCTCTGACGCGCTAGGTTCTTTTGGGCAAGTCCTCCCCTCTGGATCTCGGTTTCCCCTTGTGAACGTTGGAAGGATGGGACAAAATGATCCCCGAGAGCCCTTTCCAGTGCAGACGGCGGAGTGGGAGGGGGCTGGCCTCGTGGCCCCTGTGGAGGCCAGTCTGGGGAGTGAAGACTGGAGTGGGAGATCAGAGAACCTGCTGAATAAAGTCAAAATGTTATCCAAACGGGAGGCCTGATTAGAGAGAGACTCGCGTGGGTTTTGGAGTATGGGTTCCAGGCTGTGTGACCCTGAGCAAACACTCAACCTCTTGGCACTGCAGCTAAACCACTCCGTGATCAATGTATTTCTGAAATGGTCATTAAGTGCTTAGCAAAGTTCCCAGCACACAGGAAGTGCTCAATAGAGAAAGCCGCTAGGACTACACTACCGAATTAGTACTAAAGTGATTTTGATCATATACACCACCGATCCTCCAGGTGGGTCCAAACTACAGCTGGGGGCCAGGAATAGTGCGTTTGCTAAGTTTTGAGGTGGACTCTGCTCCAGAAATTCATCAGCCCCTGAAAGTCCCCCATTCCTGGACCTTTGCTGCCCATTTTGTTTTTGTATGATTGGGGCTGCACCTGCAGCATGTGGAATTTCTGGGGCCAGGTATCCAACCCACGCCAAGGCATCAACCCAAGCCACAGCAGTGACAACGCTGGATCCTTAACTACTGAGCCACCAGGGAGCTCCTTTGCTGCCCATTTTGGTTACTAGATATGAAGGGCTGAGGTGTGGAGGATCCACAACTGAGGACAATAGAGGACCTTTCCAACCAATATTTTGAAGCCTCACATCCTGTCACTGTCTTCCTTTTCCTCAAAGACAAACAAGGTCACCTGTTTTTCTCACACGTTCACACCTCTAAATCTTTGTTCTTGCTCCTCCTCCTTTTCCCTGGGTTGCTTCCCCCTTTCTCTCCACTTATCCTAAGATTACATATATGCATCCTCTGTCAGGAACTCTGGATTTCCCAGAAGGCCTCATCTCCTCTGAGCCCTGGAGCACAGTCTTATTTTTGTTCCTCAACTTCTCACCTTGTATGGGACCCATGGGTAGTCTGTGTTCTCTTCTTAGTCACTCACTGACTGTCCCTAGTACAGGGATAACGCACCTAGCAGGGCTACAGGAAACGTTTGTCAAGTTAGAAGGGGCTGGACAAAGCTGCGGAGCCTGTCCTCTAGGGTTTCCCAGATTCCTGGAAACTTGTACCCTAAATCGAGCACAATCTATCCTGACACCTGGGATGTCTCTGGTCATTTTCTCGCCACGTTTGTGGAGGGAGAAGGGGGGCAACACTCTAGCTGGACCCCGCTCTGAGGTTGCCCACCCGAAAGCAGCCTTCCCCGTCTAGACAAAAAGCACGCGGTCACACGGGGTGTCAGGCCAGGGTTTTTATCACCGAAGGGGAGGAGCGGGCGCTCAGTGCAGCCGGCTGGCTGGCTGGCCGGCTAGTCACCCTTGGGCGCAGCTTTCACCCTCATCTCGGCCAGTTTGTGGGTGAGGAAGCCCCACTTGAAACCGGCTGCAGGGTCGCCTTCCCGCGGCTCGGGACGCTCGGTGGCCTCGTCTCCGGCTTCAGGGTCGGGATCCGGGGCGGGTTCCGCGCCGCGCAGCATGGACACCGCCGCCGCCTGCTGCTGCTGCCACCTGCTGGCGACCGCGTCCCAGAACCCGGGCCCGCGCGGCTGAGTCGCCGCTGCTGCGGACGAGGCGGGCTGCGCGGCCAGCGGGCTGCGGGAGAGGGGCGGGGTCAGGGGCTGGCCGAGAGGCCCTGGGGAGGACAAAGGGCAGGAGGCGGGGTCAAGGGGCCTGTAGGGGGGCCCCTGGGACCCGAGCGAAGTCCGGGGCTGAGGGGCCCGGGAGGCCGGGGGCGGGTCAGGGCCTGGAGGCAAGGGGAGGATTCAGAGGCACTGGGAAAGGGGGCTGGGGTGGGACCGGGTCAGGGGATTAGGTGAGTGGTCGGGATCAGGATCTCTGGAGAGAGAGTCTGGGGCAGGGGGTTAGGGAAGGTACTCGGGGAGCAGGGCGAGGCCAGAAGAGGGCAGCCAGAGGCGCCGGGTCTGGGAAGCTGGAGGAGGAGCCCTGAGAGAGGGACGGGCCGGAGGATACGGATGGACAGTGGGACCGGGACAGGAGGGTTAGATCCAGAGGAGAGGCGGAGTCAGACTCTGGAGACGTCTGTCCGGGAAGACAGGGGTGGAGCCCTGGGGAAAGAGGCCAGGCGGCGACTGGCTTCTGATTCTGGGAGAGAGGGAAAGAGGGTCCAGAAACATGAGAGACACCAGGAAGAAGGACGGGTGGAGCGATGCCGAGGGAAGGAGAAAGGCCTAGATCAGAGGCTTAGGGGAGAAGGCGGCTAGAAAGGTAGCCGGGCGGTGCGGGGGAAGGGCGACCCAGGAGCACTGATGAGGCTTGAGGCGGGAGCCTGCGTCTGAGGAGGTCTTGGAGAGCTGGGAGGGAGAAGGGATGTGTGTCGAGGGAGAAAAGGAACCCTGGGGCAGGGGAGATGGGTGGGGCAGGGGCCCCTAGGGGAGAGAGGAATAGGTGATGTCAAAAGGGAGTGTGATTGGGCTGGAGGAAAGGGCGGGGATGGAGTGTGTGCCGGAATAGATTCCGGAGGAAGACAAGACCCTGAGTCCGACCCCGCACGCCCTCAGCAGCAAAGGCTACCACAGTGGCTCCTGAGCTATTAGCCTCAAGTCCTCAGGGAGCTCACTGAAAATATAGAGCCCAGGCCTCAGCCAACACCTGCTGAAACAGAATCTTTGAAGGAGGGTCTCAGAATTGTCACAGGTTCCAGGAGAAGATGAGGGTTTAAGCCAATATTTGGGAACCACTGATCTGAACCACCCTCCGTTCCAAACATCTAGAGCTTCTCTCCTGGGTTCCCTGATTCATTGGGGAGATGACCCCTCCCACGTGGATGGGGAGAGAGCGCATAATACCTTCTAGCATCTCAGTCCCAACAGCTGGCAAATTCCTCCCTAGAGCTAACCTAATCTCCCAGATATGCTGATTGGTCCTCTGAGCTGACTGACGAGAGAAATAGAAACAGCGGGAGGCTGGCCCTCTCTAGTCCCCCATGGTCAAAAAGACAAACAGACCCAAAGGAAAAGACATGTAAGAAGGGGGACCCCAGACCAGACAGACCGCCCCCCCCAACACACACAAACACACACACACACATACTGGTCGGCACAGGGCTCTGGTGGCAGCAGCTTGTCCTCATCTTCTTTGTTAAACAGAGACGACATTGTCAGCCAACCTTTCATCCCAACCCCCTGAACCTGGGGGGAGAGGCCAGGAGTCAGGGAGGGGCCCCAGCGCCACCTCCCAGGACTCCAGAGCAGTTTCTGCCAGGCTTCCCAGAGCTGAGGTGGAAGAAAGGAGAACTCACCCGGCGGGCCAGCTGTGACATGGGATTGAAGTCCTCTTCATTTGGTTCTGCCATCTCAGACTCCACTGACACTGGGGTCTCCCTCTGGGACACAAGAACCCCCACCCAGCATGAGAGAGGCCCCAGAGGAATGGAATTCCCATCCCCCCTGCTAGCCCGGTACACACAGACTAGGCACCCAAACCCCACAGAACGAAGCACACACCTAAACCCTTCACACCTTCCAAAAATGCATACAGGTGTACCCCTACGCAAAGCTACCAGTCACTCACGTGACCTGTAGAGTAAATCCCTGCAGACACATACCTGCCCACCCACAGACACATCCCATTCTCACCCCAAAACATGAAGGCAAGGGCCTGCAGGCCGATATAAACACACACCTGTGCCTGAGCATGCCTCCGCATGGCTACACCTCTTCACCTGTACATGCATATATGCACTGTGAGGCACCGACACAAGGACACTTCCACAGTTATACCATTCACACCTGTGTACCTCACAACTGCAGACAGCTGCACAGAGGCCTACCCACAGCACCAAAAACTGCTCCACCCATCCCCAGACCCCAAGACACAGATATGCACTCACATAGACTGTAGAGCCATAATACCTGCAAATGCCTGTATGCCTCCATAGACTTCTGCCCCAAATGTAAACACCTGAAAATACCTGTACCCAGTTGACACCTGCACATACACTTTAATGGAACTCCACCCAGACGCCAACCCTAAGACTGACCTGCAGATCTTCCACACAGGGCCAGCCCCAGACACCAACCCGTCTAGATGTACACTTAGTCACACTCACATCCACACACCCCAGATGACCCCAGAACTAGTTCCTGCCTCTGCCATATGTATTTGTGCAATTGCCACTTATCACAGCCTCCAGAGGTAAGACTGTTTTGGAGCCTTTTCAATTTTTCTTTTTCTTTTTATGGCGGCATATGGAAGTTCCCAGGCTAGGGGTCAAATGGGAGCTGCAGCTGCCGGCCTATGCCACAGCCACAGCAACACAGGATCCGAGCCGAGACTTTGACCTACACCACAGCTCGAGGCAACACCAGATCCTTAACCCATTGAGCAAGGCCAGCGATCAAACCCACGTCCCCATGGATACCAGTCAGGTTCTTAACCCGCTGAGCCACAAGGGGAACTCTGAGTTTTTTTTTTTTAATGCCAAGACAAACATGGTCGAAGTATGGTTCTGACCTGATGCTGCCACAGTGACCCACGGTGTAATAACACCACTTCCCCCAGTTCCTGTACTGTGGGCTCACTTCCTCTCAAGGCAGGTCATCCCGCTTCTGCTCCGTGCTGCCCATTAGAAAGTTGTGTCAAGCTGAGTGTATCCATGTGGCAGCCCGTGGATCCCAAAAGGATCCCTTCCATGTGGTAGCCTTTGAGATCTTTGTAGACAGCAACCACTCTGCCCCTCAAATCTCCCTCGGTTTTCTGGAGTGTCCTGGCTTTCTGACACTGCACCATGCTGCGTCATCCCTGAATTGCTAGTGACTCCTGCACAAATCTCACTCTCCCAGAGCCTGTCCCTTGCCCTTCTTTGCACCTTTCACTCATGCTGCCCCTCTGCCCATGCCCCATCTAGCACACAGGACGATACCCACCTCCTCTGCCAGATCCTCCTCAGATTCGCCACTCAGGGTCTGTAGCACTTTGGATTTGTAGGTCTTCCAAAAGGCCTGGTTCATGGCTGTAGGGGAAGCGGGCCTGGCACCCAGGCACGGGAAGGTGGTGGCTCAGTGGGCACCCAGTGGGTCTGGCTCCAGGAACTTGGTGAGGCTGAGAACCTGTCCCAGGGATCAGGTGACCTCATTAAAGATACACCAGCCTCCCCAGATGGCACAGTGCCCAGCAGATGAACCTGATCCAAAGGAGTCCGTGGTGAGAGCCAGCTTCTGCCACCTCGCCCCTTGTCTTAGGCCATATTGGCCAGGAATGATGAAAACTTCTCTCTCCACAGAAGCCTCCTTCCTGGGCCTAGGAGTTCTTGAATTTGATCATTTGGAATGGCTCCAGAAAAGTCCTCTTCCATTCATGAAGTCCATTTACAAAGTCCTTGGGCTCAGGACCCAATGTGGTGCCCTACAAGCTGCACCCTTAATAGGGCCCTGCCCTATACCTACACTCAGCCTCTGTGAACAGGAATGGGAGGTCCCAAGGCCCATGGTCAGTGCCCTGGGCTTACATTTCACTGCTTTGTCTCGGCTGGAAAATGATTCCTCTCCCCAGGGATGCACGTGCCTCTCTCCCTGTTTCCTGGCAACAGGTTCCAAAGAACTGGAGCCCCTGAATTATTGCTGAGTTCCTCTGGTCAACCTGGAAGGCACCAGGTTCTGATGAGAGGGGAAAGGCTCTCTGGCTCTATTCCCACTCTGAGTACACAACACCTAGGTTTTACCTCTCTCTGCCTTTGATGCCAGGCCAAGCATCAAAAGATGAGAAAGTAGTCAAAGATGAGAGGTCCTTCTGTGAGAACCTCCTTTCCTTGTGAGAGGATCTGACCCCTCTTAAGACTAACAGGATGCCTTCCATGAGAACACGGGTTAAGCCCTGGCCTCGCTCATTGGGTTAAGGATCCTGCATTGCCGTGAGCTGTGGTGTAAGTCACAGACTCAGCTCAGATCCCGCATGGCTGTGGCTCTGGCATAGGTCGGCAGCTACTGCTCCAATTAGACCCCTCGCCTGGGAACCTCCATATGCCGTGGGTGCGGCCGTAAACACACACACACACAACTCACAGGATAGGAAAAATCGGGGACAGGTGAGAAGTGCCGAGGCTTTCTCAGGAACCTGAGATGTCTCAGCAAGTCCTTCGAGGACCGCGATCCCAAAAGTATTCATTTTCATTCATTTATTAATTCATTAACATCACATTGTTCGGTGCTTCCAGGGAGATGTAGCATGCCCCCCCCCACCCCCATCCCAACGCGGAGTCTAAGATCTGGGAGCCTGGAAGAGGTGATGGGGCCAGAGGACGGCACTGAGATAGGTTGGGCCAGGCGGGGCGGGTAGGGCAGCGGACCACCCTGAATGCCCCAGGGCACGCACCACCCGCCCCTCCAGCGACCTAAGAGGACGCGCTTCCCGGAGCCCCGCCCCGAGTTCGGTCACTGACGTCGAGGGCCTCCTGAGGGCGCTCAAGGGCGCTGCTCGCGCGAGTGACGTCATCAGAGGCGGTCCGCCGGAGCCTGCTCAGTCCCCGGCGTCACATGGCGTCACTGCACAGTCCGGAAGCGCCCAGACGTGTCCTCCCAACTCGGCTCTAGGCCCGTTGGTCCCGCTGTTACCAGCAATGGGTCGCTCTCGCCGGACCGGCGCACACCGAGCGCACTCCCTGGCCCGCCAGATGAAGGCGAAGCGGCGGCGGCCGGACCTCGATGAGATTCACCGCGAGCTGCGGCCCCAGGTTGCCACAAGGACCCGACCAGACCCCGGCGCCGAGCCCGACCCGGACCTGCCAGGGGGCGGCCTGCATCGCTGTCTGGCCTGCGCGTGAGTCCCGGCCGGCTGCGGCCTGAGGAGGAGAAGGGTCCGCCGTTCGGGCTGGGGGTGTTGAGATCCGGGCCCTAGGGAACGCAGGGTTTTCTTTCCTGGGATTCATGGGTCTGCTGGCCTCCCATCCCTTCAAGCCTGGAGCCTAGCATCGGGAAATGAGCTAGGGTCAGGGAGATAGGTGTACCTGAGAGGCATCACCTTCTCACTTCTCCTTACCCCTCATCCCCACAGGAGATACTTCATCGATTCTGCCAACCTGAAGACCCACTTCCGATCCAAAGACCACAAGAAAAGGTATAAGAAGAGAATTAATGGATGGGTGTCGGGCAGGCAGGACTCGAATCTGGTCAGCTCTCAGTTCCTGTTCTTTTCCCCAGGTTGAAGCAGCTGAGCGTGGAGCCCTACAGTCAGGAAGAGGCAGAGAGGGCAGCGGGTATGGGTTCCTATGTACCTCCCCAGCGGCTGGCAGTACCCACAGAAGTATCCACTGAGGTCCCTGAGATGGACACATCTACTTGACAGATCCTGAGAATTCAAGGCAGAAGAGTTGCCCATGGACAGTGATGCAAGGGCCAGTCTGGGAGAGACTGTACCAGTCTGTTTTGGCCCAGGGTTTGGGGAGTGGATGGCCTCTTCCCAGTGCCCTCCCTCCCAATAAAATAATTGGATAAAGGGGGCTTGCCCCTGACTCTAACCCCCAGGCCACTACTCCAAACTCATGTCCTGTAAGAGTTTCTCTACTACTCCTGTGCATGGGACCCAGGCTGCTTGGGCTTTATCCAACTTTGGTACCTGTATCCTTACCTTCCCTCTGGGATCCTGGCATCTGAGCCGAAATCCCCCATTGGAGCCTAGGTGTGTGGGCTGGGTAAGATCAGTTTTATAACAACCCTGCTTCTAATGAGGGCAGGGAGCGATCCCCAGAAAAGAAGTAGGCTCCCAAGATTATAGCCGTCGCTGAGTTACATACCCCCCCAGGGCCGAGGTGGAGGCTGCCCGCTTCATCATGGGGCCTGTGGCGGCCGTCGCTGCCCCACCATCTTCCAGACTGCATAGCAAGAGCCGCCCAGCCCGAGGACAGCCAGCAGTGCAGCCACAATCCCAGCCAGTGGACTCCGGGGCTCTGCCTTCAGCTCCCCGGCTATCTGCATCTGGAAATGCACAGAGGGTCCGCCTGAGGGGTCACTTGAGACCTCTGGGAAGGTGGGGGGTGGAAAGGGGCTGAGTTAGGGGAAGGAGATGTGGATGCCACTGCTGCCCCAGGGAGATTCCACCCCAATCCCTCTCGCTTCATTGCCCATCTAGGCCCCGGCTGCTCAGGCGGCAGGGAACGTGACAGCCTGGCTGCCGGGTGTCAACCCAGCCATGGTAGGGGGAGTAAGGGGTCGTTGGCAGAAGCCATTGGTTAGGGGTATGTACCTGTAGCACTCGAAAGTAGCCAGGGGTCAGGCGTGGAAATCGCATGGTGGGTGCTGCTAGTGTCGCTGGTGTCCTGTGGGGCGGAAGCAGGAATGAAGACCAGTGGCGTTCGTGGTACCAAGAAGTGGAAATCAGGGCGCAGGGTTTCCTGACCTCTCATAGGCAAGAGAGCCATGCCCTCAGAGGATGCTCACCAGTGCCTGCCTTCCCAGGTCTGGCAGGGGGCGGAGCAGCTAGACCTTTAAATCTGTCCCTTCCCCCGCCTGCCCGCCCTGCCAGCCTTAGGAACAGCTGTCAGGAGAGATCAGCATCAGGCCTGAGCAGCACCTCCCCCAGCCACACGGGCAGTCCAGGCTGGGCAGGCAGGAGAGGTCTTGCCTGTGAGTATAGGGAAGTCTCGGACTGGGACCAGGTACGGGAGGGCCTCCCCAGCCCTGGCCTTGGCCCAGTCCCTGCTTTAGTTGATTGGATGTCACCAATCAGCTCTCAGCAGAGGCGGGATTGGGTGCCATATTAGTACCCCCTTCCAACTGGAGTAGGCCTTTTTCACTTGGTTTCTCTTAGTCAACCACACCTATGCTGGGGGTGGGCACATTGCACCCCTTTCCCTTGGAGGAGTCCCTGTAGGGACTTCCCAATCTTAGCTGGGGCACAATAATAAAAGATCTGCATCTACTGATAAAGAAAGCTGTCCAAATCGTGCTTTAAAAAAAATAGTAGCTGACAGCTGGGCATTATTCTAAGTACTTTACGGGTATTACTTCATTTCACATTGATTATCTCATTAAAATGGGGGAAGCATTTTTGCAGAATAGCATGTAGAGATTCTGCATATAGAAAGAATGGAAGAGAAATGCAACTCAAAACTTCAGTGAGGTACTACCTCACACGGGTCAGAATGGCCATCATTAGTAAGTCTACAAATAAAAATGCTGGAGAGGGTGTGGAGAAAAAGAGAACCCTCCTATACTGGTGGGAGTGTAAGTTGGTACAACCACTATGGAAAACAGTATGGAGGTTCTTTAGAAAACTAAATATAGAACTGTATGATCCAGCAATCCCACTCCTGGGCATCTATCTGGAAAAACTATAATTCAAAGAGAGATGCACCCCTATGTTCATAGCAGCACTCTTCATAACACCCAAGACATGGAGATAATCTAAATGCTCATTGACAGATGAATGGATTAAGATGTGGTGCAGGGAGTTCCCACTGCGGTCGAAACGAATCCAGCTAGGGACCATGAGGATGCCTGTTCAATCCCTGGCCTCGCTTAGTGGGTTAAGGATCCAGCATTGCCATGAGCTGTGGTGTAGGTCGAAGACGAGGGTCTCATCCCAAGTCGCTATGGTGTAGTCTGTCAGCTACAGCTCTGATTCAACCCCTAGCCTGGGAACTTCCATATGCTGCAGGTGTAGCCCTAAAAACCAAAAAAATTTAAAAAATGAATGAAATAATGCCATTTACTGTAACATGGATGGACCTAGAGATACCATATAATATCACTTCTATGCGGAATCCAAAATATGGCAGAAATGAACCTGTCTACAAAACAGAAACGGACTCACAAAGAACAGACTTCCGGTTGCTAAAGGGAGAGGGAATGGGATGGACTGGGAGTTTGGGGTTAGTAGATGCAAACTACTGCATTTAGAATGGATAAACAAGGGAATTATATCCAATCTCATGGGATAGATCATGATGGAAAATAATATACAAAAAAGCATGTACATAGGAGTTCTCATTGTGATTCAGCATGTTAAGAACCTGACAGTGTCCATGAGGATTCGGGTTTGATCCCTAGCCTCGTTCAGTGGGTTAAGGATCTAGCATTGCCCTAAGCTGTGGTGTAGGTCAAAGATGCTATTCAGATCTTATGTGGCTGTGGCTGTGGTGTAGACCTGCAGCTCCCATTCAGCCCCTAGCCCAGCAACTCCAATATGCTACAGGTGAGGCCATAAAAAAAAAGAATATATATATATATATGACTGAAACACTTTGCTGTATAGCAGAAATTGGCGCAACATTATAAATCAACTATAGGTTTGTTTTTTGTTTTTTTTTAAGAGTCTTTTTTTTCCTTTTTTTTTTTTTTGGTCTTTTTAGGGCCGCATCCATGGCATATGGAGGTTCCCAGACTAGGGGTCTAATCGGAGCTCTAGTTCTACATCACAGCCACAGCAACATGGGATCCGAGCCACGTCTGCAACCTACACCACAGCTCACGGCAATGCCGGATCATTAACCCACTGAGCAAGGCCAGGGATCGAACCCGCAACCTCATGGTTCCTAGTCGGATTCGTTAACCACTGAGCCACGATGGGAACTCCAGGTCTTTTTTCTTTTTTTTTTTTTTTAAGGAGTTCCCACTGTGGTGCCATGGGTTAAGAATCCAACTGCAGCAGCTCAGGTTGCTGTGAAGGCACGGGTTCAATCCCCGGCCCCTGGTGCAGTGGGTTAAAGGATTCAGCGTTGCCGCAGCTGTGGCATAGATTGCAGCTGCAGTTCAGATTCAATCCCTGGCTTGGGAACTTCAATATGCTGCTGCTGTAGGCATTTGAAAAAAAAAAAAAAAGAATGGAAGAACACTCAAAAAACTTAAATGGCCCACTCTAGGCGACAGGATGGGGACATGCAGAGGAAGGGGCATGTCCTCCTTCCACTTAATGACCTGCTGTTACCTTTAAAATGTTTACAGCACATGTGTCTGAAGACCTTTTATAAACTTATAAAACCACCTTCAAAATAGAAGCTGCCATTTACTGTACCTCTAACTGCCCAGCCCCACCAGCGGCTGGGGGCCCAGAGGAAAGGCACTGGTGTGGTTGTCAGGCCCTAGATCTGAGTACAAGTGGCAAGTTCTCGTTCCTTTCTTCTACCGGACTGTGAGTTCAGGGACAGTAGAGGCTGGCTGGCTTCTCACCTCTCTATTTTGTGCCAGCTCAGGGTGGGTGTTTGATGAAATCTGGATGGTGGAGATAGGTCTGTGTTTATTGGGCTTCCCCAGAGTTCCACAGGGAGCCTAGTGGAGGAGGAGGCAGCAAAAAAGGAGGAAGCGGGAGTTCCCTTTGTGCCTCAGAAGGTTATGAACCCGACTAGTATCCATGAGGATGTGAGTTTGATCCCTGGCCTTGCGAACTGCGGTGTAAGTTGAAGACACAGCTCAGATCTGGCATTGCTAGATTCCTAGCCTGGGAACTTCCCTATGCCGCAGACCTTATTTATGAAAAGCATAAATAAAAAATAAAGGAGGGCGTTCCCGTCGTGGCGCAGTGGTTAACGAATCTGACTAGGAACCATGAGGTTGCGGGTTCGGTCCCTGCCCCTGCTCAGTGGGTTAACGATCTGGCGTTGCCGTGAGCTGTGGTGTAGGTTGCAGACGCGGCTCGGATACCTCGTTGCTGTGGCTCTGGCGTAGGCCAGTGGCTACAGCTCTGATTCGACCCCTAGCCTGGGAACCTCCATATGCCGTGGGAGCGGCCCAAAGAAATAGCAAAAAGACAAAAAATAAATAAATAAATAAATAAATAAATAAATAAATAAATAAATAAAGGAGGAGGAAGCAGCATGGAGGTGTGTTGGAGGGACGCATGGGGCAGACTGTGAAGCTGTGAGGCCAAGGACAAAGCCAGAGAGGTGAAAGCTGAGTTGCAAATTTGGCATCTACTGGTTCACAAATGAGTCCCCTTGAAGGAAGCCACCAACGATCTAGACTCAGTTTTGATGCCACATGTGAGGATGGGATGGGGTCCGCTGAGCCACTCAAGCTCCAGGGAATTCAGTTGGTATGTGAAATTGTTAAATGATAGCAACACACACACACACACACACACACACACACACGTGCACATGCTACACAGACATCCGTGAGCCAAATTCGGACTTTGGGTCTCTGGATGACAGTCAAGTTCATGACAATCTTTGGAGGCCAGGTATTGAGGCACTGGTAGACATTCCAAGTTAGGTGACACAGAGGGAGCAGACTTCCGGGCCCCTCCCCATAGAATTAAAGCAATAATAACTCAGATTTACCTCATGTTACAGATTTCAAAATACTTAAAGGACATCCTCACAGAGCTAAGATCTGGTTATCCCCCTTTTAGAGAGGAAGAAACAGGGTCCAAGAGGTGCAAGGGGTGGGCTCAGACACAGAGCGAGTGGAACTGATTCCATCTGATTCCAAAGTCCTGGGAGGCCCCTGGCCTGGGGCGATGATGCTGACAACTGCAGACACTTAGTATCCAGACATTGTTCTAAGAGGAAGGCTCTTAACCTAGACTTCCCAATTCAGAGGGTCTATAAACTTGGATGGCAAAAAAAGTGACGTATTTTCACTAACTTCTAACCAAAATTTACCATTTCCTTCTATATGGATTGAAGTATTAGCCTTTGGTGTGGCTTCATCACCAGTAGAAACCACAGATATTTTCATGACAAATTGTAGTTATTGCACGTCTCTCAAAATACTACTTATGCTCATAACTATTTCAAAATGGTGAGTTATTAATGCACTGCTAAATCACACTCTGTTTCAGACACTCCTGTGACATAGCTGCCATTGATTGTGCCCAGTAGAGGATCAGTGACCAAATGGTGAATCCACCTGCTCTGACATTGGTGACCCTGGCTTCTCCATTACTCTCTTGCATTCTCTATCTGTAGTTGTTTGCTGGTCAATAAGTGTGAGGAATTGAGTCAAAGACCAGCACCCACAGTTCAGTGTTATTCACGCTGAGCAACAACACAATAATATCGTTAGGAAAGGAAAATTTAACTTGCCAGTCTTGTTACTTAATGCTGATAAATAGCTATTACTATATAATACATTTGGATTTTTAATATGTTTTGGCAGTACATGTCCTCTTTGTAATCTTTGGCATTTTGCTTTATGCTTTTATTTATTTGGAGGTTGGGTTTGTTGTTTTTTTTTTCTTCTTTTTATGGCTGCCCCTGCAGCATATGGAAGTTCCCAGGCTAGGGTCAAATCAGAGCTGCAGCTTCTGGCCTAGGCCACAGCAATGGCAACACCAGATCCAAGCCACATCTGTGACATACCCCGGAGCTCACGGCAACACCAGATCCTTAACCCAGGGAGTGAGGCCAGGGATCAAACACTTTATTGTAGCCTTAACCCAGTGAACCATGAGGGAAACTCCACTGCTTTATGCTTTTATCTGTTGTTGTTGTTGTTGTTGTTTGTTTTGGTTTGGGTTTTGTTTTTTTGTTTTTTTGTTTTTTTTGTTTTGTATTTTCTAGAGCTGCACCCACAGCATATGGAGGTTCCCAGGCTAGGGGTCAAATTGGAGCTACAGCTGCCAGCCTACATCACAGCCACAGCAACGCAGGATCTGAGCCACGTCTGCGACCTCCACCACGGCTCAGGGCAAAGCTGGATCCTTAACCCACTGAATGAGGCCAGGGATTGAACCCCCAACCTCATGGTTCCTAGTCGGATTACGTTAACCACTGAGCCACGATGGGAACTCCTGCTTTACACTTTTAAAAGCATCATTGCAAAAAAGGATCAGGGTTTTCATCATGCTGCCGAAAGTATCTGTGTGCAAAAAAAAAAAAAAAGGCTAAAAACCAGTTCTGAAGGTTTCAGAGCTATTCACACAGGCACTCTGCACAGCACCCCTCCCAAATAGGAACTATTACATCCACTCAGGGAAACGGATGCCTGGTGTGTAGGCTTAGCCCTTCATCACACAGCTAACAAGCTCAGAGCTGGAATTTGCACCCAGGCTCTGGCTCCAGAAAATCTGTGCTTTGCTGCTGTGCTCACTGCTCACTTTTTGGCCCCTTTTGGAGGACGCTGCCAGGTGAGGCCATTTGGGGGCAGGGATCCTCTTGAGATCAGCTGGGTCACACACCGGAGGCACACCCTGGCCCTGGCAGCCCAGCTGCCCTAGGATGCCTGAAGGGCGGGGCAGAAGGTGAACAGGCAGGAGGCCAATGGCTGTCGCAACGCCTCACCTGGTGAGCTCTGAGGGCCCAGGTATGCTGGTGGCCCCGCCCCCGGCCCGGCCCGGCCCAGCCCGGCTCGGCCCCTCCCCAGGTCACGGCTCTGGGAGCGGAAATTCCTGCGCGGGCGAGACCGAACTGGTGCGGATCTGAGCGGCCGAACTTGGCCATGGAGCCAGTCGCGACCTGGACCCCCGGGAAGGTGGCGGCCTGGCTGAGAGGTGGGTGGGGCTGGGGCAGTGTTGGGCTTCAGCACTGGGACCGGGAGAGGCAAAGGAAAACGACCTGCCCGGTTTTCCAGCTGGTTAGTCAGTCAACAAGTATTTACGGAGCGTCTGCCGTGAACCTGGCGGAAGAAAAACTAAGATGACCCTGGGAAGTCGGGGGGGCCGAGTACCCAGAAGGGGTCTCTCATCGCCCAAGCAGCTCAAGAGGCTGCCAGGGTGGCTGTGGGGAGGCAGTGGTTGTGTAATGAAAACGGAGGGTGTTGCCCCAGCGGGCCCACCCCCACTGTATCTCCTTCATCTCCCCTCCGCCTCAGGGCGCAGTAGGCTGTTATTAAACCCATTTTTCAGAAGCGGAAACCTATGCACTGAGCCAGGAAGTGATTTGCTCTGGCTTTGGAAGAGGGCCGCCTGGGTGTCTTTTCCCTTCTCCCCACCTGCTCCCCCTTGAGAGCAGAAGCCCTAGCTTGACTGAAGGGGTTGACATAGCCCCCCCACCCCGCGCCTCCAGGGGAGATGAGCCCAGATGGGTGAGGAAGGGCCCAGATTCTAAGTGAAGACCTTCTGACATGCAGCTGGGGGCGGGCAGGTGAGTCAGGACATCCCTCTGACAGGGAGCAGCTGAGTACACTGGGAGAGGCTGGGGTGACCAGCCCCGGAAAAAGCAGGGATTCAGGGCTGGAGTCAGACACCCAGCCGACTTCCAGGCCCAGCCCCTTCACTCACGGTTTTGCAATACAGGTCTATTTCCCCATCCCTAAAATGGGAAAGGCAGCTCTGATCTCATCAAGTGGACCAAATGAGACCATCACGACCAGGACCTGGAGCATTTAGCTCAGTGTCAGGATCTGTTGGGAGGGAGGCAGCCCAGCATATTCACGATACCTGGGAAAGGAGGTGCTCCAGGGCCCACTGCCACGGAGCAACAGGTTCATGAACCCCTAGTCACATGCTCTTAATGTCACACAGGGAATGAGGGTCAGCTCTTGATCATGTGCACATACGCCAGTGACGGACCCTGGCTTTGAATGGCAGGGTTTCCTTCAAAGAGCGAGAAAGCTAGCTGTTAACTTTGATTTGTTTTCCCATCTGTAAAATGAGAATAACAGCATCTCTACCTCCTAAATTCACTAGATAGTTTTTGTTTGTTTTTTGTTTTTTTTAGGGCCACACATGCAGCATGCGCAGGTTCCCAGGCTAGGGGTCTAATCAGAGCTGTTGCTGCCAGCCTGCACCACAGCCACACCAGATCTGAGCCACCTCTGCGACATACACGGGATCCGAGCTGCATCTGTGACCTACACCACAGCTCACGGCAATGCCGGATCCTTAACCCAGTGAGCGAGGCCAGGGATTGAACCCGCAACCTCATGGTTCCTAGTCTGATTTGTTTCCTCTGTGCCACGACGGGAACTCCTAGATAGTTTTCATATTTTTGAGTGTCTACCTTGTGCCAGGCCTGGGCTGGAATTAGAGATGAACAGTTGCTGAAGGCCCAGTCCTCGAAGAGCTTGTCATCAAGCAGGAGAGGCTGGTGCTCTGGTGCAGGGGTTGGTGGAGGCACAGAGGCAGTGAGAACAGGAAGGTGCCCCAGCCCAGCCTGGGGAGTTGTGGGAGGCTTCCTGAAAGGAGTTAGATGAAAAAGGATGTAAAGGAGCTAGAAGAGCAGTCTAGGCAGAAGGAACAGCATATGCGAGGACCCTGAGGCAAAAGAGCCTTCCAGGAGCTACAGGGAGTCAGTGCTCTGGATCTCAAGTGTTGAGTTTGAAGGGCTGGGCCAAGAAATGAGACCGGACAGGCAGGTGGTGGCCGATTATACAAGACCTTGCAAATCGTGGTAAAGAGTCCATCAATAATCATATGGGGGCTGCTATTTTCTTTTTTTTTTTCTTCTTCTTTTTTTTGTGTGTGTGTGTGTGTATCTTTTTGCCCTTTCTTGGGCCGCTCCCGTGGCATATGGAGGTTCCCAGGCTAGGGGTCTAATCGGAGCTGTAGCCACTGGCCTACAACAGAGCCACAGCAACTGGGGATCTGAGCCGCATCTGCAATCTACACCACAGCTCACGGCAGTGCCGGATCCTTAACCCACTGAGCGAGGCCAGGGATCGAACCTGCGACCTCATGATTCCTAGTCGGATTCGTTAACCACTGCGCCACGACGGGAACTCCAGGGGCTGCTATTTTCTGTCTACTATGAACCAAGAGAGTGGGTCCAGAGCTTGACTTGGGTCATGTCATTTAATACACATGCTTAGAAGGTAGGTGTTTTTATTAGCCCCACTTGACAGTGAGGAAACTGAGGCATGGAATAATAAAGTTATTTGCTCAAGTGCTATCACTCGGGTCGCTCTGACTCCAAAGCCCCATCAAGCATGACTTGAGCAAGCTTCAGAACACCTGGGGATTTGTTAAAACGCAAAGTGCTGGACCCTGCCCCTGAGTTCTGGTTCAGCAGGTGTGGGGTGGGGCTGTGGATATGTCTTGCTAACAAATTCTCCTGTGAGGCGGCTGCTGCAGCTGGTCTGGGGGCCACCTCTGAGAGCTGCTGCCCCATGGGATTCTCCCTCTCAACTCAGTAGCCTTATCTGTGAAATGCGCAGGGCAGAGCACAGCCTGGGTCTCAGGGTTGTCAGTAGGAAAAGGGCTTTTGTACTGCTGGGCAAGGCCCTGACACCCCTGGCTCCCCGCCACACTGACCCCCATTCTCCCTCCAGGCCTCGATGATTCCCTGCAGGACTATCCCTTTGAGGACTGGGAGTTGCCTGGCAAGTACCTGCTCCAGCTCTGCCCCCGCAGCCTGGAGGCTCTAACTGTGTGGCCTCTGGGCCATCAGGAGCTCATCCTAGAAGGGGTGGAACAGCTCCGGGCCCTGGTGAGTGCCTGGTGGCCACACTGGCTGTAGCTTCCATCTCCTTTGGAGGTGCTGATGGGAGGCTGGCCGCTGCCAGGAATTAACCTGCCCCTCTGGTACAGAGCTCCGGGCTACAGTCGGAGAACCTGCAGAGCCTGACAGAAAGGCTGCTGGAGAGGATCCGGGCATTCCAGGGCTTAGTCCAAGGTCACCTGGGGGGCTGTGCCGAGCCCCCTGCTGATGTCCTCAATGCAGCCATCGAGCTGGTGCATGAGGCCCGTTCCCTCCTCTTCTGGCTCAACAGGTACCTCGGGCTTCCCCCAGGTCTGTGTGAAGGGTAAGGGGCCCCTTCTCATCCTTGGCCTCTTCCAGGACCTGGGAGAGAAAAATAGAGCTTGCTCAGCTACGGTGGAAGCAGGCAAAGAAGCTAATTGGTCTGTGTAGGGGCACTGGGATGTCTGAGTTCCCACGCCACTTCCAGCTTGTAACCATGACAATCGCATCAACGACATTGCATCCAGAGCTCTCTACCCACTTGACTGGCTAATGCTTGTCCCATAGGCCCCAGCTCTGATGTCATCTCCTCAGGAAAGCCCTCCCTGTTATACACTCTGAGAGCTCCCTACACTTCACAGCAGTAGAAGTTAAATCATTATTGATGTGATTACATGTTTAATATCTGCCTCCGCAGTGCCTACAACAGGGCCTGGCATTTAGTAGGCACTTGACAATCAAGTCCTGTCTTGAGATGTAGAGTCATCTCATTTATCCCAAATCAAAACCCATCAGAATGGGAATTTTTCCCCAAGTCCCAGATGCATAGTCAGCTCAGGGTGGTCCACTGACTTGACTGTTGGGCTCAGTCCCCTAACCACTGCTCCATCCTTCCCCCTGCCAGGTACCTCTTCTCCCACTTAAATGACTTCTCATCCTGCCAGGAGATTGGGGAGTTGTGCGGGGAGCTGGGCCAGGCCTTGCAGGAGGTAGGAGAACCAGGGGCCAGGCTTGGCCCAGGCCATAGAGACCAAATCAGGCTACAGCTTTTTATAACTTGTGAATCAGCAGAGGATCAGGTGTGAGAGCAGGAAGAGGCGAGGGTGGAAGGAGAGGAGGCCCAGCCACTGGGTAGGGGGCGATGGGGGTGTGGGGGCTCCTAACGGGCTGGGGTAGCTCAGGAAGTTTAACTCAGGAGGGGGAGGAGCAGGGGAGGGCGTGTGTGGTGACTTCTAGGTGCCTGGCCTCCAGGGATGAGAGCTTGAGGCCAAACCTCTGAGGCCACGTAGTTCTGGGAAGGGGGCCCGAATACGGGGCGCAGGGAGGGCCTTCAGGGAACCTCCCTACCCTTGGGAGAAGGCAGTACACCCTACTCAGGGTAGGCCTCTGCTCTCTCACTCTGCTTCCAGGACTGTCCAGCTGCTGAGAAGGAGAGCAAAGTCCTGAGGATTGTGAGTCTGGGGGCTGAGTGGGGTGTCGGGGTGGGATGGGAGGGGGCTCGGGCTAGACATCTGCTCTCCCTCTGCCAGTGCAGCCACGTGGCTGGGATCTGCCACAACATCCTGAGCTGCAGCCCGGAGGAGCTGCTGGAGCAGAGGGCCGTGCTAGAGCGCGTGGCGCTGGATGATCCTTCCGTGAGCTTGGACCTCTCAACTTACCTCTGACCCCGGCAGCCTTGCCTGGGCCCTGAACCCAGGTTCTAGGATCCACAGCGTCCTCTGCTGTTGCAGCTGGAAGGCTCTTTCTGTAGAGATGTCCACGGCCCAGAGGACTTCGCTGGGCTCTTATCCTTATTCAGCCCCTTCTCCAGTCCTGAAGGGCTGCAGTTGGGGTGGCCTCAGGCGACACATCCCAGCCAGCCCTGGGACACGGGACCTGCAGATGGGAGAGGACCTGAACTTTTCTGCTTTAATCTTTGACCAGTTGGGAAAACCGAGGGCCCCAGCCCCATACTCTCGCACCCCTTCCCAGCTTAGCCCTTCAAGAGAGTTGCTGAGAATTTCATCCCTCAGAAATCAGCTCCCCTCAGCTCTTGTGGGAGGAGGAGGCAGAACCCAGAGAGGAGCAGTGGCAAGCCCCAAGTCACACAGCATGTTGGGCCATGCCAGCTCTGTCCCCCATTCCACCCACCTATGAGTCCTGGTGCCCAGCGGGGTCCTGCCCTGCGGCCCCCACACCCTCAGTGACTGTAGCCTCTGCCTCACAGGGCCTGGAAATCCACACCACCAGCAACTGCCTGCACTTCGTGGGCACCCAGGTGAGAGCCCTGCCCCCTTCTCAGCGGCCCACCCCCATGCCCCCTTACCTGCTGGCCAAGCCAGCTTCCAGCCCTGTGAGGGTGCAACTTCTGAGCCCCACACTCCCCATCAGGTTCCCGCCAACTCCCGGCTGCAGATCCTGCCTGGAGACGAGATTGTACAGATCAATGAGCAGGTGGTGGTGAGTGAGGGGAGGGGGCGTGCTGGGAGAAAGGAGGGTCCTGTGTAGAACTCAGGTCTGTGGGTGGGGAGGTTCCCTTGGGAAGACCAGGGTTTGAGAGCTGCCTTCTGTGAGGGGGGACCAGCTCTCACACGTCAGAGGGGCTCCTGAAGGCTTCCTGGAGGACGAGGTGAGGCTGAGCAGGAGGCAGAGAGAGTGCTGTCGGGTCGCCTCCTGCCCGGCTCAAGCCAGCCCAGCATCCCTGCCCTGCCCCTGCCCTGTCCCTCAGGTGGGCTGGCCCCACAAAAACGTGGTGAGGGAGCTGCTGCGGAAGCCAGACGGGGTCAGCATAGTGTTGAAGAAGGTCCCGGTGCCAGAGAGCCCCCCACAGGTACATGCCGCCCAGCCCTGCCCACCCCCCCACCCGCTGCTTTCAGGCCCCCAGTCTGTTGCCAGCTCCATCACCGTGTTTCTGGTTGTTCCTCAGACCCCTCCTCAGGCCCTGGGCTCCGCACACCCAGTGAGCCCATCACTGGCTCCACTCCTGCCGTCTCCAAGGTAACGGGCTCCGCCCTGGGTGGGGTGCATCCTGGCAGGTGAGCCATGGCTCACCTCGTCTCTCCCTGATCTCTCTAGGACACCATCCAAAGACGTCTTTGCCTTCAACCTGACTTCAGACCCAAGTCCTGGGCCCAGCCCTGCTGCCTGGACAGGTAATTTCAAAGCCTCACCAGTTGGCAGATGCCCCAGGCAAGGCATGTGGGGTTCCTGGCTCCGACCCTAGACTCTGACCACCACCCCTACTGTTGGGGCTGGGTCTGAGCCCATGGACCCTCCCCCTCTCTCCTCCCTCCCTGACAGAATCTACCTTCCTTGACCCCGAGTCCCTGCCCAGCCCTCCGGCAACCCTAGCCACACTCCCAGCAGGGGTAGCAGACACACCGGAGCCCCCAGAAGACCCTGCCAAGGTAAGCTCAGGGGCTCAGCGAGGAGGGGTGTGTGGCTGTGGACCCAGACCCTTCTCTAACCTCCTGTGTTCCTTTCAGAGTCCTGTCCTTGGTCGCAAGAAATCAAAAGGTATGAGATGCACCTGACCGGGGCGGGTGGAGGCGGGGGGGTCCCCTGACATGAGGCGCTCTTACAGTGCTGGACAAGACCACCCCCAAGACACACTTCACACACAGCCTCTCCCAGAACAGCTCTGTGTCTGGGCAAACAGCTCATCCTCTGATCTTCAGCCTTCTTGTCACTAAAATGGAAAGAGTCAGCCCTGCCTGGGAGCTGACACCTGTGACATTCCAAGCACAGAGCCTGGGTTCAGAAATATCAGCTGGGGGTGCCTGTGGGGAGTGAGGGAGCTGGTATGGGGGCCCGGGATGCCTTGCCAGCCCCTCACCAACCAGCCACTGTGCTGCTGCAGGCGTGGCAACGCTGCTGAGCCGCCGGCGGGTGTCCTGCCGGCAACTGGGCCGGCCCGACTGTGACGGCTGGCTCCTGCTCCGCAAGGTGCCCGGGGGCTTCATGGGCCCACGCTGGCGCCGCTGCTGGTTCGTGCTCAAAGGACACACGCTCTACTGGTACCGCCAGCCCCAGGTGAGATCCCATTCACACACGCAGGTAAGCGAGTCACCTTGGGGCCCCGGCTCTTGTCCCTCCTCCACCATCCACTCCCATCTGTGGGCCCCAGACCCTCTTGGCCCCAGTATTCCCATCTGTAAAACAGGACACTCTTCAGAGAGAGAACTGAGGTGGTGCATGTGTAAAAGCAGTCTGGAAAGGGTATCACAGGCCGCGGAGAATCACTCTGATTCTGCTTGCCGCTCCTTCCCATTCTGTTCGTCTGTTCATCTTAGTGATGGGCCATTTGAGCAATTGTTTTCCCTCAGCTACCATCCAGGTGTCTACTGTGCACCCAGCTCTGGGCTGGGCACTAGGACACAGGGAAGAATTGGAGTTCCTGTTACTCAGGCTGGTGGGGGAGAGGGCTGAATACACCATCAGGGACAGACCAGGGACACATGCCATGATGGAGGAAGAGCCCAGGGGATGGGTGGGAGCCCAGCAAAAGCAGCCAGGCCACCTAAGGAATGGCAGCAGCTTCCTGAGAAATCAAGGCCTGAGGGTTAGTCAAATGGAAAGGAGACAGAAGACCAGGCAGGGAGAAGAGCGTTTGCAAGGCTGCTCATCTGTGTCTGTTGATGGAGCAGATGCCTGAGCGGGCTCCTCTTTCCTGGCTGTTTCTCTGCATCTTTGGCTTCCCCTTCCGGGCTCAGAGGCACCCCTTGGTCACCCCTCCTGCCCTCGCCCCAGGTTCCTGCTCTGGGCACTGAGGGATCTGCAGTTAGAGAGCCCAGGAGATTCCCTCTTCCCTCCACTGCCCTCAGGAGCCTGAACGGGCCTCCCAAGCTGACCCTCACACTGTAATCCCCCCAGGATGAGAAGGCCGAGGGCCTCATCAACGTCTCTAACTACAGTCTGGAAAGTGGACAAGATCAGAAGAAAAAATAGTTAAGTCTTGGGGTGCGACAGGCTCGGGGTGGGGAGAGGGGAGAGGTAGGCAGGCTGGGGGTGGTGGGAGATGCCGGGTCCAGCCTCTCTGGGTTCTGGGTGGGCACCCCCAACTGAGCGAGGCCCCTCTGCTCCCTGGCAGTGTGTTCCAGCTCACCCATGACGTGTACAAGCCCTTCATCTTCGCTGCTGACACCCTGACAGATCTGAGCAAGTGAGTGCCATCCCCTTCACTCCCACAACTCGCACGTGGGTGCTTGGCGGCCGGGCTCAGGAGCCTGGATGCAGATCCCGGCTCTCGGATAGCCGCTGGTCCAAGACACTCACCTCTCTAAACCTCAGTCTCATCTTCTATAAGATGGACTGATAAGAATTGCTGTCTCTCCGAGTTGCTCTGAGGAGTAAATGAAAGATGATGTAGGTGAACGCCCCTGGCCTACAGGAAACGGAAATTCCCTGAGACCCCTTTGCCCCTGCACAGGTGGGTGCGCCATCTCATTACCTGCATTTCCAAGTACCAGTCTCCAGGCCGTGCCCCCCTGCCCCGAGAGGAAGGTGGGTGTCCACAGGGGTGGGTCTCTCCTGAGCCTCTGCCTTCCCTCCAGTGGGGACTGGGAACTCAATTCCCAGAGCCCACTCCCTGGCCTGCCCAAACCCTGCGAGGCTCCGTGGGTTCTCCAACCGCCCCTGTCCACCCCAGATTGCTACAGCGAGACGGAAGCCGAAGACCCTGATGATGAGGCTGGGTCCCGCTCTGCCTCGGTGAGTAGGGGGCTGATGGGCCAATAGCAGGGCGTGAAGCTCAGACTGACAGCCTCCTCTCCTTCCGCCCTGCCTGCAGCCCAGCCTGGCCCAAGCTGCGAGTCCGCCCCACGGAGACACGTCACCTGCAGCCACCCCCACGCAGGGCAGCCCACGGACCTCCTTCGGCCCTCCGACAGGTGCTGCGCCGGGGCGGGCTGGGAGCCGAGATGCAGGGCTCGGGGCGGGACGGGCACTCCCTCATCCTGCTCCCCTCCCCACAGACAGCAGCGAAGGGGCGCTGGAAGGAATGGTCCGGGGGCTGAGGCAGGGTGGCGTGTCCCTCCTGGGCCAGCCGCAGCCCCTCACCCATGAGCAGTGGAGGAGCTCTTTCATGCGGCGGAACCGAGACCCGCAGCTCAATGAGCGGGTGCACCGCGTGCGGGCACTGCAGAGCACGCTCAAGGTCAGCGGGGCCGCTGGGCGCTGGCAGGGGCTGGGCCACGGGCTTTAGGCTAGGTTCCCGGCCCTCACCTCTGGGTTATGCTGTGGACTGGGTCACGTTCTAGGTTCCACAAGCCAGGCTCTTGATTTGAGGATGGGGGCTGGCCCGGGTCAGGTGCCGGGTTCTAGGTGCTGGACTCCAGAGCTCGCTCTGGGCTGGGGCTCCGTGCCCTCCCTGGGTGGTCAGGACCCCTTAGTCCCTACTCTTTTGCCAGGCAAAGCTGCAGGAGCTGCAGGCCCTGGAGGAAGTGCTAGGTGACCCCAAGCTGACAGGAGAGAAGTTCCGCCGGTGGAAGGAGCGGAACCAGGAGCTCTACTCAGAGGGCCTGGGGGCTTGGGGGGTGGAGCAGGCTGAGGGCAGCTCCCAAGTCCTGAACTCTGACCCCAGAGAACAGTCTTCCCAGCCCCTGCCCTCTGACCTTAAGGAGCACACCCATCGCTGTCCCCTGACCCCAGAGAGTGACCTCCGACCTCCTGACCTCTAACCCTGGCCAGTACTCTAGTTCCTGACCTCTGGCCCTGAGGACCACCTCAACCCCCAGCCCCTGACACGTCTAGGACAGAGCATCCCTGGATTCTGTTCTCATCTGGAAATAGTGCTAATCCATGGTTCTGCCTCCACCTGAGCTCCTGCCATTTCTGCTCCCCTCTCCCCTGGCGTGGCCTGACGTGAGCTTTGTGCCAACAAAGGAGCAGGAGGCTGGGCTGAAAGAACGCTCACCCCATACTCTGACCTGTGGGGGAACAGACCTGCCCCCTCCTTCCCTGGCACTTCTCCCTTCCCCAAGCCAGTCCAAACGGGTATTCTTCACTTTACAACTAAATAAACACTTTCAACTACATCAAGTCAGTTTCTTTAACATAAACCTACGTGCGCCTTTGACATCAGCATTACAATCTGGAACTGGCTTCCCAGAGGGGCTCTGAGGTAAAAAGCTGTCACATGGGGGTGGATGCTATTGGTAACTAGCCCACTTTGCAGCCCACTGGCCTGGGCTCTGTACCCGAAGCTCCACACCTGCCAAGACAGATTGCTAACCCATGGATGGTGGCAGCTTCTATTTGTGCCCATCTCTCCCCCGCCCTTTGGAGAACGAATGGTGCTCTCCTGCCCTATCCCCAGGAGGGGAAAAGCCAGCCTTTTGCTCTACAGATGGGGAAACATCCCTCACATGCAATAGCATGACAGGCAGCCCTGGAGCCTGGGGTGAAGGGATGGGGTAGCCAGTGGGCAGGGGTGCAGGCTGATGTCTCCTGCCAGGAGGGCCCCAGAACGAAACATTTTCTCCCCGTCTCTCCTTAGCCAAGTCTCACCTCCAGCTCTACCTCCAGAGCAAGGATATGCTCCTGTGTTTCCATCCAGGCTCTATGGAGACCTGACCCGCTCTCATCAGCCTCTGACCTCTGACGCCACCCAGCCCCTTGGTGTCCGTGGCCTCCTCTGTGGGCTGTGGAGGGGGGTCAGTGGGAGGAGCTTCCCTTGGTATGGGAGTTCCTTGGTGGAATGCAGACAGCTGGAGGTCACAGAGGCCTCTATGATATCACCACAGAGTGGCAGAGGTGCAGAGAGCAGGACCGCTTGGAATGAGGTTTCTTTGAGGACTGGGGGGAGACTGAGGACGTATGGCGTATAACCAAAGGACCTGGCGGCAGCATGGGACCAACACCACCAATATCAAGCCTTTGAACCGCTTGGTAGGTGGCCGCTGCCTGGCCCTCTGCCCGAGCTGGGCATCCTGGGGTGCAGCAGGGCACTGGAGGACCACACTGGGCCCGGAGGGGCAGTGGCTGCACTGATGGGCCCTCTCCTCACCCTTGCAGAGGGCCCCTCACAAGCCCTATGTTCGGCTGGAGGAGCAAGTGCTCATCAACCGCCGAGACTTCACAAGCAGGAAGGTATGCACGAGGCCAGGGCTGCAGCCTGCGGGGGCCTGCCGTGATCCTTACCCGCAGTGACTCCGCAGTGCCCCTCTGCATGGGGAAGCAGGTCCGCGGAATAACTCTGCCCCTTCTGCCATCTGAACATCCCAGCAGTGATCCCTGCCGTGACCCCACCCCCGTGGCATGTTAGTAACAGCCTGGCTGTGCCCCCACCACACACACAGGAGCCCCTTTAGAATGACAGTGACTCCCCAGCAGAGACCCCAAAAGAGTCTCCCTTGCAATGACCACAGCGAAGACCTAGCAGTGACCCACTTTAGTGGCCACTTGGGTAGTGACCGCTACGCTGATGCCCCCATTCCATGGTCCCCTCTCAGGCAACTTCTTCCCACAGGAGTGGCCCCCAAGAGTCCCTATTCACTGAGAGCAAACTTCCAGGCAGAGGCCTCCTACGGTGACGCCTGCCTGAAGGAAGTCCCCCACCCTCTCCCAGGATACCTGGGACATGCAGGAGTTCATCACTCGCATGTATGTCAAGCAGCTGCTCCGACACCCGGCCTTCCAGCTGCTGCTGGCCACGCTGCTGGTGGTCAACGCCATCACCATCGCTCTCCGCACCAACTCCGCCCTTGGCCAGGTGGGACTTCAGCCTGATCTCCGTCCCCACTGATCTAACGGGCCTGAGCAAGGCACTTCCCTCCCTGGGCCTCAGCCTCCTCATCTGTTCATGATGCTTGGTTTGGATGCTCTCCTAGCGCCTGTCAGCACTGTCCTTCCAGGGGTCTAGAGATCAAGGAAGACTTTGTGGTGGAGGGGGCCCAGCTTTGAGAAATGCATTGGATTTGCAGAAGAAGGGCAGGAGAAAAATGGTGTAGGCAGAGACAGGCAAACGGGTGCCTTGTGAGGAAGGGTGTCCCATTTTAATGGACAGTCACTAAGAAAGACTCACTCCGCACTGAGCACGGCACTCAGAACCAGGGTTCCAAATAGGAACCCGTCATACCCAGTTCTGTCTCAGACACAACCATGTGATGACAAATGCATGGGTGTCATAGAGTATATGGAAACTCGAAGGAGGCGGCGGACCCAGTCTGGGGGTCAGAAGAAAGGGGCATTTAAGCAGAGAGCAAAGAATGAGCAGGGGTTGGCCAGGCAGAGTGAGGTGGGGAGAGGGTTTGGGTCAGAAGCAGCCACATGGAAGTGAGTTCTGTGTGTCTAACTTGAAGTCCACTCTGACTTGGGTCTCTTTTTTGGCGGTGGGGGGGGGGCTTGTTTTGTTTTATTTTTACTACACCCATGGCATGTAGAAGTTCCTGGGTCGGGGATTGAACTGGAGCCACAGCAGTGACAACATCAGATCTTTTTTTTTTTTTTTTTTTGCTTTTTAGGGCCTCACCCGTGGCATATGGAAGTTCCCAGGTTAGGGGTCGGGGGGTGGTATCAGAGCTACAGCCACCGGCCTACACCACAGCCACAGCAATGCTGGATCCTTAACCCACTTAGCGAGGCCAGAGATGGAACCCATATCCTCATGGATCCTAGTCATGTTCGTTAACTGCTGAGTCACAAAGGGAACTCCTAACACCAGATCCTTAACCACTAGGCCACCAGGGAATTCTGACTTGGGAACTCCGCTCAGTGGGTTGGGGATGTGGTGTTGCTGTGAGCTGTGGTGTAGGTTGAGGACGTGTCTTGGATCTGGCGTTGCTATGGTTGTGGTATAGACCAGCAGCTGCAGCTCCGGTTCGACCCAAGCCTGGGAAATTCCTTATGCCACAGGCACAGCCCTAAAAAGACAAAATAAATAAATTTCTTACAAGGAGCATACTTTGTATATGAATCGTGCTATTGAAAATCAATTTTTAAAGATGTCCAGTGTATTGACTAATGAGTTCATAGAGGTGGTCAGCAGCCAGATAACACAGGGTCTTCAAGTCATGTTAAGAAGAATTGGGAGTTCCCTTGTGGCATAGCTAGTTAAGGATCTGGTGTTGTGCCTGTGGCACAGATTCAAGGCCCGGCCCAGGAACTTACAGATGCCCCATGTGTGGCCAAAAAAAAAAAAAAGAAGAAGAAGAAGAAGAAGAATGGGCTTTATCCTATGCCTTCAGAAAGCCAAGGTTTAAAGTATGGACGTGACATGACCAGAAATGAATTTTAGAAAACTTACATTGGCTGCACAGAGTGGACTGTGGAAGAGAGAGGCTGAGAATGAGGGGAGATGGAGCAGGCAGGATCGTGTTGCAGATGCTCAGGGGAAAGATGATGGGGCTTGGAACAAGACAAAGGCTGTGTGTGAAAAGAGCTCACAGGCATTTGAAGCTTCCTAGGTGTCAGATCCACAGGTCTTCTGACTGATTTTCTTTATAGTAAACTCTTAGGGAGCACTTACTACATACATACATGCTACCTTGTGTGGGGGGGGAGGTTATTTATTCTTGTTTTTTGGCTGCATCCATGGCATGTATAAGTTCCCAATCCAGGGGTCGAATCCATATCACAGCAGCAACAATGCCAGATCCTTAACCTGCTGAGCCACCAAGGAATTCCTATCTTGTTTAACATATGTCATCATCTCATTCTTGTAGGAAAAGGGAGAGCAAGAAGTTATGTTTCTGGCTTGAGCAACTGTGTGGAGTGGTGCTTTTTGTGGGGACATGGGGACATAGGAAGAGCAGGTTTGGGCAGGACATCAAGGTCAGTTTGAGTTTTGTAGAGTTTGATACACCCTTGCGATATCCACACAGAGCTGCCTAGATGAGGAGTGGGTGGTCAAACCTGAAATACTTCTGAGAGCACAGGGATGGAGGGGGCCACATGAGAGTGACTGGCATCTAGATAGATGGTCGCCAAAGCTAAAGGAAGGATGAGATTGCCTGGGACAGTGTTGAGGGAGAAGAGGACCAAGACGGATCTCAGGAGAGTCTCTAAGCAGAGAGCAGGAGGAGTGATCAGTGGAGGAGGAACCGGGGAGAGGGCACTGCCAAGGGATCCGGCGCAGGGTCAGATGAGCTCAGAGATGACGCAGGATAAGGACTAGGAAGCACGCCCTGGATTTAGCTCTTGTGACCTTGACAAGAGCTGCCTCTGAGGTGGTGGAGGCAGAAACCCAGTTGCCAAGGTTTGCACAATGAGCAGATTGGGGGACCGTCAATGGAACATGACATCAGTTCAGAACACAGGTACCAGCATTTTGATGCAGAGTGAAAAAGGATGAAAAAGAGTGAAACAGAAACTGTGTTGGGGGGATGGAGAGAGAGAGAGAAAGAGATGGTATTATGGTGTAAAATGTAAAAGATATTTCGAGTCCCAGTCAAATATGCTAAAAACCCTGGTATAGGATATGTGCCCATGAAGGTAAAATTTTAGAGGCCTATGGATGCCAGACTGGTTCGAACCTCCTCCTACAGGCCATAGGGAGCCATGGAAGGTTTGGGGTGCAGTGAAGCAACTTTGATTTAGCCATAGATACTCATGACTTGGAGACGACAGTGGCGGGGGGGGGGGGCTGCTATTTAGGAACAGTCTTTCAATAAATAATAAGGAGAGTCTACTGGCTTCAGTGGTCAGCAGGGTGGACCTGAAGGACCCATAAGGGGAAAGAAAGCCCTTCTTTGTTGCAGGCAAGCATCCCTGACCCACAAGGTCAGGGAGCCCATAAACATTAGTTTCCATCTGAGTTTAAGAAGCTCTGCCCAGGGAGTTCCTTTCGTGGCTCAATGGTTAACAAACCCAACTAAGGAACCATGAGAATGCGGGTTTGATCCCTGGCCTTGCTCAGTGGGTTAAGGATCTGGTGTTGCCCTGAACTGTGGTGTAGGTCTCAGATGCGGCTTGGATCCTGCGTTGCTGTGGCTCTGGCGGAGGCCAGCAGCTATAGCTCTGATTCAACCTCTAGCTGTGGGTGCAGCCCTAAAAAAACAAACAAACAAACAAACGGAGAAGAAGAAGCTCTGTCCATTCCCTTGTGACACAGTGGGTTAAGGATCTGGCATTTTTACTGCAGTGACTCGGGTCACTGCTGTGGCGTGGGTTCAATTCCTGGCCCAGGAACTTCCACATGGAACTTCCACATGCCATAGCTGGAGAGATCAGGAGGCCGCCACATGTGACAGTGAGCCTTGAGGCGCTGAGTCTGTGGGCCATGGAGGTGAAGAAGACGAGGAGCCCAGGTGACTTTGGTAACTGTCAGGGTGGAGTCAGGGAGCTGTTCATGTCACAAACTATAGCAGGGTCACAACTTAACGGGGGGTTGAGTGAAAGTGAGCTGGGTTTTAAACAGAATTCAAAGTCATCTATCCATCAATCCATCCATATCTTGGATCCAGGAGTGGGGGCATATCCAGAAGTTTGGTCAGGCCTGGCCTGGGGGGTTTGGGAGCTGGAGCAGCCAGAGGGGTTGGGACAAGCAGAGAAGCAAGGATGGGGCTCAGTGTCCTCTCTCGTGGGCCAGGGCTTTTCTTCCCAACTCTGGGGTCTGTTCTGCTTTTCCTCCACCTCCCTTTTGCTACTCTACAGGTTAGGAGCAAAGGTTTGTAGCCAGACAACAGCCTTTTTCACTAACAGTCTAGCTGTCCCACCTTTCTGATTCCTCAGGTGTAAGATGGGAATGAAACCAACTTTGTAGGACGATAGCGATGGTGACATGAAATAGTATTTTTGTGGTCTTAGCATGGTGCCTGGCACCTGCGTGGAAGGTGTGCACTAAAGGAAGCTACAAAGATGCTGAAGATGAAGAGCAACAGGAATCTGGGCCTTCCCTTCCCCACAGACGTCCTCTCTCCCTGGCCTTGCCCAGGCCCCGCTCCACTGACATCTCTGCCCTTCTCTTTCTGTCTTCCGTGTAGAAACACTATGAGTTGTTCTCTACCATAGATGACATTGTGCTGACCATCCTTATCTGTGAGCTTCTCCTCGGCTGGTTAAATGGCTTCTGGATTTTCTGGAAGGTGAGATGCTGGGTGCCCCCTGCCATCATCTCTATTCCTCCTTAGGGACTGCACCCTGTCCATCCCCCATCCCGAGCACCTGCCTCTGCAAACTGAAGGGTGCATGTGTGTGCACACATGCAGCGAGAGAGACTGACTACCTCTGAAATGTCTGTGATGCAGTAAAAAAGTAGCTTGTACTAGAAGTGCAGCTTTCTTGGGTTCCAACCCCTGATCCAGGCTTCCCTAGTTCTTTGATCTTGGGAAAACTTTGAGACCTTCAATGAGAGCATCTACCTTAATTTATAGGATTCAAGAGTAGGGAGTCGGCAAAGATTTTCAGTAAAGGGAGTTGACCTTAAAAATAAAACATTTATCAGGAGTTCCCATTGTGGCTCAGTGGTAATGAACACAACTATTATCCATGAGGATGTGGGTTCGATCCCTGGTCTCATTCGGTGGGTTAAGGATCTGGTGTTGCCATGAGTTGTGGTATAGGCCAGCAGCTGCAGCTCCAATTCGATCCCTAGCCTGGGAACTTCCTGTGCTGCGTGTGTGGACCTGAAAATAAAAAATAAACAAATAAATGAAATAGTTATAGGAGTTCTCCCTGTGGCTCAGCAGGTTACGAACACGACTATTATCCATGAGGATGTGGGTTCAATCCCTGGCCTCGATCAGTGGGTTAAGGATCCAGAGTTGCCATGAGCTTGTGGTGTAGGTCACAGACATGGCTCGGATCTGGCATTGCTGTGGCTGTGGTGAAGGGTGGCAGTTGCAGCTCCAATTGCGCCCCTAGCCTGGGAACTTCCATATACTTTGGGTTCAGCACTAAAAAGAAACAAAGAAAGAAAGGTACCGAGGTCAGACTTTCGCCCCCTAAAATTTAGGGCCCTAAGGGCAGGGATTATATCTCTACTATTAAGTCAGAAATTTTCAGGGTGTGGATTCTCTCTCCCACTAGACCAGAAGCTCTGGAGGACAGTCAGTGCCTTTCCCATCAGAGCTGTGGTGTAGATCACAGGCAAGGCTTGGATCTGGCATGCAGATGGGTGCAGCCCTAAAAAGCAAAACAAACAAACAAAAAAAAACCAGTTATTTTACCAGAAAATGGGTTTATTTGAGAATAGCAAAGGAGTTGCAATTCAGGACAAGCAACCTATAGCAAAAGCCATAGGCAAGTCCAACAATGGAGAGGAATGTTATTTCATAGAGAAAAAGGAGGAAGTTGGGAGGGGTTGTTTTGAACCAAGATCTACCGGTGAAAAGCGAGATTTCAGCTTGATGATGGCTTCTCGTTAGCTGAGTTGCTGGAGTAGTTGATTTTTTGCAGGAGATGCAATGTACCTCCTTCCTGTTGGGGCCTATAATTGATGATTCTTTCCTCTTGGTGATTCTTCTGTTGAGGTCTATAATTGACAATTCTTCCTCTAATTTTTTTTTTTCTTTAAGCTTTTTAAGGCCGCACCCGCGGCATATGGAAGTTTCCAGGCTAGGGGTCAAATAGGAGCTGCAGCTGCCAGCCTACACCACAGCCACAGCAACCCCAGATCTGAGTCGTGTCTGCATCCTACACCACAGCTCATGGCAAAGCCAGATCCTTAACCCACTGAGCGAGGCCAGGGATCCAACCCATTTCCTCATGGACCCTAGTCAGGTTGGTTACTGCTGAGCCACCCCTGGGACTCCTCTTCCTGTAACTGACATCTAGTAATATGTGTGAGAGCTCCCCCTTCTGGCCTCCCAACTCCACTGTAATGGGGTTTCCCTTTATTAATTTTCACAAGGGCCATATAAATATTTTAAGCTTCGTGGGTCATGTAGACGCCTTTGCAAATACTCACCTCTGCTGGGGGAGCACTAGAGCAGTTGTAGACAGTACATAAACAAATGAGAATCGCTGTGTTCCAAATAAACTTTATTTGGGGACACTGAAATTTGGATTTTTTTTTTTTTTAGGTCACCACCCGCGGCATTTGGAAGTTCCCAGACTAGGGGTCCAATTGGAGCTAAGCTGCTGGCCTACACCACAGCCATAGCAACGAGGGATCCAAGCCACGTCTGCCACCTACACCACAGCTCACAGCAATGCCAGACCCTTAACCCACTGAGCAAGGCCAGGGATCAAAACTGGTCCTCATGGATACTAGTTGGATTTGTTTTGGCTGCACCACAATGGGAACTCCTAAAATTTGAACTTTATGATGCAAATTATTACATTTAGAGTGAATAAGCAATGTGCCGTTGCATAGCACAGGGAACTATATCTGATCTCTTGTGATAGAACATGATGGAAGATAATACAACGTTGTGTCAACTATAACAAAAAACGTTTTTCCCCACATCTGTAGTTGTATAATGATCATCACAATCCAATACAAAAACTTTTTTTTTAATTTGAACTTTATGTAATTTTCATGTCACAAAATATTATTTTTTGACTTTCCCCCTAACTTTATTTATTTATTTATTTTGTCTTTTTGCTATTTCTTGGGCTGCTCCCGTGGCACATGGAGGTTCCCAGGCCAGGGGTCCAATCGGAGCTGTAGCCACCGGCCTACGCCAGAGCCACAGCAACACGGGATCCGAGCCGTGTCTGCAACCTACACCACAGCTCACGGCAACACCGGATTGTTAACCCACTGAGCAAGGCCAGGGATCGAACCCGCAACCTCATGGTTCCTAGTCGGATTCGTTAACCACTGCGCCACGACGGGAACCCCTCCCCCTAACTTTAAAGATATAAAAACCATTCTAAACCTGAGAGTCTTACAAATCTGTATGGGTGGGAACAGCCTTAACATTATATAAAACAAGACAAAGACTCAAACTCTTTGTTTGAATAGGACTTCTAGAGTCAAGGGATTTCTGGAGTTAAGGGATTTGTGTTGCCTTTGGGTATGTGCAAGAAGAGGCTTTAAAAAAAAAACCCTGTCAAATCTTTATACATTCTATAAAAAGGAAGTATTCATTTAAATACCATTATCAAAGAGTTCCCATTGTGGCTCAGCAGATTAAGAACCCAACATACTCTTTGGGAGGATGCAGTTCGATCCCTGGCCTCGCTCAGTGGGTTAAGGATTTGGCATTGCCATGAGCTATGGTGTAGATCACAGGCGCAGCTCAGATCCTGCAGGCAGTTGCAGCTCCAATTTGACCCCTAGCCCAGGATCTTCCATATGCTGCAGGTGTGGCCATAAAAAGAAAGGAAACAAAACAAAACAAAACAAAAAAACCACCATTACCAGGATAATCAATTAAGAATTACAAGCTGGAGTTCCCATCGTGGCACAGCGGAAATGAATCCCTTTAGGAACCATGAGGTTACAGGTTTGATCCCTGGCCTTGCTCAGTGGGTTAAGGATCTGGCATTGCCATGACCTGTGGTGGTTCTTATCCTGCGTTCTGTGGCTGTGGCCTGAGTCGGCAGCTATAGCTACAATTGGACAACCCTAAAAAGCAAAAAAAGAATTACAAGCTTTCCACCTTCCAGGGGTTAGAGATGTCACTTCATAGAACACAGAATGTAGAACCTAGAATAGTATTTCTGAAGTCCTGATGTCTTAAAGTCTGCTTTGTGAGAACAATACTTGGGAGGCTGTTTATTAACAGAAAATAGGATGGGGTGGTACCTATTTACATGTCTCCACACTGGAGAAGAGCATGCTTTTTGTAAACATTTCAAATACACCACTTTTGGAGAACTAACTCTAGGATAGAGGCAGACATCTGTCCATAAGAGAGAATATTTCTTCCTTCCAGAGATTTCTTTTAGCAGCAGTTAGGAGAGCCTGCACTTTCAAGGCTAAGCCCCAGTGCCTAATTAGCATGAGAGAATTGGAGCCAGCCTGAGAATCTTGTGTTCCTGCAAGCCATTCTGCTTGTCCCCTCAGGGACAAGATTTCTCAGCCTCAGCACCGTTGACATTTGGTCTAGATAATTCTTTGTTGTGGGGGCTGTCCCATGCATTGTAGGGTGTTCTGCAGCATCTTTGGCCTCTACCCACCTGATACCATTAGCACCTTCCTAGTTATGACAATCAAGAGTGTCCCCAGACACAGAGTTCCCATTGTGGTGCAGCGGAAACGAATCTGACTAGGAACCATGAGGTTGCGGGTTCGATTCCTGCCCTGGCTCAGTAGTGTTGCCGTGAGCTGTGGTGTAGGTCGCAGATGCGGCCCTGATCTGGCGTTGCTGTGGCTCTGGCGTAGGCTGGCAGCTACAGCTCCGATTAGAGCCCTAGCCTGGGAACCTCCATATGCTGCAGGTGCGGCCCTAAAAAGACAAAAAAAAAAAAAAGAATGTCCCCAGCCCTTGCCATATGTCCTGTGGAAGGCAAAACCACCCTCCAGAACTAATGGCTGAGAACTGATGTCCGAAACCCCAAACTTCATGTGGGGCCAGGCTCCCAGTGGCAAAAGCCAGGGCTTGTTGAGGCCCTCTGCCGCCTCCTTCCCCACCCTCACCCCAGACCGCTCCTTGTTGAATGGGTGGACGGAAGGGGGAGCTGAGGGGCGGGAAAGGGAGAAGGCAGGGGATGGAGGAAAGGCTGCAAGTTAATATCTCAAATACTACCCAGCCACATGGGGATCCCCACAGTTTTACCCCAGCACCCCCTCTTCTATGGCCCTCATATGGTCCTTCCCTCCTCCTTCCCTCCGTAGCTTATTAATTACTATTTTACCACCGAAATATTTCTCAACTTTCTTGTGGCCTCTGCATCGCTGCTACCCCTGTTCTAGCTCTTGCCTTGTCTTCTCTCACCAGGATGTTGCTATGGCTTCCTGTGTACCCCACCTGCCATCAAAGTAATTTTCCCAAGGCCGAAGACAAAGTACCCTTAAACTACTCCAGTGGCTCCCTATTGTCTACAGGATCAGGTCTAAATGCCTTATTGTGCTTAAGGCACATGGTGTGGCCCTTGCTTGCTTTTGCAGCGTCATCACTCAGCCTCACCCTTGGGTGTTCTAGCTACATCCATCAAGCTGCTTGTAGCGGCATTCCGCAAAACACACACACACACACACACACACACACACACACACACACACTCTGCTGTTACCTACCTTCATGCCTTTGTCTGTGCTGACCCCTAGTCTCCGAAAGCTCCCTACCACTTATTCACTTGCTTTCCTTCTACTTACAGGCTGACTCATTCAGATGTTTTCTCTTCCAGGAAGTCTTCCTGGACTAAACCAGGCTACGTCAGTTGTTGCTCTATCTCTATAATACTGTGTACCTCTCAACCTGGAGTTAAAATTTACTGTCTATCCACCCTCCTCAAAATACTCTGTGAGGAGTTCGCGCTACAGCGCTACAGGATTGGCAGCGTCCTGGAGCTCTAGGATGCAGGTTCAATCCCCAGGCTGGCACACTGGGTTAAGTATTTGGTATTGCCGTAGCTTAGGTCAAGACAGCAGCTCGGATCTGATCCCTGGCCCAGGAACTCCACATGCTGTAGGGCAGCCAAAAAAGAAAAGAAAATAAAACAAAACTGTGAGCCCAGCAGGGCATAAATCCTCTATCTTCAGGATCTGATTCAAGGTGTGGCATATGGTAGGAGCATAATACTGAATGGACAGAGGGATGATCTATAGACAGGCAGACTTGCGTCTCCTCGTGTATGTTTAGGCACCGACACTCTGAATGTGAGACCCTGGGAGGGCTTGTGTTTATTGGATTGCCCAATCAATTTAAGACTTTTTCCGGGAGTTCCCGTCGTGGCGCAGTGGTTAACGAATCCGACTAGGAACCATGAGGTTGCGGGTTCGGTCCCTGCCCTTGCTCAGTGGGTTAAGGATCCGGCATTGCCGTGAGCTGTGGTGTAGGTTGCAGACGCGGCTCGGATACCGCTTTGCTGTGGCTCTGGCGTAGGCCGGTGGCTACAGCTCCGATTCGACCCCTAGCCTGGGAACCTCCATATGCAGCGGGAGTGGCCCAAAGAAATAGCAAAAGGACAAAAAAAAAAAAAAAAGACTTTTTCCCCCCACTTAAAACAGTTTTCTGGGAGTTCCCATTGTGGCTCAATGGAAACAAACCCGACTAGTATCCATCAGGATGCGGGTTCGATCCCTGGCCTTGCTCAGTGGGTTAAGGATCCAGCATTGCTGTGAGCTGTGGTGTAGGTTGCAGACATGGCTTGGATCCCATCTTGCAGTGGCTGTGGTGTAGGCTGGCAGCTGCAGCTCTGATTTGACTCCTAGCCTTCCTAGCCTGAGAACGTCCATATGCAGGCGCAGCCCTAAAAACAAACAATCAATCAAACAAACAAACAAAAAACCCAAACCAAAAAGTTTCCTTTTCCAATATTTAAGCATCTACATGTTGGTCCAAACTACACTGAGAGGCACACACAGAATTCTTGCGTCCATTCCTGTCCCTTCATCCCTTTCCCCACCCCTACCCTCTTCAGATAATCTTTGTTATTTATAGTCTCGTTTATCCTCCTAGTGCTTATTTTGCAATCATAAGCAAATACATATATATTTTTAGTCCTCCTTTCTCTAACAGCAGCATACTATAAAACACTCTTCTGCACTTGCGCCACCGAATGGATCTTTCTGTATCAGGACATGGAGACCTTTCTCATTTTTCCGTATTCCCTTGAAAGAATGCGTAGTAGTTTATTCAATCAGTGTTCCAATTGCTGGACACTTTGGTTGTTGTCGGCTTTCTACAAATAGCATTTTGTACTTGTACCAGAATTTGTAGGGGTCGGATTTCTAGAAGTGGGATCACTGGTCAAAGGTAAATGTAGATTGTTTGTTAGAGCAAATTCCCCTCTGAGGTGGTCTTGCTTGCATTTGTCATACCCGTGAGTCTCCTTCCTCCATCCCCATTCTGAAGAGTTTGTGCCATTCTGGACAGAGGGCTTGCAAAATGCGCCTTTCTTCTATGGTGAGAGGCAGTTTACCTCCTATCTGGCTAATTGAATTGTTTTTATTTTGGGGGTCGTTTGTTTTTTGGCTTTGCTCTCAGCATGTGCAAGTTCCATAGGCAAGGGATCGAACCCGAGCCACAGCAGTGACAACACTAAGTCCTTAACCGCTAGGCCACCAGGGAATTCTCTGTTCCTTTGTCAATACTTTTTATTTTATTATTAACGGTAGTATGTGTCACACAGAGTGAAGCACCCAAACACTCTCAGGTCACCTAGTTGCAGGGCAAGGTCACTGTCTGCAGTGTACCAGCCAAGGTGGGCGCTCAGCTTAGGAACTGGTTGTGTATTTGTGAGAGGGTCCATTGTGTGTTTCAGACACTGCACGCACTTGGCTACTGACACTTGTGTGAGACAGCGAGTGCACAGGTGTTCTGTGGCATGCTTGGGTGACAGCAGGATGAGTAACAGCAGTGGATGGCAGATGACTGGCCCTGCTCTGAGAGGACCATAGAGTCCCCCATCCTAGGGGCCGGGGGAGGGCACACCCAGGATGAACCCACAGGCTGGGCCTGACAGACCCTGCTGGGGCTGGCCCACCCCCAGGACTGCTGGAACATCCTCAACTTCCTTATCATCTTTATCTTGCTCCTGGGGTTCTTCGTTAGTGAACTCCAAGTCATCTCTATTACCTACACCCTCAGGTAAGCTGGGGCCTCAGAAAAGAAGGGACCTGTCTGGGACGGAGAGGAGGGGGTTTTATCGGGTGAGGACCAGCTCTGCCTTTCTGGGCAGGTGAGGAGGAGGGGGTCTGGGAGGGGCCGAGGGGCACCCCTGAGAGGCTCTGCCACAGGGCCCTTCGTCTGGTACATGTGTGCATGGCGGTGGAGCCCCTGGCCCGGATCATCCGCGTCATCCTGCAGTCGGTGCCCGACATGGCCAATATCATGACCCTCATCCTCTTCTTCATGCTGGTCAGTGCCTTTCCCCCACCCCCGGCCACCCCCCCTTCCCTGAACGGGCCCCTGGGTCAGTGGGGATACAGGGCTGTCTGGAGAAGAGGAGGGGTTATGGGTCTGAATCCCTATGATTCCCTTGGCAGCTCATTTGCATGTCCTGTCCCCAAGGCGCTTGGGTGAAGGAAGTCCAGGTGGGTCTCCGGTCTTTCTGGCAGGTATTCTCTGTATTTGGGGTCACGCTCTTTGGTGCGTTCGTGCCCATGCATTTCCAGAATATGCAGGTTGCCCTGTACACGCTCTTCATCTGCATCACCCAGGATGGCTGGGTGGACATCTACAATGACTTTCAGTGAGTGCCCATGCGGCTTCCAGGGGCAGGGATGGGGGCGGCCTCAGCCCTGCCTATAAGGCAGGGCTCTGTTGGGGCTCCCAGGGGGCAAAAACTGATTGGGGAGGGAGAAGGATGCTCAATGGATGTATGACTCCAAGGCTTGGGATAAGGATGGCCCAGTAGGAGGGGGCTGCCTGGGGCTTTGAACTAGGGAAGAGCAGAACCCCCGGGGGCTGGGGCCTCTGAGTTTTTCATCTACTTGCAGACCTGTCCCCAAGAAAACGTACCCATTCAAGGCCCCACTGCAGGCCTGTTCAAGGCGATTTCTCCCATCAGGCTAAACAGCTGGACAGCTAGGCCTTGGGCAAGAGAGCAGATTTGTGGTTGCACCAAGAGTTCCAGGGCAGACTCCCAGCCCACACCGGAACCCACCAAACTGCCTGGACTCCTGGGAACTTAGGGTCTCATTTCATTCATTCTGAGCTCCATGGCCCAAGGTCATTTTTGGCCACAGATGGCTGCCTGGGTTCTGTTCTTTACTAAGCCTAAACCCTATTTCTTTCTAGTCCACTCTGGGGAGTGGGTCCCCCTGACTGATTTCTTTTGATCTCCTTCATTTGCAAGTAGAAGCCTAGTTGGTAAACGGCTTCAGCACTCATTCCCCATTATGATGTAGGCAGTGGAAAAATCACGGCGTGTGCAATAAAAGTGGGCTTGGCTTTTTGAGTCTCTGCTCCACCACACCAGCCATGCAACCTTCTGAGCCTCAGTCTCCTCATCTGTCAACTGGGGATTTTTTTTTTTTTTTTTGGCTTTTTAGGGCTGCACTGGCAGCATATGGAGGTTCCCAGGCTAAGAGTCAAACTGGAGCTACGCCTGCCGGCCTATGCCACAACCATAGCAATGCAGGATCCGAGCTGTGACTGTGACCTACACCACAGCTCTTGGCAATGCTGGATCCCCGACCCACTGAGAGAGAACAGGGATCAAACCCATATCCTCACGATACTAGTCGGGTTCGTTTCTGCTGTGCCACAGTGGGAACTCCCTGTCAACTGGGGATTATAATACAATATTAACCATGTCATGGGTTGCTGTGAGGATTGATAGAGACTGGCACTGTGTACACACACACACACACCACACATAGCAAGAGAGAGAGAAAAAACTATTATTTGGGGAAATATTTTATGGGAGATTTACAGCAGGTATGAACAGTGGGTGGGATTATTTTTCCTGTATATTTCCTTCTGATCTTTTTTTTTTTTTTGTCTTTTTGTATTTTCTGGGGCTCCACCCATGGCACATGGAGGTTCCCAGGCAAGGGGTATAATCTGAGCTGTAGCTGCCAGCCTATGCCAGAGCCACAGCAACGCCAGATCAGAGCCGCATCTGCGACCTACACCACAGCTCATGGCAATGCCAGATCCTTAACCCACTGAGCAAGTCCAGGGATCAAACCTGCAACCTCATGGTTCCTAGTCGGATTTGTTAACCACTGAGCCACGATGGGAACTCCTCCTTCTGATCTTTCTATAATGAGCTCGAATTACCTTTTTTTTTTTTTTTGGCCGCACCTGCAGCACATGAAAGTTCCTGAACCAGGGATCAAACTCACAGTACAGCAACAACCCAAGCCACTGCAGTGATAACTCCAGATCCTTAACCCACTGAGCCGCAAGGGAACTCCTTGAATTAATTTTTATAATAAGAACAACATGACTAAAGAGTATAGCCAACAGGTCAAATTTGAGAAGGCTGATGTACAAATCCCCATCGTGTAGGGCTGGCTTGAGGACCGCCCACTGTCTGACAGGACAGCTGGTGCTCAGTAAAGAGCAGCTGTGGGGACAACAGCAGTGAGGCAGCTGAAGTCCCAGTAGGCCTTGAGCTAATTTCCCCATTCTATAGATGAGGAAACTGAGGCCCATAGGGCCAGGGAGGTGATAGGGCCCCTGACTGCCATCTCCAGGATGGAGACAAGGGATTACGCAATGGAGATTGGGGGCGCCATCTACTTTGCCATCTTCATCACCATCGGCGCCTTCATTGGCATCAACTTGTTGGTCGTCGTGGTGACCACCAATCTGGAGCAAATGATGAAGGCAGGAGAGCAGGGGCAATATCGTCAAATAGCCTTCAGTGAGGTGAGTGAGATGAGGAGGGCAAAGCGGGGAGAGGGGAACTGTATATGAGTGCTAGCTAATGTTGTGTGTGTGCGTGTGTGTGTGTGTGCGCGCGCGTGTGTGTGCACCTGTGCCTGCCCACGCGCATGCACGCTTGAGGGCCTGGAGAAAACAAAACCTGAGACCTGGAGGCAGCATCCCCCACCTTAAGTGCCAACTCACCAGCTGGGGCTTCTGAGGGGTGTGGAGTTCCCAACTTGTCCTGTGGCAACTCAGAACTGAGTAGTTGGTGATCTTAAGGCATTTAACCAATCTGACCCTCAAGTTATTCTCCTGTAAAATGGAAATAATAATAGCATTTGCTTCATAGGGCTATTAGGAGAATTTCATGGGTAACTGAACAGTACTTAGCCCATACTAAGAACTCAAGAAATGTGAGCTCTAGTATTATTCATGGGAGAGAGCTTCCAAAAGGCTGGAGAGTGGAGGGTGCAGTGCTGCCTCAAGTGTTAAGGGCTGTGGGCTGTGACCTGAGAGTAGATAGGGTCTCCAAATTTTGCTGGGTGGGATTTATCAAAAGTGAAATGGGGGAGGGGAGCACTAAGTTTTGAAAGGGGTGAGAATTTCCAGAGGGGCTGCGGATGGGCTTGGCATCCGAAGTTGAGCTCCCACAGCAAAGTAGGGAGGCTAAGACTGGTAGGAGCTGAAATGAGGGGCATTAGAACCCTACTGTCCTGAGGCTCATCCTCCCTGAAGCCAGGCAGGAAGGGGCCAGGGTAGGGGACAGGGCTGAGCTGTCCTTACCTCTCCATGTCCCCCTCCCCAGACAGGCGACGACGAAGGAGCCGGGAGTAACGAGCTGCCACTGGTGCACTGTGTGGTCGCCCGTTCGGAGATGTCTGGCGTCCCCCAGGAGCCGTTTATGGTGGGCCCCCCGTTGAACCTCTCGGAAAACACATGCGACAACTTCTGCTTGGTGCTCGAGGCAATGCAGGAGAACCTGACGCAGTACAAGGAGATCCGAAATGAGCTCAACACGTAGGGCGGGTACTGGGGTTACCCCGAGTCTCGTGAGTCAGGGCTGAGTGGAGCCTCAGATTCTTCCGGCCTCAGGCCCTCACCATTTTATAAGGCCAACCTTGGGGCCCGGAGAGGTTAAGTGACTTGCCCAGGTGTCCCCAGCGGACGGTGGAGGAGCTGGGATCCTGACCTCCTGGTTCCTCCCATCTCACAAGAGCCTCGAGCTTCCGCCTGGGTCTCCATCAGAGTAAAGGGAGTGGGCGAAGCCGGGTGGTCACTAGGGAAGAGATGGGAGGGTGGCCCCCAACCCCCACCGTCGGAACGTACTCACCCCACCGCCCTCAGGATAGTGGACGAGGTACGCTCCATCCGCTTCAACCAGGAGCAGGAGGAGGAGCTGATGCACAAGCACTTGTCTTGGAGAATGTCGTTGGAGAGTAAGTCCTCCATGGACACCCGTGAGATGACTTGCCAGCAAGACCTGATCACCGCGCTCATCAACAGGGAAAAGGTGCAGCTTCCCGGCTTTACTTTCCTACTCAATCAGTGTTCACTTGGCCACCCAACCCGTCCAGCCGTTGCCTCATTAGCCAAAGTTTCTACCTATTCCTAAATCTGGTCCGCCCCCTAAACTCCCAAGCACCCCAGCAGCCACCGCCAATCCGGTTAAGGTCCAACCTTTCTTTCTCTGGGAGGCTCCGCCCCTCCTGTAGGGCTCCACCCACTGGGCCATCTCAGTATTCATTTACTTGGTGGACTTGAGCTGCTCGGTTCTTGCTTTATGGCGGATACTGGGGTCCACTGGAGGCCTAGGACCCCCAGGTCGTGTCTAGGATGCATAAGAGCAGCCTCCTCCTGAGGGAGAAAGATTCCAGGGAGAGAAAGACACACTCCCACATTATTTAGTATCTTTCTCTGCCTCCCACATCATCTGACTGGGAGCCCTGTGAATGTCCACAGCCTGGCTCCCATGGTCCCAGAGGAGACTAGGCAGGTTAGAGTTAGATGTGAAAGACTTCCCTGGGGGGCCTGGATGGGCAGCTGTTGAGCTGGAGGGTCTGCCATGTCAGGGTGGGGGGATTGACTAGAAGACCTCTTGTTTTGCAGGTTCAGGAATCCAACACAAATGTTCTCCTTAAACACAAGGCCAGCCGCTGAGAGGGCAGGACAGGAGCCAACAGGAATAAGCAAACACACCCAGCCACTGCATCTTCCTGCATCACTAGCACGACTTGGCACATCCTGGCCTGAGCCTGTCCTCTCCCTTACACCTGGGCAGATGCCTGGGGACATGAAGGGGTGGCATCTCTAGGGCTTGTGCTTGTGTGGCCCAGGTCCAGAGGAGCCAGGATGGAGAAGGATGCTGGATGAGAGTAGGAGCCTTATAGCAAGGTTGAGCAAAGAATGGGGTGCTGGCCAAGGCAGCCAGGACTTATCCTAAGGGTGGGCATCCCTGGTCCCCTGCTAGACCAGAGCTAGACGGGGTCTAAGTGGGTCCGAGCACCAAGAGGAGGAAGGTGAGGCCAGGAAACTGTATTGACAATAAACTTTTGTGTTGGGATTAATGTGTCTGACTGGTGGATCTCCAAGCCCTTGGGGAAACCTTGCCCCTCAAAAACCTGTTTGTCTGATGGAAGAGTCACTGACTGTCCTCCGGAGTTTCTGGTCTAGTGGGAGAGAGAATCCAAACCCTGAAAATTTCTCACTTAATGGTAGAGATACAATCCTTGCCCTTGGGACCATAAATTTTAGGGGTAAAAATCTGAGCCTTGTACCTTTTTTTTTTTTTTTCTTTTTAGGGCTGCATCTGAAGCATATGGAAGTTCCCAGGCTAGGAGTCAAATTGGAGCCACAGCTGCTGGCCACAGCCGCAGCCACAGCAACGCCAGATCTGAGCCACGTCTGTGATCTACACCACAGCTCATGGCAATGCCAGATCCTTACCCCACTGAGCAAGGCCAGGGATTGAACCCACATCTTCATGGATCCTAGTTGGGTTTGTTACCACTGGGCCATGAAGGCAACTCCCTGATCCTCATACCTTTCTAATTAAAGAGACAACCCTACAATTTCTCTCTTTTTGAAGGTGAAGGAGACTTGACTGGTCCTCATTCTGGGGAGTTCTAGTCGGATGGGGTCACCACTGCCAAGTCTCATGGCTCTAGGAAATTCCATTCTCATACAAAGGAGAATGACTAGACAAAGTGTCGGTCCTGGCAGGCTCCTGGGAGGAGAAGAGCACTGAAGCTTCCTGGAATAGAGCAGGAGGAATGTAAGGTTCAGGTGAATGAAGTTTGGTAGAGAACTTAGTACCTGCGAGATCTCTTTGGGACCTTCACAGGAAAAACCATTGAGAGCCACAGCAGATTCCTGAGCGAGGCAGTGCAGCATCTGAGAAAACCACAGCAGTTGTGAGTACTATGAAGAGCTGCCTTGGAGGATTCTTGTCCTTCAGCAAGTCACTGGCCTCATTTTGCCCATCCGTGCAGTGGTGAAAGGATAAGATTGATCGCCAGCCCTAAAATCACATGGCCAACGCTTGGCCCCTGAGCCAGGAGATGGATGAGATCAGCCATATGGCTGAGACTTAGGTGCCTTGATGTGGCGTGAGAGGGAGGCTGGAAGGCCCAGAGCTCTGCCCAGCTGTTCAGCAAAGACTGACAATTACGGGCCTTGGGGATATTCACCAGTTGGAATGGAAGTCCTCAGAGGCCCACACTGATTGCAGCTGACGGGAAACTCCACCCTTCATCTGCTCCCATTAGCATTGGTTCCAGCCCTGAAAAGCCCCCTGGGGCCTGCTGGGAAGGAGTCTGGACAACTGGGGACAGGGTGGTACACTCAGCAGGCAGGTGAGAGGTGGCACCAGTGCCAACAGTGCCTCACTGTCTTGGAGCCACTCTCTGTGCCCCCTGTTCGTGCCAGGACTTCTTCCCAGTGCCCTCCAGGATCATCAACCAGCAGGACAATGGGCAGCCAGAGGCTTTTGCTGCTGGTGCTGCTGTTTTTTGGGGATGGAGTCCATCTTCCAGGTGAGTATGCACATATACCCTTTCCATCAATCCTTCTCTCGGGGCTCTCGCAGCCCTTCTTCTGGCTTTCCAGGGAGGGGAGAAGTGTGGTGGAAGATGAGGTAGTGTCCCCAAGAAGATCTTATAATGTGAGCATAGCCATCCCCCCACCCCGCCCCTAACTTGTCTGAAAGGTTTGGGGCACCAATGAGTTTAGAGGCAAGAACATGATGGAATGACCTTCAAAGGGCTTCTGGCTCTGTCCATCCATCCTCGTTCAGGATGCTGTCTTTGTCTGCTTCCTACATTTTGTCTGTCATCTCAGCTGACACCCAACCCCACCCCTATTTTTGGTCTTTTTAGGGCCGCACCCTCAGCATATGGAAGTTCCCAGGCTGGGTTCAAATCGGAGCTGTAGCTGCTAGCCACAGCCACAGCAACACCAGATCTGAGCCGCATCTGCAACCTACACTACAGCTCTCAGCAATGCCGGATCCTTAACCCACTGAGTGAAGCAAGGGATCTAATCCGGATCCTCACTGGTACTAGTTGGGTCCATTACCACTGAGCCACGATGGGAACTCCTCAGCACCTGTTTTTTAACCGAAAAAAAATTTTTTAATTTAAAAAACTTTTCTTTTTTGGCCACTCCATGGCATATGGAATTCCCAGGCCAGGGATCAGATCCAAGCTGCAGTTGTGACCTATGCTAGAACCTGTGCAGGGCTGGGGATTGAACCTGCAACACTCCAAAGATGCCACTGATTCCATTGCGCCACAACGGGAACTCCCATCTCCCTTTTCTGTCTGTCCTTTCTGTCTGTGCTGGGCCAATAGCTTGAGGTTTCAGTAGGCTGATCCCCTGTCAATCTGGCCCAGAATTGAGGGCCCAGGAGCTTGGACCCTTGCTGCCCTCCCCCACCCTACTCCAGCAAAGATCATCTGCCACCCCAATGCCTCACTGAGCCCAAGGTAGGAGTGCAGCCCTGGATTCTGAGCTCCTAGGACAGCGTGGGGGAAGATATTGGGAGGCGGCAGGAAACTGCATGTCTCATCAACCCCTGAGTCATGACGTTTCCATGGACAGGAGCATCCTTGGCAAAACACCCAGGAAACTGATCCCAGTTTGGGTGAGAAGCAAAGGTGGGGATTATCATTATCAATAGGAGGTTCTACTTATTGAGCACCTACTGCCTGCTGCTTCGTGTGCATTATTTTATTTAATCCTCATGACCTTCAGTGAGGTGGGTGCTCTTATCATCACTATTTCTCAGTTGAGGAAACTGAGACTCAGACATGAAGTGAGTTGTTCCCTCATCACAGAGCTGGGATTCTGTCCCAGATTTGACTTTAGAGACCAGGTGACCAGGCCACATTTCTTGTCTTTCTTTTCTTTAAGGGCTGCACTTGCAGCATATGGAAGTTCCCAGGCTAGGAGTTGAATCGGAGCTGCAGGTGCTGGCCTATGCCACGGCCACAGCAACGCAGGATCCAAGATGTATCTGCAACCTACGCTTCAGCTTGTGGCAATACCAGATCCTTAATCCACTGAACAAAGTTAGGGATAGAACCCACATCCTCATGGATATTAGTCAGGTTCTTAACCTGCTGAGTCACAACGGAAACTCCCAGGACAAATTTCTTTAGTTCTCAAAGTAGCTGCTGTGGGCAGGAAACCTCAATATCATATAAATGTCAATTATCACCAAATCTCTAATTGCAACACACCTTTTTTTTTCTTGCAACACACTTTTAATCAAAATCCCAACAGGGTTTTTGTAGAAGTTGATATGCAGACTCTAAGACATATAAGGGAGAACAAAAGGCCAGCAATACCCAAGAAAATTTTGAGCAAGATGGGAGACTCGATCTACCAGATACTGAAATTTACATTAAAGTAAGAGTAAGATAACTCGGTGTTGGTCAACAGACAAGCAAACCAAATGAAATGAAAGAGCTTGGAAATCTACCTGGATGCATAATGACAGATGGCATGACTAATCAATCAGTGGGGAAAGGATGGACTTTTCCATAAGGGCAGGGATAGCTGGTAACCTACATGGAAAAAACAAAGTCAGATCTAGTGGAAACATCTCTCCCTGCAAATAAACACTTGAGGCCCTACAGCAAGACATGTGTTCCTTGCAGCCTAGATTTTGTTGCAAACAGATCCATGGATCACTAGAGTTTAGAGGACTCCTGGGATTTTTTTTTTTTTTTTTTTTTTTGCTTTTTAGGTTTGCACTCGCGGCTCATGGAGGTTCTGAGGCTAGGGGTCCAATCAGAGCCACAGATGCCGGCCTACACCACAACTACAGCAACGCAGGCTCCAAGCCACATCTGCGACCTACACCACAGCCCATGGCAATGCCAGATCCTTAACCCACTGAGCGAGGCCAGGGATCGAACCCGCAACCTCATGGTTTCTAGTTGGATTCATTTCCTTTGCGTCACAATGGGAACTCCAGACTCCTGGGATATTAAGCCCAAGTCCCTCACTGCCCCAAAGCGGACACAGAAGCACTGAGAGGGATTGGGCATCCTGGCCAGCACTCCTGCCCTATTGTGACCCCTTACAGGGCTAGAAGAAAGGGGTGGAAGGAGTGGATGCCAGATGGGTGCGGAGTTACGGAGAAGGGTCAGTACCTCTTTGGAGCTAGGTTTTGGAAAGAACAAGCCCATCAGCTGTGCTGGGTCATCTCCAGTTTTCTGAATTGGTCCGTTGACAACTGCCAAGTTTGCAATGACAGGGCATCAGGTGATGGACCTATTTCTGCCCGCTGCCCAGGGGAAAGAGGGAGGTTTCCAGGGGATCCAGCTCAGTGTAGCTGATGTGGGCCTTTTTCTCTAGAGAGAGTGGCTGGCTCAGGCCTGAGAATGAAGCTTTGTTTATTTTTTATTTTATTTTATTTTATTCTTGTCTTTTTGCCTTTTCTAGGGCCGCTCCCACAGCATATGGAGGTTCCCAGGCTAGGGGTCTCATTGGAGCTGAGGCTGCCAGCCTATACCACAGCCACAGCAACTCAGGATCCAAGCCATGTCTGCAACCTACACGACAACGCCAGATCCTTAACCCACTGAGCGAGGCCAGGGATCAAACCCACAACCTCATGGTTCCTCTTCAGATTCGTTAACCACCGAGCCACGATGGGAACTCCTGAAGCTTTGTTTTTGTGAGGCAGTACAGCATGGTAGGGAAGACTTTGGGTTCTGTGGTCTGATGGATCTGGTTTCAGACGCAGTGCCACCACTTCCTGGCTGTGTGACCTTGCACAGATGCCTTCACCTGTCTGAGCCTCAGTTTCCTCACCTGTTGGTAGAAATAATAGTCCTTACCTCAAGTTGGAGAGGGGATTCAAGGCAGCAAGTCTTGCTCATTGGAACAGCACCTTTCTCAGACATCATTTGAATGATGTCAAAACTATCCTTGAGTTCCCTGGTGGCTCAGCAGGTTAAGGATCTGGTATTGTCACTGCTGTGGCTAGGGTTGCTGCAGTGGCACAGCTTCCTTCCACCCCTGACCCAGGAACTTCCACATGCTGCAGGCACAGCCAAAAACAAAACAAAACAAAACAAAATAAAAACAACTGTCCTAGACTGCTGTTGCAGTAAACAAAGAACTTGACTTTCATTTAGGGGTCATGTTGTAAAAAAAATTATTTAAGTACAGAATTATATTCAATTCAGTAGCAAACTTAGAGCAAAAAAGGCATCAGAGGAGTTCCCTTCATGTCTCAGTGGTGAACGAACCCGAATAGGATCCATGAGGATGTGGGTTTGATTCCTGGCCTCGCTCAGTGAATTAGTTAAAGATTCAGCGTTGCTGTGAGCTGTGGTGTAGATTGCAGACATGGCTCGGATCTGGCATTGCTGTGGCTGTGGCCGGCAGCTGCAGCTCCAATTTGACCCCTAGCCTGGGAACTTCCATAGGCCTCGGGTGCGGCCCTAAAAAGCGAAAAAAAAAGACATCAGAGTTCTCCTGTGGCACAGCGGGTTAAGGATCTGGCATTGTCACTGCAGTAGCTTGGGTTGCTGCTGTGGTGTAAGTTCAGTCTCTGGCCTAGGCAATTCTACATGCCAAGGGTGTGGACAAAAAAAAAAAAAAGCATCAGGAGGGCTTCCCCTGTGGCCTAGCGGCTAAGGATTTGGCATTGTCATTGCTGTGGCTCAGGTTTGATCCCTGGCCTGGGAACTCCACAAGCCATGGGTGAGGCCAGGGAAAAAAAAGTTATCAAGAAATCAAAGATCATGATTATAGATTCCATCTCTTGCTGACTATCTCTGGAATAGTCCTCAAGTGGAATGAGACAGAGTCACCAGAACTAGCTCAATCCCTGCTCCCTAGCATGCATCAATGGAGACCTATTAGCACAGAGCTGGCACACAAATGAATGCAAGCCCATAATAATGTAGTTGGTGGTGATATTTTTATTGAATTTTCCAGTAAGGATACTTGATAAATGCAAACATCTGAGAAGAACTCTGGAGTGGTAGAGGGAACAGGTATATTGGTTTCTTTTTGTTTGTTTTACAGGCGTTATGACAAGCTGGGGGTCAGATGCAACATCCTCCACAAAAGACCCTTCGACTGTAGGAACTATTGAGTGTTCATTCACAACTCCAGCTCCATCCAACAATGGGAGAGACAACAGCCCTGCAGCTCCACCTAACACCTCACTGGCAGCCAGGAGGCCAGCACCATCTGAATCCCAGAAGCATGCAACACCTGCCACCCCACCATCTTCACCACGACCCAGCAGTTCTGCTGGGTCCACTGAGCAGACAACCTCAATACAGGAGACTCAGGAGGAGGGATTAAACACGGCTCTCACCGCAAGCTCCGAGAGCACAACACTGTCAGATTCTCTAATGGCTTCTACTTTGAAGGACCAGGGAGGGACATCCAGAAGCACCACCTCCTCCAGCATGGCCACTTCAGCTTACACCTCAAAACAGAATCAGAGTGTTCCAACCACAGCCTCCTTGCCATCAAGCTCCATAGTCAGTGGGTTGGAATCACTGGTGTCCATAGACTCTCCAGAGTCAGCCATGACCACATTGCCAACAGATTTAAACACACCAGGCAATGATGTTACATCGTTGGAGTCCATGACAACCACTGTCTCTCAGAAGTCAGCTCCAACAGTATCTCCAGAAACACTGAATGAAATCACTGATGGGAAAGAATCTTTATTTGTGACAACCAGGGCACTCACTCACACCACTTCACCAACCATGACCACCCTAGAAATAACTGTTCCTAGAGCAAACGTCTCTGAGACTCAGGAAGGGGTAACTGTAGCTGCCTCCCCAACCCCAACAACAGCCCACACGATGAGTACACTGCCTGAAAGACATCACAACACCACGACACAAACACCTTCCCATCCAGAGGAATCAGCCTCCAGTGCTGACACTGCGACCGCTCAGTCACCCGAGCCATCAGTTGCTCATTCAGCAGCCCTTATCCCCAGCTCTTCAGTGACAACAAAATCATCTGCCATGACTGGAGCCAGTCAAGCCTCCCCTAAACACACTCAGAGCAATGGTCCCCAAGCAGGAGTCTGTGCTTTAGATGAGTACCCAGCTGATGCTGGAGGGTGTATGTGCAATGACAGCTACTACGCCCACTCAGGTAAGTTGAGGAATTCGTATCAATACAGCAAAGAGCTCTTCACAAGTCTGTGACATTCTGGACGAATGCATATCCAAGGGGTATGGGAGGGCCAGCGAGCTTTGGTCGGACTTTGATATCTAAAGAGTCCATCCGGGTAGAGGTGATTTCTAGTGAGGAGAAAGGTAGCTGGGCATATGGATTTGTCTTCATTCAAGCTACTGTAACAAAATACCACGCACTAAGCGGCTGATGAACAACAGAAACTTATTTCTCATATTTCTGGAGGCTGGAAGACCATAAGACATCAGCAGGTTCAGTATCTGGTGAGGGCCCATGTCCTGGTTCATAGACAGCTGTCCTCTTGCTGTGTCCTCACATGATGGAAGGGGCAAGGGAGCTCACTAGGGTCTCTTTTACAAGGGCGCTAATCCACCCTCATGATCTAATCACCCCCAAAGGCCCCGCCTCTACATACTGTCACACTGGGCACTAGGATTTAACATATGGACTTGCGGGGCATGCAACCATTCATTCTACAGCAGAGGTAAAATGGATAATTCTTCGACCTCCAGCCCCCAGGATTCCAACTAATAACCAGAGATAAAGCATTTTGGTGGTGGTGGGGGAAATAGATGATGATCCATTAAAGAAAACGGTTGTAGCCCCACCCAGCAAAGGCCTGAAGGGCTAGGCAGGGAACCTGAGGCAAAAATCTTATTGGAATTCTCTTGTGGCACAGTGAGTTAAGGATCTGGCTTGTCACTGCAGTGGCTTGGGTCACTGATGTGGCATGGGTTCGATCCCTGGCCTGGGAACTTCCACATGCTGAGGGCACAGCCAAAAAAAACCCAAAATCTTGTTGTTGAGTCATGTTCAGTGTGGCACGTAGTTTAGAAAGGCTGTGTTCACAGGGTCTCCCTGTGTGAGTATTTGTGCAACTAAGTCCCAGGCCTACCCTCTGGCAGGGCTGAAACTGGGTCCTGGAACCAGAAAGGTGATGGTGTCCCCCAAACATATGCCCCCACAGTCAAGATAAATTTAACCCCCCCCAGACATATCAATTAAAAAAAATTCTGATTTTCCTAAAATGACAACTCTGCTTTTAAAAAATACCAAATTTCTTCAAAAAATATTTCCTTGGCATTCCCATTTTGGTCTAGTGGATAATCCAGCCTTGGGACGAAACTTCTATTATATGTAAAACTAGGCAGTGCTTAATTTATGGGTCAGTGCTTTCCAAAATGTATTTTGTGGGACACTGATGCTAAGGATTTCAATAGACATTACACTAAAAAAAAGTTTCTACTGTCAAATGTATTGGGGAAATATCAGATTAAGAAAACTATTTCTTGAATGCAGGATTTTTCAGAGCCTTTAATGTTTAGTATTCCAGTGTTCACTGTGATTCCCTCAAAAGTCAGATTTTGCAGGGACGGGGGTGGGGAGAGCCATGCCTGCGACATGTAGAAGTGCCTGGGCCAGGGATCAAACACATGCCCCAGCAGTAACCAGAGCCACAGCATTGACAACGCCAGATCCCACAACTGCAGCACCACAGTGGGAACTCCTAAAAGTCAGATTTCAAAGCAGATTATGGCATGCATTTTCCAAGAGCACCTCTCCCAGAATCCTCACTCTGAACACTTATGTGGCACCTTGGCATATACTCTGTTGCAGAAGAAGGGAATTTAGATGAGAGCTGAGAAGAGCTGGACAAGGTAGAAGTGACCTGGATGACAAGTCTGACCCAGGGCTGTTTCGGTCAAACTCTAAGTAGGTGCCAGCTCATTAGAGGGTTGTCCCCATCTCAGCAATCTCTCCTGGGGAGCCTGGGGTTATGTGCTCACTTGTACAATGCTACATGTGTTACTCCATAGAAAATACGCAGCGTATCTTTGTGTTTTCATGCATTGAGAATGAAACAGCTTCTCTTTTTGTGTTAATTTTCTTCCCTGTAAGAACAGGGACTTTGCAAGATAGACTGTTTAGGTTTGAATTATGCCTCATTTTCTTCTGCTGAGGATAAGAGCACATTTACTTCATAGCGTCAGTGTTTGTGTGTTAGCTATTACCATTATTATTTGGCATGTCATATCACAGTGTATTACTGACTGCAAGAGAAGAAAGTTATGTGACTGACTTAAATTGTTCCCCTTTTACCAGCTCATGTTGGTACAAAGTACCTGCTCTTAACTTGCAGCCCATCCCTTGGACCAAACGATCCTGCCAACAGTGAGCTTTTTCGGGCACAACAGTGAAAACATGGATTCCTAACCACTAGACTGCCAGGGAACTCCCAGAATCACTGAGCTTTTTAAAAAAGGAAGGGAAAACAGAATGTTTAAATTCAAAGTAATAAACCAAGACCAGAAATATTTTATACTGGTATTTCCATAACATTTTACTTTGTAATGACTTTCATCTGAAAGTGTGTAAAGAGCAGACACAGAAAGAAGGGAAGGGTTAAATATTAGCTTCTCCTTCATCACCCAGGACCGTGAGTATGTGACACCTACCAGGGCACCGCCTGGTGCCGGGGTTGGGGGGGGGGGGAATCAATGCTAATTGGCTTGAAGAAAAACAATTAACTAATTTTAAAAACTGAAAATATGAAAAAAAATGAAACAAAATGTGTTGTCTCATGAAACGAAGAAATCCTGGAAAAGACTTGAAGACTCTGACCCCTCTCCCTCGAAGGCGCTCCCTCCCTCTCCTCCCTCAGCGTTACCTCTTCAGGGATCTAGGCTTTCACAAGACAGAAAGATCCTTTGATTTCAAGCAGTTTAGGTTCCTCAAAAAAAAAAAAAAAAAAAAAAAAAACACAAAAACCCAAGGCCCAGGCTACGTTGGAATGAGAAGGAAACCAAAGAAAACAATTTAATATCTCCAAAAAAATCTTGTTAGGCAAGTAACACAAACCAATGGCGCTGGTGAAGGGGAAGGGGAGGATTTATTGCAAGGGGTGTCAAGGATCCCAAGGACAGGAGTTCCCCTCGTGGCTCAGTGATTAACGAACCCGACTAGGAACCATGAGGTTGCAGGTTCAATCCCTGGCCTTGCTCAATGGGTTAAGGATCCGGCGTTGCCGTGTAGGTTGCAGACATGGCTTGGAGCCTGCATTGCTGTGGCTGTGGCGTAGGCCGGTGGCTACAGCTCCGATTCGACCCCTAGCCTGGGAACCTCCATATGCCGCGGGAGTGGCCCAAGAAATGGCAAAAAGACAAAAAAAAAAAAAAAAAAGGATCCCAAGGGCAGACTCTGACCTGGTTCCCTAGGGACCTGGAACTGTGAACGTGGTGGGAAGCAGGGAGTCACCTCTCTCTTCTCTCAATCTTGCTTCCCCCATTCTGCACCTGCACCTCTTTGTCCCTCTTTCCACACACTGGCTTTTCCTGCCTCTCAGCCCACGTGGCAAAAGATGGCTGCCTCACCACTCTCAAGCTTTACACCACCTCATTTAAGGCTCGGTTCCAGGGAAAGAGATTCTGAGTGGATCAGCAGAGGCCAGGGATCAGGGTTCCCCAGTGTAATCACAGCAGAGGGGTCTCACTTCCTTTAAGGGAGAGTCATCCTTTAAGGGAGTGGTTGGAGATTGGACTAATACCCCCCTAAAGTCTCTGCTACCCATTAGAACTCGGTCCCTGCCCTTGGCATCAACCCAGGAACCTCTGCCCTGGCTCTTGTCCCGCAGAACTATCCAGGGTGCTGGTGGCCCTGCACTGCCAGCCGCAGAAAATTGAGGTGATCCTAAGCAGCTGCTTCCTGAAGACTCGCCGCTGGATCCTGGAGGAAGGCGCCTTTTCAAGATGCTCCAGTGTCAGCAAGATAGCGGAGGGGCGCAGTGTCCAGGTCTTCACAATGGAGAAGAAGGATGGAACTTGTGGACTCCACCTCTCTGTGAGCAAGCTGGCAGGCGCCAGTTGATAGGAAGTTGGGCTTTATGTGTATTTTGGGGGAGGAACTGGGAAATGAATGATTGAGTACCAGTCTTGACTTTCTTTCCATTTAACTGAAGAATAATTCTCTGAAATGGAATCACATCTTAGCCATCAGACAAGTCTTTTTTGGGGAAGAGGCCATGTCCCCCATCAAATTGGGAATGCCCTTATAAATGGTACCAGACTCAATGGATTGAGAAATTGGTTTCCAAACTTGTCAACCACAGAATCCTTTAAAATAATAACCAACACAACCAATATTTATTAATGTCTTACCATGTGTCATGTGCTGTGTGTCAAAATCTTTTTTTCTTATTTTTAATTAAAAATTTTTTTTTTGTCTTTTTAGGGCCTTAGCATATGGAAATTCCCAGGCTAGGGGTTGAAGCGGAGCTGCAGCATCTGGCCTACACCACAGCCACAGCAATGTGGGGTCTGAGCTGTTTCTTCAACCTACACTGCAGCTTATAGCAATGCTGGATCCTTAACCCACTGAGCGAGGCCAGGGATTGAACCTGCGTCCTCATGGATACTAGTTGGGTTTTTTACCACTGAGCTACAACGGGAACTCCCTCAAAATCTTTTTTTTTTTTTTTTACATGTTGCTACCTCCTTTCCTTGGAAGGGATCTTATGTAAAAACCAAATATAAAAATAAACATATAAAAGCATGGCAGCTCTGATTGAACAGGGTAGAAGTGTGCCCTGCTGTGTTAGCTTCCTCTCAATGCACAGGGGGGCTTTAACACAACTTCAGAGAGGCTCCGGGGCTCCCTGGGCTCAGTTTGAAAACTAGAGTTTGTTCAAATGGTTGGGGTGGGTGATTTAGTTCCTCTGGTGTCTAGTTCTACCACCCAAAAATTCATGGAGTCTCTTGTTTAGCTAAGCTCATGGCTGTGCCCCTAGAATTCTCTATCACTGTTTTTTTTTGTTTTATTTTGTTTTGTTTTGTTTTTTTGACCATCCTGAGGCTTATGGAGTTTCCAGGCCAGGGAGCCGATCCGAGCCACAGTTTCGACCTAAGCTGTAGCTGCAGCAATGCTGGATCCTTAATCTACTTTGCTGGACTGGGGATTGAACCTGTGTCCCAGCGCTCCCAAGATGCCACCAATCCTGTTGTGCCATAGCGAGAATTTCTTTTCTTTTTTTAAAGTCTTTTTAGGGCCGTGCCTGCAGCATATGGAAGATCCCAGACTAGGGGTCGAATCAGAGCTACACCTATCTGCCTACACCACAGCCACAGCAACACAGGATCTGAGTCACATCTGCTACCTACACCCAGCTCAAGGCAACACCGGATCCTTAACTCACTCCTCGAGGCCAGGGATCGAACCTGAGTCCTCATGGATTCTAGTCGGGTTTGTTAACTGCTGAGACACAGCAGGAACACTCACAGTGAGAATTTCTATCAGTGTTCTTTTTGATAAGCTGCTTCACTCATAGCAACAAATCATTTTATATCTTTTTTAAAAATCCTATAGAAAAAATGAAATACCAAAAAGATACCTGAATCTTGGGAAAGGGACCAGGACTTGGCAATCTTAACAAGCTCCACAGTGATTGTTTCATTTATTCTTTTGCAAGAGATTCTAAAATACGCATTGAAATTTTTTTTTTTTTCTTTTTATGGCTGGACCTGTAGCATATGGATGTTCCCAGGCTAGGGGTCAAATCGGAGCTTCAGCTGAGGCCTACACCACAGTCACAGCAACACCAGATTTGAGCCACACCTGTGACCTATACTGCAGCTTGTGGTAATGCTGAATCCTTAACCCACTGAGTGAGGCCAGGGATCAAACCGCATCCTCACAGAGACAATATTGGGCTCTTAACCTGCTGAGCCACAATGGATACTCCCACATAGAAATCTGAAAATCACTGGCACAGAGGTTAAGAACATGGGCTCTGGGGAGTTCCTGCTGTGGCGCAGTGGGTTAAGAATCTGATTGTAGCAGCTCGGGTTGCTGCAGAGGAGAGAGTTCCATCCCTGGCCTGGTCCAGTGGGTTAAAGGATCTAGTGTTGCCACAGCTGTGGCATAGGTCTCAGCTGTAGTTAGGATTCAATCCCTGGCCCAGGAACTTCCATAGGCCAAGACAGTAACCATTTAAAAAAAGGGGGGAGGGAAGCTCTGGGATCAGAAAGATGTTGAATTCTGGCTCTGTTACTTGCTTTGGGCAAATCTTTTAACTTTATAAGCCTCAGTTTACTCTTCTGTAAAATGGGACTAATAACAACCTTCCTCAGAGAGTTGTGTCCAGGCCACAGTACCTGGAATACAATGCATGCTCAATAAACTTTAGCCATGACTCGTATTTAAATAAACAGCTTGCAGCAAATGAAGATGGGAGAAGGTGATTCCCCTGGAGATCTGAAGGTAATAGCTGCCTCTCTGTTTTTTCTAGACCAACAACAGCCACGCCCTTTATTCTCTGGAGGTACAGCTTCTGAAGGTGCTCCCTGACTCCGTCAGTAATGACTCCACAGTGCTCAGTTTCAAGTGCATGTACCCTCTGGTGGTGAACGTCAGCCAGGCCCACCCTCACCCAGTGGTCTCCTTCCCGTGAGTTCTTTTCTGTCAGCTGCCTCTTGCCTCTAATTCAGGCAAAAGGAATCAACACCCTCAGGACGCTGGCCCCCCAAGCCCCCTCCACCAATCACAGGTACCTCTTAGATTGAAACTCAAAATATTAGTGGAAAAAAAAGACGCTGCTCTGAAGTAATGCATTATGGGTTGTCTATGTAAATTACCTTGAGTTTGGATGGCTTGGATGGCTTCAAGTGTCCTAGGGTCTGGGGATTGATGATGTGGTCCCTCACTTTTTAGGAGGTCCAGGAGGCAGGTTAGCAGATTTCCTCCTCCTCTCCCCTAGTTCTCTATGGCTCCCGGTGCTCAGTGACCTTGGGTACAAGGCAGAAGATGAGTGATAGTCCCTGCCTCTAGATTTTTGTGGTGAGAGTCTCATTTCTGTCCCTCTCCAGATATATCACCATCCATGTTCCCGGCACTGGGGACACCATTGTCATCCTGGCCATCTTCACGGACTCTGAGCTCTCATCTCCACTTGAAAACAGACCAGCTCCCCTTGGCAAGCCTCTCTATGTGGTCCTCAGAGCCACAAGCAGTGACCCAGACAGATTTGCCCTAGTGGCCAATGAGGTCTTTGCCAGCACCAACATCTCCAGGACTGGTGCTGCCAAGGCCATCTACTACTTTGTGAAGAAGAGGTAAGTATCTGCTGGGCCCTGGCAACCTCCTCTCAATGTCACCCTGGTTCTTGGACTATAGCTTGCACTGGGTGCATCTGTACCCATGAGCAAAGATCCTGTCATTCTTCTTCTCTGTATCCCTGGTACGTAAACAGTGGGAAAAAGTAAGTGATCCCAAGAAATGGCAAAAAGACAAAAAAAAAAAAAAAGTTCTCATTGTGGTGCAGTGGTTAACAAATCCAACTAGGAACCATGAGGTTGCGGGTTCGATCCCTGCCCTTGCTCAGTGGGTTAACCATCCAGCATTGCCGTGACCTGTGGTGTAGGTCACAAATGTGGCTCGGATCCCATGTTGCTGTGGCTCTGGCGTAGGCCGGTGGCTACAGCTCCAATTAGACCCCTAGCCTGGGAACCTCCATATGCCGCAGGAGCGGCCCAAGAAATGGCAAAAAGACAAAAAAAAAAAAAAGAAAGAAAGAAAAAGTAAGTGCTGGCTGGATGTTTGTTGAAAAAAATGCAAATATTATTATCATTCCCATTTTCCAGATAAGTAGATGAAGGCACAAGGAGATTAAGACCTGTCCAAGATTACATCCAATGACATTCATTCCTTTTATTCTTTCCTCAATTATTGAGGGCCTACAATGATAAAAGTAAAAATCAAGGCTATAATGGAAAAAATAAAAATCATTTTTAAATTAAAAAATAAATAAATAAATTCCCAATGTTAAAAAAAAAATCAAGGGAGTTCCCGTTGTGGAACAGCAGAAACGAATCCGATTAGTAGCCATGAGGATGCAGGTTTGATCCCTGGCCTCACTCAGTGGGTTAAGGATCTGGCATTGCCATGAGCTGTGGTGTAGGTCGCAGGAATGGCTTGGATCCTACATTGCTGTTGCTGTGTAGGGTAGCAGCTATAGCTCCGATTTGACCCCTAGCCCGAGAACTTCCATATGCCACAAGTGTGGCCCTAAAAAGCAAGACTAAAAAAAGTAAAAATCAAAACCAAAACTAACATTTCAGGGTGCTATACACTATGTAATATATTTGACATTTATTCCATGGTAGGCACTGTTCGAATCACTTCACATGTGTTAACTGACTTAAGCCTCACAACACACTGTATGACAGAGTTATATTTTCATTCCCACTTTATAGATGGAGAAACTTAGGCTAGTTCACACAACTGCTAAGTGGCAGACCTTGCTAACTGCTGGGCCAAGTCCTTACCCTCCACAGCTCAAGGTCTAGGGAAGGAGCTGGAGATCCTGCCTTCTGATTGTATTTCATTAACATTAACAGGTCTTCACAGAGCCCAGTGAATCACTCATTACCTCATTTATTCCTGAAAACAACCCTGTGAGGTATTATTTCCCCTACTTTAAAGATGAAGGTTCAGAGTTTAAATGGCTAGACCCAGGTGCTAGTCTACTCATGCTCTAGAGTCCAGGTTCTGAGGCACCACCAAATCCATCCTAGCATTCGGTTCTTCTTTGTCAGAAGGAAAGAGAACCTAGTGATTAAAGGTTTGGTTGGGGGGAGCCTGCGGCCAGATTGCTACCTGAAGAAACTTGGACAACTTACTTAACTTCTCGGAGTCTCGGTTTACTCATCTTTAAAAAAGAAAGGGACCATCAAGGGGGGAAACTAGAATGGATTTATTGATGGTGACCTTGAGTCCTGGAATAAAGATCCCAGGGTAAATAAATAAATAAATAAATAAATAAACAAAACAAAACAAAACTACATAGGCTTTGGGAAGTGCAAGAGAGATTTCAGAGAAGTGACTCCCTAATGCCCACAGGAGGTAGCATCTGTTTGGGCAGGTAACTTAGTGGGAAGATAATTTGCTGTCCCTTAGGGTTTTACATTGACTTCTCTTCCTGGAATCCTCAACTCCTTGATACACATATGGAAAATTCTCATCTCCTTAGTCTTTGCTAAAAAGTCACCATTTCAATGAAACCTACCCTGTCCATGCTATATGTGTGTGTGTGTGTGTGTGTGTATATATATATATACATATATATATATATATATTTTTTTTTTTTTCCACAGCCGAACCTACAGCATATGGAAGTTCCCAGGCTAGGGGTCAAATTGGAGCTGCAGCTGCAAGCTTATGCCACAGCTACAGCAACACAAGTTCCCAGCCGAATCTGCAACCCATACCCCAGCTCATCATAGTGCTGGATCCCTGACCCTCGACCCACTGAGCAAGGCCAGGGATTGAATCTGCATCCTCATGGATACTAGTCAGATTGGTTTCTGCTGCACCACAATGGGAACTCCCCCGTCATGCTCTTTAAAATTGCAACTGCCCTCCACTCATCCAACCTAGATCCCTATTTTTTCCTTCTATCTACTTATCACCCCCTACTCTATACTGTATTACATGAGATCATTTCCTTTTTCATTAAAGTTATTTGTTGTCTGTCTCCCCTCACCCACGAGCGAATAGGAGGTTTGGTCTGTTTTGTTCACTCATGTTCCCTAATTCTCCTAAACACCTAAAACAGAACTTATGCACAGTAAGAATTTCTTTCTGCCCATGGGCCAATTATATAAATATTACCAGTTATAATAAACAGGCTACATTTAGGTTATTGTTGCCTCAAAAAAACGTCACCATGACAATAGTGTGGACAATTCAGGCCACTGTCTCCAAATTCCTTAGCTCACAATTTTTTACATCTACCAGACTTTGTCACCAGTAACTAACATTTCCCTTTTAAGTGTGAAGCAGTTATTGCTAATAGAAGGTTCCTGATAAGCTATGCCCAGTTTCCTTTACTGAAAGCAGAAGACCTTAGAAAATAAATAAATAAATAAAAGGTCATCTTGCAGTAATTTACTACCAAAATAATATTAGTGAGGAGAGGAGAAGAAGAAAGGAAAAGACAGTGGGAGAGAAAAGATGTTTAAAAAAAAAAGAAGAGGAGTTCCCGTCGTGGCGCAGTGGTTAACGAATCCGACTAGGAACCATGAGGTTGCGGCTTCGGTCCCTGCCCTCGCTCAGCGGGTTAAGGATCCGGCGTTGCCGTGAGCTGTGGTGTAGGTTGCAGACGCGGCTCGGATCCCGCGTTGCTGTGGCTCTGGCGTAGGCCGGTGGCTACAGCTCCGATTCAACCCCTAGCCTGGGAACCTCCATATGCCGCGGGAGCGGCCCAATAAATAGCAACAACAAAAGACAAAAAAAAAAAAAAAAAAAAGAAGAAGAAAGAAAAAAGGAAAGGGGAGGAGTGCAAAAGAACCACCTTCTTCCTACGATTGATGTGAGGATGAAGTGAAATAATGCATGTAAGTTCTCAGTAAGAGACCGAGCATCTATATCCACACAGGAAAAGCAAAAACGGGGAAATCAATATTTTTCGGGGGTCCTAACAGTGGGTGATGCTGCCTCTCCCCGCAGCTGCCCAGTCAGCAACCTGCTGCTCAGAGGCGTGCAGGCCAACGGGGCCGCTCTGGAGGTGAAGCTCGCCTTCAACTTGTTCCGCTTCTCGACCAGCGATACGGTCTACCTACACGGCCGAGTGACCCTGTGTGACAAGCGGGCGGGACGTCAGTGTCAGCCGGTGAGTGGACAGCCCTAGGCGCTCCCGGCAGTCGCTGCGGCTTCAGTCCGCCGCAGCTCGGGTAGAAAGCTGGGGAGCCCGACCCGGGCTATTCTGGCACCCTAGGGGGCGGGGCTAAGGCGGGGCCTAGAGGACGGCGGTGCTGGGGATTGGCCTATCCTTCCGGGGGCGGGGCCGAGGGCGAGGCCGAGGGGCTTGAGGACTGTCCCTCAATTCGTGCAGGATTTTAGGGAACTTAGTGGGGATCCTTGGGGGTCTCAGGCAAAGGCCCGTCCAGGCTGGGGCGGGGGGGGGGGGGAAAGACCTCGCTACTTTTCTGCTGTGTCGCCACAGACCTGTAGTCAGAAGAGTCCACCTAAGAGTCGAACCTGGAAGATCCCAGCTCGGGAGGGCCTGGAGAGCGGCGCCGGCTGGATGGTATTCGGGCCCATCCGATTAGGTGGTAATGAGATCATTTGGGGGCCTCCTTGACCCCTCCTCCAGATCCCCCCACTTAATCTGATCTAAGACGCTGAGCCCCCTCCTATCTACATGTCCTCAGACTTTCCTCAATTTAGGTCCATATCTTCCCAAGCCCATATCTTCCTCCGTTCCTTTTTTTCTCTGCTGTGGTCTCCTCCTCTCACCCAATCTGGTCCTGTTCTCACTCATTACATTTCTCTCCTCTCCCATTCTCGTCTTTTCTATCACACCAGGTCACTCTTCTCCCAGTCTGTTTGTCCTTTGTGCCAGCTTGCTTTTATAAATCTTCCTTGCTGGTCTCAAACCATCTCTTTTTCTATTCCGTGACAATCTTCCAAAGCTCTGACCCTCAGGAAAAAGCCTGCCTTCTTAGTAAGTCTATTCTTAATTAAAGGCAGAAGGTTTGTCATCACACTCTTCTGAGTTCCTATTTCAGTCTTGAAATGATGGTAGTCTGCTGGTCTTGTGCTTAAGCTTAATCTTTCTTTCTTCCTCTGTGATTTCAGAGCCCAGTGCCTCCAGCAGCAGGAGTTCGACAGGTTCGTGCACAGAGATTGCTGTGATGGAATTCTGATGTTTGCCTCAGGGTCTAGGGGTGCACACTGGCTTCTGGCAGGTGGTAGTCTTGGATCTTGTCTCTGCTCAACAATATGTGTCCTGGGAGAAGTCAGTTACCCTAGGTCTGAGCTTCCTCTGCAGTACATTGCAGAGTTGTCCTTGTGGCATTGTTGGTGGTCACAGAGTTTTATCCCTCATCAGAACCTGAGACTACCCAGAAATGATTTAGAGTAGGGGTTGAAATGTCAAGTTACGAAGCCAGACAGGTAACAACAAGTGAGGGGGATAGAGGAGGGTCCACACTGAATGAGAGAGTTCACCTCTGTATTTCCATCCACCTCACCCACAATCTAAAAGAGGATTTGGCACAAAGTCCTGGAAAGCTTTGTTGAAAGAATGCATGAATGATTTACTAAATAATCCCCAAAGTGGAATATCTAAGCTTAAAAAGTTTCCTAGGCTCTCAAATCCACCTAATCCTGCTTCATGATCATTTCTTTCTTTCCTGCAGGATCCTGGATGGCTGTCTTTCTTCTGATGGTGATAGGTTGGATGCTAGGATAAAATCCTGCCCAGACACCTTCCCCAACTCTATCTAGCCCTTAGCCTTTAGTTTAGTTGCCTGATGCAAGGGTGGGGTAGAGGAAGATTTAGGGAGAGGCAAATAGTCTGTTTTCTTGTTATGGACCAGAGAGGTTGGGGTGAAGATGGAATCCGTATGTGACCCAACTACCATCTGGTAAGGAGTGTGGCCACTGAGCATTGGGCAGGGCTTCCTCATCCCACCTTCCCTTCCTATCCCTGGAACTCTTCCAAACAGGGCAGAGGGAATGACTAATAAACAGCAAATTTTCCTACTTTGTCTGACTCCTCTTCTGTGTTATTGGACCACAAAGTTTCAAGGCTTTATGGATAATGGGCTGTGTGTGTGTGTGTGTGTCTATACATGTGAGAGGTCACTTAAGAGTTTGACCAGATGATCTCTGCTTCAACATGGGGACTCTTATGACTCGTTCTGGGGTAATAAGTTCCTGGGCCTTGGCCAGCTGGTTCCAAGTCTCCCTTCTTTTTCTTTTTCTCTCTTTTCTTCCTCTCTCCCCTTCCCCTCCCCTTTTCATGGCTGCACATGCAGCATATGGAAGTTCCCCAGCTAGGGGTCAAATCAGAGCTGCAGCTGCCAGCTGATGCCACAGCTTGGAACAAGATCTTAATTCTCTGCTCAGAAATGAACCCGGGCAGCCTGGTTGAAAACCAGGAACCCTAGCCACTAGACCAACTAGAGGCTGAAAGCAGAATTGCCCTGATTCTTGCCCCCTGTTGTAACCAAGAATGTTTCAAGGAGGCAAAGACAGTAAAAACAGGTATAAAATTTATTCTTAGAGACACAGTACATGTGGAAGAGAACATGGAGAAGTAGTTTATTTAAGACGGAAGCAAGGCAGGAGTTCCCGTTGTGGCTCAGTGGTTAACGAATCCGACTAGGAACCACGAGATTGCGGGTTGGATCCCTGGCCTCACTCAGTGGGTTAAGGATCCAGCGTTGCTGTGAGCCGTGGTGTAGGTCGCAGACACACCTCTGATCCCGCACTGCTGTGACTCTGGCCTAGGCTGGTGGCTACAGCTCCTATTGGACCCCTGCCTAGGAACTTCCATATGCTGTATTTGCAGCCCAAGAAAAGGCCAAAAAAAAAAAAAGACAAGACAGAAGCAAGGCAGTAATACATAGGCAAAAAGAGGAGCATGGGTGCGGAAGTCCTCCTCAGTGGGGACTGTGCCAGAGAGGTGATTTAATTTTTTTTTTTTTTAGGGCCTCACCCGCGGCACATGGAGGTTCCCAGGCTAGGGGTCAAATCAGAGCTGTAGTTGCTGGCCTACACCACAGGTCATGGTGACACCGGACCCTTAACCCACTAATCGAGGCCAGGGATAGAAGCCACAACATCATGGTTCCTAGTTGGATTTGTTTCTGCTTTGCCATGACGGGAACTCACCAATTATCTTGTTTTATTTTTCACATTTAACTGCTTCCCCTTATCTCCCGACCTCCCGTGTGTCTGTGTGTGTGTGTGCACACCTTTTGGCCAAGATGGATTCCAGAGCAAAGGTTTCTGGGATGGTATCACACCTGGTGCCCCTTCCCTTTTTGACCCCTGAGTCTTACTGTGCATGTGTAATTGGGAAGGTCTTGACCCCAGAAGTGATTGAAGTGATCACCTTATCATTTACTCCAGCAGAAGTCAGCTCCTGCCATTAACTTTTTCCTTGAGGTGTCAAAGCAAAGCCCAACTTACTCAGCCTAACAAGTCCCAGCTGTTCTCAGCCCAGGGGGCCCATCCACCTCCTACCTCAATGTCAAATGATAGTTCCATTTATATATTTTATTAAAATGCACCAAAATCTTTTAAAATAATAAAGTAACTGAAGATCAAAGATGACCTCATAATGAAAAATTGTGAATAGTCTCTGAAATTAGCGCCCAAAGTCTTTGATAAAATATAAATGAGGAGTCATTCACAAGTGAAAATTGATACTGAGACCAGGACCTGGGACCTAGGTCCATTTGCTGCAGTGGCTGTGATGCTTGCATCTAGACAAACATCTCCTGGAGCAACAAAATACAAAGAAACTATAAGGGACTAAAAATAACTGCATGCATGGGAAGTTGAGGCAAATCATGGGCAAGAAGATACAAAAAAACTAAAAACCCAACTGCCACTTCTAAAGAGCTGAGAGCAAAAGCAGGGCATCGGGAGCAGAAGCAGGGTACTATATATGCCCCTAGCACACACCACCACCAAAGAGGAGGCAGATCACCTAAGCCACCCCTCTGGCCCGACCCCTGGACCACCCCTACTCTCACACCATATAAGGAAGCAGCTGGCGGTGCCTAACGCCCACAAAGAGAGAGCAAGCAAGGAAAATTACTGTTTTTAGGGCCACACCTACAGCATATGGAAGCTCCTATGAGTCGAATTGGAGCTACAGCTGCTGGCCTACGCCACAGCCACAGCAACTTGGAATCCGAACTGTTCTGTGACCTACACCACAGCTCAAGGCAACACCAGATGCTTAACCCACTGAGCAAAGCCAGGGATCCAACCTGGGTCTGCCTGGATACCTGTCGAATTTGTTACCACTAAGCCACAAGGGGAACTCCCCAGTAAAAACTTGCCTGATTTTTCCTGTCTGGCCTCAGCAATTTCCATTGATTAAGAAGGCCAAGGGCCCTGGACAAAGAGTAACAGTACTATAATATGATAATGGAGTTATTTTTAAAATATAGCTACCCATTGGAGAAAGCTGTACAAACATACTGTTTGCCAATTATAAATTTAAATCTCAGCACTTCTAGTTTCCAGTCTGGTTTCTCTTGCATTCTCCACATCAGCTCTTCCCCATTCTTCTCAGTCCTCTAAACACCCCTGTTCCCTCCCTCCTTATAGAAGCTTATCACCAAAGAAATAGAAGCCATTAAGTGGCTGTTCCCACAACCCACCAAGCCTACTTCCTACCCTCCAGTCCACTGTTACTTGTTCTGTAGTCCCAATAAATCCTTGCCTGAATTTCTTTTCTTTTTCGTATTTTTTAGGGGCACACCCATGGCATATGGAGGTCCCCAGGCTAGGGACCTAATCTGAGCTGTAGCAGCCTGCCTATGCCTCAGCCACGTGGGACAGCCACGTGGGATCTGAGCCGGGTTGGTGACCTATACCACAGCTTATGGCAATGCTGGATTCTTAACCCAATGAGCGAGGCCAGGGATCGAACCAAGTCCTTATGGATGCTAGCTGGGTGTGTTAACCACTGAGCCACTACGGGAACTCCCCAATCCTTGCCCGAATTATGTATCTGGCCTTTTTTTTTTTTTGTCTTTTGTTGTTGTTGTTGTTGTTGTTGTTGTTGCTATTTCTTGGGCTGCTCCTGCGGCATATGGAGGTTCCCAGGCTAGGGGTCGAATCGGAGCTGTAGCCACCGGCCTGCGCCAGAGCCACAGCAACGTGGGATCCGAGACGCGTCTGCAACCTACACCACAGCTCACGGCAACGCCGGATCGTTAACCCACTGAGCAAGGGCAGGGACCGAACCCGCAACCTCATGGTTCCTAGTCGGATTCGTTAACCACTGCGCCACGACGGGAACTCCTATCTGGTCTCTTTATCAATTTCTATGGAGTCCAAGAACCCTGGTCAGTAACAATTATAGTTACCATGTTTTATCATACAACTTTTTAGTTTTTAAAATTATAGTTGATTTACAATGTTGTGTCAATTTCTCCTGTACAGCAAACCAACCCAGTCATATATATATACATACATTTCTTTTCTTATATCCACACAACTTGTTAATGCCTCTCCCTTCCAAGTCAGGTTTCCAGATATCTTGAATTTTACTATACTTTGGCTGACGTCTTGGTCCCTTTTAAATAATTTCAGCTGATTCTTCAAGTATATATTAATGCAAATAAACGTAGTTCCTTTTCCTAGGGACCAAGTTTGAGTAGGGAGGCAAGATCGATCCCTTACCCTTCAACCTGAGTCCTGGTCACAGACTGACCACTGACTTTATAACCCAGACCAAGTTCCGACCCTGACAACTGACCCTGGCTACACTCTAACTTCTGGTCACGACGCGACGCCCTGCTTCAAGTGGGAGTGGTGGGGAATGGGAGGAAGGTGGACAGGTTAGGTATCCTGGAATTATCTGCGCTGGCTTCCAACTTGTTCCGCACCAGGCCCAAACAGCCACTTTAAGCTCAGGTGACCAGGGATCGGCCCACAGGATAGACCCGCCAAGGGGGAGAGACTGCAGAGAGCTGCGCCGAGGTCATGCGCAGAGAGAACCGTCGGTTCTCAGCGCCGAGGGCGGCGTGCAGGGGCGGGACACCCGCGCGGCCCGACTTCTGATTGGCTGCAGGAGGGCAGAAAGGGGCGGGGCCAGGACGGCGCGCGCTCTGAGGCGCGCGGCCTGGCGGGTGGGTAACGGCCGTTACCCGAACTGAGGGACCGAAGCGCCGCCCGCGGCTGACGTGGTGGCCGCAGTTGGCGTCCCTGAGTGAGGGATTTCGCCGCCCGCTTTCAGGCCCACGTAAGTCCTCCTCCCCTCGGGGGCCCGGTCGGACTGACAGACCCTGTCCCAGCCTTGGAGAGCCCAGGCGGAGCCTCAGGCGCGCTCGACCTGCCTCGGTGAGGGGCCGCGGCGGAACGCAGCGCATGCGCAGGGCGGCTGTGCCGTCCCTCTCGGGTTGCTCACTGCCCCGGCTTTTTGAAATAATGCCCCCACCCCACCCCACGCCTCTTCAGGTCTCTGTCGCCTCCGCCCTCATCGCCTTGCCCCTTTTCACACACTCCACAGTAATCGCGGGACGTCTGTAAGGACAGGCCCTGTGCCCGCTCGCCGGGGTACGGCGGTACCAAGTTCCTTACCCTACGGGAGCGCACAGTCCCGGGAGAGGAGTAGGCGTCCGGCGGGTGGTTGCTCGGCCAGCACTGTCAATAGAGCAGGTGGAGCAGTACCCGGGCGCGGAGGAAGTGAAGTTGGAGCCGAGATTTGGAGAATGAATAGAGAAGGAAGGTCGGGGGACAGAGAGCGGTTGCAGGCGCTAGGCTGGAGTTTCTCAGCCCGCGCGACTTTGCCCCCCACAGGGTATTTAAGTGTCTGGAGACACTTTTAGCCCTCACTTCTCGAGGTTTACTCCTGGCATCTGGTGGGTAGAGGCCGGGAAAGCTGCTAAACGGCCTGCGGTGTACGGGACAGCCCCACAAGGAAGACTTAGCCTAGCTCCGATGTCGGTAGCACGGAGATTGAGGAAGCCTGCTATAGACAGGGAGGTTCTCTGCATGCACACAAAGTGTAGTAAAAATTGTTTCTGCAGTAGAGGGTGTTCAGCACTTATTTCATCACAGTAACACGGGGCTGGGGGAATCAGAACCTGTTTGTCTTTTATACCCATCTGCTTCCACCACATGGCACAGAGCCAGGCAGATTGGAGGCACTCAGTGAATTTTGGTTGGTGAATTGAATACTGTGTGCTAGGAAGAGAGGAGGAGTAGTACAAGGACCATTAAGATAACCATGCCTCATTACTTACCTTTAGGCCTTGTCTGTTTTGTAATGATCAGTGGTGTTAAGTGTCTCGAGACCAGTTCTTTGTAAAGGCAACCTCTTAGCAAGGATCTGGCTTCTCTTTCTTTAGGTCTGGTTTAATGAATGATCAAGGCGATGAAAAGAGTGTGATGGTGTGAGATTCTTAATGTGTCTATGTCAGCTGTTTGTGTGTCTTTTGAAATCCTCTCCTGTCTTGATGTGGTCCTAGCAACAGCTGCCAAGTGTGTTCCCCACCAAGATTGTAATTCTTCAAGGGGGGAAATACTTGTCAAAGTCTAATTCTTGGATAGCAACTTGAAAAGTAGAGCCTGGGTGGTGACCAAGGGGAAAGTGAAGAAATTTTATGAACTGTCCCCCCCCCACTTCTAACTGTTTTGGGACATGCAGCTGTGGCTAAATCTGAGGTAGAAACTACAGCTTGTGGTGCCCTAGTAATTTCTTTTATTTGTTACACACAGAACGCTGATAGGATTCCTATAGCTTTAGAGCACAGTCCTGGCTTTGAAACCTCTTCCCAACTGTACACCCTTCACTTCTTTATTTTCTTTCTTTTCTTTGTTTGTTTGTTTGTTTGTTTTTTGCTTTTTAGGGCTGCATCCGTAGCATATGGAGGTTCCCAGGCTAGGGGTTGAATCAGAGCTACAGTTGCCGGTCTTTGCCACAGCAACATCAAATCTGAGCCATGTGTGCGACCTACACCACAGCTCATGGCAGTGCTGGATCCTTAACCCACTGAGTGAGGCCAGGGATTGAACCTGCAACCTCATGGTTCCCAGTTGGATTCGTTTCCACTGTGCCAGGACAGGAACTCCTATTTTCTCATCCATAAAATGAGGATAGTAATAGTAACTACCTCATAGGTTTGACGTGAGCATTAAACATAAGACATACTATAGACTCTTTAGTGCAGTACTTGATGGGTAGTAAGGACAGGCATACCTCAGAGATGCTGTGGGTAGGGTTCCAGACCACAGCAATAAAACAAGTCAGATTTTTTTGTTTCCCAGTGCATGTAAAAGTTATGTTTATACTATCGAGTATTAAGTATATGATAGCATTATGTCTTTTTTAAATGTACGCAGCTTAATTTAAAAATACTTTATTGCTCCTAACCATCATCTGAGTCTTCAGTGATTTGTAATCTTTTTGCTAGTGGAGGATCCTGCCTTGGTGTTGATGGCCGATGACTTAACAGGGTGGTGGTTGCTAACGGTTGGGGTGGTAGTTGCTGAAGGTTGGGGTGGCTGTGGCAGTTTCTTAAAATAAAACAATAATGAAGTTTGCTGCATCAGTTGACCTTCCTTTTAGGAATGATTTTTCTGTAAAATGCAATGCTGTTTATAGCATTTTCCCCATAGTGAAACTTCTTTTAAAATTGGAATCAATCTTTTCAAACCCTGCTGCTCTATCAACTAAGTTTAGGTAATAATCTAAATTCTTGGAGTTCCCGTCGTGGCGCAGTGGTTAACGAATCTGACTAGGAACCATGAGATTGCGGGTTCGGTCCCTGCCCTTGCTCAGTGGGTTAACGATCCGGCGTTGCCGTGAGCTGTGGTGTAGGTTGCAGACACGGCTCGGATCCCGCATTGCTGTGGTTCTGGCGTAGGCCGGTGGCTACAGCTCCGATTCAACCCCTAGCCTGGGAACCTCCATATGCCGCGGGAGCGGCCCAAGAAATAGCAAAAAGACAAAAAATAAATAAATAAATAAATAAATTCTTTGTTGTCATTTTGAGAGTCTTGACAGGATCTTCACCAGAGGTAGTTTTCCATCTCAAGCCACTTTCTTTGCTCATCCATAAGAAGCAACTCTTCATCTATTAAAGTTTTATCATGAGATTGTAGCAATTCAGTCACATCTTAAAGGCTCCACCTGTATTTCTTTTGCTTTTTCCACCATGTCTGTACAAACATGAAGATCACAGATCACCGAAGCAGACATAATAGTGATGAAAAAGCTTGCAATATTACAAGAATTACCAAAATGTGACATAGATACAACATGGGCAAATGCTGTAGGAAAAAATGACACCCATAAACTTGCTCTAGGCAGGGTTGCCTCAGGTCTTCAGTTTGGGGGAAAAAAAAAAAGGCATTACCTGTGAAGTGCAATAAAAATATGCTTGGAGTTCCCCTCATGGCGCAGTGGAAACAGATCCAACTAGGAACCATGAGGTTGCAAGTTCGATCCCTGGCCTTGCTCAGTGGGTTAAGGATCCGGTGTTGCCATGAGCTGTTGTGTAAGTTGCAGACACGGCTGGGATCTGATATTGCTGTGGCTGTGGCGTAGGCCGGCAGCTGTCGCTCCGATTGGACCCCTAGCCTGGGAACCTCCATATGCCTCAGGCGCAGCCCTAAAAAGCAAAAAAAAAAAAGAAAAAGGGAAAAAGAAAAATATTTATGCTTGTACTGAATACATGTTAAATTTGTTGAATGAAGGAATAGTTCTCTAGTTTAAAGGGCTTTGAAAATAGAAACTATCAAAGTTGGGTGCTTTTTCTTCTGTATGCCTCCATTGGTTCCTACTTTTCTTGGCTGTATAATTGGTTATTTGTGTTACTTCTTATGTATTCGTTTCTCTCACTTTTGCCTCAAGAAATCTGTCTCCTTCAGATGGTCCTAATAATTTCCATCAGTAGCCCATCTCCTTCTGAACTTAAGTAAGAAGTTAAGAATTATTTATCTTGTACTGTTACAAGGAGTTTTTTTTTTTTTAATTGCAATATAATTCTCATACCATAAAATTCAGTTGTACGTGTGTACAATTCAGAGGTTTTAGTATATTCACAAGCTTGTGCACCATCATCATTATCTAACCTCAGAACATTTTGATCACCCTGGTAAGAAACCTCATACTATTAGCAATTGCTCCCCATTCCTCCCCCTTAATCCCTGGCAATCACTAATCTGCCGTCTCTATGGACTTGCCAATTCTAGATATTTCATATAAATGGAATCATACAATGTGGCCTTTTGTGTTTATTTTCCTTCCCTTAGTATAATGTTTTCAGTGTTCATCCATATCGTAGCAGGTATCAGTAGTTCATTCTTTTTGTTGCCTAATAATATTCCATTGTGTGGATATAGCACAATTTATTTATCTATCAGCTAATGGACATTCAAGTTCTTTCTACTTTTTGGCTGTATATAAATAATGCTGCTATGAATATTCATGTACAAGATTTTGTGTTGACATGTTTTTATTTCTCTTGGATGCATACCTAGGAGTGGAATTACTGAGTCATAGGGTAACTCCATGTCTAACTGAGAGTTCTTTCTCATCCCATTTTCAACTCCTCTGAATTGGAAAGGTCTCAGAATCCGGTGGGCCTACTAGTTTGTTATATATTAAAGAAGGGTGAAAAAAAGTGTTTTGATGTTAACTGTTTGATATCACTAGTAGGTAGGTAATCCTTCTGTATCACCATTAAAACACTAAGTGGAAGCTTTTTTTTTTTTTTTTTTTTTTTTAACCTGAACAAAGTTTCTCTTACCCAGTATGTGGAGACCTGGGGTTTCAGGGGATGGTACAATTTCTGTTGTAGAAGTAGTGAATTAGGGTTTGGGTTGTTGTTACCAAAAGAAAACTATAGAGGTCAGTAAAGCACATTAGGGACACAGTGCCATAGAGTTTGTGTCCGTGTCCCGTTCCCCCGCCCCAGGCCCCGGGCCAGGCCCACCAAAGTTAAATTTCACCTGTAAGAGTTGGGTTCTGTTGATAGGGTTTGTCCCAAACTCTTTTGGGGCACTCAAAAATGCAGTTTCTAAATTCATATTTTATCTTCCAGGGACTGTACTGTATGACTTTTTATTAATATAAACTGCCAAGTATAGGAGATCCTGCTATAGCCACAACAGGATTGGTAGCCTCTTGGGAGCACTGGAACTCAGGTTCAGTCCCTGCCCGGCACAGTGGATTAAGGATCTGGCATTGCTGCAGCTGTGCCTTAGGTGGCTACTGTGGCTTAGATCTGATCCCTGGCCCAAGAGCTCCATATGCTGTGGGCAGCCAAAAGTGAGGGGGGGGGGGGGGGAGCCACCCTGTCATGTATAATAAAAACATTAATTAAGCACTTAGTTGTGTCAGGCACCATTTTAAGTTAATTCTAAATGAATTAAAGTGGAGAGTTCCCACAGTGGTGCAGTGGGTTAATGGTCCAGCTTGTCTCTTTGGAGGCACTCTTTGATCTCATCTGGTACTGCAGAAGCTATGGTGTAGGTAGGTCACAGCTCCAGCTTAGCCTTGATCCCTGCCTGAGAATTTCCATAGGCTGTGGGAGCAGCCGAAAAAGGAAAAAAAAAAATTTGTAATGAATTAGGTCATGTTTTTATCCTTATTTCTATAGGAAGTAACTGAGGCACAGAGATATTAAGAAATTTGCCCAAAGTTACATAGCTAACACATTGCTAAGTCAGACTTTAAACCCGAACTATCTGACTAAGAGTTAATACTCTGGTCTACTACTGTGTACTGCCTCTCAAATACTATGCCTATCCAAGGTATTATTATTATTTGCAGTTAATGGTTACATTTAAAGCTTTTGTTTATACATGTAGTAATCAGACTTCTGCTAAATTCTCGGAACCTACCATTATAGTAAATTTAAATTTATTTTTTTGGCCACACCTATGGCATGGGAAAGTTTCTGGGCCAGGGATGGAACCTATGCCACGGCAGTGACCTGGGCCACAGCAGTGACAGTGACAACACCAGATCTTTAACCTGCTGAACCTCTAGGAAACTTCCAAGTGTAACTATAAGTGTTTTAAGGAATGGGGAAATGGGAAGAAAACCTCATGTTCCCAGCTGAGGATTGGGGTTCTGCTTATGACCAAGAATTCTGTCCATCTTTATACATCATATGACTAACTTTCATTACTGGAGAAACTTGGCAATTCATTTTATGTTAATCATAATTGAAGCTATAAAACTTCACTATTAGTTTGTCTATTTAGTTTTTTTCTACTCCACCTTCCATCCTGTTCCAGTGGATGGGAAGACCCATGACAATGTATGTTAATTAAAAGTAACATTTTTATTTTTTTGCAAGAGTCAGAGGGGTTCTAGGCTCAGTATTGGGAATCCCTATTTGATTCTAGGATTTCTCTTCTTTATTTTTTATTTTTAATTTTTTTTAGGTTTTTTCTTCTTGCTTTAGGAAGAGAAGTAGAGTGGAATATTGAGAGTTGCTTTGCCTCAAAAAATATCCTTAGGAGTAGAGTAAAACATATAGAAGTATACTTGAATACTCTATGTTTTTGACAGTTTCAGTTGAATGGGAATGAGTTACAGGGAATTAAAGATAGTGGAGAGATCTGACTTGTTCCTTCATTCCACAGCTAGCTCCAATAACCGTGTTGATGACCATGCAGGATAAATACCCAAGTGAGAGGATCTCTCATGCCACATCACCAGGTGAGTAGTCAGTTTTCTGGATTAAATTCTGACCTTTGTTATTTTATTTATTTATTTTTAAAGAGGATCTGATTTTTTTAATGAACTTTATTGCATTTTTGTAGTTGTACAATGATCATCACAAATGTGCAGAAGCCTTTTTTTTTTTTTTGGTCTTTTTAGGTCCACACCCCGGCATATGGAGGTTCCCGGGCTAGGGGTCGAATTGGAGCCACAGCAGCACCAGATCCAAGCCACGTCTGTGACCTACACCACAGCTCATGGCAGTGCTGGATCCTTAACCCACTGAGTGAGGCCAGGGATCAAACCTGCGCCCTCATGGATGCTAGTCAAATTCAGTTCCACTGAGCCGCAACGGAAACTCCCTTTGTTATAACAGACATTTCCTTTAAAGAACATACTGAGCAACAAGCATTCACTGAAATGCTGGTACTCAGAGAACAAAAATGACATGATGCTACATTGAATAGCAAAATGGGTCTTTCTCAGAGGACACTGAATAGTAAAATAGGTCTCTGAAAGAACAACTATTTATCTCTGGTCCTATATGGCTTCCAACAAGACATGTGATTGATTGGGAGTAGAGGACACATAAAGGATTGTAACAGAATGGCTTTGGAACATAGTTCCATTTGAAATCAGAAAAACACAGCATAAATTACTGTGTTGTATGTTGTCTTTGTAGTCCTGTGGGTGGATCAGTCATCTGCTAGCCCACAAAGATTGAAATTCTTCTTGGATGCCAACGGTCTCACTTGTGTTGTCACTAGAGACTCAGGAATTTATCTCTAGAACAAATTTACAAAATTTTGAAATCTCAGTAGATAGCCTAAGTTGACATGTGAAAAGTGTGTATATACTTCTAATATATATATATATTAAAACATAATACACATACTCAATAAACAATACTAAGTAGAGATGGTATATTCAGATAGGAAGTAGCATTTTAGAAAAATAACTTTTGAATTCTGGGGCATTTCTGAAGAAAGGGGTATATTTTAGTGAACTAATGGTATGTTTTCTTTAACTTTAAAAATCCTTCAGAGGTGCGTCATAGCAGACTTTTGGTAGATATGTTACATTCTCCTAAGCATGTTCCCTTGCATATAATGAGCACTTTGAAAAGCATTTGAGGAGTTCCCATTGTGGCTTAGTGGAAATGAACCCAACTGATATCCTTGAGGATGCAGGTTTGATCTATGACCCTGCTCAGTGGGTTAAGGATCCAGCATTGCCATGAGCTGTGGTATAGGTCACAGACATGGCTTGGACCTGGTGTTGCTGTGGCTGTGGTATAAGCCTGTAGCTGTAGCTAAGATTTGACCCCAGCCAGGGAGCTTCCATATGCTGCACCTGCGGCCCTAAACAAAAAAAATTGAAACAGTAAGCACTTCAGAAGGCAATTCAGGATTCATTCAGCAAGTATTTATTGAACATCATCTATGTGCCATGCACTATCTTGGAACTGAACTGGACAATTTCTTACGACAGTTATGTGTATAGTGCAAATTTTTGGAATACAGCAATCCCTAACAAAGCCTATTCTTTTCTCGTGGCTTTGTTTTCAGTAGTCTTTCATTTGATTAATAATTGTCTTAGTATTTGATAAGAATGCTTCTGATAGGACATGGGATATAACACAAAAAAGTGTCAGCTTTCAAACCTGAATTTTTTTTTTCTTGTCTTTTTAGGGTCGTACCCACGGCATATGGAGGTTCCTAGGCTAGGGGTCAAATTGGAGCTGCAGCTGCTGGCCTACACCATAGCCACAGCAACACCAGATCCAAGCCATGTCTGTGAACTACACCACAGCTCATGGCAACGCTGGATCCTTAACCCACTGAGCGAGGCCAAGGATCAAACCTGCATCCTCATGGATGCTAGTCAGATTCTTTTCCACTGAGCCATGATGGAAACTTCACACTTGAATTTTGAAGTAATCCTAAGTCTATAACTATTCCAAAACATATTTTTACTATTTATTTATTGTCTTTTTGCCATTTCTTGGGCCGCTCCCGCGGCATATGGAGGTTCCCAGGCTAGGGGTCGAATCAGAGCTGTAGCCACCTGCCTACCCCAGAGCCACAGCAACACAGGATTGGAGCTGCATCTGCAACTTATACCACAGCTTATGGCAACGCCGGATCCTTAACCCACTGAGAAGGCCAGGGATGGAACCCGAAACCTCATGGTTCCTAGTTGGATTCATTAACCACTGAGCTACGACAGGAACTCCTATTTTTACTTTTTAAAGCAGATTTCTCTTTCTCTCTTTCTCTCTTTTTTTTTTTTCTTTTTTGGCCGACCCATGGCACATGGAGTTCTTGAGCCAGGGATTAGATCTGAGCCACAGTTGCAACCTAAGCGACAGCTGTGGCAACACTAGATCTTTAACACGCTGTGCTGGGCTGGGAATTGATCCTGTGTCCCAGCGCTCCCAAGACACCAGCAATCTCATTGCACCACAGTGAGGACTACAGCAAATATCTCTTTTAAAATTGTTTATGGAGTGAGTAAATAGAAAAGTAGCAGTAGTGAAGAATGGAAGATTAGTGGTAGAAACAGGGAGTGGTTTCCAGTAGGAGGCCAGGAACATAATAATAGAGGCTCTCAATCGATTTTCACTGTTTCAAAAGACCTGATAAGTTGTATACTGACTAGAGAGGTAGTGCCATGTAGAGTCACCAAGAGGTCAAATTTCTTTGTTTATGGCTAGAATTATGTTAATTTAGTATCATAACACTGGCTAATCTTATGATGATCAGAACCTCTGATTTGGGGCTATGTTTTTTAATTAAAGATTGTTACAGATTACTGTTTGTATATAGATGCTTTCACAAGAAAGTCCACTGAGACTCAAAGAATAAAAGAAGTTCTGAGGGAAAGTGTGGTTGTCTTAAATAGAAAACAGAAGTAAGGGTAGCAGAAAAAAAGAAAGAAGCAAAAGTAGAAGGCAGTAGGTTCAAAAGATGGGAGAAGCATTAAATTCAGAAGAAGGGAGGGAATAAGGTGATCTGTCTTTAAATATCATTTGCTTCCCACTAGATCATAGTCTATAGAACTGTGTTTTCTCAAGTCTGATACTTTAATGGATAAGTAGCTGACATTACCTGTTTATTTGTATACATGGATCATCAGATGAAGTTTAGAAAAATTATAGTGGATTTTCAAAAATAATTTGAATTTAAATCTTTGCTAGTTTGTTAGTAAGTCAAGTATTTATCGAACACTTCCTACCTACCAGCCCTCGAATGGCAAGCTGATCAAGTCAAATAAATCTCATTAATCTTATTTCATCTTAACTGCTTAGAAAATTTAGTAGCTTTTTGTGTATGTATGCCCTTGCTCCTCAAAACTCTTCAGATTAACTTATAAGACTCACCTTGATCTGGATTTACTCTGCCCACAAGGGTACCCTGATTCAGTCAAGCAATGGTTTCAATATGGGACTAGATTGCCTCTTATCCTGCAGAGCATTTGGAAACATACAGGAGGGTATTTTCAGGTTTCACAGTGCTGGTGGGATGGAGTGAGGGCTGCTCACTGGCACTTAGTGAGTAGGGAGGGACTAGGGATGCTAAAGCATCCTGTAGTATATAGAAGTATATAGATGCACATTGAAGAATTGTTGTATCCAGAATGTCAAAAGCACTTGTTGAGAAACGTGTAAGAGGAGAGAATGTGGGTATTGGAATCAGAACAACCTGGGTTCAGACTTCCTTTATGGAACTATGGGTTAAGGATCCAGCATTGCCACTGCAGTGGCCTAGATTTGATCCCTGGCCTGGGAACTTCCACATGCTGTGGGCGTGGCCAAAACAAAAAAAATATTCTGGGTTCGAATCTCAGCCCTTATCCTCTGTAAAACAGGGATGATAAGTAGATAGATGAGATCATGTTTTGTAAAGTGCTGTGGCTTCTAGATATCCAAGAACAGAGCTGCTGTCAACTATTACTGTCTAATTACCCCTGGATTCTTGGTCTTATTTCTGTCCTTGAGCATTGTTACCTCTTATGCTATTTCCATTTAAAATTAATTCAGAGTAGCTGAAATAGGCACAGGAGAAAGAAAGGGGTGGGGGTGCCTCTCTTCTCTCATCGGTTTAAATGATTTTTTTAAAAACACTCCTGGAGTTCCCATTGTAACACAGTGGAAACAAATCAGACTAGGAACCATGAAGTTTCAGGTTGGATCCTTGACCTTGCTCAGTGGGTTAAGGATCCAGTGTGTTCCCATGAGCTGTGGTGAGCTGTGGTGTAGGTCGTAGACCTGGCTTAGATCTGGCGTTGCTGTAGCTGTGGCTGTGGCATAGGCCAGCAGCTGTAGCTCTGATTAGACCCCTAGCCTGGGAACCTCCATATGCTGCGGGGCAGCCCTAAAAGAAAAAACATCAAACCAAAAAAACACTCCTGTGGGGTTATACGAGCTAGTTCACACTAAAGGTGGGAAATGCCGCTTGTTTCAGGTTCCAGTGTGATTCAGAAAGGCAGTTCCCTGGGGACTGAATGGCAGACCCCAGTGATCTCGGAGGCCTTTCGGAGCCGCTTCAGCCGCTGTTCAAGTGTAGCTGACAGTGGGGACACAGCCATTGGCACATCATGCTCAGACCTTGCAGAGGGTAAGTTTGGATTCATAATTTGATTACCAATGTGTTGATGTTTTCAAATTGTATTCCAAGTGTATTGTCATTTCCAAAATATTCGTAAGTCATTCCATTCAGTCAAGGAGTCTACATGATTCTTCTTACTTTATACCTCTGGAGCTAGTTCATTCCTCTTGGCTTCTACTGTTTGTCCAGCCTGAAACAACTTTTGATAGGTTTCTTGGCCTCAGGTCTTTCCCTCTCTTGCCAGATTAATCCTTTCCTGCAAATCCTCAATTGTTTCTATTACTTGGAGGATAAAGGTTAGAGTCCTCAATTCTATGATCTGGCCCTATCCCATTTAAACATACTTCTTACTGTCACCAGGTCTGTCGTCTTAACCTTGCTATGAAAGCACAGAACCTTTGTTTGATACCTGAACTCTTTCCCTCTTTAATCTGGGCCCATTTGTGCTGTTCCCATCTCCTCCTGCCCATCCCAGATATGCTGATCTTATTTTTTATGATTTAATAAAGTATCTGACAAGACTTTTCCCATCCCTTTCTCCCATTACTGATCTTCCTTTTTGCAATTTTATATCTTTATTTTTTGCCACTTATTTTCACACTTAAATTAAGCAATAACTGTGTCAGACTATACTTTATAAAAGTATTTTTTTAAATTTAGGTGATGGGTTCCTAGGAGGGCAGAAAACCTAATGATAATAATTAATTACTATTTATCAAATACTTTATGATGGATACTGTGCTGAATTTTTTCAACTTTTTTTTCATTTAATACCTTTAAGAACACTATGAAATATTTTATTTCCATTCTACATATGAGAAGGCTGAATTTCAAAGTGACTGAGTTGATTAAAGTCACAAAACTGGTTACCTTTGTACTTTATCAGATGGCACACCCACTAGGGTGGCTGTAATCAAAAGGATAACATGTTGGTGAGACTGTAGAGAAACTGGAAGCTTTATATTGCTGGTGGGAATGTAAAATGTCAGAGCTGCTTTGAAAAGGCGCTTCTTTAAAAGCATAGTTGCCTTTTCACTCAACAGATTTACTCCTGGGTATATATACCCAAGAGAAATGATGAAAACATATATTTACACAAAAACTTGGATACAAATGTTCATAGCAGTGTTACTCATAATAGCCTAAAAATGAAAACAACCCAGTGTCTATCAATTGACAAGTAGATTAGTAAAGTATGGTGTATCCATAAAATAGAATATAACTTATCAATAAAAAAGGAAATGAACATTAGGGAGTTCCTATTGTGACTCAGTGGTAGCCAACCTGACTAGTATCCATGAGAATGCAGTTTCAATCCCTGGCCTTGCTCAGTGGGGTAAGGATACAGTGTTGCCTCGAGCTGTGGTATAGGTTGCAGATGTGGCTCAGATCTGGCATTGCTGTGGCTGTGGTGTAGGCTGATGGCTGCAGTTACTGTTGGACCCCTCCATATGCCATGGGTGCGGCCCTAAAAAGACAAAAGACAAAAAAAAAATTATGCTAAGTAAAAAAACCAGACACAAAAGACCATGTATTGTATGATTCCATTTATGTGACATGCCCAGGATAGGCCAGCCTCTATAGAGACAGAAAGTAGATTTAGTGGTTGCCTAATGCTAGGGAAATTAGAGCAAATGGAGCATGACTGCTGAAGAATAAAAAAGCTTTTTTTGAGGGTGATGAAAATGTTGTAAAATTGATCGTGGTGATGTTACACTGTTCTATGAACATGATAAAAACCATTGAATTATTTCAAGTGGGTGAATTATATCTTCGTAAAGCTTTTAAAAAATAGAAATGTTTGGAAAAAATAAAAATGAAAAGAAAAATATATCTACTACTAATACTGATTCCTGGACATCTGGCATTTAATTTTTTTTTTTTTTGTCTTTTTGCCATTTCTTGGGCCGCTCTCAAGGCATATGGAGGTTCCCAGGCTAGGGGTTGAATCAGAGCTGTAGCCACCGGCCTACGCCAGAGCCACAGCAACTCGGGATCCCAGCCGCGTCTGCAACCTACACCACAGCTCACAGCAACGCCGGATCGTTAACCCACTGAGCAAGGCCAGGGACTGAACCCACAACCTCATGGTTCTTAGTCGGATTCGTTAACCACTGCACCACGACGGGAACTCCCCTGGCATTTAATTTTATTAGTTTGATAGCTGTGTGCACATGGACACAATGTTCAGTAAATATTGAGTAGAATTGAATCATAAATTTTAAGGTAAACAGGACTTTAAAAATCACTTAATCCAGTTTTTTGTGGGTAACACAAATCCCTAGGGGGTTAAGTAACTTGCCTAATGTCACACAGCTAGTTTTGAGATTCAGGTCACCCATCTGTAGTGTTTTTTTGTTTTTTTTGTTTGTTTGTTTTGTTTTTGTCTTTTTGCCATTTTCTTGGGCCGCTCTCGAGGCATGTGGAGGTTCCCAGGCTAGGGGTCGAATCGGAGCTGTAGCCGCCGGTCTACACCAGAGCCACAACAACGTGGGATCCGAGCTGCGTCTGCAACCTACACCACAGCTCACAGCGCTGAAACCTTAACCCACTGAGCAAGGCCAGGGATCGAACCCGCAACCCCATGGTTCCTAGTTGGATTCGTTAACCACTGAGCCACGACGGGAACTCCTGTAGTGTTCTTTCCATCACTTGCGTAATCAAATGTTACTGTCAATGGAGTTATGACTTGTTAAGATTTTGTCTACATCTGCAATCATGGGATCTTTTCCATTTTGAGTAAATAATAGGCCTTTTTTTTTTGTCTTTTTGTCTTTTTTGTTGTTGTTGTTGTTGCTATTTCTTGGGCCACTCCCGCGGCATATGGAGGTTCCCAGGCTAGGGCTTGAATCAGAGCTGTAGCCACCGGCCTACGCCAGAGCCACAGCAACTCGGGATCCGAGCCGCGTCTGCAACCTACACCACAGCTCATGGCAACGCCGGATCGTTAACCCACTGAGCAAGGGCAGGGACCGAACCCGCAACCTCATGGTTCCTAGTCAGATTCGTTAACCACTGCGCCACGATGGGAACTCCAATAATAGGCCTTTTTAAAAAATTTTTGTTTTTTTGTTTTTTTGCCTTTTCTGGGGCCGCTCCCAGATGGAGGTTCCCAAGCTAGGGGTCGAGTCGGAGCTGCAGCCGCTGGCCTACACCACAGCCATAACAACATGGGATCCGGCTTTTATTTGTTTGATTTTGTTTGCACCTGTGTCATGTGGAAGTTCCCGGGCCAGGGTTCTAACCTGTGCCACGGCGGCAACCCAAGCCTCTCCAGTGACAATGCCACATGCTTAGCTAACTGAGCCATGAGGGGACTTAACTAGAAGTTTTATTTATTTATTTATTTTTAAGGATCCAAAGTGTCTTTTCTGCCATGTTTTTGTTATATACCATGGTCTTTGTCTTGATCTTATTACAAACCCATGTGAGAAGATGATAACTGATCTATATGCATATAATTCTGGGAGAAGTTAGTGTCTGTCCTTACTAGCTGAGTGTGTTCTGTGTTGGTTGATGGAAAATGAAAAGAAACAAATTGGAGGTCTGCTCTTCTCCATGGTAGATGTACTTAGTTTGGAAAAGACTACTTACTGGAAATAGTTGAAAAAGGAAGACATTTATATTCCTTGTCCCCCTTACTCAGTTTTCTGCCTGTTGGAGGCAACAGGTATGTTTCTTCATATTCCTGTCTTGTTTGCTTGCAGCCCACTGCCCCACGTTAGTTCTGTGACCTTGTAGTCTTCTTCAGAGTAGCACTTGAAAGTTGGAAGTATGTAGAAATGTGAATCTGCAGCAGGGCTAATCAGAGAATTGTCTCCTGAGACTAGGCAGGAGATAAAGGAAAGAAATCCAGTCTGAAGGACAAGTGAAAAATCATAGTTGTATACAAACAAAGGGGTAAAGAAAAGGCAAACTATAAAATAGAGGATTTCAGTGTTTACCGCTTGGGAGTGCTCACTGTGCTAGAATGAAACCTGAGAGTTACTAAGAATAACTTCACATATCCTGGCAGTCAGGTCTAGTGTGTGTGGGAGAGAACAGAATCCTGATTCAGATGCTATGCTCCCTGCCCTGGATACAAAGCAGCACTGTCCAGTCGCCTTATTCGGATAATTTAGATTCACGCTCACCTTTGCTGGGGAGCTTTTGGAGATCACAGAGGATTCTGGCAGCACTTGGAAAAGACATTTTTATTCAACTGGATTGTAGCTTAGAGTTGCCCAGCTCTTAGAAGAATAGGACCCAATCCATTTCCCTTAAGTAAGTGGTTTTTTGTTTGTTTTTTTTTTTAAGTTCAGTTTTCAGCTTTGTTGACGGCAGAATTTTTTATGCAAATACAAGGGACAGAGTATAAATTAAAAGTGAAACCAGTGTTGCCTTTTGTTGGTTTGCCTTGTGAACACGTCTCACAGTTAGACTGCTGTGTTTTTCTTTGATACTCGTGATGACAGTGCCCTCTCTGCCTGGTCTCAGGACAAGCAAAGAATGTCTGGCATAGCAGCCAAACTCAAGAAAGCTTGCTGCTTCAATTTTGACTCATGGAAGACTATTCTCTCCACAGATTTTTGCAGTTCAAGTAGCAGCCCTTCTTTCCAGCCCATCAAAAGCCACGTAACCATTCCAACAGCTCATGTGATGCCTTCTACTTTGGGGACCTCTCCTGCCACGCCAAATTCTCCTGCTGGACCCTCTCCCAAACTTCCTTTGTCAGGGTTGGCTGAAAGTGTGGGGATGACAAGAAATGGAGACCTTGGTGCAATGAAACGTTCTCCAGGCCTATCTAGAGATTTCATGTATCTTTGTGGGGCTGCTGGAGAAAATGGAGTTGAGCAGTCCTGGTTTCCAGCAGTGGGCCATGAAAGAGAAGAGGAGGTGAGGAAGTTTGATATTCCCAATATGGAGTCTACCCTCAATCAGTCGGCAATGATGGAAACACTTTATTCAGATCCCCACTACCGAGTCTACTTCCACAACCCAAGAACTGATACAAACAAGGAGTTATACAAAGTGTTGCCTGAGGCCAAGAAGGCACCAGGTAGTGGGGCAGTATGTGAGCGGAATGGACCACACCCTAGCAGCAGTGGGGTTCTCCCTTTGGGGCTTCAACCTGCTCCTGGGCTCTCCAAGCCTCTACCTTCTCAGGTGTGGCAGCCGAATCCTGATCCTTGGCATCCCCGTGAGCGATCTTGTGAACTCAGCACTTGTCGGCAGCAGCTGGAGTTGATCCGTTTACAAATGGAGCAGATGCAGGTAGAGGCCCTTCTTTCCTTAGGTTTTGCAGTTTCTGTGCTGACCTTAGAACTGTATAGGTTTTGTCCTATTTTGACTCTAAAAAAAAATTTGTAAGAATGAGGGAAGACGTTTGTAGATAGGAAATGAAGTCTTGTGAATGTCATCAAATCTGTTGGTGGTCTAATTAAACACTAGATATGTTCTCCAAAGTAGAGGGTTACCAATACTGATTGTGTGTATAGGTGCTTATGTACCAGTCACTAGATGATGACTACTTTAACATACAGAATCATATTTAATCCTTATAGAACTCTGATGAGGTAAATGTAGAAATTTACCAGGTTCTTAGAATAAGTAATCTGTCCAGGTTCACAGAGCTGGTAAGTGGCAGAGCTCTAGGGTTCAAAGACTATCTTTGAATCCCATGTTCTTTCCACTTTGTCACTTTTGTGTTTAGAAGAAAAAAAAAAAAATCCTTGTGCTGCTTAAGAATGGGAAGAAAGAAGCAGGACACATTCTCCTTTACTGGTTGGTGAGGACATCTTAGCTTCTGGTTTGCTTCTGTTGCCAGATAATGAAAGATAACTGACCTTTTCTTAGAAACTAGAGCCCTTCTGAACAGGGAGTGTCCAGTTGGCAGAAAGTCTCCCTGGCAGGTTCTTTCCAGTCATGCATCAGAGCTAAAATTATTTCATAAACACTGGGCCTTCTCAGACTAAGCCAAAGTAAGCCTTGACTGCAGACCCAGCCAGGTACTGCTCAGGTGTTTTCAAGTACCTATAGGTTAAGATCAAATCCCTCTGGGCCTGCTTATCTTTCAGCTTCAGAATGGAGCCATCTGCCACCATCCTGCTTTTGCTCCTTCATTGCCCACGTTAGATCCAGCACAGTGGATCAGCATCTTGAACAGTAATGAACACCTTCTGAAGGAAAAGGAGCTCCTTATTGACAAGTAAGGGGGTAAGGGGGGTCATAGGGCCAGCCTCTGTTCTCCCAGCCCCCTCTCAGGAGGTCTCCCAAGGGCAGTACATCCTCCTCTTTAGGCCCTTGCCTTGCCTTTTGGTAAAGCTAGGTTGATAAGCAGCCTAGTCATGTATATGGCTAATACGAGAAGCCAGTTTACATATCTCTGCAGGGGCTGTGGGCAGTGCCTAAAGGAAGCAGCTGGTTCTTTGCAGCTGATCTTTTTAAATTTTATTTTATTTTTTAACTGAAGTATAGTTGATTTATAATGTTGTGTTTGCAGCTGATCCTCTTTCATTTCCCCTCAGTCACTTTTCTGGTTTGTTCTTCCTTCAGTGAAACAGCACTGCCCAGAATCCAAGGTCTTTGCTTATAAAGTATGGATTGTGCCTATCTAAGGAAAGTAGGGACTCCTATTGCAAATGGGTTTGTGTCAGAACCCTGGGCCTTATTCTATTCTGGCTCTTGCAGGCAGAGGAAACATATCTCTCAGCTGGAGCAGAAAGTGCGAGAGAGCGAACTACAAGTTCACAGTGCTCTTTTGGGTCGTCCTCCCCCCTTTGGGGATGTCTGCTTGCTGAGGCTACAGGTAAGCCTTGCCAGCCAGGATGATATTCTCCTTGTCATAACTCATTATCTTCCCTGTGCTTGGCACTGTTAGGTATCCAGGAGATAGAAAATGGATCAGGTGATGTAAGGTGCCCCTGCCCTTAAAGGATAAACATACTAATTATAAAGCATCCCCTGTTGTGTACTTGGAGGGGCAGAAAAGGCTTGAGGATAGAATCAAGCAGGTGCCTTGGTATCAGGACATATTTGGGAGAAAAGGAAAGAACAACAAGGTATATAGTAAGATCCTAGAGTCGAGTGATGCTCTGAGAAATCTTAATCTACCAGCCCCGGCCAGATGGAGGGAGAAGCAGAGGTAATGTGGGATTTAGAGCCATTCCCATTTTTAGTCGTCTTTGTCTAGGAGCAACTGAAGGAAACCATGTTCCCACTTAGGTTAACATCTCTAAAAGAAGTTGACCAAGCTTCTTCTGCAGTTTGAGCTTTCGAGTGATGGATATTAGACAGATTATAGTACTATACTGGCTTTGCTACCTAGTGGGCTTGTTAAGATAGTATTCCACCCTGTAGAATCAGAATATTAAGAGTAAGAAAAGCTGTTAGATAAAATCTAGTTTCATCCTCTAATTTACTGATGAAAAAAATCGAGGCCCAGGAAGGAGGAAGAATTTGGCTAAAGTCGTATAGAGAATGAGTAGAGGAGAACCAGACTTTGAGCCCAGGTCTTCTGATATATTGTTCTTTGTTCCTTTGCTATACTACAACTCCTCAAGTATTGCTTTAAGCCAGTGGTTCTGAAATTTGAGTGTGTATCAGAATTACCGGGAAGGCTTGTTAAAACACAGATTATTGAGACCCATTCCCAGAGTTTCCCCCTGATTCACTGGGCCTGGGAGTTGAGCTCAAGAATTTGCATTTCTAGGAGTTTCCGATGTAGCACAGCAGAAACGGCTAGGAACCATGAGGTTGCGGATTCAATCCCTGGCCTTGCTCAGTGGGTTAAGGATCCGGTGTCGCTATGAGCTGTGGTGTAGGTCGCAGACGCAGCTTGGATCTGATTGTTGCTGTGGCTGTGGCGTATGCCGGCAGCTATAGCTCCAATTGGACTCCTAGCCTGGGAACCTCCATATGCTGCAGGTGCAGCCCTAAAAAGCAAAAAAAAGAAACAAAAACAAAAGAATTTGCATTTCTAGGAAGTTCTCTTGTGGAGCACTGGGTTAAAGATCTGATATTGTCACTGCAGCCTCTTGGGTTGCTGCCTTGGCAGAGGTACATTCCCTGACCCAGGAATTTTCATATGCTGTGGGTGCAGCCAGAAAACAAAACAAAACAAAACTTGCATGTCTAACAAATTCCCAGGTGGTGCTAAAGCTAGGACCACACTTTGAGAAGTGCTACTTGAAGAAATTCTTAGAGAAAGATGATATTTGACCACAAATAGGTATAAGTAAAGTACTGGGGATATGAGGGTAAGAAACAGTTATATATTGTGAATCTTTCTGCAGGAGTTGCAGCGAGAGAACACTTTCTTACGTGCACAGTTTGCACAGAAGACAGAAGCCTTGAGCAAAGAAAAGATCGAACTTGAAAAGAAACTCTCTGCTTCAGAGGTTGAAGTCCAGCTCATCAGAGAGTCACTCAAAGTGGCATTGCAGAAGCATTCAGAGGAAGGGAAGAAACAAGAAGAAAGGGTGAGCTAAGGAGCTTTCTGGTTCACAGAGGAGTAGGCAATCAGTCTTCTGCCCAACACTAAATTGTTTCTGGCGCCTGTTGTAACCTAGAGGACCCAATTGGATAAAACATCCTACATCAACTTCTTATGCAGGACTGGTCTGTTAGAAATGGAACCCCTCCTTTCTTCTTTACACCCACAAAACAGGGAAAGAAAGGGAAAGCTGTATAATCCCTCACTGTCTCAGGTTGTGATTGACCACTGGCTGGCCTGGGTAGAAAAGCAGCTTGGGCAGTCATACCAGATGGTACTGTTGCAAGATGTACCTATGGTACATCATTCAGCCTGGTTTCTCCTCACTCTACCTAAAACGTAGAGAAGAATCCCATATTTGCAACTATTTGGGGAAGTTTTTACATTTTGAGCAGTGCTCTTAGAATTGCCTCAGGGTGAGATTGGTTATCATAGAAAGAACTAAATCTGGGAGTTCCTGTTGTGTTGCATCGGAAACGAATCCAACTAATATCCATGAGGATGCAAGTTCAATCCCTGGCCTCGCTTAGTGGGTTAAGGATCCATCGTTGCCGTGAGCTGTGGTGTAGGTTGCAGACATGGCTTAGATCCTGCATTGCTGTGACTGTGGTATAGGCCAGCAGCTGTAGCTCCAATTAGACCCTTAACCTGGGAATTTCCATGTGCCACAAGTGCGACCCTTGAAAAAAATGGAACTAAATCTTTTGGTTCTGTTCACAGGTTGCTCTAATGCAGATATTCCTGGGGGACAAGTTTAATAATAATGTTTAGTTCTGGACCACTTGCATCAAAGACAACTAAAGTCATACTGCTTCTTTTTTGTTTTCTTAAATTTTATTGAAGTATAGTTTTAGCATAGTGATTCAGTTATACATATGTATATTCTTTTCATGTTCTTTTCCATTGTGGTTTATCATAAGATTTTTTTTTTTGTCTTTTTGTCTTTTTCTTTTGTTGTTGTTGTTGTTGTTGTTGCCATTTCTTGGGCCGCTCCCTCGGCATATGGAGGAGGTTCCCAGGCTAGGGGTTGAATCGGAGCTGTAGCCACCGGCCTACACCAGAGCCACAGCAACGCGGGATCCGAGCCGCGTCTGCAACCTACACCACAGCTCACGGCAACGCCGGATCGTTAACCCACTGAGCAAGGGCAGGGACCGAACCCGCAACCTCATGGTTCCTAGTTGGATTCGTTAACCACTGCGCCACGACGGGAACTCCGTATCATAAGATATTGAATATAGTTCCTTGTGCTATATACAGTAGGACCTTGTGGTTTATCCATCCCATATATAATAGTTTGCCTCTGCTAACCCCAAACTCCTAGTTCTTCCCTCCTCTGTCCCCATCTCCTTTGACAAACACAAGTCTGTTCTTTGTATCTGTGAGTCTATTTCTATTTTACAGCTATGCTCATTTGTGTCATATTTTAGATTCCACATGTTCTGACTTCATTGATTTACATGTGCTGTGCAGCTTTCTTAACACCACTTAAAGCAGTGTTTCTTAAACTTTAATAAGCTTAAGAATCATTTAGAGGAGTAGTTTCCTGTTGGTCTGGTGGTTGAAGATTATCTTTCTTTCTGACTTACTTAATATGATAATCTCTAGGTCCATCCATGTTGCCACAAGTGGCATTATTCCATTCTTTTTTATGGCTGAGTGGTATTTTATTGTATATATGTACTACATCATCTTTATTCATTCCTCTGTGGATGGATATTTAGGTTGTTTCCATGCCTTGGCTGTTGTAAGTAGTGCTGCTATGAACATGGGGTGCATGCTCCTTTTTTAATTGTAGTTTTATCCGGATGTATGCCCAGGAGTGGGATTGATATATGGCAACTCTATTTTCAGTTTTGAGGAACCTCCACACTGTTTTCCACCGTGCTATTTACATTCCCACCAATAGGAATGTTCTCTTTTCTCCACACGTGCTCCAGCATTTATTATTTGTAGGCTTTTTTTTTTTTTTTTTTGGCTGCATCCACAGCATGTGAAAAGTTCCTACAGCTGTAGCCATGCCAGATCCTTAACCCACTCTGCCAGGCCCAGGATCAAATCTGCACCTCAGCAGCGCCCCAAGCTGCTGCAGAGACAATGCCAGGTCCTTAACCTGCTGCAGCACAGCAGGAACTCTTCCTGTAGACTTCTTAATGATAGCCATCATTAAAGAATTAAATATGATGGTACTTTATAGTAGTTTTTATTTTCATTTATCTAATAATTAGTGATAAGCATCTTCTCATGTGCTTTATTGGCCATCTGTATATCTATTTTGGAGAAATGTCTGTTTAGGTCATCTGCCCATTTTTCAATTGGGTTATTAATTTTTTTGTTACTGAGTTATATGAGCTGTTTGTATATTTTGGAAATTAAGCCCTTGTTGGTTGCATCATTTGCAAATACTTTCTCCCAGTAGATTGTCTTTTCATTTTGTTTGTTCCTTTGCTATGCAAAAGCTTAGAAGTTTTTTTTTTCTTTTTTTCTTTTTCTTTTTATGGCCGCACCTGTGACATATGAAAGTTCCTGGGCTAGGGGTCACATCAGAGCTGCAGCTGGTGCCTATGCCTCAGCCACAGCAACACTGGATACAAGCCACATCTGTGACCTGTGCCTCAGCTTGCAGCAATGCCAGATCATTAACCTGCTGAGCCACTACAGGAGCTCCTATAAGTTTGATTAGGTCCCATCAAAAAAACCATTATTTTTGCTTTTATTTCTGTTGCCTTGGGAGACCTAAGAAAATGTTGGTACGATTTATGTCAGAAAATGTTTTTGCCTTTGTTCTCTTCCATGAGTTTTATGATGTAATGTCTTATATTTGCGTCTTTAAGCCATTTTGAGTTTATTTTTATGTATGGTATGAGGGTGTGTTCTAACTTCATTGATTTGCATGCAGCTGTCCAACTTTTTTTTTGTCTTTTTTTTTTTTTTTTTTTTTTAGGGCCACACCAAGGTATATGGAAGTTCCCAAGCTCGGGATCGAATCAGAGCTGCAGCTGCTGGCCTACACCACAGCCGCAGCAACACTGGATCCTTAACCCACTGAGCGGGGCCGGGATCGAACCCTCAACCTCACGGTTCCTAGTCGGATTCGTTTCCGCTGCGCCACGAATGGGAACTCCCTTTTTTGTCTTTTTGCCTTTTCTAGGGCCACTCCCGAGGCATATGGAGGTTCCCAGGCTAGGGGTCTAATCAGAGCTGTAGTCACTGGCCTACACCAGAGCCACAGCAACGCTGGATCCGAGCAGCGTCTGCAACCTACACCACAGCTCATGGCAACGCCGGATCCTCAACCCACTGAGCAAGGCCAGGGATGGAACCCGAAACCTCATGGTTCCTAGTCGGATTCATTAACCACTGAGCCACAACGGGAACTCCAGTTGTCCAACTTTCTTAACACCACTTCTTAAAGCAGTGCTTCTTAAACTTCAGTATGCTTAAGAATCATTCAGAGGAGTAGTTCCCTGCTGGCCTAGTTGTTGAGGATTCGGCATTATGACTGCTGTGGCTTGGGTCACTTCTATAGGATGGGTTTGATCCCTGTCCCAGGAACTTCTGCATGCCACAGGTGTGACCAAAAAAAAAAAAAGATCTTGGTAAATATGCAGATCTGGTTTGAGTAGTTCTCAGAGGGGAGGGGGCCTGAGATCCTGCATATCTTTCTTCCTTCCTCCCTCCGTCCCTCATTTCCTCCTCCTTTCCTCTCTCCCTCCCTTTCTTCCTGTGGTGTGTGGAAGTTCCCAGGCCAGGGATCAAACTTGTTGCTGCAGTTTCAGCCTGCACCATGGTTGCAGCAATGCCGGATCCTTAACGCACTGTACCACAAGGGAACTTCCAGATCCTGCATTTCTAGTAAACTCACAGGTGATGTTGGTGCCATTGGTACAGCACAGACTTAAAGCCTTGTTAAAAAGGAAACTTTTTCTCGAAATAATACATGTATCTAAGTTAAACAACTAACATGTTATCAAATATCAACAATATCAAAACTTATCAAATCTTTTTATCAAATGTCAAAAATAAGTGGTTTTATGCCCAGTCCTACTCCACAGGGTTGTCTCTTCTCGACTCTTTTCTTTCTCCTGATGTATGTCTCTATATTTCTGAATAGTATTCTTTTATTGTGTTTTTTGCTAGTTTCGTTTCATGGATGTAACATCTCTCTGATTATATTGATTATACGTTTGGGGATATCTGTGTCCGCTTATAGTGTTGTTTTTTGTTTGCTTTGAATTTTTTTATTTTGTTTTAGTATCTTTCATATTAGAGGCTTGGTGATCCTTGAACGAATGAGTGCTCCTATTTAAGAATGTAGTATTTTAGGAGTTACCTTGTGGCACAGTGAATTAAGGATCCAGCACTGTTACTGCAGTAGTTGACGCTGCTGTGGCATGAGTGTGATCTCTAGCCCAGGAAGTCCACATGCTGTAGGCATGCCCCCTCCACCAAAAAAAAAAAAAAAAGTGTAGTATTTGTTATTTATTTATTTAGTTTTTTAGGGCCACACATGCAGCACATGGAAGTTCCCAGGCTAGGGACGGAATTGGAGCTATAGCTGCAGGCCTATACCACAGCCATGCAGGATCTCAGCCACATCTGCAACCTACAGCACAGCTCATGGCCACACCGGATACTTAACCCACTTCAGCGAGGCCAGGGATCGACCCCACATCCTCAGGATAGTTGAGTTTGTTACTACTGAGCCACAACGGGGACTCCAAGAGTGTAGTATTTTAAAGCTGCACAAAAGCTCTGGGTTCATGGTGGTTGCCTGGTAGGTTTCCCTGTAGGATAATCAGACTTCAGCGGCCCTCTTTACCTGGGAACCCTCAAGTGTCGGTTTCTGAATGTCTTATTTCACTCTCTCTAGAAAAAGTCTTCAGGCTGCTGCCTGGTGGGGAGACTGGGGACAGGAATGTTTTTGGCCTTTGGGTTCTCGGTACTGATAAGGAGATTAGGTTTAGAGTCTCACAGTTCTATACATAGATTTTTACTTATACTTATTTTTAACCCCTTGCTTCTCTCTCTCCCTCTCCCTCCCTCTCTTTCTCTGGACTCATATCCCAGAGCCTTACATTTTCCCTGCTTTCTTTTACTTCCTCCAGCTTCCTTTTTCATAAGCCAGAGAAAAAGCCATAATAGTGAAGAAAAAGTTTCCATTCACCAAATCTTGATTTGCCTACTTAGTGCTAAGCACTGTGCTATGTGTTTGGGGTATGATTATAAGCAAAATGGACACAGCCCCTCCTCAAGGAGTTCAGTTTCATTAGCCCTTCCAGATGATTGCTTAGCTTTATATTATATATGCTTTTCAGGGAAGAATGCATTACCCGTCTTAGCACAACAGAACAGACTAGCTATATGTCTACAAGGAAGTTACATATACTATTGCAATTCAGTTCTTTTTTTTTTTTTTTTTTTGGTCTTTTCTAAGGCTGTTCCTGCGGCATATGGAGGTTCCCAGGCTAGGGGTCAAATCAGAGCTGTAGCCACCAGCCTACGCCAGAGCCATAGCAACGCTGGATCCGAGCCGCGTCTACGACCTACACCACAGCTCATGGCAACACCAGATCCTTAACCCACTGAGCAAGGCCAGGGATGGAACCCGCAACCTCATGGTTCCTAGTCGGATTTGTTAACCACTGCGCCACGATGGGAACTCCTGCAATTCAGTTCTGATACAGACTACTCAGAGTTAGCATCAAACTCCACAGGTTTAAGGGTGTGGTCCCCACAAGGACTATGTTTATTACCTCAGATGCCAGCTACAAATTTTGAGCTCCCTAGATAGACCGCCTATATTTCTGACCCACTGGCTACAAATCCAGGGGTTCCCATGACCCCTTCAGGTTCATTAATTCACCAGAACAACTCAGAACTCAAGGAAATACAGGAAATCCTATACGTAGGATTACAGTTTTATTTTAAAGATATAAATCAGGACAAGTGAAATAAAGAGACAAGTAGAACAAAGTCTGGGAAAGTCTTGATAGCCGGGCTTCCATAACTTTTTCCCCTTAGAATCAGGGCCTGTCACCTCCTAGCACATCTATGTGTTCACCAACCGGGAAGCTCTACTGAGTTCCAGTGTCCATAGTTTTATTTGGGGTTTCATTATGTAGGTATGATTGAATTCAGTCTCCCGTCCTTGTCTCCTCACAGGAAATTGGGCTCAATTTCATTGGTCTTTTAGGTGACCAGTCTCCATTCTGAGTCATCCTCATTAGCATAAGTCCTTTTATGGTGGGCTGTGGTCCAAAATGAATAACAAAAACACTCCTATTATTTGGGAAATACTTAGAGTTTAGAAGTTACCTCCCAGGAACCTGGACAAAGACCAGACAAATTCTTTTTTTTTTTTTTCCAGCCACACCTGAGGCATGTGGAAGTTCCCAGGCCACGGGTCACTGCGGTGGCAACAGCAGATCCTTTACCCACTGTACCACAAGGGAACTCCAGACAAATTCTTTATTATACAGTAGAGCTACCAGTTTTTAAAAACTGCCCAATGAGCCCCTCTTCCTTGCCCTTGATTGAAAAGTTCTTGTGGGTTAACTCTCCAGTTTATACCCCAATCTCAAATGGCAAAATTTGATCAGCTTCTTCCCTTCATTGTAGTAGAAAACATTTATAGCCCTAAGGGCAAAGGCAGTGGTTACTTTAAAAAAAAAGTTAATGTTCAGGGTCATAGAGGAGTTAGTGGAGACAGATTCTTGACATTTCTTTCCAATAGGTCAAGGGTCGTGATAAACATATCAATAATTTGAAAAAGAAATGTCAGAAGGAGTCAGAGCAGAACCGGGAGAAGCAACAGCGTATCGAGACCTTGGAGCGCTACCTGGCTGATCTGCCTACTCTGGAAGACCATCAGAAGCAGAGCCAGCAGGTAACAGTGATGTCTAGGCAAACCTGGCAAGCAGGAGGACTTCTGTTGCATGCAGTTACCTTGTGGCTTCCTGAAAGGAATATCCCAACACAGTCAGGCCCAGACTCACACCACAACTGAACTACAAATTTTTTGAGATACTCATACACAGTCTTCCTTGGCTTGTTGACCTAAGCATGAAATCCTGTCTCTCAGCTTAAGGATTCTGAGTTGAAGAGCACAGAGCTGCAGGAGAGAGTGACTGAGCTGGAGAGTTTGCTGGAGGAGACCCAGGCAGCCTACAGAGAGAAGGAGGTTCAACTGGAAAGCCTGAGACAGAGAGAAGCAGAATTCTCCCCTGCTAGACATAGGTAAATACCCCTGTGGGGTTGAGGAAAGGAGTGGAGAACTAGGTTTTGGTCCTGGCTACCCGACTCTTTACCTCTGTGACTTGGGGCAAATCCCTTTACTTCTCTAAGCTTCATTTTCTTTGGATTTTAAGTAATAGGAAAGCTGTTTATGGGCAAGGACCGTGTCTTTGACATGGAATGTGGGGAGTGTAATGGTGCAGTGGGGGTTGTTGCTGTATTCTTTGGAATACAATGCAGAACCTGGTATAATAATCCTTGAGTATAAACAGTTTAATGAGTGCAGACACTTTATAAACTAGTAAATGAGTATCTGTATATTTGCAAAAGTAGATCCTGGTGCTGAGGACTGGGGGTTATCCACGTTTTAAAAGGCTACCAGGAGCATCTGTTTCTCTTCAGCCCTAGGGATTGCTCTCGATTGCCACAGCAGGTTCTGAGAACAAAACAAGATGCTATAATGTACTCTCAGGGTGTCTTGGGAGCCTCCTCCATATTAATAGCAGTTTCTGAAAATGTGGAGGCTGTGTTTCAGCAGCCTCTTGGACAAAATCCAGTTTCTAATGGGATGGATTGGATTTCTCATCCTATATTCAACCACAGCAACCCTGTTGTTTATCTCAGCAGATGGGCCATGATGAAAGAGATTGGGAATCCATGGGAGGGGACCACTGGTTGGAGTCAGAAGTGAGGTTAGGGGACAGAGTTGGGCTTGCCCCAGACTATATGTGCCAAAAAAAAAGTTTTCTTTTGGTATTTTGTAGAATTTTTGCGTATACATGTGTGACTTATAATTTAAATACATGTAATGAATATTTGTTTTTAAATATCAAAACAAAGAATAAAAGAGCCTTGGACTGGTAGAGAATTGGTGGCACATTGTATAGATGCTGGCCTCTAAGGAAGGGAACTAACCTAGACTGAGCAAGCAGCTTCCGTGTGGCACTCCTGACATTAAACAGATATAATAGCTATGGCTATTATTCCAAGCTATGGCTTGGAAGGGCCTAAGTGTCTTGCCCCCAAACACACAGTAAATTGCAGAATCAGGAGTCAAAGCCCCATCTTTCTGACTTTAGACTTGAAAAAGCCACTGTCTTTCAGCCTGCAAAATAAGCTGTGTGTGGAGGAGACCAGTGGAGAAGATCCAGCTCAACAGGGAGAAGGTTCCAAAGTGGAAATGGAGTCCTGGCAGAAGGAATGTGATTCTCTTCGAAAGGTGACTGAGCGCTGTAATGGTGTAGGCTTAGAGGAAAGAGAAGATTGTGTATAAAGAACCATGAATTTCTGGCCCTGAGCCCCCTAGGATCTACCACCTCGAGTTTTTCTTTCTTTTCCAAGAAGTCTCCCCTGCACCAGCATTTTGCATTTTGTATATTCATCCTTATGATAGGCAAGCAAAGTTAGGGAAGGACATACCTCTGAACACCCAAACTAGATGCTCCAAAATGGCACACTGAGGCTTGGTGCACTTCATTCATGGCTCAGGTCTTCTACAGAACTTCTTGTATTAGGCAGAGTTCTCACCAGTGAGGTGGCCTTAATCGAGCAGAGAAGCAGCAGCTCAGGGCCTGCCAGTGAGACTGGTTGAAGGTCAGCAAAAAAGAAGACCCAGAAATGGTCCAGAGAGTACCTGAGTTCTCAAAGTACAGGAAACTGGGCCTGTTTAAGTTCTCGCCGCCCCTCCCCCCCCCGCCTTTTTTTTCTTTTTCAGTGGCCACACCCACAGCATGCAGAAGTTTCCCAAGCCAGGGATCAAACCCACGCCACAGCAGTGACCCAGGCTACAGCAGTAACACCAGATCCTTAACGCACCAGGCTGCCAGGGAATTCCATCTCCTTGAAATGTCAGTGTGACCAAAGCTATGTGATAACTATCATAACCCTAGATAGGGCAGGATTCATTAAACTGAATTTTTAGTCATGTCCTTTACCAAAGAACCAGAATGCTCACTAACTTTGTATGAAATTGATTCCACTGGTCTACATTCATCAGGGTGAGGTTATCTCTCCACTTGACTTCCCCATGGTGGTCATAGGTCCACACTACATTCCTTTTTGTTTAAACCTCTTTGTGACTAGAGCATAAGAGTGTGAAGCTAGTTAGCCAGGGTGGGGAGTCTGGGTTATATTTCTGTAGGTAGAACTAACTTGTCTTTACCCTGTTTTTGCTACTGACTAATAGTCAGACCACGGATCCTAGTGCAACTTCTCACCCTCCGACCTCACTGTCAGCATGTGCTAACAGCCGTCTTTGATAACTTTGCCTTCCAGATTGTGGAGAAGCAACAACAGAAGATTGATCAGTTGCATTCACAAGTACAGGTGTGCTTGAGTCCTTGGGACATGGTGGGAAGGCCTTCATGGTGGAATTCTAGAATTCAGCCAACCCTTTTTTTCTCTGCTAGGTAGTTTGCTCAAGTTAGGAGTACAAAGATGAGACTATAGTCTTGTTGCGAAGAGGTTTCAGCACAGTATTGTGAGAGTAATGTCCATATTACCCTGGGGGAGTATAAAAGAGCCAGTGGAAGTAGAGAGGCCGAGGAAATGTTTCCGGAGATCATGAGCCTTGAAGGAGGGAGTTAGCCAGGCAGAGATGAGAGAGATAGGATGATATTGGAATACCTGCCAGAAGGAACAGCATGGGTAGGAACATGAAGGCATGAAACAGTATGGAGCTGTAAGCAGTTTGATATTGTTGAAGTGAGGTGGTAAATGAAGAACTGGGCTATGGAAGGGGTCAGACTATCCAGCTAAGTTAGCTTTCAATCTTTAGGTGGACCATGGGAATCTACTGTGGCATTTAATTAGGGTGTGATGTGGTCAGTTTGCACCTCAGGCTTGAGTGTGGAAGACTGACACTTGGAACAAGTCCAAGCTGGAGGCCAATGGACTGTTGCGGAAATCCTAGCTAGAGATGTTGAAGGATGATGCATCATAGCAAGGAGGAGATATGAGGGGGTAGATTTAAATGAATTTTAGGAGGTAAGATTGAGAGGAATTAGTGACTAACAGAGTGTAGGGGCTTGAAGAATAAGGAAAAACCAAAGATAACTCCTAGTTTCTAGATTGGGCCAGAGTTGAGAGTGTCCTTAACTGGATTCTCCAGGAGATCAGTAGGTTCACTCAGGTACTCTTTGGACCCAAAACAGGTGAAATGCACTCCTTCTGAGGAACAGCTGAAAGCCGCAGGCCTACCTTTGTTATTATGTGGGTCTGTACTATTTAGTTCATGTATTTCAAGTCTTGTAAGGAGGTAGTCAAGCCTAGTGAGTGTATATATCCATTTAAAATCCCAAGATTTTAGTAGTTTTTAATGGATCTCAAAGTATGTTTTCTAGAACCCTGAGGTTCCACAACATCGTAAATGGTGCATTTACCCGTGATGAGACTTTGCAAATTAAAATATCAGGTGAATTTGGTGGAATTAGGTGGATTCAGAACAGTCACTTTGGGTATTACATGGTGGTGAGATGTTCTCCCTGACTGTTAAAATTTTTCATTAATACAAAATGGAAAAATTCAGAAATTTACTTATACTTGATTTGTTCAAATTAGTTTCAAAACTGGGGGAAATATGTATGGCTGATTCACTTTGCTGTACACCAGAAACTAACACAATGTTGTAAATCAACTATACTCCAATTTTAAAAACTGGGGGAGGAGTTCCCACTGTGGCATAGTGGTTAATGATCCAGCTTGTCTCTGTGGCATTGCCAGTTTGATCCACAACCCGGTACAGTGGATTAAGGATCCATTGTTGCCCCAGCTGTGGCATAGGCTGCAGATGCAGCTCGGATTTGATCCCTGGCCCGGGAACTTCCATATGCCTTGGGTGCAGCTGAAAAAGGGGGGAAAATAAAACTGGGAAATTGGAATGAACAGAATGAGGAGCAGAAGATAACAGTTGTAAATACCTCCCTCCCCTGACCCTGACTACCTCTACACACAACACACACATATACATATAGACACATTATAACTTGATTAGGTGCCTGTGAGAGTCCTCTCTGGCCCCTGCTCATCTCTGTCAAAAGCATTTTTTATGTGTATATGTTTAAATTCCAGTAAAATGCCTTTTATTTATTGAGATTCTGTTTCTCTTTTAATAACACACATATATATTTACATATGGAGCCAGATTGGTTGGGTTCAAATACTGGCCCTTTCGCCTACTAGCTGTATGATCTTTTTTTTTTTTCCCTAAAGTTTTATTAAAGTATAGTTGATTTACAATGTTGTGATAATTTCTGCTGTCAAAAGCATTTAATATACAATATCGTTGAGGGCATTTGGCTGTGAGCTTCTCAAAAGACAGGGACTGTTTGGTATTCTTTTTCATTATCCCCAGTGCCTGTTAGCATTAAGTGGTCAATTAATAATTAAACTCAAGAAACTTTCTTGCCCTCAGAAAGTATGGTCTAGTGGAGGGAGGAATCATGTGCATAACCAACAAATGTGCTCATGAGCCATGATGGAGATATGAGTATCAGGGCAAGATTAGGATTAATTGGATTGAGGAAGGCTCAGGTGGAGGTTTCCCAGGGGACCAGCAGAGCAGAGGAGCATTCTGAGCAAAAGAGAAGAAGAGGGAGCAACAACATTGAACCTGGAAACTTTGGGAGAGGAATCCAGTCAGTCATTTGATATGACTGGAGTGGAGGGAGGCTGTGTGGAGGGTAAAAAGAGTATAGATAGAAAAGTAGGTAAGGGCCTGGAATGCTCTGCTGAGGAGCAGGCCTCTATTGGTACATGGTCAGGGCCTAGAGGAGAGTCTTGATGGGAAGTCACAGATCAGGACTGTTCTAAAATAATCTCTTAGCAGCGGTATGTGGGTGTGGGGAGCTTTACTATGTATATAGTTCAGACCAGAGGCAATATGGTCTGAACCAGACTTGTTACTCCTGGTGTGTTCTCCCATACTCCTTGCCATTGGATTCAGAGCCTAGAGCAGGAAGTGGCTCAAGAAGAAGGAACAAGCCAGGCCCTGAAAGAAGAGGCGCAAAAGAGGGAGACAGCCCTGCAGCAGCTTCGCACAGCCGTGAAAGAGGTGAGCAGCATCAACTAGGCCTCTTGGTATTGCCTTTACAAACCTGCTTTCTCTGTGTACCCTCCCCATACCTCCTCCCATGAGAGCCCCATGTTTGAGAGGTCCCTGCTAAACTTTTTTGGTAGAGGAATAAGAAGGGACATTGTATCATCCTTTATATTAAAAGTCCTAAGCCTGTCTTTGAGTGGCCATAATTATCTAGGAATGCTTTTTGGATATGGAAAATCATTCTCATTTTGTCTTTCAGCAGCCACAGTTTTATGGGGTTGGGGATAAAGGCTTCAAGATTAAAGGTTTGGTGATCCTCATGGAGTAAACAGAGCTGCCAAGTTCAGTGGCCAAGTGCTAAAGGAGGAGTCTCCCAGACCTAGGATTGTAACATGGCCCAGTGTGGGTGAAGGGCTGAGACTGGAGGAGGAATTCTGTTTGGTGTCTTTAAAACAGAATAGAAGTAAGAAGGAAAGGAGAGTGCATTAAACTGTTCTGGGAAAGAAAGGGAAAGAGACACAAATATACATGAATATCTGGTCTCTGTACTGAAGCTTGGCTCCACCTAGGTGATGGTTTGAAAAGACAGGACACATTCCAGCACTGTGTCCTCCAGGTCCCCAGCTTCTCCAGTGCCCACTGGGGTCATGTTGTCTTTCTTGCCCACTTTATTCCTCTGACACACACTGATCAGGCTGGCTGGTGGCCACTTTTGTCAGGGTGGCAGGGAGAGATTGAAACCAGTGTCTCCTCAGATTTCACAGTTCACGTTAAGCCTTCTCTAATAGCCTGGCTAACATAGTTGGCTGAGGGACTGGCTTCAGATAGAGTTCCGAGGGGCAGGAGTATCTTCTCTGGTTCCTGAACAGAAACCTGGAAGCCGATGACTCAGTCTGCTGGGGAGCAAGTTTACCCTCCAGTGCTGCAGCCCTGTGGGCACAACCTACCTGCAGGAGAAACTAGGCCTGATACTGAGGAGGAAGGGCAGGTGTGCAAAGCCTTTTGGTAGGGTTGGAGAGGGGGACATCTCCTTAGACTCATAGCTTCCCCTCCACACACGTATATAACATATACCCACACTCATGCACAGATACTCTACTTTTCCCTGGGCCTTGGTTAATGTGCTTGCCTATCTATCTGCTCAGCTTTCAGTGCAGAACCAGGACCTCATTGAGAAGAATCTGACACTCCAAGAACACCTGCGCCAGGCTCAACCAGGGTCCCCATCTTCATCAGACACAGCTCAGCTGGCATTTGAGCTGCACCAGGAGTTGGCCAGTTGCCTTCAGGATCTGCAGGCTGTCTGTAGCATTGTGACCCAGAGGGCCCAGGGTCATGACCCCAATCTCTCCCTGCTCCTAGGCATTCACTGTGAGTCCTCAGGCCAGTTTTGGACCCAGGAGAGAGTGGCTTTCATTCTCCTTTCACCCCTGTTCACCTTTCCCATCCTGAGGGTAATGTGTGAACTAGGCTCTTTAGGCCTGGTCACCACCATCTGGGAGTTTTTATGTTTTGCAAAGTAGATGTTCAGTAAATCTGTTTTGGAAACAGGCATTCTTATGGGGGTACCTGAATGCAAGACAAAGTGGCCCTTAGGCACAAGTTTTCAGCCCATTATCACTAGGTGTTTTTTAAAAAGTGTCATGTTCTCACGTGGCTCAGTGGGTTAAGGATCCAGCATTGTCACTGCAGCAGCTCAGGTTGCTGTGTGGTGCCAGTTCGATCCCTGACCTGGGAGCTTCCACATGCCACAGGTGAGGCCAAAAGAAAAAAAGTGCCATGTTCCAAGACCACGGGCCTTAGAGTACTGCCTATCCATACTGCCCCTTCCACATGAAAGCATCCCCTGACTGACTTACTACTATTCTCTTAAAATGCTCTCTTCCCCAGCTGCACAGCACCCAGGGATTCAGCTAGATTTGCAGAAGCCGGATGTGATCAGAAGGAAACTAGAAGAGGTTCAACAGCTACGCCGAGATATTGAAGACTTAAGGACCACCATGTCAGACAGATACGCCCAGGACATGGGAGAAAACTGTGTCACACAGTGAGGAATGCTGGGGGTGGGACAGGTTGTGTTCCCCCAGGGAGAATCTGGTTTGCTGAGAGCCCGGTCCAGCAGGTCCTGCTCTGACAATCTTTTGCCTCCTATTTGCTGCTATTCCCAGAGAGGAGTGGAGGGGAGGTGTGAGCCTGCATCTGGGGGCAAGGGCTGATTAGAGAGTTTTGTTTGCCCTGCCCCGCACTGGCTTTGCCTTGTTGGATTGCATTTGTTCTGTCATCCTGATTCACCCTTTGAGGGTGAGTTACTAATTAACTTTTGCAGGTAGACTGGTAAGTCCTCATAGACTGTTTCCAGCTGTAGGCTGACGTCGAAGGCAAACAGGCTGTTCACCTCCTGCTCCATCCTTTGGGCTGGATCCACATTCATTCCCACTCCACATCTTGGTCCTACTGATGCCCAGAGTTCCTTAGAGGGCCCAAGAAAGGCTGAGTACCAGTAGCAATGGCCATTTGAGAATTCCTAGGCCCCATGTGCCAGCCTTCCTGGGACCTGAGCTGGCTCTGGGTTTTCTTAGGCCCAATCTCACTGCTTCCTCAGGGCTCTTGTTCTCACAGATGCCTCAGGGTAATCTCTTCATTAGCAAAGTACTCACTAAAACTGGGGGCCTAGGGATTATAACCAGAGCTCCTTCATCTGTGCTACCATGCTCTTTTACAGGAGACTCCATTCTAGTTGCCCTGTGTCCTTGGGGCCCTGATCATAGGGTCAGCAGAGCCCCCTTCTCCTTTGTTCTCAGGCCGGCCAGGTAGCCCCCTTCTTTGGGCTTTAAGTGCAAACTCTACTCTGTGGTTCTGGGTTTGGGCAGGATTTTCTCCCAGGATACCACAGGGCAACTGTCAAGCTGCTCACCCCCTCCCCCTAGGGCTGGGTGCGGTGCCCAGCCTTCTGATTTGTGCCTCTGTTGTGTTTGGGGATGGGAGTCCTTTCCTGTTGTGGGCTCCTTGAGAGTTCAGAGTACCCAGTACAGGTCAGCTTTAAGGTACAGCTTTCAGTGTTTTTTGTTGTTCATTTTTCTGGGGTCTTTGGACCCTCTGCTTTCTGATTTCTCTTGCCTCCTCATTGAGGGAGCATCTTGCAGTTGTTTGTATCTGGTTGTTGGGCCAGCCCCAGGCCTCTAGATCTGGAACCAGGCCAAGCCAGAGCCATAGGTGGGTGGGGTGGCACTGAGTTGTTCAGGAGTTCGGATCTAGCCAGTGGATTCTTGCTAGGCTTTGGGCTGGCGGGGCAGCGTCCTGGACCTCACTCCTGGGCCTGAATGAGACCCTTCTTAAATGTTTTTACAAGTTTGTGTTTTATTTATGGAGTGACTTATCCCTTCCATTTAGAGCAGCCCCACCCAGCCGTCTCTGGACTTCTGCCTCCTAAAAGCAGAGCTGCCTGATTGGCCTCCACCCTGTATTGGGAGCCCAGCCACCATGCTCACGGGTATTTTTCCTCAGAATTTATAAGCAGTTATTTATATGAACCCTTGTTATGTCAACTGGTTTGTATTGCCTATTTTGATTACAAAATAAAAATTTAACAAAGTCCTCAGTTTTCCATCGCCTTCTATTACCATCATCTCGTACTCCACCCCTTACTTTGGCTTGTTGGAGCCAAAGCCTGGGGGTTTAGCCAAGTTCTCCAAACAGCAGCAAGGAGGCAACTTTGGCAGATCAAGCCTCTCGTGTCTGTATCTCTGCTGCTTCTGCTCCTCTTTCATTCTGTGGGGACAGATGAGATCTTTCCCCATGGCACTTCTGATTGGGTGAAGCTGCCCTGAGTCGGAGCAAGTTTGTCATTGAGTTTCAGTAATCCTCTGAGGAGGAAGTCTGCTGCCTGTGAGTCGCTCTGAGGAAGTGGCTTCCCCAGAGCAAGGCAGGGCACTGTGTTTGCCTCAAGGAGCTGGGGTTGTCTTCCTGGGTTATTCTCAGAGCCCTGGACCTGGGAGGACTTCAGAGTGGAGTCATGTCCAACCCCAGACAGATGGCTGAGTCACCACAGTGGGGCTGGTTGCTCCTTCTGAACTCCCTGCATTTTGCTGGGAGTTGGAGTTTTGAAGTACCACCTACAGCAAGGAATTGGGGTGGAGCTGGGGCCACCCCAAGACCAACTGTGGGTCTTTAACAAGGTCCCAGACTGAGGAGTCCTGACACCAACCTCTGCCTCCACCCAGTCCAGAACTAGAAGCCTCTTTCTTACCTTGGTCTCCGTCTGGCTCCTTGAGGGTGTGGCCCCATCTGCTGCTACACCCATGTCTAAACCTGCCTATCTGAGCAGAGAGGAACTTTGGGGAAAATGTCTAAGCAAGGGCTGTCCCTGCTGTGGTGTGCCTGCTGGGTTAGCTCTGTGTGGGTGGCCCCTGGGGGAATGGGGCGGTGGTCCCTTGGGGTGAGGCCCCTAGCTGGAGAGTTTTAGGTTTGGAAACAGCCGAGACTTCAAAGCCCGGACCTGAGCAGCGCTGTCGTGGCACGGGGGTGGCTAGTTGGGTGCAGCAAATGCGGGCGAGGCGGAGGAGGAGGCCTTTGCCAAACGCTCGCCCCTGCCCCACCCTACTGTCAGGTTGATCCGCAGCCTCACACTATGAGCCCTAGAACCGGGAGGGGTGGAGGGGACGGCCCTGCGTGGGGCTGGGGTCCGCCGCGCTCTGGGACCCCGAAGGGGAGGGGAAGGGGCCCGCTGGTGCGCGGGGCGGGGTCGCGCAGGCCCCGCCCCAGCCGCGCGCTTGTCTGCGCCACCCATTGGTCCTGAGAGCGGTGACTCGCGGGCTGAGCAGGAAGGAAACCGCTCCCGAGCGCGGCGGCCTCGTCTCCAGGCCGTGCAGCTGCTGCTACCGCTACCCGTCTGCCTGTCTCTCGGTCTGTCGGTCCACCCGCAGCATGAGCGGCCTGCGCGTCTACAGCACGTCGGTCACCGGCTCCCGCGAAGTAAGTGCGCGCCGTAGGCCCGGCGCTGGGGGAGAGCGCGGGCGGCGGTCCTGGTGCTCGGGACCAGCGCCTGGGACCCGCCCCCAGGGCGGGGGAGGCGAGGTGCTGGGCAAGGCCTCCTAAGTCGGGTTGCGGGGGCAGGCTTCGCGGCCCCTTCCTGAACACTGAACACCTCCTTCCGGCCTCCTGGGTCCTCTGCACCCCAACTACCAGGCTGATCCTTGACCATGTCCTCATCTTGCCCTTCCTCTCCACTGTGTGTGTACCTGGGGCCGGGGTGGCCCCTTACCAGCCTCCACTCAGGCATGCCTTGCTTTCTTCTTGCTGAGCTCCTGGCTTCCCCACCCTGAATTTATCCCACTTAGCTTCTTCATTCTGACTCTCCTCCCCACGGTTGGTGGTCCCTCTCTCATCCCACACCACCACAAGCCTGACTCATCCTCCCAACTCCTAATGGCCAGAGCCCTCCCCTAGGGTATGGAGGGGGACAAGAAAACAAAAGCTCCTGGCCACTGTCCCAAAACCTCCAGATTGTTCACTAACCTTTGCCCGCCCTCTGCCCCCAGATCAAGTCCCAGCAGAGCGAGGTGACCCGCATCCTGGATGGGAAGCGCATCCAGTACCAACTAGTGGACATCTCCCAGGACAACGCCCTGCGGGATGAGATGCGAGCCTTGGCGGGCAACCCCAAGGCCACCCCTCCCCAGATTGTCAACGGGGACCAGTACTGTGGGGTACGGGCCCAGGAGTTGGGGGTGAAGGGAATGTTGTAAGAGGACTGCCAGCCAGAGTCAGACCTGAGACAAAGCACTAGCACGCAGGTGACCTCCTCTCCTCCCTTCCCCCAGGACTATGAGCTCTTCGTGGAGGCTGTGGAACAAAACACACTGCAGGAGTTCCTGAAACTGTCCTGAACCAAGCCAGCGCCCGGACTCCGTCACCACATTCCCCTTAGCAATCACCCAGCCACGAAGGACCTTGTGACCAACCGCCTGGTATTCTTAACCTTCTGACCTTGGATCCCCTCCCCCTAACCCATGACCTTTCTCCCCTCTCCTAACTGTAGCCCCTCCTCCATTCGAAGGCAACATTCCTTACCCACTAGTCTCAGAAATTAACAGCCCAAGTGCTGGCTGTTGTCAGCCAGGTCCTGAGACTGCCACCCTTCCTGGCACTGGCTAATGGGCACCTTTGCTGGTTCCATTAGCCAGGGCTCTGCCAAATGCCCCGCAATCCCCATCTGGGAGCACCGCAGAAACAATTAAATGTCCCATTCCATTGGCACCGTGTCTGTTTGGTGTGCCTGGGCATTCTGGGTCCCTGCCCTGAGCAAGGCTGGTAGATGTGATTGTGCTGAGGCTGTGCTCCTGTGGACAGGTCAATTGGCTGTCCTGTGTGGCACCTGCGTGCGTGATAAGGCATGTGTTGGAAATGTGTCCAGCACATACATACCTGTGTGGACCAATGGTTTCTAGAGACAGTGTGGGTCACGCACCAGTTCACATGCATACAATGGTGACCATGACACGTGTGTGCCTTCATGTCTACTGCATGTTTGTATGCCAGTCAGTAACATGGCTGTGCCTTGTGCCCAGCTGCCTGTGTCCCAGTGGACCAGCTAGGTGTGGATGTGTCGTGGAAATGGATGCCCAGCTGCAGTTCTGCCAGGGTGGGGGCAGTGGCTTTGGTGCACAGTGTTGAGGAACTGTCCCCGTGTGCCGGTGGTTCTGTGCATGTCTGGCAGGGATTGGCTGGCTGCACGCTTGCACTTGAGGCGCTACTACCCCAACAGAGGCTGGGCTGGGGCTGGCCCTCCTTCCCCAGGATCAGCCAGCCCTTCTGGGCGGAAAGAGGAACCTGGAGGACAAAGACCCAGCGGCCAAGCCCGCAGCTGGGCTCGAGTTACGGAGGGGGCGGGTCGGCGCCGCCCCCTCCCCCGGCAGAGCTGGCGAAGCCTGGCTGCCCCGCCCAGAGAGCCTCGCGGGAGCAGCCAGTGTCTGGGCGGGTGCTTTATTCCGGGCGGGGGGCGGGCCGCGGGGCCCGGTGCGCCCGAAGCAGCAGTGTGGCGCTGGGCACTAGGCCTGCGGCCAGCAGAGTGAGAGCGTCGTGGTAGACTGTGGGCGGGAACGTACTGAAGATCTCGAAGGTGGTGGCATCCACGGCCCTGGGGACAGGAAAGAACGGATCAGGCGGGGCTACCGCTCCCTGGGGCTGCCAGCCGCGCCCCACACCCACCTGGCCTGCGCGAGCAGGACGCGCACATCTCCGATGGTGTCCTCAGGCCGCATCATCAGCAGAAAGGCCTGCTCTCCATTCTCAGATTTGATGCGCAGCATGGAGAGCTGGGGCGCCGGCGACTCTGGCGACTTCTGACTCCTGCAGGCCCAGAGGCCATCAATGCCTCCCCCTACCCCCACTCCCAATGGCCCAATCCCAGGGTCCTTACCTCTCACGCTCAGCAGCCAAGGCAGGCGTCTCCACCACGATTTCCTGGATCCGGGCAGGCAATGGACAGCAGTTCTGGAAAGCATCATAGATGGCGTGGACAGAGCCCTGGGCCCTGCCAGAGTCATACCCTACCCCCAACCCTTACAAGGGACTTCTCCCTAACCAGGGATGGATGAGACAAATGAGCCCAGGAGGAGGGGGGTTGTTCTGTGCAAACTGGGGCCCAAGGAGAGAAAGTGGAAGGGAAACTTTGGGAATCCCATCATTCCCTTCCCTCATCCTAGTGAGGGAGACAGAACCCCACACAGTGACCAGTCTGGATGCCCAACCCAGCATGGGTCAGGGGGGGCCTCCCTGGGGAAATGACACTTGAGCAGTGAGTGAAGGATGAGGAGTCCTTAGAAATGGAATGGGAAGCAAAGATATTCCAGATAGCTCAGGGAAGCTTCTGAAAAGAGGTGAAATATTTGGGAAAGGGTCAGCAGTTCATGTGGCTGAAACCGGGAATCAGGTTGGACTGGAAGAAAGAAAAGGTTAGAGGTAGAAAGAGGACCAGAAAGGAATGACAGGCCTTACCTAATAACCACTGGAAGGTTTCAACAGGGAAGAGCCAAGATCCAGTTTATACTTTCTTTTTTTTAAAGCCACATCCTTGGCATGCGGAAGTTCTAGGGCCAGGGATTGAACCCGCACCAGAGCAGTGACCAGTGCCACAGCAGTGACAACACCAGATCCTTAACCCACTACACCACCAGGGAACTCCCCAGTTTATTTTTAAAAGCGCACAGAGGCTGCTGGGGGAGGATGGTGGCAGGGCAGGAGCGGAGGTGGGAGCCCAGACTAGGAGGGTAGGTGGTGCAGATGGAGAGAAGAGTTGGATTCAGGAGAAGTTCTGGGGATTGACAGATCTGACAGGACTCAGCCCTGTGCGGTGAAGGCAGAGTCCTTAAGAGACGGGTTTAGTACCTTTCACAGGTGGAGACCGGGGCGGGGGGTGGGGGGGCGAGTAGCAGGACAGGGAGTGAGGAGAGAGGATGATGAGTTCTGTGAAGGCCAGGAAGGAGTATTTCAGATTGGACTTGAGCTAACTCCCAGCCAAGACTCCTCTGATTTTTCCCCTCTTCCAGCCATACCCCTGCACTGGCCATCTGCTCTCTGGTCCCAGCTCAGAGCCCTCACCAGCAACATCCTTTCCAGGAGACAGTGGAATAGCTCTGAGGGATTCACTTCTCCATCCAGGTCGTCTTCAGGAACCCCCAAACCTGAGCCTCCAGATAAGCTGCCACTCTGGTAGGCTGGGCATGGATGATGATAAAGCCCCCCAAAAAGGCTGGGGAAGCCAGGGCTGGCCTCACCTGCAGGGTGTCTCGGATGGGACCCCTGATGTCAATCACCTCGCCTTGTCGGATCACAAATTTGGGGAGCCTGTTCAGAAACTTCTCTGCAGTCATCCTGGAGCCTGCAGGGAGGGCAATGGAGCCTGGCCAGGGCAGGGACTGTGAGTGACAGTGGAGGAGGCCACCTGGAGCTCAGGGCACCCCAGCACCTGCCTTCGGGCTGAGCTCACCTGGGTGCTCCGTCCTGTCCCAGGGTTTTCGAATCCTCTGCAGGCCTACCACGCGGCCCTCACCTGGGAATGGGTCCAGCCCATTCTCTGGGTAGACCTGATCGCGCAGGTCACTCACCTGGCAAGAAGGAAGGAAAGCAGTGGCTGACACAGCTCTTCAGCCCTGGGCTCCAGCCCCATACCTGCTTGCCCAAACAGAGGCCCCAGGAATAGGCCCAAGGGATGGTCTGATGCAATCCCCATTTTACAGATGAGGAAACTGAGGCCCAGGAAGAAAGCAAGAGAGCTACAGTTCACGCTGCCTTCACCCACCTGGGCCCTGCTCTTGCCGCAGGCTCCCCTTATCATGCCAGCTGGAGCCACAGTACTGATTTCCTCCTCACAGAGCCCCTCCTCACAGGAGCAGAGCAGGAGCGGAGGGGTGAAGGTGTCAGGAGAGGGCCAAGCCCAGCTTAGCATGAACCGCCTCAAACACCCCCGGTCATGACTCATGCTATTTTCCAAGCCGTGGTGGCACATGCTCCCTCGCATGCCCTCACTGTGGAGCTAACTCACCACCCTCTGGGACGCCGCCTCATGTGCTCCCAGCCCAGCACCCTCCTCACCGCCCACCGCCCCCCACAGCAGGGGGCTGACTCCACTTAGCGTCCTTTAGTCCCAACACTTGCCCTCCGCGTGACACTGCCTTCCACCCCAACCAGGTACTCCAGGAGGCTCTGGGGGAAGCCAGGCCTCCTTCGCATGGACTCCTCATTGTGCCCCGTTCTCAGGCCTGTCCCGATGTCCTGAGTGCTGGGGAAGAGGGCCAGGGGTCCCACGCAGCAGAAGACTGTGCTTTCAGGATACCAGCAGGGGGCGCTGCCTGCTGCTCAGCCGTGTGTCTCCCCAACTGCTGATGTAGTAGCTATGGCCACCGCAGCCTCCCCACTCCCTTCCCAGCCTGGTTTCAGGCTCATTCTCCTCCTGGAGGTCATCAGATTGGAATCCCCTGAGATGAGGCAGTGGCTTCCCATCCCAGACTGGGTGATGCCTGAGGAAGCATCACCACCCCCTCCAAAATCCCCATACCAGGAGCGAGTGGTTTGAGGAGCAGCCCATCACCTTAAAGGGGACCCCATCAGGGTACAGCCGCTGGAGCTCTGAGGGGAAGAAGCCATCCAATATGTCTCGAAGGCAGCGCTGCAGGGGAAGAGGTAGGGTGAGGCCTGGCTGGATCTGTGCGGCACCCTCCACCCTGCTTGCTGCCTAGAAGGCAGGCCCTGGGCCCTAGGCTGACTCTGTGGATCACACTCTGGAAGGAGAGCCCCAGGACCTGGACAGGGGGTGCTCTGCAAGTTGTGCATGAGCCTGGGTGCCAGGGGTGAGCTGGGACCCCATTATCTCCAACTAATGGTGAGCAGGTGGTGGGCCACCAGAGCAGCCTGAAGGTGCACGGGCCTGTCTCCCCTCCCACAACTCCTACCTGTGTGGAGGGCTCGAAGAAGGGCCGGAAGGGCCCGTCAAACATCATGATGCCGTTCCGGTAGAGCTTCAGTGGGATGGGTTCGAGAGCATGGTGTGGCACTCTGCTGGGCACTGGCGTCACCTGCGTGTCACTGTCTACCACCAGCTCACTGAGATCCTTCAAGCTGGCCAGCAGCCTGTCAAAGTCCACCTCAGGGGGTACCAATGAGTCCCCTGGCAAAGAGAACAAACACCCATGAGCCTCTCCTCCTGGCTGCTGTGTGCTCTAGAGCCGGGCATGCGCCCCAGCACCTCCTTAAGCAACCACCCAGGGAGGAACGCAACTTCCACCACATAATACTAATGGCTGTCTCTTTATTGAGCATTTACTTTGCGCCAGGTGGTTGCTATGCTACCCCATTCTCTCTTCAGACCAACCCTATGCTGTAGAGACTATAACTGTCCCCATTTTTCAAATTAGGGCACTGAGAGTGAGCAGTTCACGGCTGGCCTAGGGGCATACGCAGTTAAGTGGCAGGAGCAGGGCCCCAGGTTAGATGTGCCAGGCGCTGGGTTAGCAGCTGAAGAGCACAGTGCAGAGTTGCCAGCTGTCTGGGTTCAAATTCCAGCTCCTCTGCTTCTACATATGTGACCTTGGTCAAGTCACTTAATGCTCTACATGACAACATTCTCTTCTAGGAGGGGGTGATAATTCCTCGATGGCTGGGAGGGTCCAAGATGACCACGGAAGGGTTCAAACAAGCATCTCTCCACCTTAGTTACCGTTACCAACTCTACCGTGCACACATGGCCCCGAGCTAACCCGGAGGCCATGAGGCAGGGGCTATTTATCTCCATTTCACACATGAGCAAACAGGCCCACAGAGATGAAAAATGACTGGCCCCAGGCCACTTGGCAAGTTAGAAGAGGGGACTGATCCTGGAGCCTGTTCTTCCCACCCATCTGCACTATCAGGAGAGGGAGGTCAGGGCAGGGACAGATGGCTCTTGGGGAGGATGTCAGGGAAGCTGCTGGGCAGAACACATATGGGACAGACCTTGAGTTGTGCATGCATTTCTGGGTCAGAGACCCCTTTGACAAACTGGCAGCTGTGGGCTCCTCTTCTGAAAAATGTGTTGTACATACAGCTGCTCCTAAGCTTCAGGGGGTGCAGAGGGGGTGGTGGAGACAGCCAGGGCAGATGCCAGAGCAGAAAGGGCACAGAGCAGGTGGGACGCTGATGGGGGACAGGCCAGGGGCTTGTTCTCAGGCCTTGAGGGATCTGGCCCCCAAGCCAGAATCTACAAGGGTGTAACCCTACAGAACACCAGTGACTTCCTGGGCCTTCACGGAAGCTATTTTTCACCAGAACAGCCAGGCTGCGGAAGGATGTGGGTCAGGGCTCTGGGGACCCAATTCCTTTCCCTACACCGGTGCAGTGGTTGTACTGGGGAAGTACAGATGTGGGTTTCCTGTTGCCTTTGTGGCTGCTGAAACAGTAAGCCCAGCTAGCCTCCCCGCTGCTACATTTCCTACCTGTCTCCCACTTCCCCCTGGGGTCCCCTGGAGTCCCTGAGATCCCCAAGAAAAACTCACAGATCATCACATCCTGGGCATCACTGGCATGAGTTAAAACGATACCAAGACACTATTTTCCTTTAGCAACTAACTACTTTCAGAACACCTTGGTAAACCTAAAAATAACAACAGAAAAGCTCATCTCGCAGTTCCTGCTGTGGTGCAACAGGTTTGGAATGTCTCTGCAGCGCTGGGACACTAATTCAATCCTTGGCAGTGGGTTAAAGGATTCGGTGTTGTCATAGCCACGGCACAGGTCGCAACTGCGGCTCGGATCTGATACCTAGCCTGGGAATTCCATATGCCGCAGGGTGGCCAAAAAAGAAAGAAAAGGCTCATCTCCTTCAACAACTGCCCCCATCCCTCCATTCTTACAGAGGACAAAAGTGGAGCCTAAAGAGGCAGATGACTTGGCCCAAGCAGGCCACACGGAACAGAGCCAAGAGGACCATTTAGATGCATGGACTGCTAATTCAGCTGCCTCCCAGGCTTGGGCTTTTTTCAGGGCAAGTGGAAGCGCGAGGGAGGATGCCAGGAAGTAAAGAAAGGGAAAAGAAAAGTGTGCCGAGAAAATCAGCCCCAAAGGCTCCCAGCCAGGCTTCGGGCGTGGAGAAGTGAAAGGGGGGGTGGGGTACAAGAGGTCAGGCTGGTATCAGAGGCAGCAGAGCGGAGGCAAGACAAAGGGCCCAAGAGAAGGAAGAGCATCTTTGGACAAACCAGGACTGAATGAGGCAGGAAGAGCCTGGCATGGCCACCTCACAGCAGGGAAGCTTAATAGAAGCCTGGCCCACACAGCCACACAGCCAGCCTGCGAGGAGGCAGGGCAGAGGTCAAGCAAGGCATTTCCTCTCCAAGCAGCAGCTTTCCTTTCCGGGGAAACTTCATGCCGCCGAGACCCTGGGGTGACCTGACTGTGATGCCGACTCAGTCTTTACTACGTGCCAGGCACCTAGAAACAGGTCTTGCTGCTCCCACTTTACAGATGAAGAAATTGGGCCTGGTAAGGTGATGTGCAACAGGTCACCCAGCTTGCAGGGCCCAGGTAACTCTAAGCCTCTGTCCTTCATGACCACGCAGGCTGCCTCTCAGGGCTGGTTCTTCAGATGCTGCTCATTGGGGTTCCTTTCCAAGGAGGGGTGCAGTGCAGGGAGATCACCTTTGGGGCCTCATCCAACTTTTGAGAGCCCAGGATTTTACTTAAAAGAGGAGTGACAAGGCATAGAGGTCAGGTCCAAGCTCCTTGACCCAACTCCCAGGACCCTCAGAGCACCAGCTCCCCAGCCTGCCCTCAACAAGCTCCTCTGCTCACACTCTGGAGCCACACAGTCCGTGCTACCAGCTTCCAGGCTGTGTGATCCTGGGCATGTGGGCCAGTGTCTCGGGGCCTCAACCTCCTTTTCTGTAAAATGGAAGAGGAACAATAACAGCCCCTTCTTCACAGGCTGGTGAGCCTCACAGGAAATGCCTGGCAAACAATGGCTTTGTTGTCACTGAAAGCCCACCTCCTTGTTCATCACAGGGCTCAGCGCCCTCTCCTATCACCTCCTTGGAGAGGCCTCCCCAGGAGCCCCCTCTATCTGGGCCTGGGCCCCTGTTCCTGCTGGGTTCCTGGAGCCCTTGGGCCCTTGTCACAGGCTGGTGTCACTGTGTTTGCTTACTTCTCTTACCAAGTACACTGGGCACGCCTTGAACACAGGCTAGGCACGGGCCTGGCCCACAGTGGGGGCTCAAGAAGCAGTGGATCTGTCCCTTCACCCGCCATTCAGCAAGTATGCCTGGAGCGCCCATGCCCTGCCACGCCCTGAGATGCATGGCCATGCCCGTGCCCAGAGCTCCTACTTGAGTGAAGGAGACAGGGTGACAAACAGTGACAATGGCATGTGGTAATTGCCACTGGGGGGGCCAGGGACCCAGAGGAGGGCCAGACCTTGCCACTAGGCACAGGTGAGTGGTGAGCCCACCCTGGGCTGGTTCCTCGCACTGTCACAGGAGGCCCACCTGCTGCTGTTAGTTACCCCAAGGCCGTACCCGGCTGCCCGGCACCGCAGCCAAAGGCTGTAGACCAGGAAACAGACCCACTATTTCCATCCACCTGCAAGCCAGGCCCTGCTATGAGGACTTCACCTACATTCACTCTGCCCCTCAGAGGAGCCAGAGGAGAGAACACAGGCCCCCCATTAGCTCCAGCCTGTGACTTAGGCAAGATCTGCCTTCTCCAGCCTCTGCTGCTGAGCACGGTGCTGCTCGTCCCCATGTCATCCTGCGCAGAGGATGTCCCGGCAGGCTTGGGTCATCCAGGCCAGGGCACCCGGGCACCGCCCGCCAATCACCTGCCTGTGCACGTGCGCTGGCCTCTGGGTCAAGCCCTGTGCCGGGCACTCGAGCACAGGAGGCGCCAAGAAGCAAATGGACATGGTCACTATTGACTGACCACACAGCCGGCGAGAACATTCCACATATGCTGGGGCATTCAGTGCTCTCAGTTCCTAGGGATCAAAGATAGCATCTCCTCACATCGCAGATAAGGATGTGGACTCAGAGGTGAAGCAATTTCTCCATACACGGTGCAGGGTCCGATCTGACCAGGCCCCACTCCTCAGCCAGAGCCCCTAACCACGTGCCCGGGGCAGCTGCAGCAAGTCGGGTTTAGCTGAGCTCCAAAGGAGGGGAGGAAAGGGGACAAGGCACCCAGGGGACACAGCACAGGCTGGAGCTAATGGGAATGCAGCTGGAAGGAGCTAATCCTGCCAGGGGTCCAGGCCAGGCCAGTCCCAGAGGCCCAAGGGCAGCCCAGGGACAAGTGAAGCCAGCTACAGCCCACAGAGGGGTCAGGGTAGCATCCTGAGCAGTGGAAGGAAGAGGCAGGAGCCTGGGCCTGGGGGAAAGGGTTGGGAGAGGTGGGGGGACTCGGGGGAGGGAGATGGAGAGGGAGGGCAGGAACTTGATGGGGGAGGGGAGGGAAGCACAGAGGGGATGGGGGAAGGGAGGTGAGGAGGTCAGAGAGGATGGGGAAGAGGGGTCAGGAGCTCAAAGTTGGCAGGAGCTTTCAGCCCTGAGGCTCGACACCTGACTTGAAAGTGGTACGGCCAGAGCAACATCTGACCTGAAAGTAGCATGGCCAGAGCAGAGCTGCCCTTTCAGGTCTGCGTGTACCCTGAGGCACCTGGCACCCGGCACCCGATTTGATGCTCGCCCCGCTGGTGGAAGGGTGGGAGGGGCTGAGCTTCCTCTCCCCTGGGCCCTTGCATGGGCCCAACTGGCCCTCCTCCCTAAGATAGGACTCCCAGGCTTCAGAACATTAGAATCAGCCCCAGTTTGCCCAATACAGACACCCCAGCTCACCTCTCCCCTGGCCTGCTGCCCCAGGGCCTATGGGAAGTGGTACCCGACAGAGGGAGAGCCAAAGAAAGGAGCCAGAGCATCAGGGCCAGCCAGAGGCTACCTTCATGGGCCCAAGGGTCCTCAGGGCGGGAGCAGGCTAGCAGCTGGGGACCAGGCCATGGGGAAAGGAAGGGAAGAGGGTGGGAGGGTTCCAGGAGAAAAAGCTGCTGGAAGTGAAAAACATGTTGTTCATTGGGCAGGAGAGTGAAATCGAGGTCCCTCTGTGTGGAAGAATCAAAAAGCAAAAGAAGGAAGACGACACACAGAGGGAGCTTGTGGCTGGGTGGCTTTTACAAGTGGCTTATGAGCTGGCCGTACTCTGTGTGTAAAGCACAGAGCCGGGGGGAGGCTGCTCTGTTTTGGAGGGAGAGGGTAGGAATCCACAGAGCCAGGACCAGAAAGCAGCTGTCTGGTCTGACTCCTTCCCCAAAGGGGCAGGGCAGCCCCCTCCGGCCAAGAGGATGACTCTCCTCCAACAAGGAGACCTGAGCCCAGCTCAGGGACAAGGAGGGGAGGGGAGGGGCAGTGCTGGCAGGCCTTTGGCCCTAGAGCCCAGGAACAGACATTCTTACAGCTCCTGGCAGTCACTTGCCAGGGTCTGGCCTCTCATCTGGGCAGGTGTCCCTGGAGAACTTCCCATAGGACTCAGCCCAGGGTTCAGCTCCGGGCATGACCCAGGTGCCACCAAGCTCCCCCAGCTTTGCTATGTCCCAAATGGACTCAGCATCTTCCCCCCCAGTCGTGCTCCCCAGGGTCAGCCCAGGTTCCTCCTGCCCCCTCCCTAATGAACAAGCGATCTCCAATAAATCTCTCTGCTCTGCCCCTGCTCACCAGCCCCACCAGTATCACCCTATGCTGGGCATCATCTCATCTTCTGCCCAGATGATTGTAACCACCTCCCAATGGGCTCTCAGCCTTAAGCCTTGCCCCCTCCACTCAACAGGCTTTGGACGTCTTAAGTGCCTCAGTTTCCACATCTGTAAAATGGAATAACCCCAGCTCATGTCAAGACTATTTATTAAAACGCTTTAAAGGAAGTTAAGTGTGGTCCAAATGGGAAGTAATGTTTTTGGAACAAGGATGAGAGGGTTGTGCCTGGAGATTTAGGGGGATCCGGCCAAAGGTGGGACTCCCATGTTTTCGGTTTCGGTTTTTACCCTGCGGGAAACTTATGAAACCAAGAGAGTGCCATCATCTTCCAAAGAGTCAGCCTGGGAGCCTCGCTCATGTTCCCACGGGACTGTCACTGCCTCTGACTGTGGAGACCAATGAGAGCTCCCACTCGTGGGGCTGAAGGCATGCAAGGTCAGCGGGAGGTGCTGCGTCCAGCCCAGCGTGGGCGAGAACACACTCCCATCTACTGGAGAGGACCTGGAGGCTCAGAGAACAGAACCCAAGTCAAGTCACGCCTGGGGGTGGAGTGGCAATGAGGACCCAGCTGTGACCATCTCCAGAGCCCAGAGAAGAACCTTCAGGGCGATGACCTCCATTCTTTGTGGAGAATGGACCCGGCTTTCATAAGGGGCCAGTTCTATGGGCCCAAATCTCTGGAGTGCATCCCTCTGGATATCAGCACTCAACTTAGGAATAAAAGGGGGTGGCGTCCCATAGAAGCAGGTAGATTTCAATAGTTTGCTGTAAGGGAACCTGGAAAAGGAGTCCGAAGGGGGGGCCAAGCCCTGGGACCACAGGACACTTCCAAAGCAGAGGGACTGCTTTCAAAGGCCACAGCTTTGGGAGGGGGGATGTTCTGCGAACTGTGGTGCCTGAGACAAATGAGATCTTGTTACATCTTGTATCTCTGGGTCCCCGGAGCCTTAGAAAGGTGAGCAAACAGAGTCTAGGTTAGGTGCTCAGTGATGAAGGCTAAGGCCTTTCCCTCCTGTCCCTGAGTCAGTGGCAAAGCATGGGAGGCCTCGGGGCACTTCCTCGTGCTGGGAGGAGGGGCGTGAATGAGATGGCCTCTGGACAGCTGGGCGCCATCAGAAGCTGCTGGACAAGTCCCTTTGCAGGGGGCACTGGGGTAGACCCTGACTCTACCTGGCTTCCAGAACTTCTTGGCTGTCATCCAGTCCCTCTCGTTATCCTCAGAGTCCTCTTGGTCCACAGCCTCACCCACCCACTGCAGGCCGTAGTCCCCGAGGAACCGCTGCGGGGAGAGAGAAGGGAGGTGTCCAGGGCCCTGTCAGCTCAGCCCCTTCCAGGGGAAAAGGCAGCACCAGCCCAGCCTCCAGCCTGGGCTCCCAAAGCTGACTGGATCGAGGGGATGGGCCCCAGGGTCTTGAACCACTTCCTGGCTGTGACCTTGGGAAGCCATTTTGCTGCCTAGAGCCTCAGGCTCCTTGTGAAATGAAGCTTGTGAGGAAGACTAAGATAATTCATGTCATGTACTTAGTACCGGGCCTGGCACAAGCAGGAGCTCGCTGAAGGCGGGTGGGTCTGGCCTGAGTAGCAGGAGGGGAAGGGACACCCCACTTGGCAGGTCTGAGGGGACATGTCCACTCACATGTGGCCCCTCTAGGGCTGGCCTCACAGCCCCTTTGCCACAGGAAAACTTTTTTTTTTCTTTTTAGGACTGTAGGTGCAGGATATGGAAGTTCCCAGGCCAGGGGTGGAATCGGAGTTGTAGCTGCCAGCTTCCACCACAGCCACAGCCACACAGGACCTGAGCCATGTCTGCAACCTACACCACAGCTCACAGCAACTCCAGATCCTTAACCCACTGAGCAAGGCCAGGGATGGAACCCACATGCTCGTGGATTAGTTGCAGTCTTAACCTGCTGAGCCACCACGGCCACTCCCAGGAAAACGGAGTTGTCTACACTTCCTGCTGCAGCTTCCTCATCTCCATTCTTCTCCTCGACCCACCTCAACCCAGCCTCCAACTCCACAGCTCACTGCAACTGCTTACACGCAGCCACCGGCAACCTGCCTCGTGCCTATTCCAGTGGGCGCGTGTCTGCCTTCATCGCCCACGACACGTGTTCTTCCTCTTCAGTTTCAAATCCCCAGCCATCCGCATGTACATGGCTAACAGGCATCTCAAAGTGAACCCAGCCTAGTCATGACTCCTCGCCCCCACGCCTCCCACACATCTTCCCCCCCAGGCTCCCTTGTCGCCATCAACGGAGAGGCACTGCCTCCGCCGGAGCTTCATCCAGGACCCACAGGGCCCGTGACACCAGCTCCCAAGCAGACTGAATCTGTCCACTCTCTTTCCTTTCCCCTGGTTCGGGCCATGGTCACCTCCGTCTTGGACAAACCGCGCTGCTCCCTGCCTCGTCCCCTGGCACTCTCCTACCTGAGAGCTTCCTATGGTTTCTCATTCTCAGGGACTCTGCCCCCCGCCCTGCCCCCCAGGATGTGGTCCCTGAAGCCTCTTCTTCCTTCGGCTCCCCACAACAACCCTCCCCCCCACGCCAGGTCTACATGGCAGGAGGTGGAGGCTCATCTCTTCAGCCTGGATCCTCATTCCCTGGCTCCTTCCTCATCTAGTTCTCTTGCCCAATGTCACCCCACAGAGAGGCCCAAGCTAGTCTCTGTTGTGTCACCCATTTAAATATTTCACCATATTCCGTACTTGTGTGTCCTCCTGTGTACTGGCCTGAAGCCAGGGACCCTGTCTAATCCCAGGGCCTGGCAGGGTGCCGGGCACACAGGAGACTTTGTATGCGTTTGCTAAATCGATGCCGCCCTAAGAGCGTGAACAATATGATCAGAGGAGCTGCAATGCCCTCCGCCCTGAGGCTCTGGGGGGGCGGCCCTCACGCCCTGTGGCAGCTGCTCAGAGAAGCCCCACTGGCTGCCAGCGGGGAGCAGCTGTTTTCCCACAACCCCCGGTAGGAACAGGCCGGGTGGGTGGGCTCCTGGGCTGCAGCTGGGGCTGGGGGGCCGTGGGGGGCCGAGGGGGGCGGTGTGCTTCTGTGGTCTTAAACGAGGTTGGGGCTTTGAAAACCAACTGTGCGGTGAAGGAGAGGTTAGACCCCAAGAAGAGCTTCTGGCGGGGGCGGGGGTCCAGTAAGGGAGTGTGGGCGGCGCTGAGGAAGGGGGCCTGCCCAGCACCCTCCCTTGAGCCTGGGGACCCTCTGGTTCAAGACTTGTTGTGTGAATGGGGGCAAGAAAGGTGACAATGGGTGAAAGATTCCACATTCAGAGGCAGGGAATGGTTGTGCCCAGCGGAGTGAACACGTATGGCCAGGCCCCCGCTCTAGGTCCTGGGCACAGGGCAGTGAACACGGGAAAAGCAGCCCCTCCCTCACGGAGCCCACAGGCCCAGGGGAAGAGAGCTGGGGTGCTAAGGAGGTCCGAGATGGAGACCTTCCCTCATCAGGGGTCGAAGGGGGTCCCCCAGGGAAGGACCCCCCTACTTGGACTTGACACAGAGGATGAGTGAAAGTTCACCAGGGGAAAAAAATACTTGGGGTGGAAGCAACAGCACGGACCAAGGTCCTGAGGTGGGAAAGGGCTTGATAGAGTCAAAAAACCTGAGGCAGGTCCCCGGAACTAGAGGGGAGAATGGTTCATGACGGGGGGGGGGGGGCAGCCGAAGCCTGAAGTGGGGGTGGGCCCCGGCCCTGCCCTAGTTCCTGGAGCTCTGGGGGAGTCCTGACTGGGGAAACCCTGTGTGGGGTGGGGCGAGGGGTCCAGTGAGGTGGGCTCTGACCCAGTCCCTGGGAGCAGACGTCCCTGGCCACCGCCTCCCTCACCTCCATCTCCCCGACCTGCCGCCGCAGCTGAGTGCACGTCGCTTCCAGCTCCTCCTGCCGCCGCAGGGTCACTGAGCCTTCAGGGAAAGACAGGGAGGGGTTCCTCTGCCCCAGCTCGGAGGCTGCCAGGCCACCTCTGACCGTGACCAGAGCTTTGGCCTGAGGGTCACCTGCAGAAGCTGCCCCTTGAGAACTTGAGGGGGTCCCCTGAGAACCGCCTCTTAGCCTCTCCACCTGACCTTGAGAGGGGAGCCCTGACTGACTCTCAGGAGGCCGCCAGCCCCACTTCCCCGCTCCCCCCAGAGCAAGGGGCTGAGGGGGCTGGTTTCCTCTAGGCTTCTGATGGCAAACCCTGAGCTCAGAGGACTCAGTCCCACACAGCAGGGCACCGCCCCGGGTGTGTCACAGCTCCCCTCCGGGCTCTGCTGTCCAAAACCCACCGAGGACTCAGCTTGATGCTCTTGGAGCCCTGCTGCCCAGGGATCACCGGCCCAGGGGAGGTACAACAGGAGGGCTGACCAGCCCGCCGTGAGGGCCTCTTACCCTGGTGCTCCTGGAGGGTCTCCACCAATTCCTCCAGGGCCCGTATCTTCCGATCCTGCAGCAAGGCGGGAGGGGAGCAGGCCTGGTGGTTCCCAGGGTGGAGCCCAAGGGAGCCCCTTGCAGATGGGGAGATGCAGCATAAAGTCCCCGCCCGCCTTGGCACCGCCACCACTCCTGCGCTGACCCTTGTGGTTTCACTGAGGTGGGAAGCACCCCCAGGCGCCCAGTACTCCGTAGCCACTGCTGCCACCCAATCTGAGGTCTATAGGACTTGCTCAGATGTGGAGGAGACCCCTTAGCTCCTCTGCTCAGGTCACAGGGACCCAGATCAGTTCCAAGTCGGACTAGCCCTTGAGTTGGGCGGTTTGTTCAGGGAGATGGTTCTAGAACCCGTCCACCCTGGTCCATTGCAATAGTAGCCTCACTATGAGTAGCCTCCCCAGCCCAGGCCCTTCTGTCCCTTAGACCGGACTCTGGCCCTTTACCAGCAGGGGCCTCACCTTGGACAGCATCTCGTCAGCCTGGGCCTTCACCTGCTGCTCCAGATCCCGCAACTTCTTCATCATGGTGGCCACCAGCTCTGAGTCGTGGGACACAGGGACTGCCAACCAGACAGAGTCCTAGAGCCCAGGCCTAGAGCTGAGCAGGGGGGTGGGGGTATGGGGGTCCAGGGTTGGGGGAGAGGGCTCCACGACAGCAGAAATAAGCCTGGTTACAACCGCTGCCACCTAGATAACGGGGACTGCCTACAACAGTGCTCATAGATCAGCTTTGCTGAGGGAATGAACTGCTTTGGGAAACTGAGGCACAGAGACTCAGTAACGTGCCTAAGATGTACAAGGAAGCAGTACGACATCGGGTCACATCACCGTGAAGCACTCTCAGCAAGGTCACCCTCTGTTGAATCACGTCTCTAATCTCAGCCCTCGTTCCCAGGAAAGATGGTGGATAGAGGACAAGTTAAAGGGCACCAAGACAAAAGACGTGCGACATCCTGCAGCTCAGGGGGCCTGGACTCTTCAAAAAGGCAGTGTCATTTTCTTAAAAAGGCAGGGACCCTGCTCTACAGAAGTGTAACAATCACATGCAGTGCAGGATCCTCAATTAGCACCTAAATCGGGGCAAAAAAATGAAAACCTAGGAGATATCTGGGAACAGTGGGACGTCAGAGTTACTGGACTGCTCACGCTCTTCAGTATGATCACAGTATGGGGGCTCTGTATTTCTTTACTCTTAGGAGACGTACAGTGGAATATTTAGACGTGAAATGTCATGGTACCTGTGACTGATCTCTAAGTGGTTCATCCAGAGTTCCTGTCGTGGCTCAGCGGTTAACAAACCGACTAGTACCCATGAGAATGCGGGTTCGATCCCTGGCCTTGCTCAGTGGGTTAAGGATCTGGCATGGCTGTGAGCTGTGGTATAGTAGGTCTCAGACATGGCTCAGACCCCACGTTGCTGTGGCTGTGGCCACAGCTCTGATTCAACCCCTAGCCTGGGAACCTCCATATGCTGCATGTGGGGCCCTAAAAAGACAAAAAAACAAAAACAAAAACAAACAAAAAATGGCTCATCCAAAAAATACATCTGTGTTCATTATGTGTGTATAGGGAAAGGAAGCAAATATGGCAAAAGGTCACCAACTATTGGACAGAGGAGTCTTCACTGTGCTATTATGTCAGCTTTTCTGTTTGCTGAAAAAAAAAATTTTTTTTTTGTCTTTTTGTCTTTTCTAGGGCCACACCCATGGCATATGGAGGTTCCTGGGCTAGGGGTCTAATCAGAGCTATAGCTGCCTGCCTACACCAGAGCCACAGCAACGCGGGATCCGAGCTGAGTCTGCGACCTACACCACAGCTCACGGCCACGCTGGATCCTTAACCCACTGAGCGAGGCCAGGGATCGAACCCGCAACCTCATGGTTCCTAGTTGGATTTGTTAACCACTGAGCCACAAAAGGAACTCCTGAAAAATTTTCAAATGAAAAAGTTTGAGAAAAGAAGATAAGAAACATAGGAAGAAACGGACCCCTTCTTCCCCCGGATGTTGTCTGAGTGAAGCCGGAAACATAGCTGTCACCACACAACCATGTGGGGCTGACGTGCCCAAGGGTGGCTCAGTGGAAAGGTGGAGAAACCTGAACTTCTGACCATGTCTTTGAGCTGCCTCCCTGGGACTTCTTGGTATGTGGGATAATAGACCTCCCTGAGGGTCACTGGTTGAGTCAGGGTTTTCTCTGACTGCAGTCTAAACCTTCTTAACTGATACCTAGACATTTGGAGACTGTCAGCAGGTAAATGACAGCACGGGGACGAGGCAGAGTAGAGAGAGGAGAAGCCAGGTGGGAGGCACAGCACATGGAAAAGTGAGAGCGAGCAGAGAGCTGAGAGGAAGGAGCCTGAGGGGCAGGAGGACACCACGGAGGCCACGTTGTGGAAGCCAAGAGCCCGGGGTGTTCTGAGAAGAGGGAGCGTGGAACCGTGTGTAATGTTCCCATGAGGGAAGCAAGATAAGACAGGCAAGTCCTCGCCTGTGACCTCAGACCCTGGCTGAGAGTGGGCTGAGGAGCAGGGACAGGGGAGCGGTGGAAGGATATGGGGATGAGCCGGGGGCTGGGGTTGATGCTGGAAGTGTCCCCAGCTGGGGGGAGGGGAGACGCTGGCTCGGTGGCCCAACAGTGCTGGGCCAGGCTCTTCCCGCCACCGCCTCTTCCCCCTCGACCCCCTCCCTACCTGAACGGCGGGCAGAGTGGGTGGTGGAGGATCGCCTGCCTCAGAGAATCCTCACCTCAACACGCTGGCCTAGGTGTTCCCGTTCCCGCCTCACACAGGAGCGAATGGACACAGAGACAGGGAGCTGCTTGCCCACGACAGCACAGCCAACAGGGAATCCTAACCTCATCCCCAGCTCCTCCGGTCTCCCAGCTCAGACCCGGCCCAGCCCTCCACGAAGCTCACCCCGCCCGGCCCCATCTCCCTGTTGCCCAGGCCTGCTCAGTCCTACCTCGTCTGGGAAGCAGCCCTAGGGAGCCCCGTCCTACTAGGGGCCCCTCCCTGAGGGCAGTGCTGCCACAGCCCTTTGGAGATGCTGTGGGCCAGGCCAGGGGGCTGTCTAGGGGACCTGAGCCCCATGGAAGCAGGTAACAGCTACCTAGAGGCTGAGCTTCACTCTCAGGCCCTTCATTCCTCTCAGACCCTGAATCTTGGACCCTCAACGGTGACTCCAGCCGGGTCCACTTCAGAGGTGCCAGTCATAGCCTGGCCTGGGGCTTGGCTGGACCTCCTCAGCTAAGGGTGTGGCTTTATGCTAAGCCAGGCTCCGGACAGGTCTGGGGTGCAGGCGCATGGCCACAGTCAGCCAGGGGTAGGAGCAGGTGTTATGCCTCTCAGGGCCTCCCTTTTCCCCAGGGCCTCTGCTGCCACCGGAAACTCAGACCCCTTGGGCCTCTGCTCTCACCTTGCCTATTCACGGGGGCACCTACGCCGCCATAGCAGGAAGGGACAGAGATCCTTTCTTCAGAGCCGTGTGCGTCGTTCAGCATGTCTACCTCATCTTCTGCAGACAGGGACGTGTGGGTCACTGCTCTGGGGGTGAGGCCCAGGGGAAAGGGGGCCCCGAGCCCCAGCCAAGATGAAGCAGCCTGACTCTGTCCCCAAGCAGAAAACTGGGGTGCTGGGGAGCAAGGATCCAACCAGGCCTCTTCTTGGCATTCCCCCAGCCCGGCTCCTGGGGGGATCTGGTGGGCAATGCCAGCACCAGGGTGGAGGCTAGAGTGGGGTTGGGATGCAAAGGCCTGAGCCTGCAGGAGGCAGGGCGGCAATATGAGGGCTGGGCTGTAATGGGCTGGAGGTGGCTGTCAGGGAAAGGAGGGTGGGGGTCTGGCCAAACGCACAGTGGGGGGAGAGGTTCAAACATTAGTGAGGACACCTCCGCTACGGGTGTGGGGTCTCCCATCCGAGAGCTGCAGGCAGCACTGGCCAGCCAGCTACTTGGCTGTCAGGGGAGTCAGGCACACTCTTCCTCCATCCGCCCAACTACAAGGATGCTAGGCAGGTGGGCGAAGAGGACACGAGGGCGGAGCCTGCACTTACCATTTCCGTAGATTTTTATCCCTCGCCGCCTGAGGCAGGAAGGAGAAAGAAGACAGACAAGTTAGGACCCCCTGGATCGCCATCAGGGGCAGGCTCTGGCACCAGGTTCCCAGCTGAGCCTAAAGAAGATGGCTGGGCCGCCACCTCCTGAGGACGCCTACCCCTGAATCCCATCCTGGCCCAGGGGCATGCTTCGGGGTACCCAGCTCCTCCCAGCAGAGAAGATGAGGAAGAGCTGAAGGGCAGGGGCTCGGGGAGGAGACTACAAGAGTCCCCAAACCCAGGAGCCCAGCCCCAGCTCTACTCTGAAAAGGTTGCAGCACCCCAGCCCTGTCACTTAAACTTTTCTTTTTCTTTCTTTCTTTTTTTTTTCCGTCTTTTTAGGGCCACACCCACAGCATTTGGAAGTTCCCAGGGTAGGGGTCAAATCAGAGCTGCAGCTGCCAGCCACTGCCATGGCCACACCCAATCCAAGCTGTATCTGTGACCTACACCAAAGCTCATGGCAACGCCAGATCTTTAACCCACTGAGCAAGGCCAGGGACTGAACTCAAGTCTCCATGAATACAAGTCAAGTTCATTACCAGTGAGCCACGACGGGAACTCCCCTTAACTTCTCTTGATCCCCCTGAGATCCTATCATGATGCCTATGACTCAAAGCGGGGTTCAGAAGAGCAAGGAGAGAAGTAAAAAAAAAAAAAAAAAAAGCTTTGAAAAGATGAAAGTGATAGACAGATGAAAGAGGATTCCCTTTCCTGAGGGCCCGGAATAGGTGCACCATCAGTGTGTGCAGAATTAATTAATGAATAGACAGCTGGATGCTGAGCCGCCCCATCTCCCCAGCCCACACGTCACTAGAGGGCACTGCCCAGTGTGTGCCTGGACACAGGCAGAGCCCCCAAGAAGGTATAAGGATAAGGTTGTCAGGGAAAAGCTACATAACTGCGTCCTGTTTTCCCCAAGACACTAGGAGTCAATCTCTGAGTCCACGGGAAGGGCCAGGAGGAGGCAGGGGCACGGAAACAAAGACCCCAGAGGCGGGCTCCTTACCCCGGGTTCACAGGCTCCGACTGCAGAGGCACTCTCCGGGTCTTGCCAAGGGAGGCCAGAGGTGAGCTCATAGTTCTACGTCTACACTCTAGCTGTCAGGAACTCCCTGAGAAGAAAGAAGTCAACTCCTGGGATCTGTCCCTCAGGACCAGGGAGTGCCCTGAGCCTTTCTCTTTCCTGATGACTTTTCCCAGGAGGGAGCACTGTCCGGGGAGTGGCACCCCCTGCCTTCTTCCCACAGCCCCTGCAGAAGTTTCTGGAGGCAGCTTGGCCTCAGGATCCCTGTGCTGATGTCCACCTGCTCCGCTGGATATCCAGCTCTCTGCTCTGCTCCTGGAGGCCTCAGGCCTAGTAATGCCCGGGAAAGGGTGACGAGGGTGGGATGGGGTGCTGAGGGAGCTTCCTTGAGGCTTACCCAGACTTAGAACCCAGGCACAAGACCACCCAGGAGCTGGTCAATACAAAGCCCAAGTGTCCCATTCTCTCCCACCAGAATCCAGGTGCCACCCCCAACATCTCAGAGGCAGAGAGGGGAACCCCAAGGCAGGATTCCACCAAGACAACCGTCTACATGGAAGGGAGGTCAAGAGTCCAGGCTCTGGATGGGTTCTGCCATCCACTAGCGTGGCCTGGGTCTCAGTTTCCTCTACTGTAAAGGGGAAATGAAAACAGGACCAGCCAGGTAGTGTTAACACACATAAAGCACCTAGACCAGTGTCACGCTCAAAGGGGGTACTTGAAACTGACTTGTCAGACATAGAGAACAGACTTGTGGTTGCCAAGGAGGACCTTGGCATATATATAGGACTGCGTCACTTTGCTGTACAGCAGAAATTGGCACAACATTGTAAATCAACTATATTCCAATAAAATTTTTTAAAAATGTGAACCATGGCTGTTATTGGCACACAGAAGGCACTTACAAATGCTGGTTTCCCTTCCTTTCCTCTTCCTTCTGGAAAGATGAATGTTACATTGGGGATGCAGTTAAAGGCCACTGCTCTCTTCAGTGAATTAGGTATATTATGTGGCTAATATCTAGAAACCTTAGAATCAAAGGATCTCCACCAGGGCCTAAATCAAGTCTCTCTCTCTTTTTTTTTTCTTTTTTTGGCTGCTCCGAAGCATATGGAATTCCCGAGCCATGGATCAGATCCAAGCCACAGTCACCACCCAAGCTGCAGCTGCTGCAACACTGGATTCTTAACCCACTGTGCCCCATAGAGGAACAAACCAACATCCCAGGCACCCAAGACATTGATCTTGTTGCGTCACAGCGGGATCTCCTGAATGGAGTCTTCTGTTCCACTTTGGAAATGCGTGGCACTTGCTTCCACCCTGCCTCTGAATTTGCCCAGCAAGGGCACCTGGGCTGCCAGGAGACAGCTTTCCCGTCTTCATTCTAGAGTTCGGGAGGCGTGCCCCACGCCTTCCCCAGAGGTGCAGCCAAGGATCAGGCCCAGAGCTTCCTCACCCCTGTCCTCCAGCATCCAGCCTCTCCAAACTGCCCCCGCCCTGCCTCGTTCCTGCCATCTCAGGGTTCATGTGAAACTGCAAAACAGCCCCTGTGGTTCCCTTCGCCAGTCTCCACACGCTGCTAGAGGGATCTTAAACACAAAGCTGACATGTCACTTGCATGCTAAATACTCCCAGTGGCTCCTTCACACCCATGGAAAAAAATTCAAAATTCCTTAACATGGATCATCTGGTTCCAGCCTGTGTCGCTGGACCCCACCCTACCCTTGAGCCACTCTGTGAACTGTCAGCCCTGAAGTGCACCAGATCTTTGCACACATATCTCCCTAGGCCTGGAAGCTGCCCCCACAAAAAGGTCTCCCTACTCCCACCTATAACCTTCCCCTGACTGGCTAACTCCTTTTTTTTTTCCCCCAGTTTTTGTTTTGTTTTGTTTTGTTTTGTTTTTTTCTGGCTACACCTGCGGCATGTGGAATTTCCCAGGCCAGGAACTGAACTCATACTACAGGAGGGACAATGGCAGATCCTTAACCCACTGAGCCACCAGGGAAATCATGTGTTTAAAAAACAGCTTTATTGGAAGTTTCCCTATGGAACAGCAGGTTAAGGATCTGGTGTTGCCATAGCTGTGGTGCAGGTAACAGCTGCAGTGCGGGTTTGATCTCTGGCCAGGGAACTTTCGTATGCCTTGGGTGTGGCCAAAAAAAAAAAAAAAAACACCCAAACAGCTTTACTGATCCAGAAATCCCACTCCTGGGCATATATGTGGACAAAACTATGTTGCACCCCTATGTTCACTGCAGCACTATTCATGATAGCCAAGACATGGAAACAAACCAAAAGTCCATCAACAGACAAATGGATTAAGATGTGGTACATATATACAATGGAATACTACCTAGCCATAAAAAAGAACAAAATAATGTCATTTGCAGTAATGAGAATGCAACTAGAGATTATCACACTAAGTAAAACCAGGAAGAGGACAAATACATGATATCACTTACATGTGGAATCTATAATACGGCACAGGAAGTTTCTGTTCTGGCTCAGCGGTAAACGAGCCTGACTAGTATCCATGAGGATGTGGGTTGGATCCCTGGCCTTGCTCAGTAGGCAAAAGGACCCAGCATTGCCGTTAAGCTATGGTGTAGGTTGCAGACACAGCTTGGATCTGGTGTTGCTGTGGCTTCGGTGTAGGCTAGCAGCTATAGCTCTGATTTGACCCCTAGTCTGGGAAATTCCATATGCCACAGGTACAGCCCTAAAAAAAGCAAAAATAAATAAATAAATAAGGCACAAATGAATTTATCTATAGAACAAACAGACTCACAGATATAGAGAACAGACTTGTGGTTGCCAAGGGGGTGGGGGGAGGAAGTGGGATGGACAGGGATTGTGGTATTAGTAGATGCAAACTATTCCATTTAAATGGATAAACAGCAAGGTCTTACTGTACAACACATGAAACTATACCCAATCTCCTGGGATATGCATGTATAACTGAGTCACTTTGCTAAACACTAGTAATTGGCACAATATTGTAAATCAACTATACTTTAAGGTAAAAAATAAAATAAAAATAAAAAATGCAAGAAACCCCCAACTTTATTGAAGTATAATTCACATACTTAACGCTTCTTTTTTTTTTTTTAATGGCCACGTCCTTAGCCACTATGGTTGGATTCTTAACCCATTGTACCACAGCAGGGATTCCAACTCTTTTAAAGTATATAATTCACTGCTCCTTAGTGTATTCCGAGTCATGACACCCCCATCACAATCACCACACTCAAGTCTCAGGCACTGGGCCTTTAGTGGCTGAGACTGCCCTGCATGAACTTTCACCAGACCTGATTATCTTTCTCTTCTCTAAATTCTAGTCACCATAATGACCCCTCAAAAGAAACTAGTCAAAAAAACAGATATTAACCAACACTGGCAAGAATGAGCAGGGAAACTGGAAACTTTGTTGGAATATAAAATGGCGCGGCTGCTATTTGGCAGTTCCTCTAAAGTTAAACATAGTTATCTTGTGGCTCAGCAACTCCACACCCCAGGTATATACCCAAGAGAAATAAAAACTTACATTCACACAAAAATTTGTGTATCAGTTCAATAAGTAGCATTATTCATAATGCTGGAAACAACCCAAGTGTTCATCAACCAATGAATGAACAAATGTGATATAGCCTTGCAATGGAATATTATCTGGCAATGAAAAAGGGATGAGGAGTTCCCTTCGTGGCTCAGTGGTTAACGAATCCGACTAGGAACCATGAGGTTTCGGGTTCCATCCCTGGCCTCACTCAGTGGGTTAAGGATCCGGCGTTGCTGTGAGCTGTGGTGTAGGTTGCAGATGCGGCTTGGATCCCATGTTGCTGTGGCTCTGGCATAGGCCAGCGGCTACAGCTCCGATTAGACCCCTAGCCTGGAAACCTCCATATGCCGTGGGAGCGGCCCTTTTAGAAAAAGGCAAAAAAAAAAAGAAAAGAAAAAAGGGATGAAATACATGCTACAGTATAAATGGACCTTGAAAACATATGCTAAGGGAAAGAAGTCCATCACAAAAGACCACTAATTGTTATGATTCCATTTATATTAAAGATCCAGAGTGAACAAACCTATAGACACAAAATAGATTAGAGGTTGCCTAGGGTTGGAAGTGCTAAGGAAAGGTGGGGTGTGCATGTGTGTGTGTGGACTGCTGAAGAGTATAGGGTTTCCTTGGGGACTGATGAAAATGTTCTAAAATTGACTGTGGTGATGGCTGCACAACTCTGAATATACTAAAAACAACTGAAATTTACATTTTAAAAGGGTGAAGTATATAGTATATGACTTATATCTCAATAAAGCTATCACAAGAAAAAAAGGGACCTGGCCTCCAAGCCAAACCCATAGCTTCCCTCAACATAAATTCCTCCCACTTCCTCCTGCTTTTTTTTTTTTTTTTGGCTTTTGTCCTTTTTAGGGCCACACCCTGGGGCATATGGAGATTCGAAGGTAGGGGTCTAACCGGAGCTGTTGCTGCCGGCCTACCCCAGGGCCTCAGCAACGCAGGTTCCCAGCCGCGTCTGCAATCTACACCACAGCTCATAGCAATGCCAGATCCTTAACCCACTGAGCGAGGCCAGGGATCGAACCCACAACCTCATGGTTCCTAGTCGGGTTCGTTTCCCCTGTGCCACGACAGGAACTCCACCACGTCCTCTTTCTTAATGAGAGGCAAAAATTTGACTCTTTTCCCTCTTAATTCTATCCTACCCCTGCAGGGTAAACTCTGCATTTCTCTCATACATAGCTCCTTTTTTTTCCATGGCCACTGTTGGCCATTCTAGAGTGGGACTCTCACTGCCCTTCTCTGGGATTGTCACAAAGGCCCCAAACTGACTTCCCAGTTTCCAGTCTCACTCTAGCCCAACACACTGACTCCGGATCGATTTCCCCATGGATTATAGAGGACCCCTACGGATGACAACTGTATCCTCCCATCAGCCTGGGGGCTCCTGAGCGCAGGGCTGTGTCTTTTCCCTCAGACTGGGGACCCTGAGGACAGAGCCACCACTATTGCCTTCTGTTTGGGGCGTCCGGGGCAGACTGTGTCTTCCCCTCAAGCCAGAGGCGGCTAAAATTTGGGCTGTCTGCTTCTTCAGACTCAGCCTTTGAGAGGAAAGCTTTGTATTACGCCTATTTTGGGGACCCAAATTTGTCCCTCCACGGGCCTCTGTGCTCTACAGCGCCAACACAGACCAGCCAGCTGCACGCCTTCATTCCCCAAATCTCCAGCTGGAAGCTCTCACCTAGCAACTTCTACCACCAGCCCCGCCCAGGGAGCCGCGTGGCCACCTCCCGCCTCCACGCGCTGCCAAAGTAGGCGGGGGCCTAATCTGCTCCCAGAACGCTGAGGGCCCGCTGATCCGCCGGGCTCGCATGTCCTCGAGGCTCTCTGTGCTAGGGCCCCAGCCTGCGTGGGGAGCTCTGCGGGCAGAAAGGTCCGGGGCTGGAACTCACCACGCATGTCGGCCGAGCCCCCCGCGGCGCCGCCATCTTGTTGTCACGCGGTTTCCCAGGCGACCAGGACCAGTGCACTTCTCATTGGCTAATACGTGGGGTCCTGAGCAACCAGCAGGCAGCGGAGGAGGCTACAGCCTTCTGTACTCGAATTCTATTGGCCCACAGAGTCTAAACTCCTCGCGGGATACATGCAAATCCCAGAATCCACCGCTCTGCGCGGACTCGGGGTTTGGGGAAACGGAGGGTCCATTTGTTACCACCCCAAGGCACTGAAAGTGGAGGGCCTGAGTTTGGATTCACGAAGCCATTAGCAGTCGCTGGATCCATAACTGTAATCCCGACAATGCTGTTTTGCTAAACTGATTTGGGGAGAAATTACGTTTCTCTGTTTTCCCGTCTGATCAGTACAGTGCTAAGGGGGAGTTCTTTGGAGTATGAATTGACATGATGCAAGTAGTTAATAAATGTTTCTTAAATCTGAAACCCTCTGTTAACTTCTTGACCAAATGGTGCCCTAAAGGGGCGCTCAGATTCTATTTCCTTTGTGTAAAAATTCAGGTAAGATTCCCCCTGCCTTCGGATAAAACACTTTTTTCTTTTTGTGACTTTAGGTGAGACATTTCCCCTCCTGAGCCTCCCATGAAAAAAATATGGTATTGGATTAGAGCAACAAAAGGTGGTTTAGTTAAGAGCATGGACTTTGGCCTTTGGAGTCCAGGCCCCTGACTTGTGCGTCCTGGGGCAAGTTATTCACCTTAATTTCTTCTGTAAAATGGGGAGAATACCCACCCCCCATAGGGTTGTGTGAGAATTAAATGAAATAATGCATGCAGAGTGCCTGTCACAATAGCTACACAGAGTAAGCTTTCAAAACATTTCCTGCTTTTAACTACCGTTATCTCACAACCTTCCACCTGTGATACTCTGAGACTCTATGCCTTGGCTCAGCTACCAAAGCCCTTTTTCTGCATGTCTCAACCACACGTAGTATTTTCCATTTGACTCTAATCTACTGCATTTAGGAGAGAGCAGGCTCCTTGAGGCAGTCTTTACACACCAATTGGAGAATGAGGGGAACTACCAATTAATGAGTGTCTTTCAAGTGCCCGCTGTCAGCATTATGAACTTTACAGCGGAGAAGACTGAAGCTCAGAGAAGTAAAGTGACTTGTTCAAGACCATACAGGTAGAAAGCAGCAAAAGTCGATGCTAATCTAGACTCTCTGCCTCCAGAATCTGTGCTCTTTCTAGAAGCTCCCACTTTAGTAAAACATGCAAGCAAAAATAAGCCAGGGTACAGGTGGTTCAGGTCCACGGCCAGGGGAACAGTTCAAGTGGAAGGTGTGACTGAAAGCTCTCTTGCCACTGAGCTGCTCCCAGAAAGTTCTCTGAGGCCTGATATATATGAGATGAGAAAGTTTGAGGTCATGCTAGGCCAAGTGTTTGGGGAGGCTGGAGCCATAGTCAGGGGATTGGCAATCTTACACTGTCACCTTGCTCCTGTTCCTTCTGCTTTTGAAGGTAAACAAGGACCAACAGCAGGGGAAGCAGGGGGTTCTGGTCTCATGGGCCCTGTGGTGCTCCTTCGACTGCCTCCCACCTCAGCAAGACTGGGGAGTGAACTGGCATTTACCCAAGCACCAGGATTTACAACATAGCTTCCTCCTACCCAGGGCTGGGAGCCTGGCCTGAGATTCTGCAGTAGGCTGACACGCAGCAAAAATCTAGTTCCTGTGAGAGAGGCAGGAGTCCTCTAACCTAGCAGGCAGTTTATTATTTTTAAAATAACATTTATTAGGAAAAGTCAGAGCTGTATTATGAAAATGATAGTGTACATTTTCATCATAGAAACTTGGAAAATAATAATAGCCATGACTTACTGAGACTACATTCTGGGTCAGCATAATTTAAAAAGTCTGTGGGGCTGGGCTCTGTCACTTACTAGCTGGCTGTTTCTGCTCCAGCTACTCCACTGAGCCTTAATTTCTGTATCTGGAAAAGAGAGATACTAATTGAACCCAGTAGGCTTACTGTGCAAATTAAATTTCTTGTAACACTGTTGTATTATTGTTTTGGAAAAGGTGTTTACCAAAAACAAAAAGTTACGAAAGTGAAACAAGAATCTAAATTCACCTAATAGTTATTTTTCTGACTTATATTTTTCTATCTCCCATCTTAGATGGTTCTGGAAATTTTTCTAAGGTCTCCAGTTTCACATAAGATTTGAGTGTTGGAAGGATGGTGGAGGACAATCTGTCCAGCTTCCAAGTTCACCCAGGATCCCCTCTGGACTTCCCGGATGACCGCCGGTTGGCTGCTTCTTGATTCCACCCTGGGTGGATGTTCACTGCCTGACGATGGTGGGGAGGTGCTGAACGACAGGAGGGAGGCTCTTTCTGGGCCTATTCCCCACCTGTGCCTTTTTTAATTTAATTTTATTTTTTTTAGGGCCGCACCTACTGCAGATGGAAACTCCCAGGTTAGGGGTCTTAGCCACCAGCCTATGCCACAGCCACAGCAGCTCACAGCAATGCCAGATCCTTAACCCACTGAGCAAGGCCAGGGATCGAACCTGAGTCCTCATGGTTCTTAGATTCGTTTTTGCTGAGCCACGTTTTTCCTTGTTCCCCACCTGTGGTGTGAGGAAGTAGACCCCAGGCCTGGAGTTAGAGAGTTCTGGAGGTCTCTATTCCCCCACCCCAACCCCACCCCCATGGGCCCAGTGGCATATGGAGCTGCCAGGCCAGGGATCAGATCCGAAGCGTAGTTACAACCTAAGTCACAGCGGCGGCCACGCTGGATCCTTAATCTACTGTGCCCAATGAGGATCAAACCTGCATCCCAGCACTCCCAAGATGCTGCCAATTCCATTGCACCACAGCAGGAAGTGCAAGGTTTCTATTCTTGGGAATAGACAGAGCCCACTTTGCTTATAGGTCATTTCCTGAAGGACCCTTATCAGTTATGACCCCTTTGGGGCTAAAGAGTTTATCAAGTCTTAGCAGCTCAGGAGAGAGAGGTAAATAATAATGGAGAGGAGTTCCCATTGTGGCACAGTGGAAACAAATCCGACTAGGAACCATGAGGTTGCTCAGTGGGTTAAGGATCAGGCGTTGCCGTGAGTGAGCTGTGGTGTAGGTCAAAGACGCAGCTCAGATCTGGCGTTGCTGTGGCTGCGGCGTAGACCAGCGACTACAGCTCCGATTCAACCCCTAGCCTGGGAATCTCCATTTGCCGCAGCTGCACAGCCCTAAAAAAAAAAAAAAAAAAAAAAAAAACCTAATATTAATACTAATACTGGAGAAAGAGGTCCTCTAAGTCCGAGCATTCCTTTAGAATAAGAACCTGGCTATCTCTCTCGCCTTTCCCTGCTCCACCCACATCACAGGTGCCTTGGGTCAAGCCCTCCCTATATCTTATTGACATTTAAGACCTTTGTATTACATGTCCTGCCCTTCACTCTTCTCAGTGTTCCAGAAACTATCATGCTCTCCTATGTTCGGGCCTCTCCTTCCAGCGGGAACATCTTCCTTTGCCTTTTCCCCCTGGGAGAACCCCCTCCATCCTTCAAGAACTGGTTCAAATGTCCCTTCCTCCATGAATACCCCACTCCTCCCACCAGGAGTCACACTCTACATTCTCAGAGTCCTGATGCCACCATAGCATTCTTTATTCAGTTTTGTGATTTTTTTTTTTTTTCAGTATGCATCTCCCTCTTGGACTACGAACTCTTCAAAGGCAGGGATCCTTACTCGTTCATCCTACCTGACACAGTAGGTGTCCATAAGTTGCCTGAAATAAACAGATGGGTGGATGGACGGATGGATAGAGGGACAAACAGATGAAAATCTCCCTTGGAAAGTTCTGTGGTGCTATTGGATCACAGCCCTCTCTCAGTGGGGATGAAAGCTTGCAGGCAGATCGTACTGTAATATGCGCCCCCACCCCCCAACCTCGCTGTGTTCCACTCTGCCACCAACCTCAAGTACACTGAGCACTTGCGCCCTGTGGGGCCGCGCTAGGCCCTGGGAACGGTCACTAAAGAACACTGTGAAACTGGGCCGGGGAGTGGTCTGCGGTGTTTTGCACACCCAGGTCCTTGTTGTTCTGTCCAAGCATTCCCTATGAGTGGTCTTCCCTGAACAGGAACCCACACCATGTCGTCCCCCATTTCTCTGTTCTCACACTACCCTTTTGACTTTCTCACGTCTACTGAAATCTCAAATTATCACTATTTTTTAAGGGTTTTTTTTTTCTTTTTAGGGCTGCACCCAAGGCATATGGAGGTTCCCAGGCTGTAGCCGCCAGCCTACACCACAGCGACAGCAATGCCAGATGCCAGCCGTGTCTGTGACCTACGCCACAGCTCACAGCAATGCCGGATCCTTAACCCACTAAGTGAGGCCAGGGATAGAACCTGTGTCCTCGTGGATATTAGTCAGATTCATTTCTGCTGAGCCATGACGGGAACTCCTCCACTGAGTTCTTAATTTCTATGATTGTATATTTAACCTCTAAAATTTCCATTTGGTTCTTTTCTATAATTTCTGGGGTTTGGTCTTGTCTCATATGTTTTGAAGACACCAAGCATTGCTATTTAAAAGTTTGGGTGATAATTCCATTATCTGGATCTTCCGTGTAACTGCTTCTGTTATCTGCTGTTTCTCTTGGTTTTTTGATTGTGTTGTCTTTAATTTCTGTGAGGGGCTAGGCTGTTGTTTCCTGTTCACTCTTACTCCTCAGGTACCACCTTTCATGGTCCCAACCTAAAGCCAAGTGGAGGGTGGGAGAGTTTACCAGGGCCCCTCTTTCCTAGCAGGGCTTGAGTTTTTCTCCCCCAGCCCCCATAAATGTGTAGAAAGCGCTGCTCAGATTCTCAGCTGTCTCTCCTGGAAGTGGCAAATACTTTTAGGGGAGAAGCAGCCCCAAACAAAAGGCTCACCTCTCCCTTCCCCTTATTTATCTTCTTCATTGGAAACTCAAGACTTTGTCTGCTCTTGCCACATATTAAGCATTTACTGACTGCATGAATACAGGCATGCAAGGCTTGGAGGTGGGAATGACAACCTTATCTTTTTTTTTGTCTTTTGTCTTCTGAGGGCCATACCTGTGGCATATGGAGGTTCCCAGGCTAGGAGTCTAATCGGAGCTGGAGCTGACCTATGCCAGAGCCACAGCAACACCAGACCTGAGCCACGTCTGCGACCTACACCACAGCTCACGGCAATGCTGGATTCTTAACCCACTGAGCGAGGTCAGGGATCAAACCCACAACCTCATCGTTCCTAGTCAGATTCCTTTCCGCTGAGCCACGATGGGAACTCTGGGAATGAACACCTTATATTCACCCATTTGTTCAGCTGTCCCCGACATCTAACTGCACTGAATTCTGTTCTGTGCTGGGTTAGAGAGGTGACAAGATCTAGAGGGACCTGGTCTTGGGTCAAGGGACCAGATCATACCCTTAGCAGACTCAGTCTTTAGAGCAGTGGCCACAGAAGGAGCTCTTGGAATACTGAGGAACTCCCTCTCTTGGAAGGAGTTTCTGGGGCGTGGGGGGAGAGAGTTTGCTGAGCTAAGCCTTGAAGAACAAATAACAGTTTGCAGATAAAATAACCAGCGAAAGGCATTGCTGGGCAAACGCATGGGGTGTAAAGGAGCTGGGCAGCTGGAGAGAGCAAGCTGGGTACAGCCGAGGCCTAAGGTTTGGTATGGGTGTGGGGGGAGGGAGGTTAAGGAACCCAAACACCAGGCTGAGGAGGACGGCAGGGGCCTTGAATGTCACACTGAGGAGTTTGGTCCTGATTCCTGGGGAGAGCGGTAAGGGGGTATGCTATGGACTGAGACTTCCCATCTCGCTAGTGAAGGTTTAGAAGTCAGGTTTGGAGAAAGTGTTCACTGGGACAATGAAATCAAAAGATAGACCAGGTTCTATCTATAGCTCTGCCATTCACCTGCCTTTTGGGGGCCTCAGTTTTCCCATCTGTAAAATGGGGGTCTAAGCTCTTTAAGCTTTGTAACCAGAGTCCTGTCCATGTAGATGGTGTCAAAACAGAATGAAACTGCTCAGAGGGCAGGAGAGGAAAAGGCTTGAAGCCCCACTTCTCTCAGGTACCGAGAGACTCCAGCATCCCTCCCGGTCCTGAGGACCCTAAAAACCCTTCCAGCACCCACCAGGTCCCCACCGCCATTGTGAGCTCAAACCACAGCAGAGGCTCAAGATGTGGACATGAAATTTCTGGAGTTTGTAATAATATTTTTGCAAATATGAGCCTGGCATTTAAGTATCCTCACAGAAATGCACAGCATGGAGAAAGGACAACTCAGCTGGCCACAGGGTTCATCCCGTCCAGCTGCCTCTTTCTAAGAGAGAAGAAGACTGCCCAGTGTGATGGAGCTGATTTTCAGCAGAGTGATTTTCTTCTCCTTTTTTTTTTTTTTTTTTTTTTTGCTTTTTAGGGCCGCACCCACGGCATATGGAAGTTCCCAGGCTAGGGGTCCAATGGGAACTATAGCTGCCAGCCTACACCACAGTCACAGCAGTGCAGGATCTGAGTCAAATCTGCAACCTACACCACAGCTCATGGCAACGCCGGATCCTTAACCCACTGAGTGAGGCCAGTGATGGAACCCACATCCTTGTGGATCCTGGTTGGGTTCATTAACTGCTGAGCCACAACAGGAACTCCAGCAGAGCCATCTTGGACTTACGGGCCTCCCGTATCCTGGGCCAGTGCCCTTCTGGCATCTGCTGCTTTGCTTCCTATACTCTCATGAACCCCCAGAATCAGCCACCCCTCCAGGTGCACCAAAGGCAGCAGAGACTTGAGCAGAGAGTCAGGGGAGGCCTCTGGTGAAGGAGCTGGCAAGTGTGGGCAGTGAGAGGCTTCCCTACCTCCTTCCCTTCGTGCCCGGGGGTGGGGGTGGGGGTGTTGGGGCACAAGATCCCTGCCCCTCCCTCTCCACTTCCTGGCTTTCTCTTACCAGCCTTGATTCTCAGTTCTTTTTTCTTTGTTTCTTTTTGGCCAGTGGCCCCTCTAGGGCCCACTCAGGTTTTTCTGAGGCTTGCTACACAAAGCCCAAAACCACAGGAGGGAAGTGAGATTGGGATTTCTTTCACTACCTGGCATGCAAATGAGATGCAGAATAAAAGAAGGAAGGGAGAGTGGGTGAGGCGGGAGCTGGGCTGTAAAGCCAAGCCCTGGCTCTTCTGGGAGTGAGGAGGACAGGGAACCAAGACAATCAATGACTTCTAGGGCACCCCGGACGTTACACACCTGGGTGCAGCTTCAGGCAGACCTGGATTCAAGTTCATGTCTGACTTTTATTACCTTGGACAAGTCACTTAATATCCAAGCTTCAGTTTCCTCATCAGGACAATGGGGATGCTTATAAAATCCACTGCAGAGCCCCACCAAGAGAATACAGTGAGAGGATATGTAAAGAATGGGGCTTTGTGATCCACCTCATCCCCCAGGCCTGGGTGGCTGGGACTTCACAGCCACCCCCACCCCAAATCCCTTCCCAGCAGTGTAGTCACCTTCTGCTTCCTCCACTAGCCCTCCTCCCACCCATCCAAGATGGAAACACACCATGCATCTGCTATTTGCTTGATCCAAATCACAGATGCCAGGTCTTAATAAACTCTGGAAATAATCCACTTCAGTCTTCTCATTGACCTGAGACCCATGAGGCCTGGAGGGAATGGGCTGACCCAGAGGCGAGGTTTCCGGCTTCCTAATGCAGTGCTTCTAGATTTTCACAAGAAATCCACCCCCGCCCCACAAATGTTAATGTTCCCCAAGCCTTCATTCTGGAACAATCTACAACCTTATCTTGAATCCTAAAACTACTCCAACCTTTTCTCCTTCAGCTCCTATCTCCTGCCCATCTCCTTTTAATTATACTATATTTAATTCTCTGGCAGCTCCTTTGTTAAAGGCTCAGAGAGGTACAGTTTCTGGCCCAGGGTCTCAGAGTTCAGGGGATTAAACCAAGAGTCAGTCCCCACCGTGCATGACTCCAAGCCCAGGGCCCTCTTTACTGCCCCCCCGCCCCCAATTTGCCCAAATCTCATCCCCAGGGATCTGCCTCAGTCCCTTTCCAGAACCCATCCTCTGCCAGGACTATAGAACCCAGCTCCCGGTATCCTCAACCTCAAGGTCTGTAAAGCAGCAGCACCCCCACCCCCACCCTGAAGGCCCTCCTTCCTCCCCCTTCCACCCCGCCTCCTGGCCTCCTCCTCACTCATAAGCAGCCAAGCCAAGAGGGGCCTGCACACAGCCCTGTGTTCATCGCCAAAAGCTGCTACAAAAAGAGCCACCGCAAGCCTCCAAAGATGAAAGGCTTCCTCTTCCTCCTATTCACCATCAGCCTCCTGGTTATGATTCAGGTAAGAGCAGCTCCTCGGAGTCCTTGGCACCACTGCCCAGGACTCCCCAGACCTGAGGCCATGCAGGTTCCCGGGCACCCAGCCTTCTCCCATGGGAGCAGAGGCTCCAGCAGGGGGGCCTGGCTCCCAACCTTCCAGCCCTTCTGGTTGAGGTCAGACTGTTTGCGGGCTGCCCCCGAGCCGACTGCCTCCTGTACCCGAGGTTGGGGAGCACTTACAAGGCACAATGAGGCACCCAAGCGTGCTGTGGAGTAATAGCGAATTGAGAGGCTTGGGAAGACGGCCCTGAGTGAGGATGGCATCAACCCACAGGGAAGCTGGGGAAACGGTCCTGTTGGGAAGGGACCAGAAAATGTTCACAGGGAGTCTGATCCAGTTTGGAGGTGGCAGGGAACCCCCCAGGAGAGGAGCCCGGGTGTTCGGCAACGCTAAGAAGATAGAAATCTCCTGCTCCAGAAACAGCTAGGCTCTCGAGACCAACTGCTATTTCAGGAGGCAGCTTTGGCAGCATCTCACATGCTAGTCAGTATAGGAGATGGGAGCCATCAAGTTCTCGATCAAGAACAGCTTGATCAAGCATCAAGAACAGCTTGATCACCACCAAAAACAGCTCAGTCTCCATCCAGGGCAGCTTTAGGTGCAGCTTGATCAAGCATTGAGAACAGCCTGATCACCATCTGGCCATTTCCTCAGGGGAAGAAGTCACCCCCCTCACCCACCCACTGGCACTGTCTCATGTGACCCTCGTGACTGGAGTGGGCTCTTCTCCCCATTGAAAAGATGAGGAAGCTGAGGCTCAGAGAGGCTAAGCCCCTGGTTGGGCTAAGGTAAAGGGCTGGGGCCACAGACTCCCCTCTCTCCTACCTGCTGGAGGAGCTGGTGGCCTGATAGACATGAAAGGAAGGTTCCATGGGAGGTGGACCAGGGACCGCCTCTGACCCTGCCCATGTCAAGGCAGGAAGCAGCCAACGGTCCCCACAGGACCTTGTGAAAGAAGTCGTGGTCATAGGGGCAAGGGAACTGAGGACTGTAGTACTGGGGTGGGGGACACTGTGTCTCTAAACAAACATGAGGAGTTCCTGTTGTGGCTCAGCGGAAACGAATCTGACTAGAAACCATGAAGACATGGGTTCGATCCCTGGCCTTGCTCAGTGGGTAAGGGATCTGGCGTTGATGTGAGCTGTGGTGATGGGACTTGCAGATGTGACTTGAATCTGGCTTTGCTGTGGCTGTGGTGGAGGCCAGCGGCTGCAGCTCTGATTTGACCCCTAGCCTGGGAACCTCCATATGCTGTGGGTGCAGCCCTAAAAAGACAAAAACAAAAACCAATCAACCAAACAAACCCCATGCAATTCAAAAGCCTCCTGAGCTTGCTCCACTTCTCCTCTTGCAGATACAAACTGGAGTCTTGGGAAACCGAACCACCACCAAGAAACCCAAGGGTGGAGCCCCAGCCCTCAGCGGCCTGGGCAGCGGCGGCATCCTTCTCTTTTTGACCAACGTCCTCATCCAGCTCTTCCACCTCAGCTGAGGTGACCTGGCCCAGCCCTAGCCCTGTGCCCCTGAGACAGCTGCCACCATCTCTAGCAACAGAAGCCGCCCCCCAGTCCTTGGGAGGGATTGATGCTGGAGATGAGCAGGTTGTGGGAATGACAGGCAGTGCCTTGGGGGTGATGGCTGATGCAGGGAGGTACTGATGTGGAGGGGCAAGCACCACCCAGCCCGGCATCAATAAAGTTGATGTGTGCTTGGCGTTGGGTCCTGCATGTGGTCCCTGGACATCACTAGGCCCCCAGAGCCAGGTTTGCAGCTGCACCAAGGAGCTGCCCATGTTCCCATCAGCAAGAGAGGTGGCACCAGGGATCTCGCAACCCACGTTCCCTGCCCCAAAGGCCAAACTCCGAGACCCTTCCCCTTCAGATCACCTAGCAGGGACATGGCCCAGAACCAGCCATAGTCACCTCCTTTAGTTGCATTTGCCTCCCCTGTCCCCGGGTGTTTGGGAATGATGGTTCCAGAAGACCCAGCCCTACCCCCACTCAGACCCTGGACATCCCCATTGCAGAAGTTCAGAAGTTCACCCCCTCTCCACTACCTTGGTGTCTTCAGAATGACAGATTCAGAGAGAAGCCCCCCAGTCTCCAGGGGTTCCGGACCTCACAGCCATCCTCCTGTCCTCATGTCTCCAGCCACTGGGGGCTGAGAAAAATGAAGAGGTCTATTTCTGCCCCCGTTACCCGCACTGGGTAAACAGCTGCTCTAACCACTCTGACCCCTCCTGCCTTTGGGATGGTGGAACTGGGAGCTTCAGAGAGGGAAGGGAACCCTGGAGTGGCCCCCCCCCCCAGGGCCTTGACCATCTCTGCTGCTTCCTGGAGGATATTGGCCAAGGGGCCAAGTGTCTGTTAGATTGAAGGACTATGTCCTCCCCTCTCTGAGCTGGTTTAGGGACCAAGACCCACTGTCCTGGCTTCTTTGACTGAGGCTAAACCTTTAAGCCTTGAGACCAGAGTTGGGGGGAATTGAGAGGTGCCCTGGTGAGCAAGGTCCTTTGAAGTGTGGCTCCCGTTTGCCTCTCCCACTGGGCCTGCTGGGCCCCCATCACACTGAACTTTCAACTTTCCATCCCTGGCCTGGCCTGCCTCCCTCCGCCACACCCTGGCCTGGCTGACTCCTTCTCAGCCTCCGCATCTCAGCTGAAGGTCCGCCTCTTCCAAGCAGCCTGCCCTGTGCCCCTAAATGGTTTAGGATCCTCCCCTGTGTGTTCCAGCACTCCTGTTCTTACCCTGTCACTGTATTGCCCTACCCACAGGAATCCTCCACTGGACTGGGAGTTGCCTGAGGGTGGGGACCAAGGGGCTTGGTTCCTGTTTGCGCTCCTGCAGCCCAGTGCCAGACCTGGCTCAGAGCTGGCTCTGAGTCATTTGGGGTGACTGCATGAAAGGCCATGCTCAGCAGTTAGTCTGGTCCCAGGGCTCCCTCTGGTGGCAGAGGGAGGCCGTACATTTGAGCCCCAGAACTGGAGCTGGTGCAGGCAGGTAAAAAGGCCGGTGAACAAATTCTCACTCCCACCCCTCAAATCGAAGTGCACAGAGATGAGATACATGGGAGCATATTAGAAAACAGATTTATGTTACAACCAAAAAACCCTATAAAAACAATCCTAGGGAAAGCCTCCAGGGATGGGGGTGGAGGGGGAAGTTCAAAGTACATGGACAGTCCACATCTGGGAGGGCCTGTCCTTGGCCGGCTCCCACAGCACTGCGTGGTCCCGGTCGTAGCCCCGGCCACCTGGGGGAGGGCGTAAGAGATGGGGAGATGGTCAGAGAGAGCTAGGGACGCCACTGGCCTCAGGGGCCTTGTCCCACAACACGCCCCACTTACCCTTCACATCTAGGATCCGGCCTTCGAACATCTGGCTGCAGATGTGGCCTGATTCGCTGATGCTCCACGTCTGGCGGGGCAGGCGGCTCTCAGCCCACAGCACCACCTTGGAACCTGTGCTGGGGGGCCCAATCACCTGCAGGCTCATGGTGGGGGCCACCTGAGGCCCCAGAAGGTCATCAGGCACTGGCCCTCCCACAGGGACTCCACCAAACCCAAGACACCCTTGACACACCCAGCTTTGAATCCTGGCTTTTACGGACTGTGACTCTGGGCACATCTCCTTCTGAGCTCTGGTTTCCTTGGGGATGGTTGTTGTAAAGGTTCAATGTGAAAAACCATAAAAGGGCTGGAAAATATTAGCTCCTCCAGGAAGCCTTCCATGACTGACTCCAGAAGCACAGGCTTTAGCAGCAGACAAGCCTTCCCACACTTACTGGCTGTGCAACTTTCAGGCAGTTACTTAACTTCTCTGTGCTCTGGCTTCCTCGCCTACAAAACGGAAGTTTAATAGTACCTGCCCCCTAGTGCCCTCTAGGGGTTACATGAGGCATTCACACAAAGACAGCTGGACTGTGTCTCCCTCAAGTGCCACTTTCTCAGCAAGGGCTCGCCTTGTCAGAGCTACTGATACTCCCTATTTTCTTTTCTTTTCCTTTTCTTTTTTCTTTTGGCCACACCTGCGGCATGCAGAAGTTCCCAGGCCAGGGATCAAACCTGCACCACAGTAGTGACCTGAGCCACAGAAGCGACAATACCAGGTTCTTAACCACTAGGCCACCAGGGAACTCCCCTATTTTCCTTTCTTATTTTCCCTCTATTGCATTTTTCATCATCTAAGATACAAGATATCTTACTCATTTGTGTTATTTCTTTATCTCCCCATAAGGATGCAAGTTTCAGGAGGGCAGGAGTTGTTTCTGTCTTCTCATTGCTATGTTCCCAGCACCTGGAACAGTGCCTGGCACACAGCAGGTGCTCAGGAAATGTTCGTGGAGTGAATCTGTCATTATCAATAGGATCCGAGTTTGTCACAGTATCCTGTCACAGAGCTGGGTGGTCCCTCAGAAGCATCTGGTTCAAAGCTCTTATTTTTGCAGATGGGAGACAGAGACCCAGAGAAGAGCCTGAATTGCCCAGGGGTGCACAGCCTGCATTTCCCACCTCCCCAGGGTCCTGGTGTCTGCGTATCTGTCTCTCTGGTTCAAGGTGGGTCCTCTTCCTGACTGGACTGAGACTTTCAAAGGTGGGCCTGCAAGTTTCTGGGGCCCTGGTGTCCTTGTCCCAGTCCCCACACTGGTACCTGGTTCTTCAGCAGCCCATCCTCATAGTACCAGATGCAGCTGCCTCCGGCTCGGGGCTCAGAGACCACCACACGGCCCGCCTTCATGTCCTCCACATGGTCGGGCACTGCTAGGAATCCCCCCAGTGCCGCATTCCAGAGGCGGAAGTAAGCCCGGCGCTGGGAAATGGGGAGAGCTGAGAGTCAGGGGTCTCTGTGTAGGGACACTCCCCAGTTGGACCTTCAACGCCTTTAACTCCGGACCCTCCAGTATCCCAAGCGCCCAAGCTCTCCCTCCTGCCTCAAACCATCCTCAACCCTGCCCCTAAGTCACCCCTTCTGTCTCACGCATACACCGGGAGCTCTTATGCACTGCACATCCAACAGTTCCACGTCTGTAGAGATACCCGGACACACTGGCAGATACGCCCACGGTCCTCATGGGTGTACAGGAGTCCGCAGCAGACACAGACGCATGGATTCACACAGCCATGTACACGCATGCTATGTGCTCCCTTAGCCGACCCCATGCATTATTTTGTTAAAAGTCTGGATGCACAGAGGAACACAGATGTGCACCCCCAGACTTAGGGAGAGAAATGCATGCACTACCGCTGCTGAAGAGGTACCACGGCAGGGCAGACCCTGGGCTGTCAGACATCAGACCTGGCTCTGCCACACATCACCTGGGGGTCTCGGGTGGTGGTGACTGTAACAATGACACTAATCACAGCTGATGTCTGTTGAGTAATTAACCACTTCCATTCATCCTTATCTTCCGCCCGAAAACAATTCTAGCACACATAGCATTCCCATTTTAAAGATGAGGAAACTGAGCGCCATGGAAGTTATAAAGTACTTGCCCAAGGTTGCTGAGCAAATCCTTGTCCACTTCTCTGGGCCTTTATTTCCCCATCTGTAAAATGTGAGGGTTGGAGATAGTCTCCAAGCTTTCTAGCAATGATGCGTCAAGAGTCTGAAATAGGGGCCACACGAATATCCTCACACAGAGACACACGCTTTCAACAGTGTCCCACGTACAGGTGCAGGCAGACATAAATACACTCTCACAGATGGACTGTACAAGGTCACCTCCAGAGGCCACATGGATACAAAGGACATCGCAGACACAGAAATGCACACGCATACCCCCTCCACAGCCATGCCTCCACATATAGGCACATAAAGGGGACACGTGTCCAGACACGTGCTCACAGACATTTATCACAATGTCTATTAAGGAGAAATCATGCATACACATCAAAGCTATGATCATATAGATATTACTCCTTATGATAAGGTTAAAGTAAAAAAAAAATGTGTTGATGAGAGGAAAATATTGAGATAATGATTCAAGAGGAAGGATAGTGTGACAGAAAACATGACAAAAGGGCCCAAAGGCTGAGTTTGGGAAACGCACAGACACACAGGCAGACAGGAGGTCCAGATGTGAGCAACCAGACACGCTACCCACCTGCTTGATGGGGTAGAGGGAGCCCACCCTCTGGGTCCCGCTGTACGTCAGCCAGTTGGTGATCTCGCAGCTGCCCACCAGCCACTGGCGGCCCCGGAAGTCGCTATGCTCACACAGCACCCAGCTGGGTCCCACAAGTGCCAGAGACACAGAGAGGAAGACAGGCAGACACACAGTCAGACAGATGGACAGATGGGTAGAGGAGGAGGCAGGGCCGTCAGAACGTTCTCCACCTCCTCTTCTCTCATGACTCCTCGGCCTGGGGTTCGGGTCCCAGTTGGGGGTGGAGAGGGAGGCTGGGAAGGAGTCCTGGGGTTTGCAGGGCAGAGGAGGGTCCTGGAGAGCCCGCCTTCACCCCTGCCACACAGGCTGGGGTCCGAACCCTGAGGGCCAGGGACCCTTCTCGGCCCACACTTCCCCTGCTTCCCGCCCAGCTTGGAGGGGAGTGAGGTGGGGAGAAGACCCAGAGACCCCGCCCCCATCAGCAGCCCCCACACTCCCGTGAGACACTCACACACCCCCCTTGATCCGCACGGACAGCACGTGGTTGTTGAAGCCCTCGGCTTGCAGGCTCCGCACCTCCCTGCGGAGCTCGATCTCCTTCCCCTCGAAGCACTCCAGCCCGTACAGGAAAATGGACGCCTCTGAAAAGTGCTGGGGGCCGGGGGCACGGAGAAGGGGTGAGGCCACGAGAGCCCCAGACTCAGTCCCCAGGTCCAAAACCCTGACTCCCAGGTCGGTATTTCAGGCCCTCGTCCCTCCTGAGCTCCACCCCACAGGGTCCCTGACTCCTGGACGCAGCTGGCTGTCCCCTAGATTCTCAGATGCAACGTGTGCCAGACAGGGCCTCGTTGCCCCAAAACCTCCTGCCCAGTAAACAGCACTTCTGAGAAGAGTGGTAAGAATTATACTGGTCGTGGGAGCTCCTGTTGTGGCTCAGCGGGTTAAGAACCCGACTACTATCCATGAGGATGCAGGTTCCCTCCCTGGCCTCGATCAATGGGTTAAGGATCTGGTTGTGAGCTGTGGTGTAGGCGGAAGACACGGCTTGGATCCTACACTGCTGTGGCTGTAGCGTAGGCCCGCAGCTACAGCTCTGATTCAACCCCTAGCCTGGGAACTTCCATATGCTGTGGGTACGGCCCTGAAAAGCAAAAAAAAAAAAAAAGAATACTCCTGGTCATTACAGCAGTTCTCATGTACTTGGGGCTTAGCACATGCCAGATTCTGTGCTTTACCTGATGTCATCATAACTTCTCCACAGCCCTAGAAGTAAGTGCTATTATTAGCCCCATTTAGAGGGACACTGAGGCTGAAGAAGGTAAACCACTTGCTCAAGGCTCTAAAGCTGGACCGTCTTTAGAGCCCAGTGTGTAGCTCTATTACCAGCTGTGTGACCTGGAGAAAGTCGCATGACCTCTCTGTGCCTCAGTTGTCACATTGCAAAAAGGGAGATTATAGTTTATCCATTGCATCACAAGGGAACTCCTATGGGAAGCCTTTTAAACACTGCCCAGAGGAGCGCCTGTTATGGTACAACAGGTTTAGGATCCAGTGCTGTCTCTGCAGCGGTGCAGGTTCAAACCCTGGCCCAGGGTGGCTGGGATTTGATCCCTGGCCCAGGAATTCTCATATGCCGCAAGTGCAGCCACACACACACACACACATACACACACACAAAATCCACTGCCTGGAGCATGGCACAATAAATGTCAGCTGTTCTGTTTGTGCTACCCCTTCTGGCCACCTGGCTGGTCACCAAGTCCTACAGATTCCAGCTCCTTAATATAGTGGATATCATTTGTTCTGGATCACAGCAGCAGCCCCACTGCCTTCTCCCACCCACCTGTACCCCCCATGCAGCAGAGCCATCTTTCTGTCCCACTCCTCCCTTCCCAGAACCAACCCCCAGGCCACCCCGAGGGCTAGCCCCTCCTGGCCCTGTCCCACCTTGCTATCAGGACATACCACTCTGTCCTGTAATCCTCCTGGGTTCCTTGAAGGAGGGCTATGTCTGATTTATTTCAGGGTCCCCAAGACCTACCTCAGCAGAGGTTCAATAAATCCCTAGTAAACTGACCTGGCTTTGAAGCCCTGGGGCCAAGGGGACCCGGGGTGGTTCTGAAGAAGGCTGGATTCAAGCCCCACAACCCAATCAGCAGTGAGAAGAGGCTCTGTGTTGGGACCTGCCTCAGAGGCACCTGGAACTGGACAGGGACACTCACCAGTGGCACCTTCCGGAGAGAGCCCAGGACTGTGGAGGCCAGGCAGCCCATGGCCGTGAGTGTGGGGAACTCGCCCTCAGAGAGGATGTGCTGCTCACCCTCGAAGTTCTTCTCATCAAACAGGATCCAGCTGGGGAAGGAAGCAGAAGCAGGGGGTTGTGAGTAGGTGTTTGAGCCCACCCTGTCCTTGGCCTCCCAGAGCATCCCCAAGATACAGCAGAATGGGTGCAGACTTGCTGGGGATCCCCCACTCCAGTGGAGGGCAAGGATGAATAAGCAGTGCAGCAGCAGAGACTAAGGTCAGACTTAAGAAAGGACTGAATGGGAGTTCCTGTCATGGCTCAGCAGAAACAAATCTGAGTAGTTATCCACGAGAGATGAAGGTTTGGTCCCTGGTCCTGCTCAGTGGGTTAAGGATCTGGCAATGCCGTGAGTTGCGGCGTAGGTAGCAGATGCAGCCTGGATCTAGTGTGGCTGTGGCGTCGGCCAGTGGCTACAGCTCCAAGTTGACTCCTAGCCTGGAAACCTCTACATGCCTCAGGTGCCAGCCTAAAAAGACAAAAAAAAAAAAAAAAGAAAAAAGAAAGGACTGAACGAAATCACATTCCCCTTTGGGGTCAATTTGGCAACATCAAGCAAAACTCCACACATGGTCACTCAGCATTCCCATTTCACTGAATCCATCTCAAGGATACCCTTTAAAACTATGAAATGACACATACACAAGGCTACTCGCTACACACTGTTTGAAGTGGCAGAGTGAGAGTAGCCAAATGTCTATCCATTGGAAATTGGCCGAATAAACTAAGAATCTGGGAGTATAATATAGCAGTCAAAAGGAATGAGGAATACGAAGGAATATAAAGTGATCTCCAAACTGTTAAGTTAAAAAAAAAAAACCAAGGTGAATTTACAGTATGCTTCCCTTTTTAAAAAATTGAGATGTAATTTTTCTTTTTTTCTTTTTTTTCTTTTTATGGCTATACCTGCCATATATGGAAGTTCCAGAACAGGGGCCGAATCTGAGCTGCAGCTGCAGCCCAAGCCACTGCAGCTGGATTCTTAACCTACTGCACCACGGTGGGAACTCTAGAATTCACTCTTTTAAAGTTCAGGGGAGTTCCCACTGGAGCAGTGGAAAAGAATCCGACTATTATCCATGAGTATACAGGTTTGATCCCTAGCCTTGCTCAGTGAGTCGGGGATCCAGCATTGCCACGAGCTGTGGTGTAGGTAGCTAGCAGACACGTCTCGGTTCCTGCGTTGCCGTGGCTGTTATGTAGGCTGGCAGCGGTAGCTCCAATTCAACCCCTAATCTGGGAACTTCCATATGCCTCGGGTGCTTGGCCCTAAAAAGCAAAAAAAAAAGGAAAAAAAGTAGAGTTCAGGACCTCCCTCTTTGGCACAACAGGATAGGGGGTGTGCTGGGAGCCCTGGGACACAGGTTTGATCCCTGGCCTGGCACAGTGGGTTAGGGATCCAGTGTTGCCACAGCTGTGGCTCAGGTTGTGACTGTGGCTCAGGTTGCGACTGTGGCTCGGATCTGAACCCTGACCTGGGAGCTCCATATGCCGTGAAGGGCCAAAAATGAAAAAAAAAATAATAATAATAAAGTGTATAGTTCAGTGGTCTTTAGTATATTTACCAGGTTGCAGTATGCTTCTTTTTGTAAGAAAATAGGGGAGGAGGAAAACAAAATATATTTGACTTCCATAGTCATTTGTAAACTTATATGAGTGTATATTCGCTTGTTTCTTTGAAAAGAAACAATGAATGAATAAGGCAGGGACTTAAAAAAAAAAAAATGACCTATAGGAGGAGGAGGGGGAAAGGTAGCAGGGACAGAGATGAAAGCCATTTTTTTTGGCTGTGGCCTGCATTATATGGAAGTTTCCAGGCCAGGAATCAAACCTGAGCTGATGCAGTGACAATACCAGATCCTTAACCTGCTGTACCACAAGAGAATTTCCAAGCTATTATTTTTTTTTAAAGTCTTGACTTCAAAACTCTTATGGACCGAATGTCTGTGTCTCCCCAAAATTCAAATGCTGAAGACCTAACCTCCAATGTGATGGCCTTAGAGAAGCAACTAGGTTTAGATGAGGACAAAAAGATGGAGCCCCTGTGATGGGATGTGTGGCCTTATAAGAAGAGGAGAGATGGGAGCTCTCTTCCTTAGTCACGTGAAGATACGGCAAGAAGGCAGCCATCTGCCAGCCAGGAAGAGAGCCCTCATCAGGGAACCAAATCAACCAACACCTTGATCTTAGGATTCCCAGCCCCTCGATCTGGGAGAAAACAAACTCCTGTTGTTTAAGTCACCCAGTGCATGCTATTTTATTATCACTGCCCAAGGTGACTAAGACAAGGACATCAGGAATATTTTATAGAGCTAAAAAACAGAATTAAATAAAAATGAGATATAGTCCTAAAAATTAAACAAAATAAATGAAACTAAGTGTATATCAGGTTGGTGGCATAACCATAGAAAAAAAAGAATTATTTCAAATGTCTTAAGAACACAGTATTTGGAACTGTACATACCTAATGGGATGTAGGTGAATGTTCTGAGGACAAAAAGAACAGAGAAACCTTAAACAGCATTCACTGGCTTTTACTGTTAGTAGAAACATCTGTAGTATAATTTTGAAACACCTACCATGCAGATTTGGTCTCTATCACCCATCAAAAGCAAGCAGGGTTCTTTATGAAATGACTGATTATAGGTTTGAGGCAAAATAAAAAAAAAATACAAAATTATCCTGTAGTATCTTACTGTATCAGAAAAAAAACAGAAAGTTATCAAAAAAAAAAAAAAAAAAAAAGGAGTTCCCATTGTGGCTCAGTGGAAATGAATCTGACTAGTATCCATGAGAACGCAGGTCCAATCCCTGGCCTCCCTCAGTGGGTTAAGGATCCAGTGCTGCCGTGAGCTGTGGTATAGGTTGAAGACTCGGCTTGGATCCTGTGTTGCTGTGGCTGTGGTGTAGGCTGGCAGCTGCAGCTCTAATTCAACCCCTAGCCTGGGAAACTCCATATGCCACAGGTGTGGCTCTTAAAAAAAAATAAAAGCTCTTATGGCACGGCAGGCTAAGGATTTGGCATTGTAACTGCAGCAGGTGGGGTTGCTGATTGGTGTGGGTTTGATCCCTGGCCCTTCCACATGCTGTGGGCGCCACCAAAAAAAAAAAAAGTACCCAGGAGGCAATTTGAAGGGATTCTCATTTGCCAAAGATAAAACAATCTGAGCACACAAGAGAATAGTGACTCCAATGAGCCAGAGCATTCCAAATACATAAAACCCCACGTGTTCTTAACAATACTTAAATAAAAGTCGTTGGCAGCTGCTAGGGCACCAATACAGAAATAATTCTGGAAACTGATAAAGAGAAAGCTTAGGAAAACATCAAACGGCCTTTTTTGGATAAACTCTTTCTGGTAAGTCAAAAAGAGAAAGTTCATCTTTACAGAGGCAGTCCAGCTAATATACATAGAAGGAATAACAAAAATTAGAAAATCATCAGTTTGTAACCTGTGAAGAAATAGTGGGTCTAGGCAATTACCATCAATGGATGCTAAAAATCATTAGGTGAAAGGTAAATGAGGAATCTTACAATGTAGGGACCTTGGTATCATTAAAAATGGGACAGGCAGACATGTGCCATCTGATGAGATGCAGTGGGAAGTGTACACACCACCTATATAGTCTTCTTGCCAAGAAAACAAAACAAAACACTCTGAATCTCATCTCGCCTTTAGATCTAACTACCAGTTTAAAGGAAAGATGGGGCACAGAGGAACAAGTTAAAAGACACCACCAGGAAGCAATCAGCCAAATACAGAGGATAGTAAACTTACTGGGCAAATTATTGGGTTTCTTCAAACGAATAAATGACAAAAAACAAAAGGAAGAGCAGGGGACTGTTATAAATTAGAGATCAAACGGACCAAATGCAATGTATGGACCTTGACTGGATCCTGAGAAAAACAAACCCATTTCACAAAGGCATTTTTGGAGACAATGGGAGGAGTCTGAACAGGGACTGGGTATTAGGTAATAATAAATTCTCGTTAATTTTATTAGACGTGATCATTTGAGGCTATGTGTGGAGGAAGTCCTTTCTTATTAGAGATACATACTGAATAATTTACCTGTGAAACTTTATGTTGGGTTGGAGACTTAAAATATTCCACTCAAAAAAAGAAAAAAGGCAAAGGGATAGATGAAACAAGAGTGAGGTTCTTTACACTGTCTACGAGTTTTCCGTTTTCCATTAAAACTTTATTTTGCTTTGTTTTAGGATTGATTCAAGACAGAATAGCTAATCTCAAGGAAGCCAAAGGAAGGAAATAACGTGAAATAAAGACCTTCTTCCTGCAGCTCCAATTTCCAAGCTGAGCTAAGCGTTTCGGGGCAGAGGCGCCCCGTTTCCCCTCCCCCACGCACGTCCTCACCTGCCGCCGTGGACACGGCAAGACTGGGGCTGGAAGGAGGAGGGCAGAGACGTCTGGTCATCCTCGAAGGAGATGTGGTCACCGAGGAAGTCCGGGCCGGAGAAAAGCTGAATCTGGCGGCGGAGACGGGAAGAGATGAGAGTGAAAGGGGGTGATGGAGTGATAGAGAGAATGGGGACGAGGGGGAAAGATTTACAACGAGGGAAGAGGAGGCGTGGGGCCTCACCAGCTCCTTACCTTGGAGACAAAGTGCAGATTGCGCTCCCCGACCTGGAGGGAGGGACCAAAATTTCGAGATTTCAAGAAGGTACCAACCCCTAGCCTCAATTCTGGTTTCAATATTCCCGACCCTTTTCGAAGCTCCGGCACATTCCAAGTCCGTGTCAGCTCCGTTTGTTTCGCGAGGGCCCGCCCCCACAAGCTTTGAGCCGGGTCCTTCCAGTCCCGCCCCCCTGCGGCGAGCGCGTCTCAGACTCCAGGCCCCGCCCCTCCAGGAGGCCCCGCCCCCGCGGCCGCCACGCACCTGCAGGACCGGCTGCAGCGAGGCGAGGGCGCTGTTGCCCGAGCCCCAGTCGTCGCAGTTGCGGTACACGCCCTTCTCCAGCACGTACTGCTCTCCGGAGAAGCCCACCTCCTGATAGGCCACCCACCTGCAGGAAGGGGTTGAGGGGAACCGGGTCAGCGTGGCGGAGCCGGGGCCTCTGTGGGAACCATCCCAGTCCGCCCTGCTCCCGGAGCCCAGGTCACTCACACGCCGCTGAGCACGTGGATGGCCTGCGTGCGGGGGCCGTGTCCCGCCAACTCCACGTCTGGCAACGATTCGCTCACCTCCACGCCTTGCCCCTCAAAGTCCATGGCCTCAAACAGCACCACGGCCGGGTCCCCGAAGTCCTGTGCCCCAGGGACAGTCAGGTTTCTCCCGCCCACGGATGTAAACCCCAGGGAGTGTCCAGACCCGAAGGACGCAGTCCACCAAGGGACTTTGGGGTGAGGTGATCAGTGTGGCCTGGGGAAGGGCAGCGGAGGGAGAGAGGCTAGACCTCAGGGGAACACTTCCAGGTGCTCTGGAGAACAGGGAAAGGAGGCATAAATTCTTCCCTCAGCAGATTCCTCAGGGGAAATACGGCTGTGGCCAGAGGCAATGTCCCAATTGCTCTTGCTTACCGTCCTGATGACCCGCAGGGAGGTCAGCACCTCATTATAGCCTCCCCAGTGTGACCAATCAGCGTATTCCCCCTCCTCCAGCAGATACTGGTGGCCCCGGAAGCCCTCCTTCTCGTAGCCCACCCAGCTGGGGGAAGGGGAGGCAGACAAACAGACTCAGTCACAGGAAGCCCTCAGCTGCCCCCACCCCTAGGCAGCCCAGGTCACTTCCCACCCTGGAGGGTAGAGGCCAGTGGAGAGGGTGAGGTGGAGGGAAGGGTCCTGAGTCCTCACCAGCCCCCAAGAACTCGCAGGGACCCCACAGAGGCCAAGTTGGGGCTCTGGCTGTCCTCTGGCTGCTGAAGGTTGTAGATGTCTCGGCTCACTTCCCAGCTCTGGCCCTGAAAGTCTGGGGCCTCATACACCACGGCCTGGAGGGGAGGAGAGTGGTGTGAGGTTCCTGGGAAGTGATCTGGACCCAGACACGCCCCGCCACCCCAGGATGGCTGGACCCAGCATCAGCCCAGAGCTAAACCCTCCCCCTCCCTCACTGAGCCCCATGTCCTTAGCTAACTCCTGCCTCTTCTCTGACCTCTGATCTGGTCCTTATACAGCAAAAGGTAGCTCCCAGTGAGCCCACTGGCTTCCACACCACTCCCCCCCAGATCCAGTCTCCTCTCCCATCTTCTAGACCGGGCCACAATAGCCATAGCACATACACACCCACCACCCAAAGACCCTCTTTGACCATGAAGCCCAGACTCTTACCTTGGGCTCACCTGGCTTCTCCACACTTGGGCAGCCCTGCAGGGGAGACAGAGCTGAGACATGAGTCCAGAGATGGGCAAGACCCACGGGGCGGATGACTAGGGTTTATTTGATCCTGAGACCCCACAAAATGGCCAACCCCATATCCTCCCTCTCCCCCGCCCCTTGGACTAGCCCTCCCTCTCCTCTAATCCTATTCCTAGTAGGCGCTCCCAAGCCCTGCCTCTTCCCTCAGACTATAGGACAAGGATACTTGGAACCACCTGCTCCTTACCAATCTCATGGGCTTCAGGGAGCCCACGCTGGGGTCTGATGCACCCCAGGCCTCTGAGTTGGGGTACTCTCCAGGCTCCAGGATGCAGGGGGTGTCTTCAAAGAAGGGTTTGGGGTATAGAAGCCACCTGGGGGGAGGCAGAGAGGCACCTGCACCCAGACTCCCAGGAACACAGATTGGTGATCGGGGTGGAAGATGTAGAGGGGAGAAGGAGGTTTGGGGGAGATGGCCCCATCAAGGGGACTCTGAAAGACATTTCAGGCCCTCATAATCTCTTGCAGTGGCCACTTCATCCATCTCCCTTCCTCTGGTCTGAGCCTCTCTAATTTCACACAGCAGCTGGAGAGTTCTTTCTAGCACCCATACCTTCTCAAAGACCCCAGGTAGTTTCCCATTAGCCTCGCCATACAGCCCAGCTGCACAAAGAGGACTTTCCATCTGTCCCCTCCCTCCCTTCTTCTTGGGCCTCACATCTCCCCATTGGCTGCTTTCTCTGGCCAGACTGAACTTTCAAAGAGTAGCTCTCTCACCTCTAGACCTTTGTAGGTAGTGTTCTCTCTGCTATTATACTCTTTTCTCCATTCATTCAATTAACAAATATTTAGGGGCTTCTCCCCTATGCCAGGGCCTGCTTCAGGCATCAGTGACACAGTGGTGAACAAAACATACAAAGTCTCTGCCCTTGTGGAGCTTAGATGTTTGTGGGGCTGACTCATCCCGGCTGAGGAATCTCCACCTCCAGGAAGACTTCTCTGATCTCAGGCTGGTGTGGTGCTGCTCCATGCTCCCCCAGCCCCATGCTCCTCCATCCTGGAGCTCTGAATTGCCACTGTCTGCTTGCTTGCCTGCCTGGCCAGTAACCTGAACACTTCTTGTCACCTCTGTGTCCCCAGCATCCAGCACAGTGAAGGTTACTTGAAGGGTTTCCAAAACATCCCAGACTCACAGTCCTGCGGATACAGTGGCAGATGCCACCTGCAGGGGCTTCTCCAGGCCCTGGGGGTCCTCTAAGGCCTTGGTTAGCCTCACTTGCTCCCCCTTGAGGCCCTCCTCAGAATACAGGCTGATCTCTGGGATAATGTAGTCCTGCAGGAGGGGAGGGGTGGAAAATGAAGCATAAAATAGCACCTCTGAGAAACACCTGCCCACACGTGCTTCCCCAAGTCTGTCCAGATGGGGCTCCTGGGGGCTTCTCCCCAGAAGCCAGAAAGGCAATGGAGGTGTTCTCTGCAAGGTCAGCCAGACCAGCCTGAGATCAAATCCCTTGCTGGTCCCACACTGGCCTTCGGGAATCCGAGACCAAAGTCCCCGCCAGGCGCCTGCCAAGTGCCATACCCTTTGCCTTGCCTCCGGGGGCCGCATTTCCAGCCTGGTGGAGGGATGGGAGGGATGCACAGCCACTTGCTGAGGTCTAACTCTGACCCTTCCTTTGGGTACAGTTCCTGTCCCTCTCCAGGCAGGCCTCCACCTGTACCTCATCCCAGGAAGCTGCAGGTCCTCTCTGCCTGCTGGGTGTTTCTGCCTCACCAGGACCGTTTTCATTCCCTCACTGCTTCATGAAATGTTCCTGACACATCTACTGAGTGCAAGGCAGATGCTAAGGGCCTATGCTGCCCCTCTCATTTGTTCTTCCCAGCGGATGTTATTACGCCACTCACAGACTAGGAAAGTGAGGCTCAGCAAAGTGAAGCGGCCTGCCGGAGGGCACACAGCCTGTAAGCAGCAGGGCTGAGCACAGAGCAGTGTAGTTTTTATACACTGTTGCAACCCAGCACCTCCTACCTGCCTACAACACACTAACTCCGTGCCCCATCAATGCTGAATGAATAGAATGACTTCAAAGCCCTTGTTTTCCCCTTGTACCTCATTACCTCCCACACGAAGATGAATTTATTGTGAGAAGCTCACAATAAACTGTCCACAAGTGTTTGTGTGTTTCTGGAGAGGCTTTGAAAACTCTTGTCCCCTCCTTTGCATGGCTGGGCCACTGCCCTAGTTAAGACGTTCGCCCTTTCTTTCTTTCTTTCTTTTTTTTTGTCTTTTTGTCTTTTCTGGGGCCGCACCAGCGGCATGTGTAGCTGTAGCAGCCAGCCACAGCCACAGCCACAGCCACAGCAACGCCAGATCCGAGCCACGTCTGCGAACCTACACCACAGCTCACGGCAATGCTGGATCCTTAACCCACTGAGCAAGGCCAGGGATCGAACCCACAACCTTATGGTTCCTAGTCGGGTTCATTAACCACTGAGCATGACGGGAACTCCTAGACGCTCCTTTCTAACTGGGAGGATTGCAACAGCTCTGGAGTTATTTGTCCTTCCATTAAAAACCAAAAACCGTGAGTTCCCATTGTGGCTCAGCAGGTTAGGAACCCAACTAGTATCCATGAGGATGCGGGTTTGATCCCTGGTCTTGCTCAGTGGGTTAAGGATCTAGTGTTGCTGCAAGCTGTTGCATAGGTCACAGGTGCCACTTGGGTCTGGTGTTGCTGTGGCTGTGGTGTAGGCCAGCAGCTACAGCTCCAATTCAATTCCTAGCCTGGGAACTTCAAAATGCCACAGGTGGTGCCCTAAAAAAAGAAAAAAACTGGAGTTCCTGTTGTGGCGCAGCGGAAACAAATCCGACTAGGAATCATGAGGTTGTGGGTTCAATCGTTGGCCTCGATCATTGGGTTAAAAAATCCGGTGTTGAAGTGAGCTGTGGTGTAGGTCACAGATGTGGCTCGGAGCTGGCAGCTAGTAGCTCTGATTGGACCCCTAGCCTGGGAACCTCCATATGCCTTGGTGTGGCCCTGAAAAGCAAAACAAACAAAACAAAACAAAACAAAAAACCCAGTAGTTTCCTTGTGGTGCTGTGGGTTAAGGATCCAGTATTGTCACTACAGCAGCTTGGGTCACTGCTGTAGCACAGGTTCAATCCCTGGACCAGGAACTTTCATATGCTGTGGATGTGGCCCAAAAAAAACCCAAAACAGGAGTTTCCGTAGTGGCTTAGCAGTTAACAAGCCTGACTAGGATCTGTGAGGATGAGGGTTCGATCCCTGGCCTCACTCAGTGGGTCAAGGATCTGGCGTTGCTGTAGCTATGCTGCTGTGGCTGTGGCGTAGGCCAGCAGCTGTAGCTCCAATTTGACCCCTAGACTGGGAACTTCCATATGCCGCAGGTGCGGCCCTAAAACAAACAAAAAACCACCAAAGAAGACAAAATCCTCCCAAAACAAAATAAAAACATCTGCTAGGCCAGGCTTTGGGATTTTAGACTTTAGATTTTTGCTTTCTCTTCTGGATCTCCTTAGTAGCCAAGATGGTTTTGTCAAGCTTAATTTTAGTAGTCTGTAAATTTGTGCTACGAAAACAATGTTATCTCCCTCCACTTTACAGATATAAAACTGTGATATTGACTACACCTTTTCAATCCACATACCCCTCCCTCAAAATTCAGAGGTGCCCCTCAGCTGGAAATCACAGCCGATCCTGGTCTTCCTGCCTCCAGAATCCCCGTCTTTTCTCCTTCTCCTGGCAACCACAGGGATATTTATAAATCTCTAATCTGTTTATATGGCTTTCCTGCTTCAAACCCAACCCTCATACCCTAGCTTGACCGTGAGTCCTGCAGGGCAGAGAGCAGCCCTCCCCCACTTGTTCATTGCCTGGCATGGAGTCTGGCACACAGCAGATATTGTCGAGCATCTGTCAGCAAACAAATTAACACGCATCCATGGCACCTTGGGTCTGGCTGTGGGCCTGAGAGCCTGGGCCCTGGGTGAGGGGTGAGCACCCACAGCCACCCCCACCCATTTCTGTCGCTCAAACTGAATCCTTCTCCAGCACTAGCTGGAGCTCGTGGGTGGGGCTTGGCCTCTGCCCGGCCCCTGAACACCCTAGAATCCCTTTCTTCCCCAGTTGGCTTTGAGGTTGAGCATCTACAGGTGAGACCACAATAAATCCTTGTCAGGCTCTGATCCCATATCATCTCCCCCAGAAATTCCAAGGCTGTCTTCTTCCTCAGGGCCTGGGGCTTAGGGTAGATAGGGCAACATCTGGTCCCCTCCACCCAGCCACTCACCCGGACAACCCTCCTCAGGGAGCCGATGCCTTGGGGACTCCACGCCGGCCCCGGGGCTCCGAGTTCCACGTCTCCTTCAGGCAGGACCAGCTTCCGGCCCCGGAACTCCGGCTCTTCATATAGCACCCAGCTGTGGGCACAGAGACCAGGGTGACCGGTGGGGAAAGGATGTCCGCACAAGGTGGGGCCTCCAGGTAGCTTGAGGGGGTTTCTGCCATGTTGACTGGGGCACTTCTCACTGCCCTCGCATCCCCCAGATTCATCACACACCGGACCCCCCTGGACACTCACCAGCCTCGAACTACTCGTATGGAGGCCACACGGGCCCAGCTGGAAGCATCAGCAGTGTCTCCCCAAACCTCCCTGCTGCTGCCTTGGCAGCCAGGCTCTGAGAAGAGGATCATCTGGAGAAGGCACAGAGGAGATCCTCAGGCCCTGTCCCCAGGCCCCCACCTCCTGCTGCCCCACCCACCTGGCCCCCCGCCCCCTACCTTTCCAGGCCTGGTGTTCGGCTTGCTCTGGGTCTTCAGTGCTGGGCTCTGGAATGGAGAGCGGTCATGTGCCTTACGGGGTTGCCTCCTCACTGCCTCCCACCACCTGCCATTCCAGGGACCCCACATCCTCCCCCTTGGACTCCACCCCTGAAGAGCTGGCCCACAGAGGCTGCGACACTTGTTCCTAACCCCCAGGGGCTTATCATCCAGGAGCTAGGTACCTATCACTCCCCTTCTCCAGCTTCCAAGATAACAGAGCCACCAAGCCCTTTGGAATCCACAGTGCAAATCCCCTGCTGTTTGGACAGGGAGACGAGGCCCAAAGAAATGTGATTACAATGAACTAGACCGCAGACTCACGCCTCCGGTCCCTGGAGACTCTGCCTCCCAGCACCATGGTCCTCTCACCACCCGAACCCTGGGCCAGATGAAGCCATGCCCCCCTCCCTTGCCCACCCAAGGACTCACTCACCCACCCCTCTGGGGACTGGGCACGTGCAGGCTTCTCTGGAGGCGATTTTTCACTGTAGAGCAGGGGCAGCTGTCCTGGCACCTTCCTGAGTCCCGGTGCCCCGTGGGGTGGCAGAGCAGACAGTTTTGTGCCCAGTGGTTCCAAGGCAGGGGCCTCCTTGGGGGCAGGTACCAGACCCCCAAAGAGAAGGCTGCCTCCAAGACGGGAAGTGGGCCTGCTGCTTGCGTGCCGCTCTGGCCCCAGTTCCGAGTAGGGGCCCTTTGCACCTGCTACATGCTTCTTCATCATCTCTAGGGGAGAGTAAGAGACCTGGGGGGGCGGGGTAGGTTGGGAGTCCTGGGAGGAGCTGGGCCCAGCTTTCTCCTGCCTGCGCTGGAGCTTTTCATCATCGCTCAGGTAGGGGTTCTCTGGTTCCTCCTCCTCCTCTTCTCCCTTCTCCTCCCCCTTTTCTTCTAGTGTGGGCACCTCCTGGGGGCTGGGTCCTGGCATCCATGGCCCAGGTTGGTCCTCCTCGATGGCAGGCAGTGTGGCGTACATGGCCAGGTAGGAGGACCGGGGGGCTCGTGGAAGCCGGTGAGTGCGGAGGATCTCGGGGGGCTCCATGCTCCGCAGGGTATCTAGGAAAATCTCCAGGTCAGCGGTCAAGGCCACCTCCTCCTCCTCCCTTGATGGCTCCAGGAGCGTCTTGCCCTTGGCGGAGTCAGGGACATGCTGGGACTCCCGGCTGGCCTCTGGTCTCATCAGCACTGGTGCAGGGGGACCTCCTGGGCTGAGGGACACCTTGCCTACTGAGGAGGAGGGGCCAAGGGGAACAGTAGGGCCCTGGACAACCACTTTCTGGGTGGAAGACAGGACTGCAGGAGCACCAGGGCCCTGGACAACCTCTTTTTGGGTAGGAAATGAGATGGGGCTCCCTTCAGGGACCCACACAACCTCATCCTGTTTGGGGGATGGGATAGCAGGAGCTGTCAGGCCTTCAATAGCCTCTTCTTTGGTGAGGGGAGGGGCAGAGCTGCCTCCAATACCCAGGACAACCTTTTTTGGGGTGCTAGGGCTGCCTGCTGGGTCCTGGGCAACCTTGGTTTGTTTGGAGGATGAGGCAGCAGGAGCACTAGAATCCTGCACCACCTCTTTTTGAGGAAGGGAGAAGTTAGGGACATTTCCGGAGTCCTGAACCACCTTATTCCTTGGGGAGGATGGAGCAGAAAGACCATCTGGGCTGGTGACAGCCTTCTTTTTCGTAGGGGGTGGAGCAAGAGATTGTCCAGGGACTATAACAACCTCAGTCTTCGCCATGGGCAGGATGGGGGCAGCAGGGGGATCTGGAAGCTCTTCCCTTTTTACAGAGGGCAGGACCTGGGGTTCCCTGGGCTCGAGAGTGAGCTGGGTCCTAGGGTGAGTAGGTAGCTCAGGCTGCTCTGGGGGGTGGACTCGGTCCAGGGAGGGGGGGTTGTGGTTCTGGAGTCTGGGCGAGGAGGGTACTGGTGCCTGGCCCTGAGAGGTCTGGGGAGGGAGATGGGTGGGGCTGGGGGCTCTCTGCACCGTTGGGAGCTCATGGACCCTGGCATCCAGGGCTCTGTCCTGGTCTTGGTCTGGCTGGGCTGCCGGCACATCCTGGTTCTGAGGTGGGTGAGCATCCTCTGGGATGCCTGCAGGAACCAGGGAAGATCTGTCCTTTGGCTCTGCTGTCCCCATGTCAGGCAGCTGCCCTAGGGCTGCACCCTCTGTGCTGCCCGGACCTGGACTCCTTGGCACAACAGGCCTGGGAAGCCGGCTGGCAGGCAGGCTATGCTCAGCGGGCACGAGGCTACTGAGCAGCTCCAGGGCCTGACTGCGGCTGGGAGAGCCCTCTGCTCGGGGGCTCAACACCACTGCCCGCACCGTGCGAGCGACAGTGCGGCCCCTGCGCAGGGCTTCGCCTGAGAGCGTTGGTCCCCCTGAGCTGGTCACAGAGTAGTTCACGCGTCGGTCCACGTGGCCTCCCAGCATCACTGTGGTCCGCACAGTGCGTGTCACCCGCCGTTCCTCGGGGTTCGGAGGGCTCTCGCTGATGATATTCACACCTGGGTGGGGGCTTGGCTCACGGGGCCCGTGCACTGGCACCAAAAACTCAGTCTTGGCCATGGCTCCTGAGCTGGGTGGCTCAGTCCTGGGGTCCAGGGGACTGCCATCACCCTGGCCCACAGCCTCCTTCGGCCTTCCCACTGGCCTTTTCTCCTTGCGGGGTAGCGTGTACTTCTTGGAAAAGATGGGTCCGTGGCTCTGGAAGCTCTTGGCACCAGCCCCATCCCAGGGGCCCTGCTGACTCATGGTCCCCACTTCCCGTGCAGCAAAGCCATTTACTTCCTCTCGATGGTGGCTGTTCTCAAACATCTCCTCCTGGGGGGCTTCCAATGGGGCCCCTGACACCAGGGACACCTTATGAAAATGGTGTTTGATCTCTTCCTGGGCAGGGGGCCGCTGCCGCCATGTCAGTGTGGCGCTCACCACTCGGGCCTTGGCCTGAGCCGGGGGCCCACCTGCCTCCTCCATGTTGGGCCCTGACCACCTGTCCTGAGGGGTCCTTGGCTCACCGTGGTCCAGCTCGCTGCAGGTGGTGCAGGGAAGAAGAGAGACAGGGTCAAGGGGATGGAGAGGGGTGGCTCCCTGCAGTGCAGAATAACTAGCCCTGCCAAGGTCAGGCTGAGTCACCTCAGGCAAGTCATTTGCTTTTTGGGGCCTTTGTTTCTTCATCTGTAAAATGGACACAACACTCTCAGATCTCCCATCCCTCTCCCCACTTTCAGGTGATCTCCTATGCCAGGGTCCTTTAAGGGGTGAAGCTGAGGCTTAAGCCTGGAAGGAGAGAGAAGGGAGAAAGCTGAAAGGCATATGGGTCTGGCCCACTGCTCTGTGGATGGGTCTGTGGACTCTACCTAAGGAGCCCTGAGGTTAGTCCTCCAGGAGCTGAAAACTAGAAAACCTGAAAGCTGAAAACTAGGCAAGCAATGTTCTGACGCTGTTTCTGGCCATTATAAAGGAAGGTAAGGAAAGACAGCTCTGGCCTCAAGCAAGGCTGGGTTCCCCAGGCCTTGTTACTCACTAGCAGGATGACCTTGGGCAGTCACCTCCTGTCAGGCTTCGGGGCCCCCAAACAAAACTGGAAGAACAAGAATATGTGCCTCACAGGGTTACTGTCAAGATCCAGTAGGAGAGAAAGAATGAAAACTTGCTTTATAAACTAAAATGCTGGCTCATAAGCTTCACACTGTCACCTGGGAGAACTGAGACCAAACAGCAACAGGTGTGAACGCAAGCGTACGAGCAGGAGGAACATGTGGTCAGAACCTATACAGGAGCCTAAGTGCATGTCTGCGCATCTGTGAGTCTGGCTAAAGCACCACAGGATGCAGCACTTTGGACTTGAATGTATTTTCCCTCAATTGTTTCCTTTGCAATTATTTCCTCCATTGTACAGATGAAGAAACTGAGGGTCAGAGAAGAGGAATGACTGGTCCAGGGTGATGCAGCTGCTAAGCTGCCAAGTCGGGGGTTTGAATTCACATCTGAATCCACATGCAGGCATCTTCCCTCCTGCCCTGGAGGCCGAGGCTCTGAGCACATCCAGCAATGCCTGGGACCCTCTTGGGCAGCACACATCTCACCTCTACTCCCTGAGCAGTGCGGCCTGGGTCTTTACTTCTTTTCTGACCCTCCCTTGATCTCCCTGGATCTCCATTACTCTTCCTTTACCAAATAGCGGGATAATAATAACACCTGCCCAAGAAGACCCCTAAGTTCACTAGAAACTCTCCAGAGAATCTCTTTGTGTTTTTTTTTCTTTTTTTTGGCCACACCCATGGCATGCAGAAGTTCCCAGACTGGTGATGGATAGAAACCACACCACAGCTGTGACCTAAGCCACAGCAGTGATAATGCCAGATCCTTAACCCACTGGGTTACCAGGGAATTCCTCTGTTTAGTAATAATAACATGAACAACGCCAGCTGTCAGCTGAGAGCTTACTCTGCGCCAAACGCCTTGCAAACTGTTTTAGCTCATTGTCCTACTGAATCTTTAAGAGAATCCCGTGCATTTGATACCTACTCTAACAATTTAATATCTATTCTAACAGTTTGAACAAACTGTTAATACAGTACAAGCAAACAATCCCACTTTGCAGATGAGGGTAAAAAAAGGCTCAGGGAGGTTAGGAAACTTGCCCAGAGTCACAAAGCGGCAGAGGCAAAAGTTGAACTCCAATCCCAAGTGCATAACTGCCATATCCATGGATCTTACCCAGGAAGCCTGGGTCTTTCTTCTTTTCTGACCCTCTCTTGATCTCCTTGGTAAACTGAGACTCTGTGGTTTGGAGACTTATTTTTAAAGGGGGCTGCAGCAGTCCTGGAGGGGCCAAGCAGCCCCCACTCTGACTTCCAGGCTATACTGAGCAGGGCAATCCTATTCGCAGGTCAAAAGGACCGGAGAGGTGAGTCTGCTCCGCCAGCCTCAGTGCCAGCCTGTCTTCAGGTCTGCTCATCCTCTCTGTGAGCCAGCCCCCCAGACCATTATAAGGACAGTAAAGGCCGGAAATGGACCCATGCCCCCAAATTCCCTACCCCCCTCTCTATTTTCCTCCCTCCCAAGAGGTTGGCAGAACCCAGAACTTTGACCCTGTTCTGTGGCCCCAGCAGTGACTCAGGTTTTATGAGGGTCAGAGATGAATGGGGCTGAGGCCCAGGGAAGCCTGACCTAACTCGGGGACCACTGGTGGTTGTGACAACATGTGACCTAGCCTGGGGAAGGGTCTGAGTTGCCCCAGAAAAGCCCTGTGTAGGAGGGAGGGGAGGGGCAGGGCTGGATGCCCAGTTCTTTCCCCAGGCCAGAATTCCTGAGAGCCACAGATACCTGGGGCCCTGGATCCTAGCCCTTCACTGAGGCCTGATTCTTTTTCCTATTTGCACCAAGGAGCCCCTTTCTTCTAACAGAACCCCTTTCCTCCTTGCTGGAACTCCTTCAACAGGGAGCTTCACCCCTTGCTGAGCCCCCCTCCCCCAATCTCTCTCTCTTTTTTTTTTTTTAATTTTTAGGGGTGCACCTGCGGCATATGAAAATTCCCAGGCTAGGGGTCAAATCAGAGCTACAGCTGCCAGCCTAAGCCACAGCCACGGCAACGTGGGATCCCCAGCCCACTGAGCAAGGCCAGGGATCAAACCTGCGTCCTCATGGGTACTAGTTGGGTTCATTACCGCTGAGCATCTCCATTTTTTTTTTTTTTGCCTTTTCTAGGGCCACTCCCGCAGCATATGGAGGTTCCCAGGCTAGGGGTCGAATCAGAGCTGTAGCTGCCAGCCTACGCCAGAGCCACAGCAACGCTGGATCAGAGCCTCGTCTGTGACCTACACCACAGCTCACAGCTCATGGCAACACAGGATCCTTAATCCACTGAGCGAGGCCAGGGATCAAACCTGCAACCTTATGGTTCCTAGTCGGATTCGTTAACCACTGAGCCATGACGGGAACTCCTGAGCATCTCCATTTTTGACTAACAATAACAACTGCCATTCGCTGAGATTCTCTGTCTCTGATGGCATTGACGGTAAGGGGTGAAGCCTGGGTTGTAGGTCCTGTAGTTATTCATTTACTCATTCATTCATTTAATACTAATTGTGTTAGGTGATGCCCGAGGACCTGATTAGGTTCATCCAAAGCCAATTTTCTCTTGAAGCTGGTATCCTAGAAGTCCAGGGGGCAAAGAATTAGGCATAATAACGGGAACCACATCCGGGAGGGCCCCCAAAGGCTTTTGCAAAGCAACAGGAGGGCAGCTTGAAAGGAAACCATGGGCAGAGTTCCCGTCGTGGCACAGTGGAAAAGAATCGGACTAGTATCCATGAGGACGCGGGTTTGATCCCTGGCTTCGCTCAGTGGGTTAAGGATCCTGTGTTGCCATGAGATGTGGTGTAGGCCAGCAGCCGCAGCTCCATTTTCGACCCCTAGCCTGGGACCTTCCATATGCCATGGGTGTGGCCCTAAAATGAAACAAACAAACAAAAACAAAAAAAGAAGAAAGGAAATCATTGGTAATCAGATCAGATATTGTCAGTGACCTCCCAACAATCAGATTCAAAATTCTATGCCTCTCTCGACCCAACCCCTGGACAACACCCCTGATAGTCATTCCACAGGCATGTGGTCATTCATTTCTGCTTGCATACCTCTAGGGAGGTCGCAATTTGACAGTTTGACCCATCCCTAGATAGTCATGACTGCTAGAATCTTCTTCATACTCTGCTAGAATCTGCCTGCCGATAGCTCCCCGGTTTCGTCTTTGCTCTGTGGATACACCCCAATGACCCAGGTGGCCTATCCTAGGCCAGCAGAAATGCCCATTCCAGAGCCCTCTTTTCTCCAGGGACCCTGGACCAGAGGTGGATTTGTCAGCAGGGTAACCTGTGACCTCTAAACTAGGTGTGTGAGGCTGGGAAAGGGAGAGGCTGGGAGCCGGGGGAGTGTGGGAAAGAGCCTTGTCTTACCCAACAAGTCCCGGATTCTCCCCGCTTACCTGTGAGTCACCCCCAAACTAGGCCAAACCAGTCTACAGGCCCACAGGCCCACAGGCCCACAGGCACATGCCACGTCACACTGGCACACACAGCACAGATGCACAGAACCACATGGGCACAAAAACACCCACAGATACTTACCCAGACCTACGCAGTCACACAAACACAGTCAGAGTCACAGCAGATAGGTAAGACACACAGAAACACAGTGCCACAATGCCACATGAACACACATCCACAGTACACACACCCTGGTCAGTTCACAGCCCCAAACCCTCCTCTCCTTGAAATTTACCCTCACTTGAACAAACACACAGACTTGGATGCATATACATCTTACGCATTCCCATTTGTGGCCCCAACGGTGCCCCGCCTCCTCCCCCCTCCCATATTTGCCAATCTGGCCCAGAGAACCCTTCCCCAGAAAGGGGACAGAGAAGGATGACATCCCTGGAGGTCTGCTTCCTTCCTCTTTAAGCGGCCCTCCCCTCCTGCGAGTCTGTTATTATCCACCTGTGCCCAAAATAGTCAGGGTGTGGCAGAGGGAGCCCGAGTCCCCCAGCTAAACCTACTGCTGTTTCCTTTCCCCTCTCCAAGGCCTGCCTGCCCACCTGCCCTCCCTCTCTCGGCAGCCCTTCTCCCCCAGTGGGGGCACACCCCCACCTGGCAGGTCTCTGAGCCAGCCTGGGTCCCACATCCCCACTTCCTGCCACAGGAGCATTACCCTGCCTTCTGCCCAGAGCCCTGGGCATTCCTGATGCTGCCTCTGCTAACACAGAGCTGCCAAGTCCACCTCCACAAGGTTACAGAAAGCTCTGGAGCCTGCACAGCAACCACACTCAACCCTCCACTGTCAGCACAGGGCCATGGAAGCCTCCGGGAGGGACAGGAGAGAGAAGTAGTTAGAACACAGGCATCTGGGTTCCAATTCTGGCCCTTTGACTTTCTAGTTGACTTTGAGCAAGTGATGAAACCTCTCTGAGCCTTGTAATTGGGCCTCTCTATTGTAATTGGGGTGAGGGAGTGAAGAGCAGTCCTACATCATGGAGCTGTCATGAGGATTAAAGAGAATTATGTTTAGAAAACAGACCATAAAGGACAGCCACCCTTTGAAGTTTTCAGAGCCCTGTTATGGCCCAGTGCCCTTCCTGGTGCTTCTAGAGAGGTTCCATGTTTACCCCCTCTTCAGCGAGTTTTAGGGGTCCCCTCCTTTCACCTCGAGCCCATCAGGCAGATTCAGGAGCATCACTTCAACACAAATAAAAACGGATGCTTGGGAACCTCAGTGCCTGTTTCCTGTGGCCGCCACCACAGAGCCAGATGGGGTAATTATTGCTGCGACTGAGGTGTTGTTAACAAGCATCCCTGGCATTTCGGCAGCCCAACTCTCTGGAGTTCAAAGTATTTTCCTGTAACGACTTCTTACTTCCTCATCTCCGGCTACCAAATCTACTTGACAACTCAAGGCCCAGAGAAGTTAAGCAACTTGCCCCAGGACATCCAGCACTTTGGCTGAGAACCTCGGCGGCTGGGAATATGGTCTCCTGAACAGAACGAGGGAGTGGTGGGTGTTGCTGAGGATAAGGCGACCCCTCCTCCATCCTCTCCTCGACAGGATACCCCCTTCCTCAGGTGGATGGGAGCTGGGGGAGGGGGGAGAGCAGCAGTGGGTTCCAGGAGGTAGCCTGTGGGTGAGGGGAGCGAAAGGAGGGCAGAGTTGGGAAGGGCAGGGGATGGCAGAGTCAGCTCACGACCAGGGAGCTGAATGAATGGGCTTTGAGTCAAAGAGGTCAGGAGACAAGATCGAGACTCAAGACAGGGCAGCCAGGCCAGTGTCCCCTCCCCGAGTCGCCCCACGTGGGGACCGAAGTCTACTCACCGTCTGTGCGGGGATCCAGGGGTCTGGCCAGTCTGGAGCTCCTGCCGCTGGGCCATGCTCCCCTGATGTGGTGGAGCTCTCAGCCGGGGCTCCTGAGGCAGGTCAGTCAGGCACCCTGTGATGGGGCGGGGCCCCTCAGGAGGCTCCTGCCAGCCCTTGGATTCCTCAGGGCCGCAGGGGTGGAGAGCTGGTTGGGCCGGTTTGGGCTCCTCACTCTCCTCCCCAGGTGCTTGCCCACGCCCCTGCAGGGTGACGGTGATGTGGTAGCGGGTCCTCCTGGCAGAGGGACGTTTGAGTAGGGTCTGGGCGGTCTCTGGCAGGGCTGGCCCCAGGCTGGCAGGCTTGCCCTTTGTCCCCTCTGCCCTGGGGAAGGATGCTGGGCGGGGCAGCGTGTCTTCCAGGTTGCTGGGTGGCTCAGGCCTCCAAGGAACCTCCGGGGCTACGTATGCAGGTTGCAGGCAGGCACAGCCTGGAGACCCCTGTTCTGAATGTCCAGGAGATGGCAGAGGGCATGAGGGGCACCTGGCCCGAGCAGGCTCTGCTGAGGTCACCGCCATTGCCAGGCTCTCTGGTCCCGCAGAGGCATAGTTGGCCAGGTCAGAGGCGCTGCCCACAGCTGGCCTCTGCAGGCGCCCCAGAGGCTCGGCGGGGCCCCCTGAGCTGTGTCCTCGCTTCCAAAGCCAGGAGCCACGGCTCCCTGCCCAGAGGTCCCATTCTGAGCCGCTCTGGGCTTGGGCCTGTGGGAAAGCAGAGACCAGGTGACAGCAGTTCTCCCCTGCTCTCTGTGCACCCCTGACCCTCCAGGCTGCCCTTTTTGGCACAGGAGAAGCTGACCAGAGCTCTGATACCAAGCAGCGCTGCCCTACAGAGAGGCTGCCGGGGCCACAAGAGCTGGACAAAGAGCGAGAGCTCTGGAAAGGCCCTTTGGCATTTAACTCACCCCTTCCCATTCTACACATGAGAAAAGTGAGGCCCAGAGAGACACTGACATGACTGAAGTCACACAGGGAGGGCTCCTGCTCTCAGGGCAACTGCTGATTTCCCAGGAGTCCGCCTGCCTCCAGCCCTTTGGTGCCAGCTGCCATGGGGATTAGGGGCTGTGTGGGCATTCCCGCCTCAAGTGCCATGGCCTCTGCCCACCCCAGGCTTCCAGAGAGCCTGCAGCCACCTCCCCAGGACCCTCCCAGCCTGAGATTCCCAAACACACCAGGAGGAGTTACCTGGGTGGAGATGTCCTTAGGACAAGACGGAGCCAGGGAAGAGGGTTCCCCGAAAGATCAGGGACAACCCTGACCTCTGTCTGCCGCCTTCCTCTGGGGCCCAGCCTAGCTGTGAGCGGAGGGAAGAGGGCTCAGGACCCCAGATCCATATGGACGCTCTCCCCTAAAATACCACTTTTTGGAGATGGGCTTGTGTCCTTGGCAACAGAGGAGCCAAGTCTAGGGTCCTTGACCCCAAATGCCTCAATTTACTCATCTGTGAAATAAATGCAGCCTCTTACTCCCCAGTGGCCGAACATCTCAAGAAACAGGAGGGGAGTTCCCATTGCGGCTCAGTGGTAATGAACCCAACTAGTAACCATGAGGATGAGGGTTTGACCCTTGGCCTCGTTCAGTGGGTTAGGGACCCAATGGTGTGGCCATGGCATAGGCTGGCCTCTGCAGCTCTGATTCAACCCCTAGGCTGGGAACTTACATATGCCGCAGGTGTGGCCTTCAAAAAAAAAGAAGAAGAAGAAGAAGAAGAAAGAAGGTTGGGTGATTAATGTGGGTGACTGGAATAAGGCCACCTGGGCTTGATCCTCAGCTCTGTTACTTCCTAGCTGCAATAACTTCTTGTGTCTTAGTTTTCCCATGTGTAGAATGGGCGTGATAAGTGCTGGGAGTGCTGTGAAGACTGTATGAGATAATCCACGCAGAATGCCCGGCGGATAATGAGTACTCATTGATACTCCAGGCATTATCAATGGCATTCAGGACCACGGACACATAGCTGCCTGAGGCACCTCCAGAGGGACCCTCTGCTCCTCCACAGTGTAGGGTGGAGGACCTGTCTGTCCCATCCATGGCTCAGGTCCTCTCTGCAGAGAACAAAACTGTGACCGGAAGGCCCACAGTCCCCCTGGGGGCCACGCAGGAAGTGGAGAAAGGGGGTCAAAAATGGGGGAGGTCAGGCTAAAGGTGGAAGTGCGGAAAAAGGGGTGCTGAGAACAGGTCCTGCCCCTACACGCCTCCCCCAGGGGCCCTGGAATTAGGAAGCTGTTTCCTGAGCATCTAGGCCCTACGCTGGATGTTCTACATGTGTTACCTCATTTTGCACAACAATCATTATTGTACCCATTTTGCAGATGTGGAAGCTGAGCTTCAGAGGCAGGGAGAGATCTACGTGACCCTTGGGGCAGAGGAAGGACAAGAGAGCTCCAGTTGCCTGACTTGCCAGTCAGGGTTCCCAGGGCCGGCCCAGCTCCTCCCAGAGCTTCTGCTCCCCTCACCTCCCTCACCCTCGGAGTCTCTCCTACCTCAAGGCTGACATTGCTGGCACTGCCCTGGCTCTGGGCCAGGTCAGGGCAGCTCCGGCCACCCCAGGGCCTGGGAAAGAAGCACAGGGAAGGAAGTGAAGTAGCCTCCTCCCTCCCACCCCCTGCTGGCCCTCCTCCCTCTTCTCTCAGGCAGGATGAGCTCCTGAAACCTTGACAGTGAGGGGGGTGTCTATGCAGCAGCCTCCTCTCTGCTCCCTCCCGCAGCTGTCCACTCCACCCCCAGAGACAGAGAGAGACGGGGATGGGCTTCATTCCAAAATGGGAACTTGGCTGTGTCAAGGCCAGAATACAGAGAAAGGACAGTACCTTAATAATTCAAAAGCTCGCCATTTGCTGAGGCCCTCCCTATGCCAGGCTTAGCACTAGGTATTATGCCTACATAATCTCCTTTACACCTCACGATAACCCTAAAAGGTGGATATCAGTGTCCCCATATTTCAGATAAGGAAACTGAGGTCCAGAGTGGTAAAGGGACTTGCCTGTAGTCACTCTTGAGGTAAAGCGAGCCTTGGAGTTAAGACACTAGGATGGTCCCACTCTAAGGCAGACTGGACATCGCCACCCTGATGGGGGCAAGATGGGGAAGTTCCCTGGCTGTGCTCTCTGCACTCTGCCCCCCACTCCAGGCAATCAGCAGGGATTGGGTGATTGTGCCATTCCCATGGCCAGGGAAAACCAAGTCCAAGTGCTCGAGCGCGCGCGTGCACACACACACACACACACACACACACACACACACACACACACACACGGGATGTATCATTGTGCTGGCCCAGGAACAGGCCCAGCCCCTCCCCTGCCCTCCCCACCCCTGACTCACCTGCACCCCAACTCTGCCTCCTCTCAAATGTGGAAAGGGAGGAGCAGTGCCATCTGGGCCTATGGGGCAGGTTCCTGCCAGACAGGGTAAAGGGAGGGGGTGTGTCTACCAGGCAGGGCACTGGCAGGGTGTGGGCACCCGTGGGTACCCAGGACTTCAGGTGCAGCGTGGCTGGGCCTCCCCTCCCTTCTCTCTTTGGTGCGGAGGAGCAGTACAAACCCCTTCCCTCACTCTGGTCCCAAGACGCCTCTGCCCCTCCCAGGGCAAGCTGGAGACAGCTATGTCACGATAAGATCAGAACAAATTGCACAGTAACTACGCAGACACACAAACACCCCGTGCCGGAGAGCACACCCTACGTTCTTTGCAGATACAGGGCCTGTGAGCAACCGGGGTGCTCTTTGCTCTGTCCCTCCCAGCCATTCAGCGTGGCCATCCTGGGAGCCTTTTCCCTTCTTCTCAGTGAACCAGGCTAGGAGAGATGAAGCAGTTTGTTCAAGGTCACATGGCCAGTGGCCCTTAGGGTGAAGACAGAGCTCTGGCCCCTGGCTTGCAGTCCCAGAAGCTCTCCAGGCAACAGACTGGGCCGTGCTTCCAGAAGTGGCCTCTGGAGTCAGACTCCTTAAGCTTGTGTGCCCCAACTCTACCACTTCCCAGCTGTGTGACTGGGGGGGTGACTTCACCTCTCTGAAGCTCCATTTCCGGATCTGAATCACACGCAGTACCTGCTTCCTACAGCTGCCGTGAGGATTAAATGAGATAATCCAGGTAAGGCACCGAGCAAGTGGCAAATAAACGTTTATTGCTGTTACAATCTGGGATGACAGGGAAAAAGGTCTTCGTGGCATCTAAGGGTTTAAGCAATGCAGGGCAGTTTAAGCCAACGCAGGAATCTGCCATACTCTTGAGACAAAGGGACATGAAGAGCAGAGCTAAACCGGCCTGCGAAGTGAGAATCAAAGTCCACAGGGGCAGGAAGAGCTACCATATTTGCCTTTCAACTATCTCTGCCAGACTCTGAAATTGCAAACCTTTTTTTTTTTTTAAGTTTAAAAAAAAAACACAGCAACTTTATAAAGTCCACACATCCAAAATCGTGGCACACTGACAGGTATATTCTTATGCTCCCAGACACTCAGACACACTTAATTTGAACATCCACTACACTCTAAGACACACACCCACACCTATGGGCCCGGGGCGCCCCGCGCGGCCCTCCTCCAAACCTCTCACCTATCCCGGGATGTGGCCTCCTCCGGGGTCCTCTTCCCCTTGCGATCCCTCCGGACGCCTAGCACAGGCAGTCGGCGAGCCAGGCGGGCCCCCAGGCCCCAGCGCCGCTCGGCCATGGCAAAGGCGAAGTCCGGGGAAAATGCAAGGGAGTCAGGGCACCTGACCGCTCTGCAACCGCGGGGGATACCCGGATCCCGCTCATTTGCAGAGAAACGCCTCCTCTGGCCCGCCCCCCCTCGAGCAAACAGTGCCCCGCCCGTCGTCCATACCAGAGACGGGGAACCGGTCCAGATGCTGCCCACGCCCCAGGGCAGGGGGTGCGCTCTGCAGGGATCGTCCTTCCCCATCCCCGTTCCCCGCCCCCGTCCCCCTGCCCCCCTGTCCCGCTCTCTGTGGTCCTGCTCTTGGCTCTGTCCCTGCTACTTCTTTAGGCCTCCAGAGGCGCCAGGGGCCCACAGGGTTGCTGGCAGCCCCCAAGTGGGCCTGCACGAGGTGGGTCGGAAAAGAGAAGCCTGGGGCTAGTGGGAGCCTGAAGGCTGGATGGAGCGAAGGGCCTTTTTCCCAACCCCCATCCCTGGGGAAGGAGGGCGGGGCCAGGGGCGGGACTGAGCATAATCTCCTAGAGGCGGGGGCCTAGCCCGAGTGGTGGGCATGTTGGGCGGGGCCAAAAGGGTGACTGAGTGGGTTTGGAGCCTGGACCTTGATAACTGGGAAGGCCCGAAGCCGACCCTGCCCTTGCCTTGCATGTTGGACCCCTATTATGAGTGCGCTCTGTCTGCGTCACTGAGACCCTACGACACAGCGGGAATCTCGCCCAGTACCCTGGTGGGAAAGTCAATCTGAAATCCACAGGGGTGTGAACGGCGCCCCCTGCTGGAAGTTGGCCAGCTATTATTTAATAACAGCTAAGGTTGTGGTTAGAGCCTGGACCTCCGGCCGCCCTGGGCAGTACCCTTTCCCACCTGATGCTCTCTAACTCTCGAGCGGTGTGTGTGTGGCACACCTTGCACATCTGAGGGGATCATCTGGGACTGCAGAGAGAAAGATCATCAGCAGGGTCCCAGTTCCCCAGGCTCTGCCAGTTCTTTCCTGCCTGTAGTCCTTGTAGAACTTCTACCCCTTCCCTTTAGCCCTTGGTCCTCTAATGATGACAGGTCCTGACAAACAGGGAGACATCATGCCTCTGGCTCTTAAGACTGACATCCTTGTGTCCCTGCCGCTTCCAAAGGGGGCTCAGACCCTTGCAGGTACAGAGGAATGAGCATGTGCCACCTGACCCTGGCTGGGAGTACCAGCTGAGTAGGCACAGTGGCCTCTAGGAACTGTGAGACCAAAAGGTGATCCATCCGCATCTGGGCGGGTGCTGGAGCATCTATTCAGAAAAGAGGGCAATGAGTCCCGTGCTCGTCAGCACAGCCTGCATCGGTGAGCACCTGGTCCTAGATAGTTCCAAACAGAGAGAGGAACCCAAACCCAGCCAGAGGTAGATGGCTGCAGGCACCCACCCCACGTGGTGTGCAGCACAGTCTCTTCCTGCCTGTGTCCCCTGACCTGCTCCCAGTTGCGGTGTGAAGTCTGGCAAATAGACAGTGACCTTTCCCCCCACTGTGGAAGCTCAGGAGGCCTCAACTCATCAGAGAGAATATCCTTTAATTGCTCAGCCCCTGCCCCCTCCCCAGGGCAGTCCTGGCACCACTGCTCAGGCTGGCTGCCCTTGCTTTCCCCGTGATGCCAAGGACACCTTGTCCTTGTTCACGTCCCAGCCCATCTGCCTCTCTGATGGTGCTGCCGCAAGATCTAGTGCCCCATGGTGCCATCGGGCAAGGCAGGCGAGAGATGCCAGGGGCAGGTTGGTGTGAGAGAGGCCGCAGGGTTGTGGGGCGTGCAGCCGATGGTGCAGCTTCAGGTGAATGTGCTGCGTGAAGCGACTTGGGCAGACATTGCACTGGAAGGGCCGGGCCCCGGAGTGCAGGCGCAAGTGGGTCTTGAGGTTGCTGGAGCTGCTGAAGCGCTTATGGCACATCTGATGGGAATGAGCACTGGCGTCAGCTCTGCCCACCTGGGTGACTCAGGATCTCTGTTCCCCCTCCCCATCTTGGAAACACCCCCCGACACCACCTCCTTGTAATGCAGGCCTGGAAGCTTTTCCCCTGTGATTTCTCCCTGGGACCCACTGTGTCTGGCACATTGGAGCCAGGTAGACAGGTTAGGATCCTGGTTCATTTACTCCCTGCATGACCCTGTACAGGTGACTTCCCCTCTCTGAGCCTTGCTCTTCTTATTGGGGACATGGATCTAAGCTCATAGGTATGGTGGACTGAATGAGATAATCACATAGAACCCTTATGCTTGGGGCTGCAGCTTCAGTGGGTGTGATTAACATTTGGGAGCTGCCACATGCCAGGAACTGTTTCGGGCAGTCTTCTCCAGGACCCTGGAGAAGCAGGACGAAGTGCTTCCTAAGTACTACTCCTGTAATACCGTGAGAAAGCAGAGGCTCAGAGGAGTGAAGCCACCAGCCAAAGCTCACACAGCAAGTTGGAGGCAGAGCTAGGATTTGAACCCAGGTGGCCTAGACTGTAGCAACTATGCTGCTTTTGTTTCTGCTTCTGTAAAGCAAAGAAAGAGTCCCTGCCTTTCCGACCTCCCAAGGGATATGGCTCGGATCAAAACGGGAGAGAGCTAACGTTGAACCAATGTTATAAGTAGCGTTTGGATACTTGGCACACATTACAGCATTAACTCCTCCAACCATGCTGGGAAGTAGGCAGTGGGGATCCTCTCCCCAGGACCCCCAACCTCATCATTCTCCCCCACCCCCGCAGACTTACAGCTCTATTCTCCCCTCCAGGCCCAGGGAGTGACCTCCAATATCACATCCTGGCCCATCCCCTCCATCTCCCTCTCCTTCCCCACCCTTGCCTCCTGTCTTGTCTCCACTTGCTCCGGCTGATTGGGGAATGGAGGCTACAGGTGCCTGGGACACCTCACCAGCCTGCAGAGGTACAGGGGAGGGGGAGGAAGCTCTCACCCGACACTCGTGAGGCCGCTCCCCCGTATGCACCAGGTGGTGCTTCTGCAGGTGGGCGAACTGGGTGAAGCTCTTCTGGCACAGGGCACACTGGAACGGGCGCTCCCCGCTGTGCACACGCAGATGGACCTGAGCCAGGTGTGGGAGAAATGATGCCAACTGCCCAAAGTCCCCCAGCATGGCCAGGGGTCCTCTTCAAATCTCTACCCCCATCCCACAGAACTCCTTTTTGAAATCAAGTCCCCTCAACACCCCCCCCCACCCACTCTGTATCAACTTCCCAAAGGCCAGTTCCCCAGGATCTCCTCACTCTCCCTGCTGCCCTGCAGGAGAGGGGAGGGCAGTAGTCAGCAGCAGGTCAGATAAGAGGTGCCCCATATATCTTGCACAGTGCTTCTCAACATGGGGTCCACAGACCAGTGTCCCGGTTATCACCTGGAGCATGTTACAAATGCAGATTCTCGGGGCCCAGCCCAGCAGAATTAAAATCTCTGGGGCTGGGGACTAGGAATCTGCACGTTTTCTGGCTCTCCAGGTGGTTCATGGCTCATTAATAACTCATGCTCTAAAGGAACCAGAAGGGCTGGTCTCCAATAACCCTAACTTTTCCCCAACTTCAGCAGGTGCCAGCTTGCGCCTAGCTTCCTGTCTGCTGATACACAGCAATGGTCGCCCCCTGCTGGAAAATGCCTATAATGATGTCGATAGCGCAGTGCTGATGCATAGGATCCCACTTGAAAAAGGCTAGTTGTCAGAGTTGTGGTCTAGACTCACTACCATCCGCCGGTTCCCCAACCTGACCTTCCAAAACAACAAAAACCAAAACAAGACAACAAACAAAAACAAAAACAAGAGGAGGCTTAACTGGAAACAGAGAGGAATGCTGTTCAAGACAGGGTTTGCACTATATGTTGAAAGACTGATATCAAGACCAAAAAAAAAAAAAAAGAGTTCCCATCGTGGCTCAGCAGACATAAATCTGACTAGCATCCATGAGGATGCAGATTCGATCCCTGGCCTTGCTCAGTGGAATAAGAATCCGGTCTTGCCGTGAGCTGCAGTGTAGGTCACAGATGCGGCACGGATACAGCAATGCTGTGGGTGTGGTGTAGGCCAGCAGCTACAGCTCCGATTCAACCCCTAGCCTGGGAACTTCCATATGCGGCAGGTGTGGCCCTAAAAAGACAAAATGAAAAAAAAAAAGAAAGAAAAGCCTAACTGCACCATTAAATCAAAGTAGCCTTGACTAAACCCTCCCTCAGTTTCCCCACTTTTAACTTCAATGAGTCGATCTCATAGACAGCCTTTAGTGTGGAGCAGCCTCCTCTCTATGGATGTGAAACTGAGGGGCCAAATGAATCAGAGGAGGTCACAGGCCCTAGAGGTTGCCCAGGAGTTCCTTCTGGCCTGAAGTACTTGATTCTAGAAGCAGGGTGGCAAGGGGGGTCATTGAAGGATGCCAAAGAGAGCAGTGGAACCTGGAGGCAGATACCTTGAGGTTGGAGAGCTGCCCGAAGCTCTTGCTGCACACGTTACACTCATACAGGATCTTGCCGTTCTCTTTCTTCAGTGGGTAAGGCAGTGCGGCAGAGCTGGCCTGGGAGCCTGGCGGGGCCCGCTTTGCTGGAACCGCCCTGCTAGCACGCTCCAGCCCTGTGGAGTAGGTCCTGGAGGCTGCAGGGCCTAGATTCCGGGATGGGGAGGGTTGGGTTTGGCCAGAGGCTTGAGAGGTCCCTGTGTAGGGGGGCAGGGTCTCCCCCTGGGTGCTGAGCTGCCTGGGCTCATTGACATTCATCAGCAAGTTGGGCACAGCCATGGTGGCATAGGTGGTGTCTTGGGGCAGCATGAAGAGAGGGGGACACTGCACAGAAGGTAGTCCCCCACAAGTGACCAGGTAAGGTGGGGGCAGGAGAATCGGGTAGGCAGGGTAGAATGGGCAGAGGTGGGATGGGAGCTCTTTGGAGATGGGAGTGGGTGGTGGGCAGGAGCAGAAAGCCAGAGGGCTGGGGTTCTTTTTATTCTGCCAGGGGTTTAGGGAAGAACTGTTGTGAGGAGAGAAGGATGGGCAGGGGGTCCCCTCGCCAGCTTTTTCCAACTGGTTTCCCATCTTGTCCTTATTCAGAAGGTCCTTGGCTCGGAGTTTCTCATCATTGGAGGAGCTGGCAGGTGGCCTTAGTGGCTGGTGCCCTGAGCAGAAAAGGGAAGATGGTCAGGGCTGCACAGCCTGGGGCAGAGTTCCACTCCGCATCTAACCTGCCTGGCTCGGAGCCAGGAGAGTACTAGCCTGCTGGGCTCCTCCCCTCTCTGGGCTTTCCTGGTCTACGATTTCCCTAGCCAGCAAAAGAGACTACACACGTGCAGCGTATAACAGTTCCAGGGGGAGAAAACAGTTCAGGATCCTATTCGACATCCAGATGGAGAAGTCAAGTGGGCAACTGAACTGGTTTGGAGTTAAAAGGAGCGGTCTGAGCTGGAGACATAAATTTGGGTATCTTGGGCCAGGATGAGATCCTATAAAGGGCAACCCTAGATCTGCTGTACCAAAGTGGTAGCCACTAGACACACGTGACTACATTTAACGTAATTAAAATAAGTACAATAAAAAATTCAGTTCCCGTCGTGGCTCAGTGGTTAAGAATCTGACTTGGAACCATGAGGTTGCGGGTTCGATCCCTCGCCTTGCTTAGTGAGTTAAGGATCTGGCGTTGCCATGAGCTGTGGTGTAGGTCACAGATGCAGCTCGGATCCTTTGTTGCTGTTGCTGTGGCTGTGGTGTAGGCCAGTGGCTACAGCTCCGATTCAACCCCTAGCCTGGGAACCTTCATATGCCACAGGAGCAGCCCAAAAAATGGCAAAAAGACAAAAAAAAAAAGAAGTTCCTGGAGTTCCCGTTGTGGCATAGAGGGTTAAGGACCCCACATTGTCTCTTTGAGGTTATGCAGTGGGTTAAGGATGCAGTGTTGCCGCCAGTGGCGGCACTTGTCACAGATGTGGCTCAGATCAGGCATTGCTGTGGCTGTGATGCAGGCTGCAGCTGCAGCTCCAATTTGACTCCTGGCCCGGGAAATTCCATATGCCTTGAGTATGGCTATAAAACAAAAACATTTCATTTCCTCCCTTTCACTAGGCTCAGCAGGAGCCCCCACTGTGGCTCAGTGAGTTAGGAGGCCAAATAGTATCCATGCATAAGGATGGGGGTTCAATCCCTGGCCTCTCTCAGTGTGGGTCACACCATTGCTATGAGCTGTGGTGTGGGTTGCAGACACGGCTCGGGCCCAGAGTTGCTGTGGCTGTGGTGTAGGCCAGCAGCTCCAGCTCCGAAGCAACCCCTACCCCAAGAACTTCCATATGCTGCAGGTGTGGCCCTTAAGAGAAAAAAAAAAAAAAAAAAACAGGCTCAGCAGGCATGGTATTAGACAGCCACACACGTATAAAACATTTCCCTTATGGCAGGTAGTTCTATCAAACCACTACACTAGGTAACAGGAGAGGAGGCAGCGGGGGAAACTAGGAGAAGGGAGTGGGCAAGAGAGGAGGGGAGAGGGGTTAGGACAGAGAAGGTGACTCTGGATAGGAAGACTTAGAAGGTAAGTAGAGAAGAGCCAGCAGGAGAGGTTCAAGTGCAACCGCCAGGGGGATAGGAGTTAAACTAGAAGTGATGTCGAGTGAAATACTAGAAATGTGTAAATACGAAGAAGTAGATTGTCTGCTTGGATTCTCATTTATTCACTCAACCCACTTTACTCAGCTGTTTTACTCTGTGCTGGAAAAGAAAGGACACAGCAGCATGGTCCCTGCCCTCCAGGTCAAGTTGAGAAAGACAATGGTGCACCGCACGCAGGAGATGTAGAACATAGGTGAAGTAAGATCGGACTTTTCTGTACGATCTCACAAAGAAGAAGACACTGGCCTCAGTGATGTGCCCAAGGTCATAGAGCTGGAAGAGCAGAACCAGGACTCCACCCAACTCCCTGACTCCCAGTCAGGGCTCCTGTCTTACAATATAGACCCCTTTAGCTCAAATGTTCTAGGCAGACACAGTGCCATGCTCAGCCCCCATGACTTTGACTACACCTGTCCCAGATCCCATACCCACACTTGAGAAAACCACTGCCCGCCTCCTCTGCTCAAGTATCACCACCAGAAAGCCCCTCCGACCCTCAGGCCAGCGCTCCAGGCCAGAATGTGGAAGTAAACTGTGTCTGAGGCTCTGTTCTCAGCAGCGACACTGGGTCCCCTCTGTCTCTCATCCTCCGACCTAACAGTGCCCCCCCCCACCTCCAGCCTCCACCAAGGTGTGGCCGGTGCCCTGGGCTTACTTGTGCTCAAGGCATCCTCTCTGAGACCCCTCAGGGCTGTGCCCGAGGGTGCCGACTGCAGGGCACACAGGTACAGGTCCAGGCCCTGGGGACAGGCCAGCAGGGCAGACCCAGCCGGTGCCAGAGGCAAGGGACATAGCCAGCTGGCACAGGACAGGCCGTGGGCATCCGCTGTGTCTGGAAGTGGTCTGTAGCCTGGGAAGACCTGGAGGGCAGGGGGAAGCGGCTTGCAGGCTGGTGGGGACTGGAAGTCCCCTGGGATGGTCCCACCCCTAGTTTGGTTTCCAAAGGGGAGAATCTAAGGACCGCCCCCAATGCACACACACCCCCTACCACATCTCTCATTCAGACGGCTTCCCTTTCCCTCATCCATTTCCCTCCCAAGGGACTTACACGTCCACTCCCAGGATGGCCCTCCCCCTGCCTCTAGAGCCCTCGCCTAGCCCCGTTCTTCCTCCCACCCATCCTTCCTGACCCCCCTCATCCCACCACGTCTCAACCCTCTACTAGGTTTTGAATGGAGCCAAGGTGAACGAACTTAAGAGAAAACCCTCATCAAAGACTGTATACCCCACGGGCTGGCCCTGAGCTTCCTCCCTCCTAGGCCCAGGCCATGGTCATACAGTCAGCTCCCTGCCTGGCCCTGGCCCTTCTCATGCCCACAGGAGAGTCTGGCCCCTGGGACATGGGAGAGGGTTTCTGGCACTCAAAGGGCACATCCCCACGATGTGGCTGGGTAGGGGTGGGTGTTCAGGACCAGGGGCATCTAGGTCCCTTTGGATTTTCCCCCACTTCTTCCTAACACCCCCTCCTTCCACAAGGAGCCTGGCCTCAGAGGCAGGGCTGGGACCTCACCTTACCTGGTCACCTTGGCAGAGCAGGAAGTCCACATCGGGGGACAGGGAGCCTCCTGTGCTCCCTGCGGGCTTGGTCTTGCGGCAACAACCCAACTCTGGAGCCGGTTCCTCCTTCATGGCCCGGCTGCCTGCAGGGAAGACAAATCAGTCACAGGTAAGCAGTGAAATCGCTCCAAACAGGAGCCCGGCTCTGAGGGCTGGCTCCCCCACAAAACCATTGTATGACCTTGAGCCAGTCATCCCCCTCCTGCCCTCAGTTTCCCTATCTGCAAAATGGGAGAGTTGGACTGGCTGTTGTGAAAGGACCCTCTCAGTGCTGCGTTCAGAAGCCAGGGGTGCTTCTGATGCTCCTGACAGGGGTAAGAGGAGGGAGACTAACCAATCAGATGTGAGGAACAGAGCTGGCCTGACGCCCACCCTACCTTCCTTGGGTTGGGTGGGGGGATACTCATGACTTCACGACTCCACCAACCACAGTCTCCCCACAGAGGGGCGCCCCTGCATCCTAGCTCATCCACACAGCTTTTCTGGATAGCCACCTGGACTTCCCAGGCTCAGCTTCCTCAGCTGGCCTGGTCTGAGAGGGGGTGTCCAGAGTCCCTGGTCCTGACTGGCCTGACGGGAATCTACCCTGTGTCAGCTGCCTGTCTGCTCGGTTGGCACCCCGCTTCTCTGCCACTGTCACTGTAGGCCGCACAGCACAGGGACCACCTAGCTCAGCAAATGCCCCACAGCCCTTCCCCTCCGCAGCCACCCTTCCCCCCTTAACCTCAAGGGCCCCTTGGAGCCTGGCAGCCTCAGCCCATCAAAGCCCGGTCCTCTCCCCCTTTCCTGACTCCTCCCAAGCCGGCCCCAGGTCCCAAAACGCCCCAGGAGGAGGGGTGGCCTGGGCGAGGCTCTTCACCTGGCTCTGCAAAAGCCCCTCTGGCTGGGGAAGGAAGCAGGTGGGCAGGCAGCTGCCAGCCTCTGCCTGTGGCTGAGGCCCCCGTGGGTGTGAGAGATGACAGGAAGGCGCTACATTTGAAGTTGCCACAAATAGGAAGAGGGGGGCAGGCAGGGGGCCCCACGGGGCCTGACAAGGGTGGGCCACCCACCAGCCTTCACCTGTCTGAGGCAGCTCTGCAGGCTTTTTGGACCGCAGTGAACTGGGGCTACTGGAATTTCAGCTGTGGGGGCGGCATGGGGTGGGGGTGTTAGCACGGGTTCCCCGAGAACCTAGATGTCTGAGCAGGAGAGGGACGGAACGGGGCTCAAAGGCTGGAGCTAGGATGTTTCTGGGGCTGGGGGCCCACCCGAGACAGGGGTGGGCAGTGACGATGGCAGGGAAGACAACGGTGGTGACAACAGGGACAGGAACGGGCAGAGACAAGAGCAGGCAACACAGGAGGATACAGGGTAAGGCAGTGGAGAGAGAGCAGGAAACTACAGGGCACAGGCCCAGGAGGCGGCATATGCCTCATCTTCCTCGTGGTCCCAGCTCTGGCTTCTCTATCCCGGGATCCCTTCTCTAATTCAGATAGAACGCAGAGGCCCCCACTGGGTGAGAGGTGATTCAAGGATATAGAAAAATGCTTGTAAGGCATGACTAGTTACCAAAAGGGAGGCTCCTTAGGCCAGAAACGGCTTTCTTGCTTTTTTTTTTTTTTTAGGGCTGCACCTGCGGGATATGGAAATTTCCAGGCTAGGGGTTGAATCACAGCTGCAGCTGCCAGCCTACACCACAGCCACAGCAACACAGGATTCAAGCCGCATCTTCGACTTACATCACAGCTCAGGGCAATTCCAGATCCTTAACCCACTGAGCCCTATGTGTCTGTATCTCCAGGGCAAGGACAACTCTCTACTTATTCTTGTTTCCCATGTAGACGTTTGTTAGGTTTTTTTGGATGCCCAACATCTGGAACTTTCTCCCACAAGAATCGGGAGGGAGGCCAAAGGCATATCCCACTATAGAAGCCAAAATGGACACATGCTTAATTCCGAACTCCTTGCTGCAATACGAGATGGAGCCACATAACAAGGACCAGACAGATCAAATGTGCTCATCCAGTCCGTGATCAGAAGCCAGCAGCGGAGTTCTTGTTGTGGCTCAGGGGTTAATGAACCCAACTAGTATCCATGAGGATGCAGGTTCGATCCCTGGCCTCACTCACTGGGTTAAGGATCAGTATTGCTGTGAGCTGTGGTGTGTGTAGGTCACAGATGCGGCTCAGATACAGCATTGCTGCGGCTATGGCGTAGGCCAGCTCTGATTTGACCCCTAGCCTGGAACTTCCATCTGTGGTGGGTGTGGCCATAAAAAGACAACAACAACAAAATAGCCAGTGGCCCTGATGGCAAGTCAATGGAACCCACTCTGTAAATGGTGCTGCATCAGCTTCCGGGATAGCGGAGGAAAGAAAGCAAGCCCTTTCTCCGGGCTGGTGCTAGGGGGTGTGGTCCTGGCTCTCCCAGCCTCTCTTGATCCCGCTGTTCTCAGACCTGGTTCTGTAGCCTTCCCAAACTTTCTCCAAGCTTCCCCAACACTTTTCATTGAATTCCTTCTCTCTTTGAATCCTCCTGAAATGGTTTCTACAGCTTAAAATCAAGAATCCTGCATTAAACATGCCCAGAATAGAAAATGAAGCAGCAGGCTCAGGCTGGAATATTCCAAGGATTAGAGTAGATAGCTGCCTTTACAGCTTACCGTGCGTCTGGTACTGAGCTAGGGGCTTATAAGTGCCATCTTGGAGTTCCCGTTGTGGCTCAGCAATGATGAACCTGACTAGTATCCATGAGGATTGTGCAGCACCATTTACAGTTCAATTCATGGCCTTGTTCAGTGGGTTAAGGATCTGGCATTGCCCTGAGTTGCAGTGTAGGCCACAGACACAGCTCGGATCTGGCGTTGCTGTGGCTTTGGCATAGATAGGCCAACAGCTACAGTTCCAATTCGTCCCTTAGCCCAGGAACTTCCATATGCTGTGGGTGCAGCCCTAAAAAGACAGCTCTATTTTGTTTAATCCTCACAATGAACCTGGGTGGTTGGTTTTATTGTGCCCATGATGAAGGAGCAGAAGATCAGAGAGAGCAAGCAGCTCCCTCAGAGTCACACAGCAAATAGCCAAGAGCGCTCTAGTGCCAACCCTCAGACACCACTGTCTCTTGGCAATGTCAGCCCACCTCCAGTGTGGCCCCACACTCCCCATCCTCTCCTTCCCAGCCTCATCCACACCCCCTTCCCGTTGCCCTCTCAGCATCCTTCAGATTATTGAGGATCCCTTCTCGGCACTCCTCACCATTTGTCCACCAGAATTCCACTCCCCAAAGCTACAGCCCTCCCAGCCTCCCAGGCCACAGCCTGCCTCCCCTCCAGCCTTGCCAGAATCAAGGGGAGCAAGAGCCCCTCTGGGTTCCCCCGGAATACCCCACGCATATCTCCCAGGGGGAGTCACGCATACCTTTGACTTCCATCCGCCAACTCTACCCCCTCCCGGCCTCACACTTTGCTCCCAACCCTCAGAAAAGTCTGTACAAACTCTTGGTTAAGAACAAAAAGGCAAATGGCCCTGGAGTTTTCCAGGTCTCCAATCCCTGTAAGGCCTGGCTGCGAGTGTCTTGGGAGGTGGGCTCATGTCCCTCAAGTTCCCACCCAAAACAGCCTCTACCTGCCAACCTCTTCCTTGCTCCCATCTTCTGGGCCCTGCCAGGTCCTCTGTCTCGTCAGCCTCCACTGTGATGTCACTGACTCACTATGATGTCAGCATGTCCCACATCCCCTGGCGGAATAGCCCAGGGATAGGACTATGGCCTCCTAAGCAGGGAATCTGCATGCATGCCTGGACCCCATTGAGAGACCCAGGCCAAGGCAAGTGTTTGGAGATCAGCGGGGCCTGGGAAGTGATCGTGGAGAGGAAGTGGGGTTGAGGGGCTTTCAAGGGTGAGTGGAAGACAGAGGGAGTCCTCAAAACGATGCAGCATATGGAGCAGAAGACAAGAGCTGGAGGGGTGGACAGGGCCCTCGGACCCCTGGCTTCCAGTGCACTTACTCTCCTCAACTTTCTGTTAATTCATGCAGATTAGTGGTAAATGATCCAAACAACAGAGAATATAAAGACCAAAAAATGGGAGCTCCCCTCTTTCCATTTCCCAGGGGTCAATGTAAATGGTTTGGTGTTTATCCTTCCAGACATTTTCATGAACCTACAAATGAGTAAATGAACTTTTAAATTTTGTTTTTATACATAAATGGATTATATGACACTATTGTTCTGCCACTTTTTCTATACTGCAATCTACCGTGGCCCTCATTTCATGCCAAAACATGCACATCATCTATCTCCTATTTTTCCTGACTGTATAGTGTTCCATTGTAGAGGACTATGTATATGTCCTCTGATGGACCTCATATGCAGCATTTCTCTATTGGTGAACTCCAGTTTTTCCCTGTTCTGCACAAGCCTGGTTAAGACCGCCATACAGAGGTAATATGCAGCGTGGTTAAGAATATTAGCTCTCCGGAGTTCCCATCACGGCTCAGTGGTTAACAAATCCGACTAGGAACCATGAGGTTGCAGGTTTGCCCTAGCCTCACTCAGTGGGTTAAGGATCCGGCGTTGCTGTGAGCTGTGCTGTAGTTTGCAGACATGGCTTGGATCCCGCGTTGCTGTGGCTCTGGCATAGGCCGGTGGCTATAGCTCCGATTTGACCCCTAGCCTGGGAACCTCCATGGACCATGGGAGTGGCCCTAGAAATGGCAAAAGGACAAACAAACAAACAAACAAAACAAAAACAAAGAATATTAGCTCTCAGACACAGAAAGACAAATATTCTATGATATCACTTATATGTGGAATCTAAAAATAATACAAATGAGCTTATTCACAAAACAGAAACAGACTCACAGACATAGAAAACAAACCTATGGTTACCAAAGGGGAAGAGGAAGAGGGAGGGATTAGAGTGTAAGATTAAAAGACACACACAACTACGTATGAAATAACAAGGATTTACTGTACAGCCCAGGGAACTGTATTCAACCTCGTATAATAATCTATAATGGGGAGTTCCCTTTGTGGCGCAGTAGTTAACGAATCCGACTAGGAACCATAAGGTTGCGGGTTTGATCCCTGGCCTTGCTCAGTGGGTTAAGGATCTGGCGTTGCCGTGAGCTGAGGTGTAGGTCACAGACGCGGCTCAGATCCCGCGTTGCTGTGGCTCTGGCGTAGGCTGGAGGCTACAGCTCTGATTCGACCCCTAGCCTGGGAACCTCCACATGCCGCAGGAGTGGCCCCAGAAAAGGCCAAAAGAAAGGAAAAAAAAAAAAACCTGTAATGGAAAATCATCAGAAAAAATATGTACGTTTTTTAAAAAAAGGAATGTTAGCTCTGCTGGATTTAATATCAGCTCTGTGAGCTTATGGCAAATCACTTAACCTCTGTTCCTCTTTCCTCATCTGTCAAATGGGGATAATAATAGCACTTGTTTCACAGTGTTCTTTTGATGATTCCTCAGGATAATTCATGTAAGCCCTTAGAACGGTGCCTGGCCTGATGCAAGCACTTGACAGATGTGGGCTACTGTTAATATTGTCCATCAATCTTGGCCTCGTCAGGCAAGCATCATCAAGTCAGCTTCCTAAAAGCTGATGATGAATGTTCCTGGCTCACTTTGGAAGACCAGAATTTGGGCAGCACACTTGGAGAGAGGAACTCCATTCAGTTTTATCGCTTTCTTCATTAACCCCCTGGCTGGAGACCACTGCTCTCATCCAATGCAGCCTGCCCTTACCCCAGTCTACATATCACAATAAGAACAGCTCTTGGCATTTGAGCCTCCACCATGCGCCAGGAACCCTGCAAAGCACCTTGATATACTTTGTTTAACTCAGTTAGCACAATGACCCTGCAAAAGGGAGGCTATTTCTTTTCCTGTTTTACAGACAAGAAAACTGAAACACAGAGAAGGAAAGGGGCTGGCTCAAGATCACATGACCCAAATTGGGGCTGCAATGTCCCAGAGGGGAAGGAGAGATCAGGAAAGAATTGCTGGAAGGACACCTGGTAAAGAGATAAAAAGGGCCACAAATGTGCTATGCTAGAGTCTCGACTCTCTTCAGTGGCCAAAGGATCCCCAGAAAAATAAGGATGAATAGAGGCCCATGTTAAGAATGAGAGAAATGAACTGTGGAGTCAGGATCTGGCACCCTGCAAGCACCCCGAAGAACCTGTCACTCATTTATTCATGCACTCATGTATTATTTATTTATTTAGGCCACACCTGCTGCATATAGAAATTCCTGGGCCGAGGATCCAACCCATGCCAGAGCAGCAACCCAAGCCACTGCAGCAACAATGCCAGATCCTTAATCCACTGCTGGGCCACAAGAGAACTCCTCATTCACATATTTCTTGATTGCCAACTATGTATCAGGCATTGGACTAGTTGCTGGGAATATAGTCCATAGGACCTGACCCAGACCTTGGAATTGACAGTCCACTTACCAGAAAGCTTGCTGGATGTTGCTGAAATGAAAAATTGTAACTAGGAGTTCCCGTCATGGCTCAGCAGCAATGAACCCTACTAGTATCCATGAGGATGTGGGTTCGAGCCCTGGCCTCGCTCTGTGGGTTAAGGATCTGGTGTTGCCGTTGAGCTGTGGTGTAGGTTGCAGACTCCACTTGCATCCTACATTGCTGTGGCTGTGGCGTAGGCCAGCAGCTACAACTCTGATTTGACTCCTAGCCTGGGATCTTCCATATGCCTCGGGTGCAACTGTAAAAAGCTAAAAAAGTAGGAGTTCCCGTCGTGGCGCAGTGGTTAACCAATCCGACTAGGAACCATGAGGTTTCGGGTTCGGTCCCTGCCCTTGCTCAGTGGGTTAACGATCCGGCGTTGCCGTGAGCTGTGCTGTAGGTTGCAGACGCGGCTCGGATCCCGCGTTGCTGTGGCTCTGGCGTAGGCCGGTGGCTACAGCTCTGATTTGACCCCTAGCCTGGGAACCTCCATATGCCGCGGGAGCGGCCCAAGAAATAGCAACAACAACAACAACAACAAAAAGACAAAAGACAAAAAAAAAAAGCCAAAAACGTAACTATCAAGGCTATTATCATTTCAGGGATGGGAAGAAAAGCAGAGCCAGGAGGGCCGGGCTGCTTCATGCAGTAAAAAGAGAAACACAGTGGAACCACAAGCAGAAGCCCCACTTCCTCTTTGAAAACCTCCAATCCATAACCACTGCCACCTCCAAACCTGAGGACAGTCAGTTGAGCTCCTGCCTGGCTCAGTGTCTGGGGCCTGGAGCTCTGTTGCATGGAGACTTTTGAGGGGTACCAGGTCAGGGATCTAGGTGAAGAGGGGGTCTGGGGCTATCATTGCTTCAGAGTTAAGTAACTCTGACTCTGGGACAGGGTTGAGGGTGGGGAGCTCAGCCCCGTCCACAGTGCACTCACCTCCCTCCACTCTGTGGTTAACACCTCCCTCCCTCTGCCTGACACCCACTTATCTCACCGCCCCGGACAGCCCAGCTGTCAGTCAGATGCAACAAATTGGCCTTTGGCTTCACACCTTAGGGTGGGGAGATCCTGAGATAGGGCAAACCAGCACATTTGCACATTTGCAGAAGGGACTCTTGCATCTTCCTCTGCACCCACCTGTAACCTTCCAGTCCTTCTGTGGACAAAACTGTAGATATATCTTCAAGTGACATTTGAGGTCATCCTACCCGTGCCCTTATCGCAATCGTTCCAAAAGACTAGGAGACAAAAAAGGTCACACAGCTGGGATTCAAATCGAGTAGAGCTAATATACTCTTAACTACCACACAGCACTGCCTACCATATACATGGAGAAACTGAAGTCCACCAATATGTCCACAATTAGAAGAGTGCTACGTACTGTGTACACATATGCAACAGAATATTATGCAGGCAGGAAAAAGCAGAGGGTAAATTTCTTGAGTGCTTCCTATGTGCTAAACCTTTTTATGATTATTTCTTTAATCTTCCTCAAAACCCGGAGTTCCCCATGTGACTCAATAGGTTAAGAGCCCAACATCCATGAGGATGCAGGTTTGATCCCTGGCCTCACTCAGTGGGTTAAGGATCTGGTGTTGCCACAAACTGCTGCATAGATCACAGATTCAGCTTGGATCCCACGTTGCTGTGGCTGTGGCATAGGCTGGAAGCTGCAGCTCCAATTTGACCTCTAGCCCAAGAATTTTCATATGCCATAAGTGTGGCCCTAAAAAAGAAAAAAATCTTCCTCAGAATCTTCCAAGGCGGAGTTCCCGTCGCGGCGCAGTGGTTAACGAATCCGACTAGGAACCATGAGGTTGCGGGTTTGGTCCCTGCCCTTGCTCAGTGGGTTAACGATCCGGAGTTGCCGTGAGCTGTGGTGTAGGTTGCAGACGTGGCTCGGATCCCGCGTTGCTGTGGCTCTGGCGTAGGCCGGTGGCTACAGCTCCGATTCGACCCCTAGCCTGGGAACCTCCATATGCCGCGGGAGCGGCCCAAGAAATAGCAACAACAACAACAACAACAACAACAATAACAACAACAAAAGACAAAAAAAAAATCTTCCAAGGTAAGAATTATTTATGTACCCATTTTATAGATGAGCAAACAAAGATTCAGCAAGGGAAAACCAGGTAGTATCCACTCAAACTCCTACAGTGGCCTATAATTAGTGGTCCAGGAATAAGTATTATACAAATGGTACTTGACACTTGGCCTTGGTGTCAGGATTAACAAGGAAAGGTGGGGACTGAGGCAAACCAGAGAGTTTGGACCATTCATCATGACTCAGCGTAATGAAGGCTGCTGCCAGAGGCTCTGATCTTTCTAGAGAATCTGAAAATCAGGATTCTTATGAGGAATCTCTAGATTTTTTAAAAGGTCAGTTCAAATGTTTTGAAATGATGTGCCTGCCAATCAGAACAGATCTATGTGCCAGAGTCAGCTTCCTCTACCCAAAGTCTCAGAACCCTAGCTCTTTCCGATCTCCTAAGGATACGACCCACATTCCATCAAACATTCAAAGAATACTAATTCTCGGAGCTCCCGTTGTGGCGCAGTGGAAAAGAATGCGACTAGGAACCATGAGGTTGCGGGTTCAATCCCTGGCCTCGCTCAGTGGGTTAAGGATCTGGCATTGCCATGAGCTGTGGTGTAGGTCAAAGATGCGGTTCAGATCCTGTGTTGTTGTGGCTGTGGTGTAGGCTGGTGGCTATGGCTCCAATTGGACCCCTAGCCTGGGAACCCCCATATGCCACGGGTGTGGAACTTCCATATGCCACGGGTGCGGCCCTAAAAAAACAAAAACAGAGAAACAAAAAAAGAATACCAAGTCTCCACAAACTCCCCTGAAAAAAATAGAAGGGAAGACTTCCCAACTCATTCTGTGAGGCCAGTATTACCCTAATACCTAAACCAAAGCATCACAAGAAAACTATCTTGTATGGATATATATGCAGGCGTTCCCATCGTGGCACAGCAGAAATGAATCTGACTAGGAACCATGAGGTTGCTGGTTCCATCCCTGGCCTCGCTCAGTGGGTTAAGGATCTGGCGTTGCAGTGAGCTGTGGTGTAGGTTGCAGACATGGCTCGGATTCCACGATGCTGTGGCTGTTGCATAGGCCAGCAGCTACAGGTCCGATTCAACCCCTAGCCTGGGAACCTCCATATGCCAGGGGTGTGGCCCTAAAAAGCAAAAAGAAAAAAAGAAAGAAAAGGAAAGAAAAGAAAAGAAAGAGTATATATGCAAAAATCCACAACAAAATATAAGCAAACAGGATCCAACACAATAGGAGTTCTTTAGCGGCTCAGCAGATTAAGGATCTGACATTGCCACTGCTGTGACTTGGGTTGCTGCTGTGGCATGTGTTCAATCCCTGGCCCAGGAACTTGCGCATACTGCAGGTTCAGCCAGAAAAAAAAAAAAAAAAGAAAGAATCCAGAACCACAAAAGAAGGATTATAGATCAAGACCTAGTAAGGTTTATACCAGAAGTGGTTTAACATTAAAAAAATTGTTGTAATACACTATATCGACAAAATAAAGAACAAAAACCATATGATCGTCTTAATAAATGCAGAAAATACACTTGACAAAATCCAACACTCTTTCCGGATAAATAACTTGCCCAGCTGGGAATAGGAAACTTCCTTATCCCAACAAAGAACATCTACACAAAGCATGTGGCTGACCTTGCCCTTCATGATGAAAGCCTTGTTTTCCCTCTCAGAACAAGACAAGGACGTTCTCACCACTCCCACCACTTCAACATTGTCCTGGAGGTTCTAGCCAGGCAATTAAGCAAGAGAAAGAAGTAAAAGTCATCCGGATTAGAAAAGAAGATCTTGGAGGGGGTTGCCTTTTCTAGGGCCGCTCTGGTGGCACATGGAGGTTTCCAGGCCAGGGGTCGAATCGGAGCTGTAGCCACCAGCCTACGCCACAGCTCGGATCCAGGATCCGAGCCGCATCTGTGACCTACACCACAGCTCGTGGTAACGCTGGATCCTTACCCCACTAAGCGAGGTCAGGGATCGAACCCTCAACCCCATGGTTCCTAGTCGGATTTGTTAACCACTGAGCCACGACAGGGATTCCATACACAAATGACATGATCTTATATAGAGAAAATCCTAAGGAATCCACAAAAACCTATCAAAACTAGTAAATGAGATCGGCAAGGTTACAGGATACAAGATCAACAAATAGTGCCAAGAAACTTTCTTCCAGTCAGGGCAATTAGGCAAGAAAAAGAAGTTAAAAGTCATCTAGTTTAGAAAAGACACACAAAATTCTCATACCGTATACAAAACTAACAAGAAATGAGTCATAGACCTAAATATAAGAGCTAAAACCATGCAATTCTTAGAAGAAAATATAGGAACAAATATCGGTTAGTCAAAGCCTACTGAGATAACACCACCAAAAGTGCAGGCAACAAAAGGGGGGAAAAAGAAAAACATTATATAAAATTAAAAACTTTTGTACTTTGAAGGATTCCATCAAGAAATGAAAAATTGGGAGTTCTCTGATGGCCTAGTGGGTTGAGGCTCCTGCATTCTCACCGCTGTAGCTCCGGTTGCTGCTGTGCAGCATAGGTTCAATCCCTGGCCCAGGAATTCCCACATATTGCCTGTGTGGCAAAAAAGAAAAAAAAAAAATACACCCCCCCCAAAAAAAAAACCAAGAGAGAACCTGAAATAAACATTGCAATTCTCACTTTAAAAAAAGAAATGAAAAATCCAGATTGGCTATAATTTCTTTTCTTTCTTTCTTTCTTTTTTTTCTCTTTTCTAGGGCCGAACCTGTGGCATATGGAGGTTTCCAGGCTAGGGGTCGAATCGGAGCTTAGCCACCAGCCTACGCCACAGCCACAGCAACGCAGGATCCAGGATCCGAGCCGCGTCTGCGACCTACGCCACAGCTCATGGCAATGCCGGATCCTTAACCCACTGAGCAAGGCCAGGGATCGAACCTCCAACCTCATGGATCCTAGTCAGATTCGTTAACCACTGAGCCATGACAGGAACTCCGGTCACTATAATTTCTTTAAAAAAAGGAAAATAGGAGTTCCCGTCGTGGCGCAGTGGTTAACAAATCCGACTAGGAACCATGAGATTGCCAGTTCGGTCCCTGGCCGCGCTCAGTGGGTTAAAGGATCCGGCGTTGCCGTGAGCTGTGGTGTAGGTCACAGATGCAGCTCGGATCCCAAGTTGCTGTGGCCCTGGCATAGGCTGGCGGCTACAGCTCCGATTCGACCCCTAGCCTGGGAACCCCCATATGCTGTGGGAGCAGCCCTAGGAAAGGCAAAAAGACAAAAAAAGGAAAATAAGTGTTGGCAAAGATGTAGAAAAACTGGATTGGAACACTCATACAGAGTTGATAGGGATGAAAAACTGTTTAGCTGCGTTGGAAAACAGTTTGGTGCTTCTGAGGCATATGGGAGTTCCCAGTCTAGGGGTCGAATTGAAGCTGCAGCTGCTGGCCTACACCACAGCCACAGCAACGCCAGATCCGAGCCGCATCTGTGAAACTACAGCACAGTTCACAGCAACACCTGATCCTTAACCCACTGATTGAGGCCAGGGAATGAACCGGCATCCTCATGGTTACTAGTCAGGTTTGTAACCCGCTAAGCCACAACAGGACCTTCCTGAATTGTCTGCTTTAAACGGATGAATTGTACAGTACATGTATTGTATCTTAAAGCTGTGAAAAAGAGAGAGAGATAAGGATATTCTTATCTTCCTAACACTGGAATGCCTGCCGGGAGTTTCCCATAAATGCCTCCTGCTGGAATGGGAGTTCCATGAAATGAGGGCTCTAGTGAAATGTCCATTAAAATCTATATGTAACCATCAACTTAATAGCACGTGAGAGGGGCAGGGGCAACAGAGTAATTCAATCCACAGGCTCCGCGCTGGCAGAAAATGTGCTGGAAATGGTGGCCCAGCACCCTGCTTCCCTTGCTCCCTCCCAACAAGCCTTCCTGTACTGAACAGAAGGCAAGTGAAAAAACTACATTTCCCAGACTCCCTTGCAGCTAGGACTCATTGTGAATATGGTTCTGCTAATCCAGATACATTTGGGTGAGATTTGGAAAGTGAAAGTGTAGAGGTCAAAGGCTCTAGGTCAGCCTTTTATGGCAACAGTATCAGCAGAGGGCCTGGAGTCAAAATTTGGGGCATCCCTTTTTTTTTTTTTTTTCTTGTGTGGATTTCGCATAGGTCTGGAGCAGCAGTTACAGATTCCCCATCTTTTCTGAGTGAACCAAAGGAGGGAGCTCCCGGACTGGTCAGTTCTGTAGAGTTGTTCTGGAATTGTTCCCGCAGGCTTAGTCTAGAGCCTGTTCTCTATCCCTTCTAGTTATTTTGGAAGCATTTAATGCCCTGTACAACATCCTTTTCCACTTGGCAATAGCAGTTTATTTTATGCATGGCTGAGTCCTAAGGAATACACCTGCTTTGCCCAAGTTGTCTTGCATGAGGACACCTAACTGTTCTGTGCTTCTGTACCCTCATCTTTAGAATGGAAGGAGTACCTCATTGAGGATTAAATGTGAAGTCTTTTAAGAACCTAATACTACTTGACAATAATAGTTCATGAACCAACACTATTTGGTCATTTTATCAGGAGTCATGGCAGCTTATACACCTGTAAAGTAAAAGACTCAGTCTCCACCTCCTTCCTCCCAGAAGTCTACCCTTATCTTTCCTATCTCTGCATCCTTAAAACTCAGAGCCAAGAGGTGTAGGTCTAGTTGCACAGCTAAGAGGGTGGGGCAGGGAAGAGACCACCAGATTGGGACTTGGACAATCTAGGTACCTCTTTTACAGATGAGAAGAGCGAGGCTTGGGGGAGATAAAGAATTTGCTGAAGATCCACAAGCCACAAAGAATGGATCTGAAGGCACTTTTTTCTGACCCTAGAGTGTCAGCCCTTTGACCAGCACTCTGTGCACAAACCTGTTGTTTTATTTATTATTATTATTATTACTCTTTTTAGGGCCACAGCACCCCAAGGCATATGGAAGTTCCCACACTAGGGGTCAAATTGGAGCTATAGCTGCTGGCTTATGCCACAGCCACAGCAACGTGGGACCTGGGCCACATCTGCTCCCAACACCATAGCGCACGGCAACGCCAGATCCCTGACCCACAGAGTGAGGCCAGGGATTGAACCTGCATCCTCGTGGATATGTCAGATTCATTTCTGCTGTGTCACGATGGGAACTCCCAGACCTGTTACTTTTAGCACATGACCCACTCCCCATTCATCTTGGGGAAAGGAGTTGGCAACCTCATTTCAATGAGAAATTATCTCGACAGGCAGCTCCCTGGATTGCCCAGTGGCCAAGGTCACCACTCCAGAAAACTGGGGCAATTTGGGTACCAGAAAGAGCATTCAGAAGGCAGCAAGTCCCTTGCTAGGATCTGGCTCAGAGGAAAACCCTGATTGCTCACCCAAGGAGTCAGGAGAGAAAGATCTATTCACTCAGCTGATATGGACCAAGAACAAGAAGTTCATGAGGTGCGACAGGGGTGGCAGAAACTCGTGATTTGGCAGGGAGCCCAGGCACAGACCATTTCTCCTCCCTCTCCTGCCCAACAGCAGGCCTGTGAGCTTTCCAAGGACACCCTCCCCAGGGCTCCAGGGCAGGCCCCCAGTCCCCAGGGCGGTGGGTAACTTCTTCCTCAAAGACCAGACCTCAGTTCAGCAAACTCTCCCTCCTCTGAGGGTCTGCTGCCCTTGTTTCAGACAGACCGATCCTCAGGGACAAATCCTGCCTTGCGTCAAGATTACAGTAGGAGGCCTGGACTGACCTCAAACCTACATCAGCCCCAGTGGACTTGTGCGACCTTGGCATGTTACTGAGCCTCTGTGAACCTCTTTCTTCACCTGTAAAACAAGGTTACTAATACCTACTTTGCTGGAGAGGTAAAGAGAGCATTGGGAATTCCCTTGTGGTGCAGCAGGTTAAGGATCTGACATTGTCACTGCAGCATCCCAGGTCACTGGCGCAGTTTCAGTGCCTAGCCGAGGAACTTCCGCATGCCACAGACTCGGCCAAAAAAAAAAAAAAGAAGATAAGTAAGAATGTCTGGGGACAACTGTTTACTAGATAATCATTCTCTTCACCTGGCCCCTCTAGGCCACTTCAGATTATATCATCCCTCAGGGCAGAGACCAAACCGTACTATCTCTTCATCCACAACCACACCCACCCACACCCACACAGGGATGCTTCCTGACGAAATGTGGAATGAGTCAACAGCTAGAAGCCTATAGTCTAAACCACTGAATTTGTTTCAATCATTCATTTGTTGAACAAATGTCTTGAGTCTCAAGCAGGTGCCAAACCCTGCACCTGGTGCCAAGGACATAAAACATGAGGTATGGTCCCTGTTCCCGGGGGGCCCACAGGCTATGATGAAACAGATACATCAGGGAGTTCCCATTGTGGCTCAGGGGCAACGAACTCAACTAGGATCCATGAGGACGTGGGTTTGATCCCTGGCCTCGCTCAGTGGGTTAAGAATCCAGCATTGCTGTGAGCTGTGGTGTAGGTCGCAGACGTGGCTCGGATCTGCATTGCTCTGCCTGTGGTGTAGGCTGGCAGCCACAGCTCTGTTTCGACCCCTAGCCTTGGAACCTCCACATGCCTCAGGTGTGCCCCCCCCAAAAAAAAAAGAAAAAACAAGACCAAACTGAGCGCAGAAATGTTAATTAGCTTGTTTGAGGCCATACAACCAAAACCCAGGAGGACAAAAATCATAAGCCAGGTCTGTTAGGGTTTTTACCATCTTTACTCATCTACCAAGAGCAAGGGATGTAAGACCATAGATATGATGCTGCGGTGCTAAGAGGCTGTGTTCACGTTGGGGGCCAGGAGGACCTCAGAGCCCTGGCCAGGAGGCACTGCCAAGGCCAGAAAGCTTCCTCCTGCACCAGAGCCTAGGGTTTTCCGTGCCAGGAAGGTCCAAAGTTTTGACATAGAGCTCTTCTATGCTGTCACATAACAGGCACTTAGAGATGCTAGGTAGGTGCCTAGCATAGCCGGGATGTAAATGGAACCCAAATACCCAGGCTTCCCCAGTCCTGGGACTAAATGAGGCATGTTAACAGAAATATATTAAATTTCACTCCATCCCAAACTTGAAATCACCCTCAATTATTTCTCCTGTGGCAGTTGAGTATTTTAGTTAATAGCCCAAGGCCATAAAGCCAACCAGACTAAGGAGACCAAAGGGGACAACAAGAAGGGACTTACAAAACTGAGGTGACCTTTCTGGACAGTGTGGGCAGGCACAGATTCTGGAAGACTTGTTCCCTGTGGATTATACCAGATTCTGCTCTGCATTCAGCGAGAAGGAGTAGCATCATGAGCTAAGAAGATATGCACTTTCTTTTTTTTGGGGGGAGGGGAGTGCTTATTTTTTATTCCAGGTTTAGAATTAAAATTAAATGAATTCAAAGAGTAGCTATAATGCTAATAATCTTCTTTGAGGATAGTCTTAAAAGAAACACTTTGATATATATCAACACAAAATCTGCCAAAACAGAATTTGGTGTTAATTTTTTGTGCAATTTTTGAACCAAATCTGAATCTTCACTGATGCAAAATATTCTGAGATTATCAATATCATATTAAGAATTTACACAGAGTTCCCATTGTGAGAAGATATGCACTTTCAAGATGGGTCCTGGCCGGCTCTTCCCAAACTTGTTTCCCTCGGAACACTTATAAGGTAAGAATATATTAGCAGGGAGTTCCCGCTGTGGCTCAGCAGTAATCAACCCAATCTGTATCCATGAGGACAAGGGTTAAATCCCTGGCCCCACTCAGTGGGTTAAGGATTCAGCATTGCCATGAGTTGTATGGGTCACAGATGCAGCTCGGATCTGGCATTGCTGTGGCAGTGGTTGGTGTAGGCCAGTGGCTACAGCTTTGATTAGACTCCTAGCCCAGAAACTTCCATATGCCTCAGGTGCGGCTGTAAAAAGACAAAAAAAAAAAAAAAAGGAATATATTAGCTGAATAATACCAGGAGGTCATGACCTCCAGATTAAAGTAGACAACTCAGCCTCTCACAAAACAACAGAGGTGTCACAAATTAACTGCTACAAGAAATGATCAAAAATTGATTCCCATTTTGTTTTGGGTTTTTTTGGGCTGCACCTGCAACGTGTGGAAGTTCCTGGGCCAGGGATTGAACTCATGCTGCAATTGTGGCCTGTGCCACAGCTTTGGCAATGCTGGACCCTTAACCCACTGCACCACAAGGGAACTTCCTGATTCCTATATTGAACAGACAACAGGCATTAAGTATCACATCATGGAGTTCCTGTCAGTGGTTAACATACCCGGACTAGTATCCATGAGGATGTGGGTTTGATCTTCGGCCTCGCTTAGTGGGTTAAGGATCCAGCATTGCAGCCACATGCTGAAATTATGAGATGAATTGCCAGAGAGTAAAATTATCAAATACCTTGACTGCAACTCAATATGTGGTTGATGAATACATTCATATGAAAGTGGGGAGATCTTTGTTGAAATAATGCATTTATGCATTAGGGGCTAGTTTGTGAACCTTGTAGAAATTCTTGAGGTGTTAGTTCCTCTGAGAAGCCAATGTCAAGTGGGGATTAGATGTGGGAGAGATTTACTGGGGAGAATACCTGTGAGGTAAAATTGGCAAGGGGCCAGAGGAGACTGGGAGGGCTGGCTGACTGCGGTGCAAGTGAAACCTCCATGGAGGACAGAGGAAGGAAGGAAGGCTGGGCAGGAAATGACTTAGAATGTGGTGCAATTCTAAGAAAGTTTCAGCAGAGCCAACGGGGAGTTCTCAACCCCAAATTACTCATCACTTAGTTCCCGTTGTGGCTCGGCGGGTTAAGAACCCAGCATAGTGTCTGTGAGGATGCATGTTCAATTCCCAGTCTCCTTCATTGGGTTAAGAATCCAGTGTTGCTGTGAGCTGCAGTATAGGTCACAGATGCGGCTCAGATCCGGTGCTGCTATGGCATAGGCCAGCAGCTGTAGCTTCAATTTGACCCCAGCCCAGGAACTTCCATATGACGAAGGTGTGGCCATAAAAAAGAAAAAAAAATTAGCCGTCACAGGACTCTCTTGTCTCCCAGCATAGCCCTGCCTTCCTTGTTGACTCAGTCAGCGCCTGGGAACAACCCATGGGAAGCGTGGCCTCAGAGAGAATGTGGTGATGGATTTCAGCCATTATGGTTGGGGCACCCATGGCACTTGGGAATAGCATACCATTTATTAATGACAATGAGGATGTCACAGCAAGACTAATCATAGAAATGTGTTTAGTTTTTATTATGCATGTATTTTTCCAATACATTTTAAAAGAAATATCACTAGCTTTTGTCTTTTTTTTTTAAGGCCACCTGAGGCATATGGAGGTTCCCAGGCTAGGGGTCAAATCAGAGCTACAGTTATTGGCCTAGACCACAGCTGACAGCAATGCTGGATCCTTAACCCACTGAGTGAGGCCAGGGATTGAACCTGTGTCTTCATGGATACTACTCAGATTTGTTTCAGCTGAGCCACAACAGGAACTCCTAAATATCACTAGCTTTAGTTATGTTTTCAGAATACTCCATGAAGTCTCAGGAAACATTTTGGAAAAGTCTGGATTCCAGGGATTCCTGGCCAATGGGTAATTGAGATTGTGGAAAGAGGACATAGGACAGAGCTGGGTGATGTGGGTTCTAGCCTGATTCTGTCACTCAGTGACGCTTCAGGTCACTTTCTTAATTTCCACACCATCAAGGAAAAGGGGGTCCTTTTCTCTAGGAACCTACTGTTCAGAGCCCCGTTAAAGACAGACCCCTGGGCGTAGGGGTCTATGGCAAAGCGGCTGCTTTTGTGGCATAAAAGCCTGCTAGTCCCGTTGTAGCTCAGTGGATTAAGAACCTGACTAGTATGCTGTGGCTGTGGTGTAGGCCAGCAGCTGCAGCTCCGATCCAACCCTTAGCCGGCAGCTTCTATGTGCCACAGGTGTGGCCCTAAAAAGAAAACAGAAGGAAAAAAAAAAAAAAAGACTGCTAGTCCTGCACTCCCTACCTTGTGCCCGCATGGGCCTGCCAAGCAGGGACCTTCTTCCTCACCACCCTCTGCCCCTGGCTTTTCCTGAGCAGACTGGCTCAGCCTCTGGTCTTCTGGTTTCCCTCTGTTAGCTGTCATAGCAACTGTGGGTGATTGGTGGGGGGGCTCTGGGAGGGGGCTGTGGTAGGCGTTGGGGGGGGTGTCACCTTCCAAAATAACCCCCCAGAGGGGGGAGACTAGTGGCCACTTTGAAGCAGACTCTTATCACCATGCTGTTTCCAGGAAACCCCCAGAGGCTGAGGCTGAGGAAAGGAGGGCCTTTTAAGAAATGTAGCCTGGTGCAAGATCCTTAGGCTTCCTGGACAGATGGGAGACAAATCGAGTGTCTAAAAGTCCAACCATATTTGGGGGAGTTCCTGCCAGGGCTCAGCAGTTAACGAACCCGACTAGTATCCATGAGGACTTGGGTTCAATCCCTTGCCTTGCTCAGTGGGTTAAGGATCCGGTGTAGCCATGAGCTGTGCTGCAGGTGGACAGCTCCAGCTCCAGTTGGACCCCTAGCTTGGCAATCTCCATAGGGCACAGGTATGACCCTAAAAAATAAATAGATAAATAAAAGTCCAGCCAGATTTGGAGGAAGATGAGGATAGCAGAGTCAGGAGGAGGAGGCAAGGTTAGTGGTAAGAACATTAGGGTATGGGAACCTCCAGAGCAGAGGCTGTATCTCCCCCATCTCCTAGGGGTTCCTTGATGGTTATGTGCCAGTTTCCCCTTGAGATGAGGAGGCCCACAGTGTGGGCTCTGTTATCTTGCATCAGAAATGCAGCCTGGACCACTTGTCTGCCTGAATCTAACATAAAGATCTTCCTGTCTCTCAGAAGGCTGCCTCTGTCAGTCCCCCCTACCTCTTAGCTGTCCCCACCCCCCACCCCAGCCCCGTCCTCTACCCTGGGGTCCAGCCTCACCCCAGTTCCTTCCAGAGCACGGACTGAGTTCCCCTGCAAATTCCTCTGGATTTTACTGCCTGTCTTTGGCCTCCTTCCCAGCACACATAGGCCAGTTTTTTGTTTTGTTTTGTTTTGCTTTGCTTTGCTTTGCTTTGTTTGGTTTGGTGTTGTTTATTCTATTCAATCAGAATGCTTCCTTCCTCTGAGAGGAGCAGAGGCCTCCAGCTAACCCATCACCAGTGCACTCCTGACAACCAGCTCTAACTCTGAGCATATACAAACAGTCCACACAACAAACCACATCCAGTAATGGTAACAGTGGCCGCCCTGATTGGGTGTGTGCCAGGCACAATGCTAACACTTGCCACCTGTCATCTCAGGTCATGCCTTCCTTCAAAACAATTCTGGAGCTCCTCGGGTCTTCTGGTCCTTGCTCAGTGCTAGGGATACTGCACTGAAAATGATTGGGAGTTACCACTGTGGTGCAGTGGGTTAAGAATCTGACTGCAGTGACTGGGGTCGCTGCAGAGGCATGGGTTTGATCCCTGGCCTGAGAACTTCCATATGCCTTGGGTACAGCCATTTAAAAAAAAAAAAGGGAAGTTCCCGTCGTGGCGCAGTGGTTAACAAATCCGACTAGGAACCACGAGGTTGTGGGTTCGGTCCCTGCCCTTGCTCAGTGGGTTAACAATCCTGCGTTGCCGTGAGCTGTGGTGTAGGTTGCAGACGCGGCTCGGATCCTGAGTTGCTGTGGCTCTGGCGCAGGCCGGTGGCTACAGCTCCGATTTGACCCCTAGCCTGGGAACCTCCATATGCCGCGGGAGCGGCCCAAGAAATAGCAAAAAGACAAAAAAAAAAGAAAAAAAGAAAAAGATTAAAAAAAAAAAGGAGGCAATGATCCTTGCCTTCTGGAGTTGACATCCTCGCAACAACTCTGAGGGTAGGCGTTACTGCTTCCATTTTGTATTATCTAAGGTGATAAAATGAGTAAGCAGACTCCACGTTTAAGCTCATCTCTTTCTAAGGCCAAAGTTTTCTTTTCTTTTTTTTTTTTTAATATTAAGACTTTTATTTTATTCTTATTGTTTGCTTTTTAGGGGTGCATGTGCAGCATATGGAAGTTCCCAGGCTAGGGGTCAAATCGGAGCTGCAACTGCCAGCCTATACCACAGCTCATGGCAACACCAGATATTTAACCCACTGAGCAAGGCCAGGGATCGAACCCGCATCCTCATGGATACTTGTTTGGTTCACTACCGCTGCGCCACAATGGGAACTCCATTATTTTTTATTTATCATTATTTTGTTTGTTTGTTTGTTGTTGCCTGCAGCATGTGGAAGTTCCAACCCTGGCCACTGCAGTGACAATACCAAATACTTAACCTGCTGTGCCACAAGGGAACTCTGCCAAAGGCTTTTTAAGAAACATGAGATGTTGGACCTTACAGACTTAAAGCTCTAGACTAATAGGAACTGGCTCCTTCATAATACTTTTTTTTTTTTTTTTAGGGCTGTTTGTGGGGCATATGGAAGTTCCCAGGCTAGGGCTGAATCAGCCTATGCCACAGTCACAGCCAAGCCAGGTCCAAGCTGAGCCTGTAACCTACACCATAGCTCACCACACACTGGATCCTTTGACCTATTGAGGCCAGGGATTGAACCCTCATTCTCATGGATCCTTGTTGGGTTCATTCCTGCTGCTCCACAATGGGAACTCCTCCTGCATAGTATTTTCAGTTTATAAAAAGCTTGGCGCCTTGAAGAGATGCCTGATCTCAGTGCTGAGCTGGGGAAGTAGAGGTGAGCCTGGAACAGCTTGCTTTGCCAGAAAGCAAGGAAGTGCTCAAAGCAAGATGAGAACACAAGGACCCAGAAACCAGTTTGAAGGAGGCCCAATGGCCAAATTGGGAGAAATTTATAAAAATAACTGATATTAATGAGTTATATTTAGCCCATTGAAAAATGAAAAATCCTTGAATCCATTATGATATAAATAAATGAATGAACAAATGGAGACGTGAAAACTCTTCTAACAGATGTAGAGCCATCCCCCCTGCCCCAGGGGAGGTGGACCACAGTTAAGAAGCTGACATAGGAGTTCCCGTCATGGCGCAGTGATTAACGAATCCTACTAGGAACTATGAGGTTGCGGGTTCAGTCCCTGGCCTTGCTCAGTGGGTTAAGGATCCGGTGTTGCCGTGAGCTGTGGTGCAGGTCACAGATGCAGCTCGGATCCTGTGTTGCTGTGGCTGTGGCGTAGGCCGGCAGCTACAGCTCCAGATCGACCCCTAGCCTGGGAACCTCCATATGCCGTGGGAGCAGTCCTAGATAAGGCAAAAAAGGCAAAAAAAAAAAAAAAAGAACCCAACATAGTGTCCATAAGGATGCAGGTTCACTCCCTGGCCTCACTCAGTGGGTTAAGGATCTGACATTTCTGCATGCTGCAGTGCAGGCTGCAGAAGCAGCTCAGATGCCTCATTGCTGTGGCTGTGGTGTAGGGGGGGAGCTGCAGCTCTGATTTGACCCCTAGCCCAGGGAACTTCCATAAACCACAGATATGGCCCTAAAAAGGAAAAAATAAAAGTTAAAAAAAATTATATTAATTAATTACCTGGCATACCTCTAAACTACTTTTTAACAGACTAGCTGCTGGTATTTCAAATTTCCCCCTGTGATTAAAATATCTCATTTGTGGGGAGTTCACATCATGGCTCAGTGGTTAGCAAACCCAACTAGTATCCATGAGGATTCGGGTTCAATCCCTGGCCTTGCTCAGTGGGTTAAGAATCCAGTATTGGAGTTCCCATCGTGGTGCAGTGGTTAACGAATCCCACTAGGAACCATGAGGTTGCAGGTTTGATCCCTGCCCTTGCTCAGTGGTTAACGATCTGGCGTTGCTGTGAGCTGTGGTGTAGGTCGCAGACGCGGCTCGGATCCTGCGTTGCTGTGGCTCTGGCGTAGGCTGGCAGCTACAGCTCCGATTGGACCCCTAGCCTGGGAACCTCCATATGCCTCGGGAGCGGCCCAAGAAATGGCAAAAAGACACACACACAAAAAAAGAATCCAGTATTGCCATAAGCTGTGGTGTAGGTCACAGACGTGGCTCGGATCCTGCATTGCTATGGCTGTGGCATAGGCCAGCAGCTGTAGCTACATTCCAACACCTAACCTGGGAGTTTCCATATGCCGCAGGTGCATAAAACAAAACAAAACAACAACAACAAAAAACTCATTTGTGTACATTTCATAAAAATATGTGAGTATGTGACTTGGCTTCTCCCACAGCCTTGGGAGGGACCCTGAAGTTTAAACTAGATTGACTTTTTTTTCCACTTCTGGAAAAAAAGTTTTGAGCTTAGGAAGGGGATGAACAGGAATTCTCCTTCTCAAGCTTAGCTATACTAGAAAGGCCCCAGAGACCTGCTGGCTCTCTTTCCTCCCCTTTGGCCCCCAAATTGCCATTCTGAAGAAAACTGAGCCTGGGAAAGTTGAGGGCTCCAGCTGTGCTTGTTCCACAATAGAAAGGGTTAAATCTCTGACCAAAGCTGGAGCTCAGGCCACAAAGCAGGCTTCTTTCCTTCCTTCTGAAGAAGCCCTCATCTTTCCTGCTTCAGGTTTTTTGTTTTGTTTTGTTGTCTTTTTGCCTTTTTCTAGGGCCACTCCTGAGGAGTATGGAGGTTCCCAGGCTAGGGGGTCTAATCGGAGCTGTAGCCGCCAGAGCCACAGCAATGCCAGATCCTAGCTGCGTCTGCGACCTACACCACAGCTCATGGCAACACCGGATCCTTAACCCACTGAGCGAGGCCAGGGATCGAACCCGCAACCTCATGGTTCCTAGTCGGATTCATTAACAACGGCGCCACGACAGGAACTTCATCCTTCTTCAGGTTTTTTTTGTTTTTTGTTTTTTGGTTTTTTTTTTTATTTTTTTGTCTTTTGTTGTTGTTGTTGTTGCTATTTCTTGGGCCGCTCCCGCGGCATATGGAGATTCCCAGGCTAGGGGTTGAATCGGAGCTGTAGCCACCGGCCTGCGCCAGAGCCAAAGCAACTCAGGATCCGAGCCGCGTCTGCAACCTACAGCACAGCTCACGGCAACGCCGGATCGTTAACCCACTGAGCGAGGCCAGGGACCGAACCCGCAACCTTATGGTTCCTAGTCGGATTCGTTAACCACTGCGCCACGACGGGAACTCCTGCTTCAGGTTTTTTGAAGCACATTGTTCCCTCTGTCTGAAACATAATCCCTATACCCCCCATCTTCATCTTCTTTCCACGTTGTTACCTGGTCAAGATTTAGGCATCTGTTAAGTCTCAGTTTAAAAGTCACTTTTAGGGAGTTCCCATTGTGGCACAGCAGAAATGAATCCGACTAGTATCTGTGAGGACGTGTGTTCAACCCCTGACCTCGCTCAGTGGTCAGGGATCCGGCATTGCCGTGAGCTGCGGTGTAGTTCGCAGACTCACCTTGGATCCCGCATTGCCATGGCTGTGGCTGGCAGCTGTAGCTCTGATTCGACCCCTAGCCTGGGAACCTCTATATGCCTCGGGTGCAGCCCTAAAACGCAAAAAAAAAAGTCACTTTTGGGAGTTCCCTAGTGGCCTGGTAGTTGAGATCTGGCCTTTTTACTTCTGTGGCTCTGGTTTGACAGGGAACTTTTGCATGCCAAGGGCATGACCAAAAGAAAAAAAAAGCAAAGAAAAAGAAAAGTAAGTTTCTTAGCAAGGATTTGCCTAATCTCCTTTCCCTTAAATTAAATCACCATAATTGTTTATTTATTGTAGTCCTATCTTGCTAGCACCATAAGGTCTGGGAACTTGTCTGTCCATCTTTCTCATTAGTGCCTGCATTCCTTTATTTTTCTTTTTTTGGCTGTGCCTGCAGCATGTGGAAGTTCCTGGGCCAGGGATCAAACCCCACCATAGCAGAGACCTGAGCTGCTGTAATGAGGACACTAGATCCTTAACCCGCTGCACCACAAGGGAGCTCCTCAATTTTTTTTTTCTTTTTAGGGCCGCACCTGCGGCATATGGAAGTTCCTGGACTAGGGATCAAATCAGAGCTGCAGCTGCAGGTCTACACCACAGTCACTGCAATACAGGATCTCCGTCATGTCTGACACCTACCCCACAGCTTTCAGCAACACTGGATCCTTAACCCGCTGAGCAAGGCCAGGGATCTAACATACATCCTCATGAATACTAGCCAGGTTCTTAACTGGCTGAGCCACAACAGGAAATACACAATATCTTTTGAATGAAGGCAGGCAGGCACTGGAATCTGATGGTTGAAGAAAGGGAAAATGTGGGGACAGAATGCCCCCTGCTGGACACATGGAGTACTCTGCCCTGGGAAGAAAAATGGGATGGTAAATTTCTTACCTGTGAGGAAGTCTTGGGGACTCTAACCTCATACCAAGACTCCCACTGATTTATGCCTTCTCTCTTCTATCGGCTCCTCCCAACCTTCAGAGCATGATCTGAACCCTGTACCCGCCTTGCCCCCAACTCTGTAGTGACCATCACCTGATCTTCCCCATAATTAATATGCCTCCCTCCTGGACTTTTAGCTTTGAATAGAATAGACCTAGATTCTCCCATCAATCTCCTTTTCTCCTCCTCCATAATCAGTCAATCAGAAGTGATTGGCTGAGGCGCTGGCGTGGATAGAGGTGGGAAAGGAACTTAGGCAGGGAGCATGAAAAGTCAGTAGGACAGGGGGAGGGTGGGTGAGGGTGTTTCTGAAACAGGGTCCTGCTATTATTACGGCCAAAACAACGGGTTTGCTCTTGGACTGATGCAAGGAGTAAGAAGGGACCTTGGATGAGATATTTACAAAAGGGTGGGAGTTCCAGTCATGGCCCAGTGGTTAATGAGTCTGCATCCATGAGGACGCAGGTTTGATCCCTGGCCTCATTCAGTGGGTTAAGGATCCGGCATTGCCATGAGTTGTGGTATAAGTGGCAGACATGGCTCATATCCTGCATGGCTGTGGCCTAGGCCAGCCGCTACAGCTCCAATTCGACCCTTAGCCTGGAAAACTCCATATGCCACGGGTGCAGCCCTAAAAAAGAAAAGGCTGAATGAGGAATTCCCATCTACTGCCTTGACTGAAAAAGCATAAAATAGCTACAGATTATACAGTACAATGGCGGGGGTTGATCACAGAAGGAGTTTGGGCTGAGAGGAGTACAGGGTTTCATTGAGGGAGGAATGGGGCTCAGCAAACAGAATGGAGGCTCATAGAGGAGGTTAAGGGTTCAGGGAAGAGAGGTGGGGCTCAGTGCTAAAGATGTGGGAGGAGACCAAGAGCAGGAGGAAATCTTGGGTGAGGGGAAGAAGGGGAAGCGGGTAGGGGCCAAGGAGAGAGAAGTCTAGTTCCTCCTCTGGTGGGGAAGGGAGATCCCACCACACCCGTGGCTCTCACCCTGGTTCCTCTTCCTGGCCCCTCCCCCAGCAGTGCCCCCAGTGGGGCTGGAGAAGAGTGACAGTTACTTAATTACCCTGGGTCCCACTGGCTCTTCTAAGCATCCTGTGGTCGCTAAAGGGGGCTAAAGCCAAAGTCCGGGTTATTGATCTCTGGCCCCAAAGGTCAGCTTCAGGGCAGAGGGAGTGGTGTTGCCACAGTGGGAGCCTCCAGGGACCCCACAACAGCCTGATTTCTATGTCTGCATCCCTGGCTCCCTGTGAGCGCCACCGTCCCCCAACACACACACCGCCCCACCACACACACCGCCCCACCACACACACACACTCATATCCCACTCCATCCAGTCCTGCCTGACAATTCTGCCTGTGAGATGTCCCAGACCTTCTGTGCCTGGATTTTTGAGGAGTTAAGAGAGGGACTTGAATGGAACTATTTACTTCTACTCCCATCTCTAAGACAAAGCCCTGGTAGTCCATGAACCCATCAGAGAACTCAGTGGGAAAGCACCAGTCTGGTCATCAGGAAAAAAGGGCCACAATTTGCAGTGTGGCCTTGGACAAAACGCTTAACCTCTATGGACCTTAGTTTTCTGATATACGAAAGGAAGGACATTGGAGTTTCTGCTGTGGCACAGCGGTTTAGGGATCTGGCGTTGTGTAGCCATGGTGTAGGTCACTGCTGCAGCTCGGATTTCATCCCTGGCCTAGGAATTTCCATATGCCAGGGGTGCAGCCATTTAAAAAAAAAAAAAAAAAGGAAGGGGTTGAATGAGATGAGCTCTTGCATTCCTTCCAAATAATCAATCTAAGATTCTAAGGAATTAAGTGGAAACAGGGACAGTAGGGGTTAGGGTAGGAATTAGGGTAGGTTCAAAACATTAAAAAGAACCCTTGAACTTGGAAATAAAAACTAGACTCTGGAGTTCCCGCTGTGGCGCAGCGGAAACAAATCCGACTAGGAACGATGAGGTTGTGGGTTTGATCCATGGCCTCGCTCAGTGGGTTAAGGATCTGGCATTTCTGTGAGCTGTGGCATAGGCCAGCAGCTATAGCTCCGATTCAACCCCTAGCCTGGGAAATTCCATATACCACAGATATGGCCCTAAAAAGCAAAACAAACAAACAAACAAAACCTAGATTCTAATTTAGATCATTATTTACTATGGAATACTGGGCAAGTCTTTCACTTATTCATTCAACAAACGTTTAATAAGCAATTACTCTTTTCCAAGATTTGTGCTGTGTGCCAGGCACACAATGAACAAGACAGACATAGTCCTGGCTTCATGGAGTTTACATTCTAGTAGCCAGTGTGAGAGAAAGATAAATAAGCAAGTATAATAAAGAGGAGACAAATAGGCTGCTATAGAAGTACAGCGTGCTTGTCTATGGCCATACCACTCAGAATGCCCCCGATCTTGTCTGATCACGGAAGCTAAGCAGGGTTGAGCCTGGTTAGTACTTGGATGGGAGAAGTACAGGGTGAAGGAGTTCCCCTTGTGCCTCAGCGGATTAAGTAACCATAAGGATGCGGGTTCGATTCCTGGCCCCTCTCAGTGGGTTAAGGATCTGACATTGCCACGAGCTGTGGTGTAGGTCACAGATGCAGCTCAGATGCCATATTGCTATGGCTGTGGTGTAGGCTGGCTGCTGCAGCTCCAATTCAACTACTCCCTTAGTCCCTTCGCTGGGGAACTTCCATATGCCACAGGTGTGGCCCTAAAAAGAAAAAGAGAAAGAGAAGAAGTATAGGGTGCTATTAGAACACGTGAGAGTGGTGTTGGTTAAGTGAGTGGGCAGAAACAAATTGATCCCTGGATGAAGTATGACATCTGTGTCGGAGCCTAAAGAATGAACAGTAGGAGTTCCTGTTGTGGCTTGGCCGTAACGAACTTGACTAGTATCCATGAGGACTTGGGTTCGATCCCTGGCCCCGCTCAGTGGGTTAAGGATCCGGCCTTGCTCTGAGCTGTGGTGTAGGTCGCAGATGTGGCTCAGATCTGGTGTTGCTGTGGCTGGCAGCTGCAGCTCTGATTCAATCCCTAGCCTGGAAACTTCCATATGCCACACATGTGGCCTTTAAAAAAAAAGGGAAAAAAAAAAAGAATGAACAATGATCAGGAGAAGGTAAGCATGGGGAACACCAGGGAGAAGGAGAGCACGAGGCATGTGGAGGCCTTGGAATGCTAATTGTGACAGGAGTGAGGAGGTAAGGCTGGTATTGGGGTCAGAGACTTGCCTCACCTGCAAAACTGAGATAACCACATGCCAGTCATGCTTCCCTCCTTTCCAGTGGCCCTGGTTTCCAGGGTCTAGTGAGATAATGCATGGGAAAACACTCGTGGTTGGGAGAGCATCGTACCAAGTAATGCACAGACAATGGAAAGAAGCTGTGCATCGATGAGGATCAAGCTAGGTAAATCTGGCTTTAGGCTAACTTCCACAGGAACGGTGGGAAATTAACCAAAATTGAGGCATTGAGCCTCTAGTAAATTTGTCCAAGGTTGCAGAACTGGGGAAGGGTGGGGCTGGCGTTTGAAGAGAAAGCTTGACCTCAGAGTCTTTGCTCAAGAGGAAGGGGACTTGTTCTAAAGACCCCAATGGGTAAAAGCTATTGAGATCAGCTTCAATTCAATGGAAGAAAGAACTTTCCAAGAATTCCAGTTTTCAGGGGATGGGGAGGACTCCCAGAAGCAGTAAGCTGAGTCTAGAAAATGGTTGATACCAAGCTTGGTGTCTGGCAGGAAATCAGCAGATCTGCAAGGTGTCTTTGGACCCTGCAAGTCATGGAATCAAGGATCCTGGGTCTCCCTTCTCTTTGTTCCATACCGCACCCTTTAATGGAAGAGCAGTGGGGATCTCTCTTCTCAGAACCTCAAAATGTGGCTTATATTCAGAAGAGGCTGGAGGGGAGAAAGGACAGCTCTTATGCATCTGTCTTTCTTCCACCATGGCCAAGCTGTAGGAGCCCAGAGGTGAGGGGAGGGAAGAGATGGTTCCCTGTCATCTAGAGGCTTTGACTCCAGAGTGGCTTTTATGGAGTTTGGTGCTATCTCAGATGGAATCACTGAGCTGAAATGTCGCCTGGTAATTATGAGTATAGATTATGACATCAGACACTTCCTGTGTCCCTGCCTGAAACTGGAGACAGTAATTGCAAGTCATGTGGTTTTGGGGGGATGACATGAGTTAACATAGGGTCTTGACGCAGTGTCTGGCACATGGTAAACACTCATACATTTAAGCTCTTGTTGACATTTGCTGGGAGAATTTGAGGAAGTTATTCTGTCTGAGCTTCATTTTTCTCTTCTGATGAGTGAGGAGACATCTCCCTCGTGGGATGGTTGGAGAGGGGGCTCCAACGCACAGCACGAGGGAACAGATGTTATTTTACTCCTTTTTTTTTTTTTTTGTCTTTTTTAGGGCTGAACTTGCCACATATGGAAGTTCCCAGGCTAAGGGTTGAATTGGAGCTGCAGCTTCTGGCCACAGCCATAGCCACAGCAGCACCAGATCCAAGCTACATAGATGACCTACACCACAGCTCATGGCAACGCCGGATCCTTAACCCACTGAGTGAGGCCAGGGATAGAACCTGCGTCCTCATAGATACTAGTTGGGTTTGCTACTCTTGAACCACAATGGGAACTCCTTCCCTTCTTTGTCTAATGTAGGGGATTGAGGACACCTCAATGCCTTTGTCCGATTCATGCTCTGTAATTATCACAGTTGCTGCAAACAGAAAGAGGCCTCGGGAATCATAAATCTACTCTCCCATTTGCTAGATGGGGAAACTGAGACCCAGAGAAGAAGAGATTTGCTTAAGGCCACACAGTGAGTTAATGATTGAGCGAGGCCTAGAAGCAAAGCTTTCTTACCATTTTACCTCTAGTATCAACAAAGTTTTAAATGAATGTGTGATTGAAGATCGACTGAAGGGACCACAGATCTCTCTGGATGTCCTCATAGAGACATGGAGGACTTGCCGATGTGGGAAACAAACTTTGTGGCTGTTCATCAAACAAGCTGTTCACTTTTGAGCCTCCTTGCTTTCCTATCTGCTGTTCCTTTCCTCTGTAGGTTTTCAAACACCTATGCAAGGTCCAATGCTATGTCACCTTCCATAATGTAGAAAATGAGTCCACTCTCATTCCTTCCACAGTGCCTTACATGGGCCTCTATTATATGTCCCAGCTGCAATCTGAAGCCTCATTCAAATTCAAATGGAAATACTAGGAAATCTCAGTTTCTAGTTCTTATTATTTACTAGTCATGGGATCTGAAAAAGTCAGTTGGATTTTAGGTCTTATTTCCGTATTTACAAAATGGGATGGGAAAAGACAAAGTCTGAAGATACTGACTTATATGCCTCTTCTAAAAAAAGAAGTGAAGTGTAGGTTCTTGAATCTGAATGCTAATTCCAGAGTCAACCTACCAGGCTTTGAATCCCAACTCTGTCACCTACTCCATGAGCTTTACCAAGTTACTTAACCCCTCTGTGCTCAGCTTCATCTGTAAGATGGGAACAATAATCAGGCCTATCCCCAAATTTGTTGAGAATTAAATGAGATCATTTCTTTTCCTTCCTTTCTTGTCTTTTTCTTTTCTTTTTCTTTTTTTTGTCTTTTTAGGGCACCCCTCATGGCATATGGAGGTTCTCAGACTGGGGATCGAATTGGAGCTATAGCTGCTGGCCTACACCACAGCTACAGCAATACCAGATCCGAGCCGCGTCTGCGATCTATACCACAGCTCATGGCCAGGCCGGATCCTTAACCCACTGAGGGAGGCCAGAGATGGAACCTGCGTCCTCAAGGTTACAAGTTGGTTTCGTTTCTGCTGAGCCACGATGGGAACTCCTAAATGAGATCATTTCTATAAAGCACCATGCCTGGCACATAGTGAACCTTCAAAAAACGTTAGCTATTGTCATTTTTATCCCATAGATAACTCCAGGTTAACAACCTCGAATCAAGAAAAGACCTCTCCAAATTTGATGTCCTCAAAGCAAGCCAAGCAACTATCTTCATTTTTCTAGGGGTCAGCAGAGCAGAATGGTGAGGATTATGGCATTGAAACCACCAAAAAAATAAGGATAAACAGCAGTAGGCTCAGACTAGTAAGGTCCGGAAAATTCTTCTCCCATGCAGCCTTTCTTATGTGGCTACTTGAGGATGGTCCTCAAGTGTGAACCAAGAAAGAGGTTGATAGGGAGTTCCTGTCATGGTACAGAGGAAACAATCCAACTAGGAACCAGGAGTTTTCAGGTTTGATCCCTGGCCTCACTCAGCAGGTTGAGGATCCAGCATTGTTGTGAGCTGTGGTGTAGGTTGCAGATGTGGCATGGATGTGGCATTGCTGTGGCTATGGCATAGGCCAGCAGCTGTAGCTCTGATTAGACCCCTAGCCTGGGAACCTCCATACGCTGCAGATGCAGCCCTAAAAAGACAAAAGACAAAGAAAGAAAGAAAGAGAGAAAGAAAGAAAAGAAAGAAAGAAAGAAAGAAAGAAAGAAAGAAAGAAAGAAAGAAAGAAAGAAAGAAAGAAAGAAAGAAAGGAAGAAAGAAAGGAAGAAAGAGAGACTGATAGAGGATCCAGGGAACCATGGCTCTATCCACTGCAGTAAGAGGTTGTAAGGTGACAGGATGACAGCTGTGAAGCACATCCAGAGAGCAAATGGGGGGTTGGTTGGTCTAAGGAAAGGGCTTAGTGGAGAGATAATATATATGATTGAGCTCTTGAACATAGTTGAGGACATTTCAATGACAAATATTGTGGGAGAGAGAGAGGCAGTTAGAGGGTCTAGGGAAGACAAAATGCAGTATAAGGAAAGAGCTGTTGTCCTAGTATATGGCCTGGCAATACCGCGAACATTTCCATAATCGTGACAATGTAAATATTGGTTATCGATTTAGTTGGAAATAGTGATTTAACTGTACTGGGAGAAAGAGGAAAGGAGAGGTGGGTCCTGTACACAAGGTAAGTCCACATCCACCATAGCAGGACATCAGTAGATAATATCTAAAATTGATATATCTGAGGTATATGCATATTATTTGATGTGGAAATATTCTCCAGAAGAAATGACTTAAAGAATGGTTGCCTCATGGGAGTGGAGGGGGTGGCCAGCCGACGGTTGTTTTTCATTATGATTCTTTCAATACTAATTGATTTTTTTAACCACATGCATTAATTACTTTAACTGCTTTTTTTTTTTTTTCTTTTTTTAAGTAAAGAAGAAGCAAACTGGCGTGAGCCAGATCTGGGATGAACTCTTTGTGAGGTATGAGTCAAGGCGAGTCACTTTACTGAGTCTCAGTTCCCTCTCCAGTAAAATGGGGACCATATTAGGATGTTTGAGAATAGAAAGAGACAGCACACACAAAGCGCTCGGCGCCTGCCTGATATATAATCAGCTCTCAAATGGCATCTGCAGCATCAGGGAAGAGTAAGTTAAGGACTAGACTAAAGAAGTATTGGGAAAATGACAGCATTGGTTAGATACCCTGCCTCTTGCCTCCATGATACATAACCATCATTAGACACATACGAATGGACACCAGGTGAATGACAGCTCGATGAGTCATGACTCACAGGCCAGTCTGGAGTCACAGTGAGGCTCATGAAAAAGATCAGCCGCCATGAGGAAAATTACAGTTGGGCCGCCAAGTCCCACTGCAAGAGGACACCTGGTGAGTTAAAGGCCCTGGAAAGTGGGCTAGAGCAGGCTCATCATTTCCTCCTCTTGCTTGTATCTTGTGGGGGATGTGTCAGAAGGAAAAGATTTAGAGGCTGTCAGGGTGAGGGTCAGAGGTCAGCTGGGGTCAGGAAGTCTATTTCACTGAGGTCACTCCAGTCTCCTTTCAATGTAATGAAGCCATTATTGGTGAAAGCAAGGGCCTGGCGTCTTGCTCTGTGAAGCAAGGCCCACATGGGGAGCAGGACTGAAAGAAGGAAGGGGACTCCCTTGGCTCATCCTCCTCCTGCCGATTCAACAGGCCTAAGAGGTGAGAGGTGCCCAATCCTGCTTGATGTAGGAAGCCCTGGTCCCTGGAGAGGGATGAAGATGACAGCATGGGACAAAAACAGATTGTTTCCTAGAGTAATTAGGAATGGGGTCTCTCTCTCACACACACATGCGCGTGTGCACACATACACACATGCACACACAAACATGCCCACACAAACACACATCACATTGCTTTACAATATCAGAAATGCAGAAACATTTGTCTAAAAATTAACCCAGGAATTCCTGTTGTGGCATAGCAGTAATGAACCCAACTGGTAGCTATGAGGATTTGGGTTCAATCCCTGGCCCTGCTCAGTGGGTTAAGGATCTGGCATTGCCATGAGCTGTGGTATAGGTAGCAGATATAACTCAGATCTGGTGTTGCTATGGCTGTGGCTGCAGTTCTGATTCATTTCTTAGCCTGGGGACATCCATATGCTACAGGTGAGGCCCTAAAATAAATAAATAAATACACATATACATAAATAAATAAATGAAACGAATATAGGTATTCCCTTGCAGCCTAGCGGTTAAGAACCCAGCATTGTCACTGCTGTGGCTTAAGTTCAATCCCTGGCCCAGGAACTTACACCTGTCGTGGGTAAGGCCAAAAATAAATAAATAAATAAACAAATAAATAAATAAATAAATAAATAAATAAAAGTTAAAACTAATTCAACTCCCTCAACCTAAACCTGGATGGCTTTCTTGAGATCATAGAACAACTTAACAGGCTGGAACTATATATACTATACATTCAGTTCGTTTATTGTCTGTCCTTCCCCTCTAGAATGTAAGCTCTATGAAGGTAGGAACTTCATCTGTTTTGTTCACTGAAGTATCCCCAGTACTTCAAAGAGTGCCACCTGACATATAATAGTTGCTCAATAAATATGTATCAGGTGACTTAGTGAATGAATAGGTGAAAGAACAGATGAATGAATGGAAACACTGCACACATCATATTTCCTTCTTGATGAATCACAGGACATATTACCATATAAAATCCTGCATAGGAAACCTAGTAAACATACCAGTTTCCAAATGTTTTCACTATAGAAACTTTAAAAAAAAAAAGGAAAGATGTGTTAATCATCCCATGGAAATAGTGTCCTGAAGGACATATTGTGGACATGTTTTTTTTAAATGGCCACACCCACAGTATACAGAAGATCCTGGGCCAGGGATTGAATCTGAGCTACAACTGTGACCTCTGCTGTTGTTGTGGCAGCTTTGGCAATGCTAGATCCTTTAACCCACTGTACTGGGCTGGGGATCGAACCTGTGCTTCTGCAGTGACCCGAGCTGTTAGAGTTAGATTCTGAACCCAGAGCACCACAGTGGGAATTCTGGAAAATACTTTTTTCAAATGCACACAGTCATTCATATTAGTAGCTGGCGAAGGCTTTAACCCTAAACAACCACCCTGGACCCCACCATGGGTTCTCAGAACACTTCAGAAATGTGAGCTGGTAGTTCCCTTTGTGGCTCAGCCAGTTAAAAATGTGACTAGTATCTATGGGGATGTGGGTTTGATCCCTGGCCTTACTCAGTGGGTTAAGGATCTGGTGTTGCTGTGAGCTGTGGTGTAGGTCGCAGACGTGGCTTGGATCTTGTTTTGCTGTGGCTGTGGTGTAGGCTGGCAGCTGCAGCTGTGATTCCACTCCTAGCCTGGGAAATTCCATATGCTGCAGGTGTGGCTCTAAAAAGAAAAATTGAAAAAGAAAGAAAGAAACATGAGCTGGATATGGATGATTGCCCAAAGGAGGGCCTGTTTGGCTGTGGCCGGCTCTTTGATTTAGAAAGTCAAGGAGTTTCAGGGAGGGTGATCGATAGAAATGACAGATCAGAGCTCTGGCTCGGGGAAGACAAATCACAAGCTTGGGTCTTATTTACTAATCATAGTCAACATATATTCTTCCTCCACAACCTTTTTTTTGGTTTGTTTTTGTTTTTTTGTCTTTTTGAGTTCCGAACCCGTGACATATGGAGGTTCCCAGGCCAGGGGTCTAATCAGAGCCATAGCTGCCAGCCTACGCCAGAGCCACAGCAATGCCAGATCGGAGCCAAACCTGCAACCTACACCACAGCTCATGGCAATGCCAGATCCTTAACCCATTGTGCAAGGGTGGGGATCGAACCCACAACCTCATGGTTCCTAGTCGGATTTGTTTCCACTGTGCCACGATGGGAACTCCCTCCACAACCTTTTTACTTGCACATATCTTGTTCCTTATTGGTAAGATGGGGACAGTACCAGTCATGACGACAACATACTAAGACTGTGGGAAAAAAGTGAGCTTTGGGGTCAAACATATGGGTTCAAATCTGCCTCTGCTGTGTGTTAGCTGAGCTATGTTAGCCAAGCTATATTCCTCTCCTGCAAGGTGGGAATATTTATACCTATTACTTGGGGTTATTGACAGGCTTGAATGAGGTAAGAAAACTGCCTGTAATCTTGATAAATAATAACATTTTTTTGTCTTTTTAGGAGCGCATATGGAAGTTCCCAGGCTAGAGGTTGAATCAGAGCTGTAGCTGCTGACCTATACCACAGCCACAGCAATGTGGGATCCAGCTTGTGTCCAGGCCCACAACAATGTCAGATCTCTAACCCACTGAACAAGGCCAGGGATCAAACACTTGCCCCCATGGACACCAGCCAGGCTCGTTACCACTGAACCACCACGGGAACTCCTTAATAGCTGTTTTATTACTACCTATCAGAATACAAACTCCACAAAGATGGGATTTTTGTTTGTATTGTTTACTTACAACACTTAGAACAATGCCTGCCAAAGAAATGCTCAATAAATATGTGTATATTTTTAATTAATTAATTAATTTATTTATTTATTTATTTTTGCCATTTCTTGGGCTGCTCTTGCGGCATATGGAGGTTCCCAGGCTAGGGGTCGAATCGGAGCCATAGCCGCCGGCCTGTGCCAGAGCCACAGCAACACAGGATCTGAGCCACATCTGCAACCTACACCACAGCTCACAGCAACGCTGGATCCTTTACCCACTGAGCAAGGCCAGGGATCGAACCCACAACCTCATGGTTCCTAGTCGGATTCATTAACCACTGAGCCAAGATGGGAACTCCTACATATGTTTTTAAAATTGATGAGTTACTATCATTATTAATGCCTCTTTCATTTCTTCCTTTTATGGACGTAAGAGCCTACACAAGAATTTGGCAAAGGACTTTATTTTTATTTTTTTATTTTTTGAATGTCACTAGACAATGAATTAAGCAAACTTTTATTGAAGCTTAAATTGTGGTACAGAAATACATTTCAACTGATTTAAGTCCAACACCATGAAGAGAGAAATTATGGCACCAAAATTTTCCCTCCTCTATCATACATACTAGGATTAGTTAAAATTACTATTCGATCTATAGTTTTCATTTTTCTAGGCTTTGTGGAAAAGTACTTTAAAGGGGAGATGTTCTTTGTGTTGATACTGGAAAACTTTGCCTTGTCTAAAGAGCTCCCTTTTCTTCCCTTTATCTAGATAATATTATTCCCAGAAACCAATACACAAGAAATTTGCAATGCTTAACTATATCATGTTTTTTTTTTCCCCCTAACTAGGCTTTAACTTCTTGGATGGCAGGAAATGTTTCTTCTTTACTTTTGAGGGGTACATTTTTGGTCATTACACTACTTAGTGCATATTACTTATTTGATTCCTCCACCAACCTTCTGAGCTAGCACAATGACTGGATCACAGTAACTACCTAATAAGTTTTCACTGAGATGAGGACCCAAGAAAGGAAGAAATTTAGTCGGGAGCCCCCATCTCCAACAGGGAGAAGAGGCATTAATTAGGTTGGGAGCCATGTGTCCCTTCCTAAAGCATCCTCTGCCTCCAAAAATGCAACTCTATGAGGTTCTGACCTCTTTCTGGGTTTGTATTATTTAAACTTGAGAGAGGCAGCCTCAGAAAATAAGTATTATGACTCTTGTAATAACATTCATTATTTTGATCAAAGCCTCTCAAGAAACTCTCCTTGGATGTCTTCTGTGGGCCAAGCTCTGTGCTAAGTACTGGTAAGGATGTGAGAGAAGATGTGGAAAGAAATGATATATAATGGTCCAGGTCCTTAGGGAGCAAATGATCAAGCAGGTTCTAAATCATAGCGACAAGCACGTGCACAATAGCTATAATAACAGTAATAATTTACATTATTAAGAACTAACTAGGAGTTCCTATTGTGGCTTACATGGTTATAAACCTGACTTATAACCATGAGGGTGGGTTTGATCCCTGGCCTTGTTTGGTGCGTTAAAGATCTGGCGTTGCCGGAGCTGTGGTGTAGGCCAGCTTGGATACTAAGTTGCTATGGCTGTGGTGTAGGCCAGCATCTGTAGCTCTGATTCGACCCCTAGCTGGGAATGTCCATATGCCACAGGTGCAGAGCTACAATGCAAAAAGCAAAAAGCAAAACAAACAAACAACAACAAAAAAAACTAACCGTATGTCAGATGCTATTTTATTTTATTTTATTTTATTTTATTGTCTCTTCTGTAGATGCACTCATGGCATATGGAGGTTCCCAGGCTAGGGGTCCAATTGGAGCTGTAGACGCTGGCCTACGCCAGAGCCACAGCAACGCGGGATCCGAGCCGCATCTGCGACCTACACCACAGCTCACGGCAACGCCGGATCCTTAACCCAATGAGAAAGGCCAGGGATTGAACCTGCAACCTCATGGTTCCTAGTCGGATTCGTTAACCACTGAGCCATGATGAGAACTCCTGTCAGATGCTATTTTAAAAGCTTCAATTATATGATCTAACTTTATCCTCATAATAACACTGAGAGTTATGTTCTCTTTAGCCCCATTGGGCAGAGGAGGAAACTGAGGCATAAAGAGGTTAAAGAAGTTGTCCCAGGTCACAGAGCTATAAATAGACATTCAAACATTGACAATCTGATTCCAATTCCTGTGCTCCTATGAAAAGTGCGAATAGGAAAATAATTTGAAATTATTTCAAATTTCAAATAATCTAAAATCTGAAATTGTCTCAAATGTGGCAAGGTCACTAAGGGGTTGAGGAGAATCAGGGGTTCTGGGAAGGACTTGGAGGTGAGAATTCAAGGTGGGATTCTCAAATCTGGGCACTGGGAGCCAGGAGAGCATGGCTTTATTCAGAACCATGGACAGAGCTCCAGATGCCCTCAGGACCCTGGACAGAGAAGCCGGTAGGGCTTGCCGGGAACAAGTTTCACACCAAGGAAAAGCAGAGCGCTGAAATCCCTTATACTTTTTTCTTCATCCAGACTTCAGTCACCTGCTCTGAACTTTAGGAACAGAGGTACACAGAGTGAGTATATTTTAAGGGTGCTAGTTATGGGAGGAGATAAAACTCAAGTCGGGAGGATTATATAAATAAAAATGGCTTTGGCTGATATACTTGCATAACTCTAGGAAGATCTAAACTAGGGTCCTCAGCTGGGAGTGGACCAATGATGGTGTTATTCGTTAATGATTTGTATTTTTTAGGCTGAGTAGCATAGAGCCACAATTGTCCTTTTTTTTTTATCACGCAAAATCCTATGCCCCATCTCTTAGGCTGAAGTTTTATTCTCTTGCAGAGAGAGAAATAATCTGGTAGGAAAGAGAGAGAAATAATCTTTCCAGAGCCCCTAGCTCTCCTCCTCATCGCTTCCTTCGCTACCCTACACTCACCCTTGTTCTCTATTTCTCAAACACACACACACACACACACACACACACACACACACGCAGGGTGAGAAGCATGAGACGTTCTGTACACTTGGTGGAGAAGATTGAATTCAGAGCGAGCAGATGCCCCCGAAAGCAGGCTCTGTCCCTTTAAGTGGGTTGTAGCAGTGGGGGAGGGGAACTGGCCGGAGCTGGCATTGTCCAGTTTGAACTGAGCACCGGAAGTGAAGGGGCAGGGCCAGGGCCATGCACTGAGCCCTGGGCCATTGTCCATCTCCGACCAGGGCACTAGCCAGCCCCCTGGCCAACCTTCTTTATCTCCTAGAGGGGGAGGCTACCTCTTTAAATGAGATCCCCTACTCCAGTTCCCCCACCAACTTCGCTATGGGGAAGGGAGCACACTTTAGGATGGGACTCTGAAAAGAAGAGGGTCTGGGAACCTGAGAGTCGGTGTTTTGGGGTAAATACCTCCACCCACCTATCTACCTAGTCACTCTCAGCAACGAATAGGGACAGGATGGAAGTGGGCAGGATGAGGGCAGCTGGTGGAGAGAGGAGCACACTGCAAGCCTCTTAGGGTTCTTTCTGTTCTCTCAGGGAACTCAATGTGGGGTCAATATTAGACACAGATTTGGAAGGAAACAAGGAAGGATTCTTTACACAGACTCAATTAGGAGTGCTTTCAAAGAGCCAGAAAAACTCAGTTGGAAACTCAGGAAGGCAGAGACATTCAGTCAGAGATAGACTTTGAGAGGCAGCGCCTAGGTCAGGAGTGGAGATCGGTCCCGCTGGGTCTCCCGCCTCCCCCTGCCTCCCCCGCCCCTCCCGGCTTCCCCATCCCAGGCTTCCTAGTGTCCTGAACTCCAGGTCTATCTAAGCACACGGAGGTGGGGGGTGAGAACGGGTCAGCGCCGAGCTGCCGGGTCAGCTAGGAGGCCTGAAGGGGAAGGGAGGGGGAGGGGCGCTCAAGGGCTGGGGGAGGGGGAGGGCTCATCCATTTCTCCCTTGACAGGTGGTTTGTGTCTCTGATTGGCCAGCGCTGCCAGGCTCACACCTCCCTCCCCCAACTCTCTGGAATGTATAATTATCTGCACGGGGGGTGGGGGTGGTGTGTGAGTGTGTGTGGGAGCAGTCACGTGGCTTTAAAACTACCCCCTCCACAGGCCCCCCCCCCACCTGTATGCTGCTTTAGGGACCCCCATTGAGTCCTTAAAGTGCAGGATTCCAAATTCCCGGGTACTCAAGACTTCTTAGGGCTGACGGCCCCCATCTCCAGATGTGTGCGCGGGCGCGCGTGTGTGTGTGTGTGTGTGTGTGTGTGTGAGGGGGTGTCAAACCTTAAGGTTCTGAGAAGGGACACCCCAGAGGTGTCAGAGACTGCAGTGGTGGGGGAGGGCCAGAGCTGGAGCCGGAGGGAAAGGGAGGGGAAAGAAGAGGGAGGGGAGGGGAGGGGGGCTGCCCGCGGGGGGTTGGGTCATTGTCTTTTAGAATTTGGGAGCCTTTGAAAAGCCGTGGGCCCTCCCACCGCTATTGTGCTGGGGAAGATGTAGCAGCCTCTTCTCCGAGCCACCCCTTTGCCTCCGGACTTCTCTGGGGCCAGCAGCCGCCGGACCAGGGGCCCGGGGCCGCGGGCTCAGCCGACTACCATGGGCTCTGTGTCAAACCAGCAGTTTGCAGGTTCGACCTGGGGACAACTTAGGCTACAGGAGCTCCCAAAAGCCACATAAAAGGGAGGTGGGGAAGTGTCCCCCAGGCCACCCGAAGGACCCCAAGTCTGCGGATTCCTGCTTCGGGGGGGCCATCTCTGGAGCAAAGAACCCTGGTGTCCCAGCGGCGTGCAGGCTGAGGCTCCGGGGGCGGGGGTGGTGGGAAGAGAAGAGGAGGGGCCTGTCCGGCCGGCTGTCCCCGGGTAACGTGTTGTGTGTGGGAAGACGAGCAAAACTTTCGGGGCACCACTGGCTTTAGTGTAAGGTTGGGGAGCACAGGAGGCAGCCGGGACAGGGATTCTCTCTCCGGCCACTTGGTAGCCACAGCTTCCTGGGTGTTTACCGGCGGGCTGGACGCTAGGGTCTCTCTGCCGGGTCTCTGATAGGGTCCTCCAATTCCGTGGCCCCCCAGCTGAGCGCCTTCCCAATCTCCAGGTGGCTGCGCCAAGGCGCCGGAGGAGGCGCCGGAGGACGCGGCCCGAGCAGCCGAGGAGCCGCAGCTGCTCCACGGTGCCGGCATCTGTAAATGGTTCAACGTGCGCATGGGGTTCGGCTTCCTGTCCATGACCGCCCGCGCCGGGGTCGCGCTCGACCCCCCAGTGGACGTCTTTGTGCACCAGGTGAGACCGATTCTAGTAACTTTGCCGCGGGAAGGGGATGTTGGCGCGCGTATCCAAGGGTGGGCGGTCGGCTCGGCTCTTGGATTGAAGGAGATCAAGGGCTCTCATTGTGAGTTCTCATCTTTGCCGTGGCACCCCAGTTTTGAGTTCCCGATGACTCTAATCAGACGGGAGCTGGAGGCAGAGTCGATTATCAGCACCCCCAGCCCCTTCCGGCAGCCTCTCTGGCTTACCACGTGTCTGTTACCTCTTTCCCTTGGGCAGGGGGCAGGGAGGTGACCCCATGTGGCAGAACTAAGGTTGTATTGTGCTTGCCAGTGGGGGGAGGGCGAGCTGGCCGGCCAGGGAAGCACATGCCCGGTCGGAGCGGAGCCGGCTTGGAGAGAGGGAGGGAAACCTCTCCGGGTCCCTTCGGGGTAAAGCTGAGAAGTCAGCGGGGTCTCCTCACCCTGATAGTCACCCAACACTCAAACCCTGGTGCCAGGGTGGGTTTGGCAAATCCTGAAGGATCAATTTGGGGGTCTGAAAGCTGCTCAAGAGGACACCACGTCTCAGGCGCACAGTTCACTAGCTGGGCTTTCGCTGTCCATTTCCTATTGGGAAAGAAAACCCAAGGAACCAGGCCTTAGATTCCCCGGGCCAGGCTGGGAGGGAGTTGGGTTGCAACCCCAAGTTCTCAGTTAAAGCAAGGCAGCACAGTGGGGGTGAAATTCAGTGTCGCCGGCCAGGGGGTGGAGGGAGGCTAGCCTCTGGACTATTCTCCTCGGCTTGGCATTTATGGCCCCAGACAGCCATTGATTGCTGTCCTAACATTCCCAGCCTCAAACAAGGAGCCAGAGACTTCAGGTTTCCCTCCTCCCCGGCCACCGCTTCCTGAATATCTTAGAAGTGTTTCTGTGGTCCCAGGACACCAGCCTCACATAACAACCGTGCAAAGGAAGTTGTGGCTTGGGTTCCCTCCACCTTTGGAGATTTGAGACTGGACCTGGGAGGAAAATTGCTAATCCCAGGCCCATAGGTTGACACCCAGGCCGGGCATGGAGGGGTTACTTCAGGGAGGTTAGCTTTCGGAGCTGTGGGGGAGGGGAAAGGAGGATGTGGGGATTAAGGGTTGGAGCCTGAGGGATGGTATTCTGGAGGGGGAGGGGTGGGGAAGGGAGATGCTGGGTGGACTGGTTGGTGGCTGCAGGGAAATCTCTGAGCCTGGCCCTCAAGAACGCTGAGTGGGGGGAACAAGGGAGATAGAGGATGCTGGGAGATGGGGACCCACCAGTTAACGCTGGGGGTCACTGGGCTATTAGAACGTCTTTCTGCCAGAAAGGTTGGCAGCAGGATGCTTGACTACCCCCTTGCTTTGCTCATTCACTCCACCCCCCCCATTTTACCCCCTCCCCATCTGACAACTAATTCTGGCTGGTGGTTTTGCCCCCTTCCCTGTCTCATTTACATATGTGAATGATAACCCACAGGAAGTAATTGTGGGAGAAAGAAGGGAATTGGCCTCTTTAGATCTATTAAATCACTTTATTACAGGAACCAGCTCTGAATGGCCCTCCTCAGCGGGGTGGCCAGCTCCGCCACTCTCCCATTTATCTGATCACAAAGAGATTAAAATCTCTCCAGGTCCAGAGAGGACTGGACAGCTTCCCCAACTTTGGAAGACTTGGAATAAGAGTCAGACCCAACATTTTCTTGCTTCTCTTCCCAAGGCTGCAAAATAGGGAAGGACTGAGGGAATGGCACTCCTCTGGGGTTCTTTCACCAAAGAAAGATATCCAGCATCCAAGGAAGGTTTTCCTGAGCAAATGGATCTGTGCTTCAGCCCACTTAACCCTTAGGATCAAAAGCAGTTGGGAAATATCAGCTGGCATAAGGTGGGGACCTTCAGTTGGGGAACGGCGCCTACACCATGCTGTTTCAGATGGGTTAGCTGGGAGATAATATGGACTGTGGGGTCTTGGAACATCCGGGACATTCCACAGTTGAATAAGTTATCAAGAGGAGTTGAGCTGGGATAAGGAATCAAGAATTCTTCTCCCTCAACATCCCCTATTAACAGTCACAGAGGACAATGGCGGAAATTCCCTGAGCCTCACCTGGTAGCTCGTCTTTAAATAGCGCGCTGCTGGAGCTTAAGTTGATCCTCAAACCCCACCATAGCAGTTAGACAAGTGATTCCAGTCCTGCACTTGAGAAATGTGAACTATCTCCCTGGGGATCTAATGTAGAGGAATTAGGTAGATACAGATCCTTAGAAACCCTCCTGGGGGAGGAGATTGTCCCCAAAGTGGAGCAAGTAAGACATACCTTTAATAAAACCTCCCTTTTGGCTGCTGGTGGTGGACACCTTGGAATTTCGGTGTGGGTAGTGAGGAGGATAATTGTCCTAAATTAACATCTGCCAGGGAAGGGGATCAGGGAGCCCCTTTAGTAAGGAAAGAGGAAGGGGCTGGGGTGGGGAAACATGAAACTTTTTCTTTTACCCTCCAGGTTTGGGCGTATGTGGTTCCCAACACACTGTTTCCTACTCTACTTATACTCCCTGTCAAACACTCAGTGCCCCCCAGGGAAGGATAAGTAGGAAAGAAAACCTACCCTTAGCCTTTAAAAAAAAAATTTAAAAAAAAATTAGTAAATAAAACCTATAAAGTGAAGAGACTTCTATAACAATCCTTTTACTCAGCTACAGGTCTTGGGCTAAAACTCTCTTCCTGTCCCTGAATTTGGGGGTATTTAAGAATCATAGTAATGGCAGGTGGCCAGCCCTTTTAAGGCCAGGGTTCTCACTATTGACATATTTTGAGCAGGATCATGTCTCGTTCTGGGCATTCTCAGTTGTGACAACCAAAAATGTGTCCAGACATTGCCAAATGCCCCTTGGGAGGCAGCATCACTGCCCCCCCCAGTTGCAAAACAGTTATACATTGAAACATTGAAAGCTGGAGCAAGAACGAGCTAACTGGTTTCCTGAGATTCCCCAAGAATTCTCAGTTCTCCGAGGCCATTTTACAAGTTTTGAGTTAGCTCACATTTCCTGTGGTTCAACTCCCAAAGCCCCAAGATTTGTAGAAATTTGAAAACTAGGAAAAGGTTCCCTGCTTTCTCCCACAGCTGCTTGGAACCCAAATTTTTTAAAAAGGGCTTTCTGGCTAAAATGTTGTATTTCGAAGGCTTGGAGGTAAAAGAAGAGCCCAGATTGACAGGGGGGATCAAGTTTGGGTTAGAAAAAATTTCTCTTACTGAGAGGCTGCTGAAGCCACGTGGTCTGCTTTTTCTGAAAAGGAGGAGTGGGGGTGGTGAGAACAACCTCAGGCCACGTCTAGATTAGGACTCATGGGTTTGGGGGTGGGGAGAGTGTAAAGGGATCTTTCCCACCAGGTTTATAACCTTACCATTCCTCTGATTACCAGCCTTAGGTTTAGTTATTGATATACTTATCTTATCCCCTCCTAATTAACCTATATACTCTTTGAAGAGAGGGACGAGCAGTCTTGTTAGTTTTCTAGTATGTACTTGGGCTGAAGAAATTCATAGAAACTAAGGGGCCCCAGAGGAGTCAGCAGAGGTCTTCCTTCAGACAAAAAGACTGGCGATAGGGAGGGAATGTTAACTGATAGTTGCTGTCTTTCTGGACTAGCGCCTGCATAGGGCCTGGCACCCAGTGGAAACTCTGGACAAGTTTGTAGAGGGAATATCTGTGGGTCACAGTTGAGGCCCAGAAAGGATATTGAGGCCACGGGTTTGGTGGTTATTCATTAGTTACTTCATTTCCATCTTAATAGGAAAGTGTATTTGTTTTTTAATGAGTGAATTTTCTTAGGAAGTTGATAGAGAAGCACCTGGGTTAGTTTGAGCATTAAGGGACATTAGGTCCTTCTTTTTCTGAAGAGACATGCTTTCTAGAGAGTGTCCCAAATAAAGGCAGTGTCACCAAGTTTTTTTCTGGAACATTCTTAATCAATCTATCTTAGTCCTCAGCCTATTGGAATTCCCTGTCGCCTTTTTTTTTCTTTCCTTTTGGAAACAGCCTTAGGCAAATCTCCCCTCCCTTCTGCAATTACTATCAGTGTTAAATCTTGGAGGTCAAAGGAGGTGGGGGAGGAGGAGGAGAAAACTTTTAAGAATAGTACATAATTAGTACAGACTCAGCTTGGAGTTGTTTAATTCAGACTGGAAAGGAGAGTAAATGGCTTTTGTCAATAGAGCAGAACAGCTGGGTTTCTGGTTTAAAACTCCAGAAGCCTTTCTTCATTCCTTGAGTAGGTGGGTGGGGGCGGTGAGGAGGGAATACCCCGGTCTTTATAGGGACCCACTCTGGGTTGGGTCCTGAGTTCAGCCCCTCACAACGCCATCTTCCTAAGGACCGAGGAAAAGACGCCCGCCCTAAGGAGCTGGGCGGGTCAATCTAGGTGAACACTCCTGTTCCCAGTTGAGAACCAGGCAGCTCCTTTCTCTCTTCAGCTCCATTCTCCCTCTCATTCTGCCTTTGTGCGGACAGGCTGATAAGCAGCGCCATCTGGTGGAGAACTCCAGGCAGGAGCTGATATTTCTGGCTGTGTCTGAGCAGAGGTGATATGGAGGGTTGTTGGCTGGCAGCTTTTGGTTCTGGACAGATCTCTTTCCCCACCCTCTCTGACACACACACCATCAAAATAGCTTCTGGGAGAACCGGTTGGTTTCCTGGCTCCTACCCAACCCTACCTGCAGGAATGAGGCTTGCTTGGGTCAAACTAAGGACACCTTGGGACCAGGTCATTAAAATTACCTTCATTTGCTGCTTTTTACTTTTTAAATGTGGTTATTAAAAAATTTTTTAAATGTCTATGCATCTCACATTATATTGTATGGAAGTGGATATAGAGTTGGGCTAATTGCAATCAGCTCAGCGTTCACACTGTAAATGTGGGCAAGGTGCTTATAAATCCCTCTGCCTCCATGAACTCAGCTATAACACAGGGGTCGTGATAAGGTCTACCTCACAGGTTTGGTGTGAGGGTCACATGTGTTACAACATGCAAAGTGCTTAAACTACCACTTAGCCTATAATAAACATCAATGACTATTAGTAATTCTGGAGCGTAGAGAACTTAGTTTATTTTACAAATGTTCGTGCACTGGTAGGCCCCTAGAACTTAGGGTATAGACATGTAGTAGGTGATCCTGAGCTGGAATGGCCTTGAGTATTGTAGAAAAGCCAGAAACCCAACCTCTGACCAAGTCCAAGCCCTTGCTTTTACAGATGATTATAGACCCAGGGCTTATTTCTCCAAGTTTCATAGAGCAAGTTGAGAGAAACACAGCTTCCCTGAGTGGCTCCTAAGATCATGTCTGTCTGTAGCTTATAAAGGCATAAGTTGAGGCTGGGATGTGGTGCTTGATGTGGAGGAAGGGGAGAGTGGGGCTTTAGGGGAGCTGAAGCCCTAAGTACTATACATGGCCCAAGTCCTTCCCTGCCATCCAGAAAGAAAGAAAGGCCTTCTATACTGTTTTCTGCCTGATTAAATGCCATTCCCCCCTCTCCACTCCCCTCCATAGACTGCTCACAAATTAGGAATTTGAACAAATCGGGAAAGGAAGATTGGAGCCCTGCCTCCCTCCCACCTTTAATAGAATTTTTCTGAATAAATAACCCTAATTCAGGTCCCTGAGTAAAAGTTTTGACTGAAGCCACCCAAGTGAGTGGTGGATCCTGTTTGGCTCCCTCCCTAGAAGGGTGGGAGGGCTGATGAGAAGGAAATATGGCTGCTGGCGGTGACTTTGGCAGACCAGCAAGCTTGACTGAGGAAGAAAGGTGTCTCTGTATCCATTTCTCTCACCGTGACCATAACCCCTACTTGGAGAGGAAGGAAGGAACTGATGAATGTGAATGTTGGGAGGGGAGTGGGGGGGGATCTGCAGCCTCTGGAACTCCAGGAATCTGACCACCAGAACCAACCAGTGTCAACTCTTTGTTTCCTCGGGGCTGGGCTCTATTGGGGGAGTGCAAGCCTTGCCCCTCCCCCTGTCTTTTCTTTTTTGGAGGGGATGGGGAGGGGGCGGGGCTTGGGCCCTGCTTTGTGTGTGGTTGGGGGTAGGGTGGGGGTGGCAGCAAGAATTTCAGGCTCCTTTCTGATGCAGGCCCTGGGAGGCAGGCTTAGTGGGGCTGCACGCTGATTACCTATCTGATAAGAGAGGAATTCAAACTATGTGTTTTAGAAAGGGGCGGGGTAGGGGGGCCCAGGAGCCACCCCTGGAGACCACCAGTCTAAATCTTGACTGGTTATGGTGAGTTTTGGTTTTTTTTTTTTTTTTTTTTCCCCTTCACTTTTTCAAAGTCTTAAGCCGACCTCAAAGCCTCCAGTGATGGAGTGGGTGAGCTGAGAGGACTGGTCAATTTCATATGTCCCCATCCTCTTGTTCTCAGAGTCAGCCTAAGAGGTATGGATGGAGGAGAGTGTTGTCCTCAGTAAAAATGGAGCTCAGAGAGGGGATCTTTTTCTGAGTTTCCACTGGTAGTGATTTAAAAAAAAAAAGGTTCAAATTCTGTCTCTTGACACTTCTTTCTCACTGTTATCCTGCCCTCATCCAGTCTGAAGAGGTTGATGATAATTGCCACTTAGGATATATGTGTGGCAGGCTATGTGTTAACTACTTTCCATGCATAAAACCTCACAGGCACCACCATAAAATTAGTATTTATTCCATTTTGTGGGTTAGCACAGAAAGCAAGGGTGGGAGTGTTCCAGCCTAAGAGCCCCCTAGGCAAAAGGGAGAAGCCGGGTTTGCCTGGGTCAAGAATGCTCTTGGGGGGAGTTCCCGTCGTGGCGCAGTGGTTAACGAATCCGACTAGGAACCATGAGGTTGCGGGTTCAGTCCCTGCCCTTGCTCAGTGGGTTGACGATCCGATCCGGCGTTGCCATGAGCTGTGGTGTAGGTTGCAGACGCGGCTCGGATCCTGCATTGCTGTGGCTCTGGCGTTGGCCGGTGGCTACAGCTCTGATTTGACCCCTAGCCTTGAAACCTCCATATGCCACGGGAGTGGCTCAAGAAATAGCAAAAAGGCAAAAAAAAAAAAAAAAAAGAATGCTCTTGGGGGGAGTTCCAGTCGTGGCACAGTGGAAATGAATCCGACTAGGAACCATGATGTTGTGGGTTTGATCCCTGGCTTTGCTCAGTGGGTTGAGGATCTGGCATTGCTGCGGCTGTGGTGTAGGCTGGCAGCTGTAGCTTCAATTAAACCACTAGCCTGGGAACCTCCATATGCCTCTGGGCCCTAAAATGCAAAAAAAAAGGGGGGGGGAATGTTCTTGGGGAGTTCCCTTGTGACTCAGTGGGTTAAGGATCCAATGTTGTCGCTGCTGTGGTATGGGTTTGATCCCTGGCCCCAGAACTTCCACATACCATAGTGCAGCCAAAAAGGAAAGGGAGAAAAAAAAAATGCTCTTGGTCTGGCTTCTCTGGCAGCTCCTGACTTCCTGTCTTGTCCCAGCTTTAATAAGAGACAAGTCAGATTTCACATCAAATTCAGGGTGGTTGTTAGGCAACAGGGATGAAGAAACAGCCTTTTGCCTTTCTGCATTGTTTTTATTTTCTGCTTTAATGCTCTACCCTCTCCCCCATATCTGATTGGAAGAGGGAGTCATCACATGTCTGCTTCTTCCTATGGGAAAAATAAGAAAGGAAAGACTCCCCAACCTTTTGGAGTATTTCACTGCATTTCATTTATGTATGTACTTATGCATGTATGCATCCGCTGTACCCTCACCATGCGGATCCAGCCCATGCCATAGCAGTGACCTGAGTCATAGCAGTGACAATGCCAGATCCTTAACTATAGGCTTCATTGATATTTATCGAGCCTGTATTCATGATGTTTCCCTGCCTGCATAACTGTCCATTAAAACCTTTGGTAGATAGATACTGTTCTCCCATTTTCCAAAGGGTCTCTGAGGCTTAGAGGTGAGTGACTGACCAAGGTCAAACATGATGTCAGAAATTGGTAGAACCAGCATTTCCTGAACCAGGCTGTGTCTGGCACCTGAACTGGTACTCAACCAATTACCCCAATGGGAGTTTGATCTTAAGTAATCCCATCTAAAATAAAAATGTAAATGATTGGGGAATTGGGAATCCCAGCTGGCTAAAGAGCATGTTTCGCCCAAGTCCCAGCTTGAAATATCCACACCCCCCGCCAACTCCACCACCAGCAGCATAAAATGCCTCCAGCCAGGACTAGATACACAGTGATCCCTTTTGCTTCTGAACCCCATTTGCTATGATGATGACACCTTGTTGACATATTTGACATGCTCTTTCGTGTTTTGGAAGGTATCTATAATGAAGTCGATGCTGGGCAGCATCTGAGAGGGGTTAGTACTCCACTAATGTGTTGTTGATCCACTAAGTTGCAAGGTGAAATGGGCTGTGAATTTCAAATCAGGAACCCTGGGTTCCTCTGACCCTGGTTTTGCCACTTAACTAGTTGTGTGAATAACTTTTTTTTTTAAAATTTTGGTTTTAGTGAGATTGTTCCACACATATTTGGTAGCTTTTTTCCTTTAACAATTTAGCCATTTGCCCAAGTTAATTAAATTAAAATCTACCTCCTTGTTCATTAATTCATCCAAAATGTGAGAGGCATTATTGAGGTGACAAAATGCAGCAGTGACACAACACAGACTTTACATACTTTTTAATGGTTTCATGATATTTATGTTTTCTCTCATATTTTTGAACCATGACATTCTGAACACAGGGGTCATGCTGAGTCTTACAAATTACCTACTTAATTCTGTTCTTTACTTGATCTAAGGTAGCTTTTTTGTAGTTTTATCCATTTAGTAACATTTAGAGGAAATGCATTTCCAAATGTATTTTGCATACATACAAGATGTAGAATTCTGTCTTCATTTTCGAATGCATAACTGGTTTTACATATTTATGGAACTACTTTACTCATCTGTTGATTTCTTCACTTATTCTTGGATCTTCCAGTAGACTTTCCCTTCTAATTCACTGATCCTGTCTGCTTGTGTTATAAACTTTTTCCTTAAACTTAAGTGATATAATTTCAAACTTGGGAAAAGGCTGCAAAAACAGTACTAAAAACTCCCATAATAAACTTTATTCAGATTCATCAGGTCTTATCCTTTATGTCCCTTTGCTTTATTATTTTTTTCTTTGTACAGATAGATATCAAGCACTTTTATCTCTAAATATTACAGCACATACTTTCTAAAATACAGCCATTCTCTTATCTAATCTCTGTACAATGATCAAAATTGGGGAATTTAACATTGACACATGTATCTACATTCCCTATGCAAATTTTGTCAGTTGTCCTAATTTTTCCTGTTCTAGGACCCAATCCAGAATCATATGTTGCATTCAATTGTTCAGTTTCTTTACTTCCTTGGGGTTTGTCTTTCATGACTGACCCCCCCAAAAAAATGTGTGTAGGACTGTTACTTTATATTTTACAATTTTGCAGCCAATTTACATTGGTCAATTTCTTATAAATGCTATGTTTAAGAATTTAACCTTCTGGGAGTTCCCATCGTGGCGCAGTGGTTAACGAATCCCACTAGGAACCATGAGGTTTCGGGTTCGGTCCCTGCCCTTGCTCAGTGGGTTGACGATCCGATCCGGCGTTGCCGTGAGCTGTGGTGTAGGTTGCAGACGCGGCTCGGATCCCGCGTTGCTGTGGTTCTGGTGCGTAGGCTGGTGGCTACAGCTCCGATTGGACTCCATATGCCGCGGGAGCGGCCCAAGAAATAGCAACAACAACAACAACAACAAAAAAAATAAATAAATAAATAAAAATAAAGGTTAAAAAAAAAAAGAATTTAACCTTCTATTCTACCTAGAAATTTAAATGGGAATAGCTGCAAAAAATACTATGGCATCTGCTTATATAATGTTTGTTCTTAATGTGATGTATGTAGATTTCTTATTCCTAATTGTGGGGCCCTTTTTTTCCCTTTCTTCCGTGGCACCCAGAGTGGCACCCTGGAAGTTCCCAGGCCAGATACAGAATCCAAGCTGCAGCTGCAACCTATGCCACAGCTGCGGAAACATCAGATCCTTAATCCTCTTCCCCAGGCTGGGGGTTGAACTCGCAATGCCACAGAGACAAGCTGGATAAACCCACCATACCATGGTGGGGGCTCCCTGTTGTGACGCTTTGAGTCAGTTTCTTAACTAATAAAAATGGAAGTATTACACATTTGTTCTTCCATCCTTACAGGAACACATATATACAATTTTTGTTTGTTTGGGGTGTAATAATGGAAACTCATGTTAAAACCAATCATGTTTTCCTCCCCCAGAGTAAGCTGCACATGGAGGGCTTCCGGAGCCTGAAGGAGGGTGAGGCTGTGGAGTTCACCTTTAAGAAGTCTGCTAAGGGCTTGGAATCTATCCGAGTCACTGGCCCTGGTGGGGTGTTCTGCATTGGGAGCGAAAGACGGCCCAAGGGGAAGAATATGCAGAAACGCAGATCCAAGGGAGACAGGTATGGATTGGAAGGCAGCTTGTGTGGGTTGTGGGGGGACATGCTGAGGGTGAGAGGAACTTTCCCAGTCTTGCTCCTTTCTTGGACCAGATTGCCAGAGATAAAACAAAGCCTGTGGCCCCTGGCAACATCTGGATGTCGGAGGTGTAGAGAGGGCAGCACGTGAAGAGCGTTCTTCCTGGCCTAGCTCTTGGACTTGACAAGCAATTTTGTTCTATGAGCTCTAGTCTCCATTGCAAAATGGGGATTGTGATACTAACCTCACATGGTTATTTTAGAAGGAAAAGAGACCACAGGTGTGAAGCTGGGGACAAGACCGTATATCCCTATCTGTCACTTTACCAAATCTCAGAATGGCTGGTTTCTTTCATCTTAGTTCTATGCTCAAACAGAAAACAGAGTCTGGCTCCATTAATTTCTTCTATGTTTTTTAATGAATGAACACATGCTGTTTTTAAGGGTATAGTATGGTCTTAGCTGTCCCCCAAATTGTAGTTCCCAATTTGGGTCCATAATTTTTATTTTATTTATTTATTTATTTTTGTCTTTTTGCCTTTTCTAGGGCCGCTCCAGTGGCATATGGAGGTTCCCAGGCTAGGGGTCTAATCGGAGCTGTAGCTGCCAGCCTACGCCAGAGCCACAGCAACACGGGATCTGAGCCGTGTCTGCAACCTACACCACAGCTCACGGCAATACCAGATCCTTAACCCACTGAGCGAGGCCAGGGATTGAACCCGCAACCTTATGGTTCCTAGTCGGATTCGTTAACCACTGAGCCAAGACGGAACTCCTTATTTGGTATTTTCAAGCTGATGGGACAACTCTAGATTTGGAAAGCATTATCTAGTCACATTCTTCCTTTTGTAAGTGGGGGACTTGGTCTCTAGGAAGGGAAGTGGGGATAGTAAGAACCTGATCAGAGCCCTTCATCACTTGGAGGAAGGCTTCTGGTCTCTTCTCGCTCCTTTCTTTCAACCATACCATCTTGCTTGGTGCCAGGTGCTACAACTGTGGAGGTCTAGACCATCATGCCAAGGAATGCAAACTGCCACCCCAGCCCAAGAAGTGCCACTTCTGCCAGAGCATCAACCATATGGTGGCTGCGTGTCCACTGAAGGCCCAGCAAGCTCCCAGCTCACAGGGAAAGCCAGCCTACTTTCGGGAAGAAGAAGAAGAGATCCATAGCCCTGCCATGCTCCCAGAGGCTCAGAATTGAGCCGTGGTGGGCGGGGGCTATCCTTTTGTGATCAGGAAGTTTTGAGGAGCAGGCATCAATCGGCAGAGTGGAGAAAGTGGGGACAGGGCGGGTAGGGGGCAGCTGGCACTGCCATCTATCTCAGGCCGGGGTCCATAGCATCACCCCTTCTTCCCTCTTGGTGGGGGGAGGGGGTGAAGCAAAGGAACTCCAATCAGGCTCTATCCAAATGCACCTGAGGGCTCTGGGGGGTAACCTTCCCTGCATGCTTTATCTACGTCTCCACCCCCGGCATCTCCAGCTTTTGAAAGTGGCCCGGATAGTGAAATTGACACTTAAAGAAGGATAGGGAATAATATTTCCCATGCCAGAGTGAAAAGATTTAGCATGAGACCAGATTGATAAACCTAACCCACAAGCCACTCCATTCTGTGGGAAGGAATATCTCAGGGGTAAGGCAGGGGTTCCCACTCCTTGTCTCCTCATAACCCCCTCTTGGGATAGGGTGCTGAGAACTGTCCCAAGGAGTGGGTTGTGATGACAAGCAAAAGGATGGCTGAGGGAACAGCTGCAGACCTGCTGCTTCTAAGCTCACTCCCACCCTATTCCGGGCCAATACAGTTTTATTTATTTGCTCCCATGGCTGACTGTACCTTGGGTTCCACTTTCTCCAGGATGCCAACTGCACTAGCTGTGTGCGAATGACGTATCTTGTGCATTTTAACTTTTTTTTTCGTAATATAAATATTCTGGTTTTGTATTTTTGTGTATTTTAATCTAAGGCCCTCATTCCTGCACTGTGTTCTCAGGTAATGTGAGCAATCTCAGGGATAAGTCGGCAGCAGCTCCGGGTCTACACAGCAGGAATACTTTTTGTTGCTGTCTCATCAGAGAGAACAACTATGTGGAGTGTATAGCCTACTGAACTACCTCATTTTTGCCAATTAGAGCTGGCTTTTCTGCCATAGTGTCCTCTCGAAACCCCTCCATCTTCAATGATTCATGGGAGGCTAGGTTTTAACTGGGTTGCCCTATCTATGACTTGGTCTCCTTCTACTGAAAGATTAGAAATTGGTCTGAACAAGGAAAGGTGGTGCACAACAGCTGGGAGAGGCTGGGCCAGGCAGAAGGTGCAGAGGGGGGAAGCCAAGATTAGGTGAAGGTCATCTTATGTGATAAGGGATTCCTGTTCCAGACCTCTAACCCTGTGGCACAGGACTTGTTTTAACTACCAGATCCATCCTTCACTGGATTGGGCTAGGCCTACCATGCTCAACAGGGTGTATGTGTTTGCAAAAAAGGCGAGTTGGTAAGGATAGGTTTTAAGAATGATGCCTCTGTACCCATCTTGAGCTGCCCAGGGATGGATATATGAACCAAGGACAAAATCCTTAAACCTTGAACAATTCTGGGCTTTTCCTCCTTGGCTTCCAGAGGGACCATCAGCGATGGTTTCTTTGTGGTTCCCAGAGCCAGTGTCCTGCCCTGCTGCAGCAGTGATGAATGTCATAGTAGCTAAAGGAGAAAAGGGGGTTTCGTTTACATGCTGTGAGATCACTGCAAACCTACCTCACTGTGTTGTAACGGGGCAAATGCAATAGAACGCATTGGGTGATGTATGTCTTAGCCTGGGTTCTTGTCTCCCCCAACTGCTGCCCCCCTTTAGTTATTGTATTTGTCTGGGCTTCGTAGGACTTCACAAGTAGCTGATTTGGTGATTGCTAGGTGGCCTAGTTTGTGTAAATATAATATGTTGGTCTTCTCCATGTTCTTTTGGGGTTTTATTGTTTACAAACTTCTTTTTATATTGAGAAAAGTAGCCAAAGCATCTTTGACAAAAGGTTCTGCACCAGGCAAAAAGATCTGAAACATAAGCTTGGGGGCCTCTCTTCTTGAAGTGGGGGTCTTGAACCACACTTTCTTTTGTTCCCCTTCCCCTATTTCCTATTTTAAACAAGAACTTCTGTCCTCAAAACTAGATCTCCCCCCCAATAGCCTGTACACCTATCCATTAATTTGTGGGGTGTCTGCAATTCTTAAATGATTTGTGCAAAAATCCTAAGAAGCTAAGACCTCTCCATCCCTTGTTCCCAGTCTCCTGAGTCAAGACCATTCCTTGATGTGGTTCATGCCAAACAGACTGCTACTTTTGGATAGATTATAACCTATTTCAATCTCTAATCCTAGGGTAGAGAAAAATAATATGGGGGCCTTCCATGTAGAAAGTGGGGTTGGGAGACCAAGAAAGGAAAGATGAATGTATATCCAAGTCACTCAGGAACTTTTATGCAGGTGCAAGAAACTTATGTCAAAGTGGCCACAAGATTGTTTAATAGGAGACGGACGAATGTAACTCCATGTTTACTGCTAGAAACCAAAGCTTTGTGTGAAATCTTGAATTTATGGGGCGGGAGGGAGGGAAGGAAAACATGTACCTGTCTGTTCTTTGCCTCATCCCTTCTCTTCATTCCTGAACTGCAGGAGACTGAGCCCTCTTGGGCTTTGGTGACCCCATCTGGGGAGTGTTTATTTGATGGTTGACTTTGCTGTGCCAGGTACTTCCTTTCCTATTTTATCATCATTTTGTAACACACATGCTGACCCTTACCCCTTCCCTTCTTTTCCCTGGGAAAGTTCAACGAATAAAGACTTATTGGTACTGAAACTGTCATCTTGGTCGATATTGAAGGTGCTTTGTGCATTATTTCCACCTTCTTGGATTGGGACTCAGAAGTCACAAGAACAACCATTAAGTTTGCTGTTCAGCCATTTTGTTAGGAGTGAATCTTGAAAGTTCAGTCTTTTTAGCACCTTATTACCATGGATTTTTGTTTCTAGTTAAGGCCTCTGTCCTTTCCTTGGAAGCTGCCACATTCAAGAGGGGATTAAGGGCTTGGCATGCATAAGAATGGGTTTGCCTGTGCCACTGGCTGGGATGAAAGGATGGGGCCATGGCTTGGGGCATGAGACTCTAATAATACTTTGTCCTTTGCTCCTCAAAGCCCTTTACAAATCTTAATTAATTAACCCCCTGCAGCAACTCGAGGAGGGAAATATGATGCGGATCTGGGGAAATTGAGGCCAGAGGAGATACACTGACTAGCTATAAACACACATTCACATTTTGTTTTAGCCTAATGAACATTGTACTTTTAAACACCTAGCTCCCTTTAAGTGAAGGAGGGTCTAAAAAAGACTTGGAGACAAACAAACTATTACAAAGTGCAAGAAAACATTAACAGAATTTTCATACATCACACTAGGGACTTATTACCAAAAGTCAAAGCTGACCACAGAAGATGTTAAAAGTAGCACCTATTTTGTTTCAGTAAATGGTTTTCCTGCAAAATTGAAGTAATTGGCTAGGCAGAAACTAACCTGGATGCAAAGCACGACGGGTGGAAAAGCTTAATAGACATTCATGGGTGAGTTACTCATCTTTAGAGTACTTTAATCATTTCACTCTGTTGAAAGCAACTCATCAGAAAAAATAGGAGACACAGGTAGTGAGCTGGGGGTTGCCACTGCAATATCATCCTTGCCTTGTTTCCTTGATAAAATTAATCCCAAGTAAAACTACAAGAAGGTTCTTAGGTAAAGTTTGTTTTTTTTCCCCCTATATATATATTTTTTTCCCCAATATATGTATTTTTCCCCACATAACTATCTATCTATATATATATATATATGTTTTTTTTCTTTTTAGGGCTGCACCAGGGCATATGGAAGTTCACAGGCTAGGGGTCTAATCGGAGCTGCAGCTGCCAGCCTACACCACAGCTACAACAATATCAGATCCCAGCCGCATCTCTGGCCTATGCATCAGACTGCAGCAACACCAAATCTCTAAACCACTGAGTGAGGCCAGGGATCAAACCAAACTCTTCTTGGATTCTAGTCAGGATGGTTACTGCTGAGCCACACAGGACTCTCCTATAATTCTGAGGAAACCAAACTCCCAATTTCTTTTGTAAGTTAGTACCTCAAACTTCTGCAACCCTTTTCCTTAAAGATTTGGTACAGAATGAATGCCCTTGATTTTTCTGTCAGGGTTAGTCGATGGTCTCTTAGATTTCAGAAGCCATCCTTCCGGCTTTAACCTCTTTTTTTTTTTTTTTGAGTTCTTTGGGGTAGGGCCTAAGAATGCAAATCCAAAAATCTTGAATGCCTTATGTCAGCACAAGATGGATTGGTATTAAATGCCTCTATGAGACTGGCTAGGGCTAGGAACTTCGTAAATGATTAAATCCACTCAAAAACAAAACCGTATAAAACCAGGATTTTTAAGACTTGTACCAGAGTTCTAAAGCCAGTTCTGAGAACTTCTGGCTGGCAGGACGCTGCCTTAGCCCTTTTAAATCCTAAACTGCCACCAGTGGCTGAGAAGTCGCTGCCTTTCAGAAACAAGCCCTGTAACCTAACCGGCCGGAAGGTCTACAGACTCCTGGGCTCTCTCAGGTGGTCCGAACCCTGCCTTCCTCAGCCCTGTTCTCAGCACGTGGCCTGTAGGAGTGCCCTCCCAGTTCCGTCACGCGAGCGCAACTTTTCCCCTTCGCCCCGCCCCTCCCCGGGAATGTGAACTGCCAGGAACTCTCGCGCCGCTCCTCCTCCGAACGCGCAGGCGCAGGCCAGAGCCCCGCCCGTTAGGTGACGGGAGGGGCGTGTCCCAGCGCCCGTCAATGACGTGTTCTTCCAGCGCCACATCGTGAGAAAGTGTCCGTCTACTAGAGCGATTGGAAAGCGCCGGCGGAACCTGTCAAGGTGCTGTGTTCAAGGGATGGGCTAGAGGAGAGAGATGACTGGACTGGAGGCAGCTGTGGTAGGGACAAAGAAGGCAGTGGAAGAGACAAGTGAGGGAATAAGGGAGTAAATAATTGGGAAACCTCTCAGGTAAGAGGGGTAACGGGTGCTACAGCTGAAGGGGTTAGTGACCTGGAGCGCCGAGAGTAGGAAACGGCCTGGGGAGAAGATGAAGGAAGAAGGGGAAGGATCAGGGTATAGACAATACAATGTGGATGTGGCAGGAAGCAGGCTTACATGTTCACAAAAAGGCAATGCAGACACAGAAAAAAAAGGGATGGGAGCAAAGTCCACCAAGCTCAGAGACACAAGGAAAGGCCTCTGTCCCAAAAGTCCCATTGGCTTATAAACTCTGGGTGGTGAAAGACTAGAGGTTTAGACCAGCATTTTTGGATTCTAATGCTGGCCGCTCTATACTGTTCTGGTGAATCTCTGCAAGTCAGCCATGGTTGTTTGCAAGCCATGGAGACTTCTGATTCTCTTTCTTGTTTATACAAGGTGACCTGGTTGGTGTCTAATTGTTCTGTGCTTCTCCAGCTGGAGCAAGAACTATGTCATGGATCAAGGAAGGAGAGCTGTCATTTTGGGAGCGGTTCTGTGCAAATATTATAAAGGTGAGCAATGGCCCACAGCACCATTTGGCTTTCTGGTCAATTGTGTAATCTTATATCAAAACCTGTTGTTAAAATTGAGTAATCCATGATGTTTATGGATTTGTGATAAAATTTAGTAATGGCGTCAAAGTCAGAATTGCAGGTAAGTTCCAGGTCTACCTTTCCGGAAGATCATTGCCCTAGTTCTCACATTTTCAGGAAGGCCGGGACCTCCCAATATCGATGGGTAGCATAGACCTTAACCTGAAATTTGTTTCCTTAGAAATTTGATCTGTTATTCCTAGTAGTGTCCTCTGGGTCTAGATAAAATAGTTTTTCCCTGATGTGGCAATAGAGTATAATGGTTAAGACTTGGGGCTCTGTAGGCAGAGAATGAATGGAAGTCTTGTTCTATCTTTTTTTTTTTTTTTTGGTCTTTTGTCCTTTTAGGGCCACACCCAAGGTATATGGAGTTTCCCAGGCAAGGGGTCTAATCGGAGCTACAGCTGCCAGCCAACACCACAGTCACAGCAATGCTAGATCCGAGCCGCAAAATCATGGTTCCTGGTTGGATTCGTTTCTGCTGTGCTATGACGGGAACTCCCTGTTCTATCATTTATTAACCGTGTGGCTTTCTGTGGTCGTTTTGAGTTTTAAGGAAACTAATAAAATCAGCACAAGTTCTTAATTATTATTAGGGCTGTCTTTCAACCATTTGAAGACTACAGTCACTCTGTTTCCTACACTCCCCTGGGTTTTCTAGATCTTCCGTCTGCTTTTTCTCTAGGAATCACAACTGTGTTATATCCTCCGTATATGAAAATTTTGAAATTGGAGCTAGTCAGCTCGGTTTTATTTTTCAGCCTCAGGCTCTCAAGCAGCAGTAGCAATGAATTTATGAGTCATTAAGCTTTGTATCCACACACATACTTCCACACAAATGCCAAGTGATGCCAGTCAGGCCAGCAAATAAAGAGCATCTCCTCAGGGAACCTCTGTGGTCATGTGTTGGAAAGAAGAAGCTGCATGACTTGACTGGAATTTTTTTTTTTTCTTTTTACAGCCACACCCACAGCATATGGAAGTTCCTAGGCTAGGGTTGAATCAGAACTGCAGCTGCCAGTCTGTGCCACAGCCACAGCCACACCAGATCTAAGCCACAAATGCAACTTACCTTGCAGCTTGCAGCAATGTTGGATCCTTAACCCATTGATTAAGGTCAGGGATCCAACCTGCATCCTCATGGATGCTAGCTGGGTACTTAACTCACTGAGCCACAAGGACTCCTGGATTTTTTTTTTTTTTTAACAGCTATATGTGGGGAACAGAAGTAAGAAATGTTAGAGAGGTGCAGACTGTGAAGAACCCCTCCAGTGAGGGAAATAGCTCAAAGAGTGAATTTTTGTTATGACAGACAACAAAAGGCTGCCGTAGCGAGATAAGTTTTATTTACCTCTAGAATGTCTTCTTTGTTTTAAAATGGCTCCTGCATGTAAATTTTCATGAAAATTCTGACTGGTTTCTCCTGTAAAGTAAGAAGACCCAATAACATTAGTCCCCCTCCCCCCAATTCCTGTGTGGCAAGACTCAGATAGAACTGAGTCCTCCTGTCTGGAGGATACCTGCTACATTTGACCACACCCATCAGTGTCCTTCCTGCGCCTCCCAGTTGGAGGCTAATGATTTCAAGGTGTTAGTTAAGGGCTTATGGTTAAGAGATGGACTCTGAAAGCACATAGACCTGAGTTTGACTCCCCACTTTGTCTCTTCTTGCCTTTGTGACTTATGCAAGTCACTTGACCTCCCTGAGCCTCAGTTTTTCTTATTAGAAATATGAAAATAATAGTATTTGCTTTACATGTTTGTATGATAAAAAATTAAGCTGAAATGTAAAAAGCCCAGCATAGTACTTGGCATGTGCCAAGTGCTCAGTAGATATGTAAATAAAAATAACTAAAAGGGCCTAATACCTGCGTATTGAGCTAAAGTATGGAATACCCAATTCCCTTCCTTGGGGCTTTTATCACATAGCTCAAGCCTATCAGCTAGGCATACTGTCTTCCTTAATCTCTGAAGAGTACATGATGTGTTTGTCTCCTTACTTCACAGGCAGGCCCAATGCCCAAACATATTGCATTTATAATGGACGGGAACCGTCGCTATGCCAGAAAATGCCAAGTGGAGCGGCAGGAGGGCCACTCACAGGGCTTCAACAAACTGGCTGAGGTGGGTGTGGGTGGCAAAACCCAAGGCGAATGGTCTGTGGGAAATTTTATTTATTTTATTTATTTTTTTTATTTTATTTTTTTTTTGTTGTTGTTGTTGTTGCTATTTCTTGGGCCGCTCCTGCGGCATATGGAGGTTCCCAGGCTAGGGGTTGAATCAGAGCTGTAGCCACTGGCCTATGCCAGAGCCACAGCAACACGGGATCTGAGCTGCATCTGCAACCTACAGCACAGCTCACGGCAACGCCGGATCGTTAACCCACTGAGCAAGGGCAGGGACCGAACCTGCAACCTCATGGTTCCTAGTCGGATTCGTTAACCACTGCGCCACGACGGGAACTCCAGCATTCTATGCTTTTAAAATGCCTCTTGCAAATTGGGAAACATTAAATTTAACAATAACGATGAAACGTCTATCTTTGTGAAACTAACTTTAAAAAGACTGGAATTACAATCTCTACCCCACAGATTTCAGCTTCTTGGCATAAGAACACAGCCTGAAGCCAGGGCATTGATGGTTTTTGCCTTGAATGAGTGGCTGTGGGGTTCTCTCCATCACTCTGTGGAGGTCTGCAGGTTTGTTGATCTCAGTTTCTCTTTTGTGACCAAGAGGCAGTTTTTTTGTTAGCTTGTTTTGTTTTTTGCCTTTTTTTTTCTTTTTTCTTTTTATGGCCTCACCTACGGCATATGGAAGTTCCCAGGCTAGAGGTCGAATCAGAGCTGCGACTGCCAGCCTCTGCCATAGCCACAGCCAAGCGGGATCCAAGCCGCATCTGTGACCTATACCACAGCTCACGGCAACGCCAGATCCTTAACCCACTGAGTGAGGCCAGGGATCAGATGTGCATCCTCATGGATACTAGTCACATTCGTTTCCACTGAGCCACAACGGGAACTCCTGGTTCATTATTCTGACAGAAATGTTGATATTATCCTAGTTTTACCCAGTCTTGGGAGAAGAAAAGTCTGTCTCTCACTTCCAAAGCCAAGTCAGGGCTAAGGTGTCTCCTGTTTCCCTTCGTGCTCTTCCTTAAACCCTAACTCCTTGCTTTCTCCCTTCTCAGACTCTGCGTTGGTGTTTGAACCTGGGCGTCCTAGAGGTGACGGTCTATGCGTTCAGCATTGAGAACTTCAAACGCTCCAAGAGTGAGGTCGACGGGCTAATGGATCTGGCCCGGCAGAAGTTCAGTCGGTTGATGGAAGAACAGTAAGATGGTGTCAGAGGGGAGAGAGTGTTCTTTCACCACCTCCAGCCTTACCCTAACCCTCAACTCTCTTCTCTGAGGCTATTTCGGGAACTCAAGACCCTTCTGCTATTAGACCTCTTCAGTGGCAAATATGGCAAGCTAGTTTTTCTTTTCTTTAAGGGGACATTTATTTGAGGATTTAGAGGTAGTTCACAGAATTCAAGATTATGAAGTCCTGAACAGAGCAAGAAGAAACTTTAGTGGTAGTTTTCCAACAGAATGCCACAGAACCCCAGAATTCTGAGGAATGGGCCTGCGGAGAACCCAGAGGGAACGGGTATATGGTGCTGGTTTACATTTATCTGTTTTATATATTGGGCTTCTGTTTAAGATTTGATTTGAGAAAAGAGTTGCCTGGCTCAAAGAAGTTTGGAAAACCACTGGCCTAGTTCATTTTCATCAGCTGGGAAACTAATCCTGGTGAAGAGAAGAGAAAGGCTTGCCCATGGTCACCCAGCAAGCAGTGGCAGAGCCAGGCTGGGAACCCAGATCTCCTGGCTCCTTGCCAGGGCTTTTGCAGCTCCCTCTCTGTCTGCCTCACTCAGATCATGTGCCTGATGTCTGAGAATAGGCATTTTCATGTACTTTATCTCACTCAGCACAAGCCAGTGTGGATAGTATGACAGGGATGCTTATCACTTCAGTTATAAAGTAAAAGGAACTGAGGCTTAGAGAGGCTAAGCGGTTATGCAAGATCAGCTAGTAAGTGTTGGCACTAGGGCTTGATTCTAGATAATCTTGTTCAGATGTTGCCTTGATTTGAGTATACATGTGTCTACTGTAACCCCAGTGGGTTCTCAAAATAAGGGGATTAGATCTTGTTTTTACCCTTGAAGAAATACGCTGGGATTATAGAATGGGCAGGCTGTGGGTGCAGCCTTCAGCTCTGAATCATGGTTTCCAGGACCTGCCAGATACCCTTGCCCCAAGTGTATTTCTTGTTCTGGAAGCTCCCATTTTCCACACGTTAGCTGTTTACTTTTTCTATAGCATTCCCAGAAAAGCTGGCTGGGTAAGAATGAATTCATGCTCACTGTGCAGAGTTTGGGAATTACTATATGGAGGCAATATAATGTTGTGATTAAAAAGACAGACCCTGGGGAGTTCCCGTCGTGGCTCAGTGGTAACCAAATCCGACTGGGAACCATGAGGTTGCAGGTTTGGTCCCTGGCCTTGCTCAGTGGGTTGAGGATCCGGCGCTGCCGTGAGCTGTGGTGTGGGTTGCAGATGCGGCTTGGATCCCGTGTTGCTGTGACTCTGGCGTAGGCTGGCGGCTACAGCTCCAATTAGACCCCTTGCCTGGGAACCTCCATGTGCTGTGGGAGCGGCCCTAGAAATGGCAAAAAGACCAAAAAAAAAAAACAGACCCTGGGAGTTCCCTTGTGGCTGAGCACGTTGAGGTTCTGGGCTTATCACTGCTGTGGCTCTTTTCACTGCTGTGGCTCTGTTCACTGCTGTGGCATGGTTTCCATCCCTGAACCAGGAGCTTCTGCATGCTGTGGGTTTGGCCACAAAAAAAAAAAGGAAAAGAAAAAAAAAAAGACAGACTCTGGAACCAGACCCTAGCTTCGGTTTCTGGCTTTCAACTCACCAGCTATCTAATCTTGAGCCAATTACCTCCCTGTGCCTCAGTTTCCTCATTTGTAAAAGGGGAATTATATTAGTGTCTGCCTCACAGGTGGATGTAAGGATGGAATGCATGTTAAACACTTAGACCAATGTCTGGCACCCTAGTAAACATATAATTAATATTATATTTTCCTATTCTTATCGTATTTCACCAGAAGATACGAAAGTAACTGGCAGTACAACTCTTGCCCTTGATGAGTTTATTCACCTGTCAAAATGGGACAGACATAGCACAGAATACATACACTGCAACTTGGCAAGGACACCTGAAGTGGTGCGAGTTTGGGTTTTCAACTCAGACAGAACTGGGTTTCAGTCCTGACACAGCACTCTGTGTCTTTATGACCTTGGGCAATTCTTGTCTGACTGTTCTCTCAGAGCCTCCTTTTCCTGCTGTAAAACAGGGAATGTAGTAAACTCCTTCCAGAGTTGTTGAGTGCATGCAGGGAAATGATATGTGCAAAGCAGTGCTCAAACACAGGAGAGCTCTCAAAAACAGGTAGTTGGATATCATCTAAGCACCTTGCTCTCTCCAGCTCAGCAGGGGCTGTGTCCCAGCTCCCAACCCTGCCTCCTTTCCCCCGAATCAGGGAGAAGCTGCAGAAGCATGGGGTCTGTATTCGGGTCCTGGGTGATCTGCATTTGTTGCCCTTGGATCTCCAGGAGCTGATCGCACAGGCTGTACAGGCCACCAAGAACTACAACAGGTAAGTTTTCAGATTTCCCCTTAGGGACCTGTAAGAATCTTTGGCTCCATGCTAGCTTTAGGGGGACATCCTGGGCCTTCCTAGGTCTGTATGTGGTGTGAGAGGCAATGAGGAGGTGGTTTTGGATGCTTAAAGACTTCTCCAGAGTTCCCGTCGTGGAGCAGTGGAAACGAATCTGACCATGAGGTTGCGGGTTTGATCCCTGGCCTTGCTCAGTGGGTTAAGGATCCGGTGTTGCCGTGAGCTGTGGTATAGGTCGCAGACGTGGCTTGGATCCCGAGTTGCTGTGGCTCTGGCGTAGGCCTGTGGCTACAGCTCTGATTGGACCCTAGCCTGGGAATCTCCATATGCCGTGGGTACGGCCCTAAAAAGGACAAAAAAAAAGAGACAAGACTTCTCCCTCCATCTGCAGGGCAGACCAGAGATGATTCTGCAATATCACGTTCTCTGTGTGTATACTCACACATACAGTGTCTCGTCTTCCTTCCCACCGTGTGTGCGTGTGTGTGTAAGATATATAAATATATGTGTGTGTGTGTTTGTGTGTTATTGATAGAGGATGGGGTGGGAATATAGTAGGCCTTATTCCTGTCTCTGAAGACAGATCCTTCAAGAAATACTTTTTCTATCCCACTCCTTCAACCAATGGATGGGATGACCTTGGGAGGGTGCAAATACAGAGGGAACAGAGTTTAATAATCCAGACTGGAGTTCCCGTCTTGGCGAAATGGAAACAAATCCAGCTAGGAACCATGAGGTTGCAGGTTCAATCCCTGGCCTCGCTCAGTGGGTTAAGGATCCGGCGTTGCCTTGAGCTGTGGTATAGGTCACAGATGCAGCTCAGATCTGGCGTTGCTGTGGCTGTGGTGTAGGCTGGCAGCTACAACTATGATTGGACCTCTAGCCTGGGAACCTCCATATACCATGGGTACAGACCTAAAAAGCAAAAAAATAAAAAAATAAAAAAAATAAAAAAATCCAGACTGTATTATGTGCAGCTTTGGAATATAATGTATTTGGCACTGAATTTGTTTCTTATCAAATTTCTTTCCTATTCTTTTTTTGCTTGTGCTGATATCATAGTGATTTCACACCCTCTGAAAGCTAGATGTTAGCAGAAGAGAAGAGGATTAGGATTGTGATATGGATCAGTTAGTGTTTTTCTTATTACAAAGCTAATATGTTTTTTCTAAGGAAACTTGGAAATCTCAAAAAATTCATATCTTGGCACAGTGGGTTAAGGATCAAGCATTGCTGCAGCTGTGGCACAGGCCACAATTGCAAGGCAGATTTGATCCGGGGCCCGGAAACATTCTGTGGGCACGGCCAAAGAAAAAGTCATAATCTCACCTTTCGGGGATGTCCATGGTTAACATTTGGTGTGTGTTTGTTCTCCCACAGAAGGGGTACACTGCAGTCAGTGATTCCACTCCTTGGACCTTGCTCCCTTTGGTATCTTATTTTGTTCTTCCCTTCTCAGGTGTTTCCTGAATGTCTGCTTTGCATACACGTCTCGTCACGAGATCAGCAATGCTGTGAGAGAGATGGCCTGGGGAGTGGAGCAAGGCCTGCTGGATCCCAGGTATCCGCAGTTGTGGAGCATGGTAACTGATAGGGAAAACAGGCATGCACCGAACCATAAAATCCCTCCCAAGTCAGCTGCTTGGGCCAGAAGTCCAGTCACGAATGTATGTGGGAAGATTTGGTGGGGTGGTCCCCAACACTTAGCGCTTGGGGATGGCTTTAAATAGCCTGCTTCAGAATTTCTTTGTGTTCACCACACACCCAGAAGCCCCACAAAAATGGCATATCAGTGGCAGGACTGGCATTCAATAAAAATGATGGAAGTTCCCATTGTGGCTCAGCAGTAACGAGCCCAACTAGTATCCCTGAGGATTTGGGTTCGATCCTTGGCCTCACTCAGTGGTTTAAGAATCCTGCGTTGCCATGATCTGTGGTGTAGGTCACAGACGTGGCTCTGATCCTGCGTTGCTGTGGCTGCAGCGTGGGCTGTCAACTGCAGCTATGATTTGACCCCTAGCCTGGGAACTTCCATATGCCACAAGGTGTGGCCCTAAAAAGAAAAACAGAACAAAACAAGGCCTTTGGCAAGAGTTTTTCTCAGAATGATTTTTTAGGAATGTAGCTCATTGGGGGTATTGTCTTTTAGGCCTCTCATGTTACAGTTTCATGCAAGATTCAGGTATTTTTCAAAAAGAAAGTTGTTCTCAGAGTTCCTGTTGTGGCTCAGTGGTTAACGAACCCAACTAGTAACCATGAGGTTGCGGGTTTGATTCCCTGGCCTTGCTCAGTGGGTTAAGGATCTGGCATTGCTATGAGCTGTGGTGTAGATTGCAGACACAGCTCAGATCTGGCATGGCTGTGGCTGTGGCATAGGCCAGCGGCTACAGCTCCAGTTCAACCCCTAGCCTGGGAACTTCCATATGCCGCAGGTGCGGCCCTCAAAAAAAGACAAATACAAAAAAAAAAAAGTTGTTCTCATTAGCAACATGGCGGAATTGTAAGAGCTGGGAGAGACTTTAGAAGCCATCTGTCTACTCGTTCCCTCTCCTGTCATTATTAGTGTAACCTTTGGTAATATTAGTAAATTAACAACAGCAATAGTAATCCCAGGCAGTGTGTAATGCTCTGTATTTTATTAAATCATTATTTTCTTCTGTAAGAAATTTGAGCCTTTTCTCCACTTTATAGATGAGAAAACTGAGCTCACATTAAAATAACTTTCCCAGGGTCATTCTGCTAGTAAGTGCAGAGCTGGGACTCATCAAAAGCTGTCTGATTCCAGAGTTTTTGTCTTGACCTTTATTATATAGGACCTTGGCACCTAGGAATTTTTCTGATTCCTACTTTGATATTCTTGGGAAACTAAATTAAAAATCAAGAAATTTCTCTGTGAGAATGAAATTAGATAAGAAAAGGAGACAATTTTTAAGACCTTTTATGAATCCCTCTCTTCTCCAACAGCGGAGTGATTTTTCTGTGCCAGAAGGCTTACTCATTCAATCAATCATTCAACAAAGTTTTTTTTTCCTTTTTCTGCCGCACCAGAGGCATGTGGAAGTTACCGGGCCAGGAGTCAAATCTGAGTTGCATCTGCAACCTACACCACAGTTGCAGTAACACTGGATCCTTAACCTACTGCACTGGGCCAGGGACTGAACCAGCAATGCCAGGGAGATAAGCCAGATCATGAACCCACTGTGCCACAGCGGGAACTCTTTAACAAATATTTTTAAATGCTAACTAAAGGCCAGGCACATTGCATAGAGGATACAGTGGTAGGAATAAAAAATATATTTACTGCTTTCATGGAGCTCTGGTAAAGAAAGTAAACAATCAAGATTATACAAATTAGCATAAAATTATAATGATGATAAACACAGTAAAGGCTGTGGTGGAGTTTCTGTTGTGGCTCAGCGGTAACGAACCTGACTAGCTAGTGTCCATGAGGATGTAGCTTCCATCCCTGGCCTCACTCAAGTGGGTTAAGGATCCGGCATTGCCAAGAGCCATGGTGTAGATCGAAGACTAGGCTTGGATCCCGCGTTGTTGTGGCTGTGGTGTACAGCAGCTCTGATTCGACCCCCAGCCTGGAAACTTCCATATGCTTCGAGTGCAGCACTAAAAAGACAAAAAAAAAAAAAGGCATTGGTGCATAGTACAGCAAGAATTTATAAAAAGAAGAATGGACTTGGTAGGGAAGGCTTCTGCAAAGAAATGGTAGTGACCTGAGAAGGAAGTAGTAGGATAAATAATAACTGGAGAAAGAGGCAGTAATATGAGGAGCTTGTTGGTTGCACAAATACTGTTGGAATAATTCAGATAGAGAGTACTTTGAAGGGAGGTTAGATTTTGGTGCTGATGGTAGAATAGACTGAATAGGCTACATCAGGAGCTATGAAGCAGGTCAGATGGAGAGGCCCTGATGGACTGACGGTGGGGAAAGGATATGTGATGGGTGACTCCAGGGTTTTTGACTCATAGAACAGTGGACGGTGGTGCCCTTCACTGGGTGAAGAAAACTGAGAGGATACAGTTTGAGTGAGAAGGTGAGGAGTTTGGTTTGGGAACTACTGTAGGTATTGAATATGGATGTCAGGTTGACAGTTGAGAGGAAAAGGTCGGGACTGGAGATAGGAGTGTTGTCACTGAAGCAAAGAGAGGGCATGAGGAACCCAAGGAGAATCTAGAGTGAGAAGAGAGGGCCAAGGATGGTGTTTTGAGAATTCATGAGGTTTATTGGCTTGGGTAGAGGAAAATGAACTTTAAGGGGAAAAAAATAAAGAACAACCAGAAAGGTAGAAAGAAAACCAGGGCTGCCAGTATTACAGAAGCCACAAAAAGAGGGTGTTTGTTGGTGCAGTTGAGGTGGGGTATGGGCATTAGTGGGAGCAACAGTGTCAAGTGCTGTAGAGAGGTCAGTTAATACGTGGGTTGAGGATTCCCCATCGTGGCTCAGTGGAAACGAATCTGACTGGTATTCATGAAGATTCGGGTTTGATCCCTGAGTTAAGGATCAGGTGTTGCCATGAGCTGTGGTGTAGGTCACAGACAAAGCTCAGATCTGGCATTGCTGTGGCTGTGGGGTAGGCCAGCAGCTACAGCTCCAATTCGACCGCTAGCCTGAGAAGCTCCATATGACTCGGATGCAGCTGCAACTAGACCAGAAAAAAAAGTGGGTTGAAAATTGGCCGTGGGAGAAAAAATTAAGACACCTGTTAAGTTGGCAGCATGGGGGCTGGGCAGAAAGATGAGATATAAGAAGGTGAAGGATATATGAGTAGATCCAAATTATTGATAATTTTTTAATTCTTAGCTTAGGAGATGATTTCATAGTTGTTTGTTATATTCGTAGTGCTTTACAAATAGTGTTTTATATAGTTTTGGTATAAATTAAATATATTAAAAAAAATAAGGGGAATTCCCGTTGTGGCACAGCGGAAACCAAATCTGACTAGGAACCATGAGGTTGCGGGTTCGATCCCTGGCCTCACTCAGTGGGTTAAGGATCGGTTATTGCCGTGAGCTTGGTGTAGGTCACAGACTTGGCTCAGATCTGGCGTTGCTGTGGTTCTGGTGTAGGCCAGCATCAACAGCTCCAGTTAGACACCTAGCCTGGGAACCTCCATATGCCACTGGTGCGACCCTAAAAAGGCAAAAAGACAAAAAAATAAATAAGGGACAAAAGTTTATGCTAAAAAGAAAAAATACACTTTAGCAAGCAGATTTAATACTTTGTTTATACCTGGGACTAGAATTCTGATCTTGCCTCTTAGTTCAGTTTTTTTATACTCACACCACTTTGCAGTAGCCACTGACTTCCTCCTTGCCCAGCAAGTTTCCTCATATCCATTTTCTCTGCCCTGCATGGTTTAGTAACTTGGCTGTGTGGAGTTAGTCATGCAGACATGGCATGGGCTGGGTACTTACCAGGGTAAGGAGGTGACGTCTCGCCCCACAGCTCAGGAAGCTTGATGTTCAGCTCAGACTAGGCTAGTCAGGGCCTGAGGCAGTAGTCTTTTTTTTGCTATTTCTTGGGCCGCTCCCGTGGCATGTGGAGGTTCCCAGGCTAGGGGTTGAATCGAAGCTGTAGCCACCAGCCTACGCCAGAGCCACAGCAACACGGGATCCAAGCCGAGTCTGCAATCTACACCACAGCTCACAGCAACGCTGGATCCTTAACCCACTGAGCAAGGGCAGGGACTGAACCCGCAACCTCATGGTTCCTAGTCGGATTCGTTAACCACTGCACCATGACGGGAACTCCCAGTAGCCTTTAAATTATTCGGGTTTTTTTTTTTTTTTTCCTTTCTTTTTTTTTTTTAAGGGCCACACCCACAGCATACGGAAGTTCCCAGGCTAGAAAATGAATCAGAGCTGTAGCCACCGGCCACAGCCACAGCCACAGCAACACCAAATCCTAGCCACATCTGGTCACGGCAACCCCAGATCCTTAACCCACTGAGCGAGGCCAGGGATCGAACCTGCATCTTCATGGATACTAGTCTGGTTTGTTACCGCTGAGCCACAGTGGGAACTCCCAAATTACTCAGTTTCAGACATGTATTTATAAATCCATATTTATAACAGAATCAGTGAGTTAATTACAGTCAGGCTCTACCTTTCCCATAACTGGAAATTTTCTATTTTCTCATCTCCACTATCCAACTCTTTAGTTTCCTTTTTTTTTGTCTTTTGTATTTATAGGGCTGAACCTGCGGCATAAGGAGATTCCCAGGCTAGGGGTCTAATCGGAGCTGTTGCTGCCAGCCTACACCACAGCGACGCCATATCCAAGCTGAGTCTGTGACCTACGCCACACATGGCAATGCCAGATCCTTAACCCACTGAGTGAGGCCAGGTATTGAACCCCTGCAACCTCAAGGTTCCTAGTTGGATTCGTTTCCGCTGTGCCATAGTGGAAAATCCAACTCTTTATTTTCCTTGTTTCCAGGGTATGTATTTTTTTCTAGCAGTCATATTAATATATATATTTTTGAGTCTGGAATTGAAGAAGGAGTTAGGTTGAGTATTAATGATAATTAATAAATTCTTGGGGAGTTCCTGTTGTGGCTCAGCAGGTTGAGAACCCGACTAGTATCCATGAGGACGTGGGTTTGATTCCTGGCTTCACTCAGTGGGTTAAGGATCCAGCATTGCTGTGAGCTGTGGTGTAGGTTGCAGACAAGGCTTGGATCTGGTCTGGCTGTGGCATAGGCTGGCAGCTGCATCTCGGATTCGATCCCTCACCTGGGAACCTCCATATGCCATGAGTGTGGCCCTAAAGAAAAAAAAAGATTTCCCCTTTGGAGTTCCCATCGTGGCTCAGTGGTAACAAACCCAACTAATATCCATGAGGATTCAGGTTCAATCACTGGCCTTCCTCAGTAGGTTAAGGATCTAGTGATCCCGTGAGCTGTGGTGTAGGTCGAAGACATAGCTCGGATCCCGAGTTGCTGTAACTGTGGTGTAGGCCAGTAGCTACAGCTCCGATTCAACCTCTAGCTTGGAAACTTCCATATGCCACACCTGGGGCCCTAAAAAAGGAATAAGTAAATAAATAAGTTATCTTGAGTAGGTCTTTGTCCTCTTGTAGGCCTCTTTCTTCCTCTTAAACAATTGTTTTTGTTTTTGTTTTTGGTCTTTTTGCCATTTCTTGGGCCGCTCCAATGGCATATGGAGGTTCCCAGGCTAGAGGTCGAATCAGAGCTGTAGCTGCCAGCCTACGCCAGAGCCACAGCAATGCAGGATCCGAGCTGCGTCTGCAACCTACACCACGGCTCACGGCAATGCCGGATCCTTAACCCACTGAGCAAGGGCAGGGATCGAACCTGCAACCTCATGGTTCCTAGTCGGATTTGTTAACCACTACGCCACAACAGGAACTCCGAAAACAATAGTGTTAATAGTAATTGCTAATATTTACTAAGCATTTACTCTGTGTCCAGCACTTGCTAAGTATTCCACATATATTATTTCATTTAATCCTTAGAACTTTTGAGGTAGATAATTGTTTTTTTTTGTCTTTGGGTTTTTTTTTTCTCTTTCTTCTTCATTTTTGGCTGACCTGTGGCATATAGAGTTCCCAGGCCAGGGATCAGGTCGGAGCCCCAGTTGTGACCTGTGCCACAGCTGTGGCAGCATGGAATCCTTAACCCACTATGCTGGGCCAGAGATCAAATCTGTGACCTGTACTGCAGAGGCACGTTTTATAAGACCAGTTAACTATGGTTTTAAAAGGTTAGGTGAGGAGTTCTCTTGTGACTCAGCAGGTTAAGGATCTAGAATTGTCACTGTTGCCACTTGGGTGGCTGCTGTGGCATAGGTTCAGTCCCTAGCCCAGTAACTCCTGCATGCCCCAGGTGCACCTAAGGCCAAAAATAAAAAATGAATGAATGAATGAATCAGTCAATCAGTGAATAAAAAGGTTAGTTGACCTGCCCAAAGACACGTGAGCTACTAAGTGGAACAGCCTGGACTCCAGCTCAGATTCATCTCCCTCCAAAGCTTATGTTCTTCACCATCTTCTTTATAAAATGAATGCTAGAGAAATGTGCTCTGTTGTTATCACAGGGCACATTTCTGTGTATCTTTGTAGCTTCTAGAAACTGTCTATCTTTCCAAATGATACTGGGAACACCCTGACAGGTTCTAACTCTCCACCGAAGGCCACTCACTGTCTTGTTGATACTTCTTGCCAGGCCTCCCTTCCCAAAGCTGTTACCATATCTCCATTATAGGTTTTTAATTTTATTTTAGGTTGGCCATTTAGTAAAATAAATAGTTTATAAGGGAAGAGTTGTTATCTTGTTGAATACTTGTACCCATATCCTTCCAGAAAATGTTCTACTTTTTAAAAAAATTATGATAATATTTAACAAATTTTACAATTTTAACCGTTTTTTTTGTTTGTTTGTTTGTTTCTTTCTTTTTAGGGCCACTCCTACAGCATATAGAAGTTCCCAGCCTAGGGGTCAAATCGGAGCTGCAGCTGCCAGCCTTTGCCATAGCCACAGCAGTGCCAAATCCGAGCCACGTCTGCGATCTACACCATCGCTCACGGCAACACTGGATCCTTTAAGCCACTGAGGGAGGCCAGGGATCAAACCCACGTCCTCATGGATATTAGTTGGTTTCCCCTGAGCAACAACAGAAATTCCCTATTTTACGCATTTTATTTATTTTTTTATTTTTATTTTTCTTGCTTTTTAGGGCAGCACCCGCAGCATATGGAGGTTCCCAGGCTAGGGGTCTAATCGGACCTGTAGCCACTGGCCTACGCCACAGCCACAGCAAAGTGGGATCCGAGCCACATCTTTGACCCACACCACAGCTCACGACAACGCCAGATCCTTAACCCACTGAGCAAGGCCAGGGATCAAACCCGCCACCTCATGGTTCCTAGTTGGATTGTTTCTGTTGCGCCACGACACAAACTCATTTTTTTTGTCTTTTTGTTTTTGTATTTGTTTCTGAGATCTTTTTTCAGTGGTTCGTTCATTCATTTATCCATACAATTATTGAGTCTTTTGCTATCCCTGGAAGGTCCTATGCTGGAAGGCCAGGATAAGGGCTTGCTCTCAAGCTGCTCACAGTCTGGTTCGTGCAAGCTAATAAGTAATCCATGGTGCCATGCTCCACAGTAATGGATGTGCCATATAGGGCACAGAGCTGGTGCTGACAGAAGTGGTGATTGGCTGTGGTTGGGATTTCAGCCAGAGTCATCTTTTTAAAACCCAATTCTGGGAGTTCCTGTCGTGGCTCAGTGGTTAACGAATCCGACTAGGAACCATGAGGTTGCGGGTTCGATCCCTGGCCTTGCTCAGTGGGTTAAGGATCCGGCATTGACGTGAGCCGTGGTATAGGTCGCAGACACTGCTCTGATCCAGCGTTGCTGTGGCTCTGGCGTAGGCTGGCAGCTACAGCTCCAATTAGAATTAGACCCCTAGCCTGGGAACCTCCATATGCCATTGGAGCGGCCCTAGAAATGGAAAAAAGACAAAAAAGACAAAAAAAAAAAGGTCTCTATAATAGGAGTTCCTGTGTAGCTCAGCAGGTTAAGGATCCAGTTGTCACTGTTGTGGCTTAGGTCGCTGCTGTGGCACAGGTTTGACCTCTGGCCCAGAAACCTCTGCATGCCATAGGTATGTCCAAAAAAAGAAAAAATGTTCTCTATAATAAATTCGAATAATACAGAAGTACATAAAGTAAGAAGAGTTCATCTTTCCTTCTTATCCAACCTTTCAGAAGTAATCACTGTTAATAGTATAGTGTGTGCCTTTTTAGATTTTGTTCTTTGTTTATATATACATGTATTCACCTGTATGAGTGTTTGAGTGTGTGTGTGTGTGTGTGTTTTCCATGCTATTTTTTTCTGAAACGGCTTTTTTTCATTTAATATTGCATCTTAGACATCTTTCCAAATCAGTACATTTAGATTTGTCTTTATTAAAAATAGTTGCATAGTGTCTCATCACATTGCAGGGTCCTAGGGTGTATGCATTTTATTATTTATTTATTTATTGTCTTTTTAGGGCCGCATCTGCGGCATATGGAGGTTCCCAGGCTAGGGGTCAAATTGGAGCTGTAGCTGCCAGCCTACACCACAGCCACAGCAAAGCCAGATCTGAGCTATGTCTGCGACCTACACCACAGCTCATGGCAATGCTGGATCCTTAACCCACTGAGCAAGGCCAGGGATTGAATCTGCGTCCTCATAGATGCTAGTCAGGTTCGTTTCCACTGAACCACAGTGGGAACTCCAGGTGTACACATTTTAAAAATCAAGATGCTTTAAGTGAAGGACAGACATTCTAGTGGGTGCATCTGGTTTTAGACCTGCAACTAAAGGACTCTGGGCAGATTATTTACCTTCTCGAACCTCAGTTTCCTTATCTATAACGTGAAGATAGAAATACCTTATGTAGTTATGAGGATTAAAACGATTCATTAGGAGTTCCCGTCGTGGCGCAGTGGTTAACGAATCTGACTAGGAACCATGAGGTTGCAGGTTCAGTCCCTGCCCTTGCTCAGTGGGTTAAGGATCTGGCGTTGCTGTGAGCTGTGGTGTAGGTTGCAGACACGGCTCGGATCCCGTGTTGCTGTGGCTCTGGCGTAGGCTGGTGGCTACGGCTCCGGTTAGACCCCTAGCCTGGGAACCTCCACATGCCGTGGGAGCGGCCCAAGAAATAGCAAAAAAAGACAAAAAAAAAGATTCATTAATTTATCAAACATTTTTTGTGGTTCTTCCCTCAGGCGGTATTAACTAATCTATTTGATGGTGTTCTATAAACTGAAAACGTAAGGAACCTAAGGACGTTCACCATGAGAAAAATCTAGAAAGAGATGTGTGCTTATCTTTGTCTCTTCCCCACTCACCTTAGTGATGTCTCTGAGTCTCTGCTCGATAAGTGCCTCTATACCAACCACTCTCCTCATCCTGACATCTTGATACGGACTTCTGGGGAAGTGAGGCTCAGCGACTTCCTTCTGTGGCAGGTAGGTCATTTCCAACCACTGTTCCCTTTGTGTAAAAACTGAAAACGGTGACTGCATCCACAAAACAGATTGGAGGGGGAGCTGAAATCCAGAGAAATGTCTCTAGGCTGTGCCTAGAATGTTTTCTATCCCTTCCTCATCTGTTCCTGGCTTTGTGAGCCCGTGTGCTTCTTGCTCTCTAAAGTGCCTAGAGGGGAAATCAGGGCTATCCACCTGTGGTGAAAGCTTTACCTATGCCTCTGTTCAAGGAACTGGACTTCTGTCTTTTGCCCCTGAGCATAAGCTCCTGCCCTGGTAACCTGCCAGGTAACCTGTCACCTCTGAGCTAGAGCCTTGCTTTACAGTTACTAATTTCTCTCCTTCAAAATAAAGGGCTGCATCTACACAAGCACAGTCCGCATATGGTACCAATTATATGCAGATGCTTTCTTCGGGGCCTGCCATTGCCTCTCAGCTCAGTTATCACAGTGTAGGTAGTTCTCTAAAAGCTTATATCCAAATAAGTTTGTCTTCTTGAATATCTCCATCATCTGGATATCACTTGGCTGGGGGAAATCTTGTTCAGGGAGAGCTTGGACAGAGGGAAACTCAGCTTAGAAGTAATTCACATGATAAAGTTCCAGAAATTGTGGGAGTTCCCATTGTGGTGCAGCAGAAATGAATCCAACTAATATCCATGAGGATGTGAGTTTGATCCCTGGCCTTGCTGAGTGGGTCAGGGATCTGGCGTTGCCATGAGCTGTAGTGTAGGTACAGACTTGGCTCAGATCCCACACTGCTTTGACCAGTAGCCTGGGAACTTCCATATGCCTCGGATGGGGCCCTAAAAAGCAAAAAAAAAAGAAAATCTAAGTGAACAAAATTTAACTACTAGAGATACTTTCAGAAGTTCCCAATTGTGGCTCAGTGGTTAACGAATCTGACTAGCATCCATGAGGATGCAGGTTTAATCCCTGCCTTGCTCAGTGTGTTAAGGATCTGGCATTGCTGTGAGCTGTGGTGTAGGTCGCAGATGTGACTCAGATCCCAAGTTGCTGCGGCTGTGGTGTAGGCCAGGAGCTACAGCTCTGATTCAGCCCCTAGCCTGGGAACCTCCATGTGCCGCGAGTCTGGCCCTAAAAAACAAAAATAAAAAAAATTTTTTTAAATAAAGATACTTTCGGTCTTTGGCTACTGTGTTGTATGTTGAAAGACGTATAATATGCAGCTTATGGTTCTGTGTCTCACGCTGCTAGTCAGATTATATCTGGAGAGTTTTCTTCTGGCCACTGAGTTTTAAGAAACTGTGCTGGTAAACTAGAGGACTTAACAGAAGAGGCCAACCTGAATGGCAAGGAACCTGAAACTCATATCCTAAAACGAATAAGTGAAGGGTAATGGTCTGGAAAAGAGAAGCATGGTGACAGTTCATTCCCTTGGAAAAAAATGTTGAGATCCTCCTTTATGCTGAGAATATGGCAGTGACCACGTTAGCAGTGACCAGTCCCTACTGTCTTAAAACTTATAGTTTGTTGGCAAAGACAAATTGAACAAGGCATTACAACCTTGGGAACAGATAATAGGCAGCTCTAATCTAGCTTTCAAATACTTAAAAGAATGTCATTTTGAGGAAGAAATAAAGTTGTTTGAGAGCAAAACCTGAGACTTCGGTAGAGAAGGTGACATTGGTGTAGCATAACAAGCTATCTGACAATTAAAATTTTCCCCCTTGAGGCACTGAATTCCTTACCACTAAAGATATCAAGCAGTGACAAGAATGTTCCAGAAGGGCATCTTATATCTGATTATGATTAAAAATTCACCTAGCTCTGTGCTCTGCTTTATGTATGGTATTGTGTTAAATTTTCACAGCACCTTAAAAACTGTTTTTGTTTTTTTTTTGTTGTTGTTTTTTTTTATTCTTTTTAGGGATGCACCTTTGGCATATGGAAGTTCCCAGATTAGGGGTCAAATCAGAGCTGCAGCTGCCAACATACATAGCAGTCCAAGCTGCATCTGCAACCTATGGCACAGCTTATGGCAACGCCAGATCCTTAACCCACTGCGCAAGGCCAGGGATTGAACCCACATCCTCAAGGACATTGTGTCAAGTTCTTAACCCACTGAACCACAATGGAAACTCCAAAAACTAGGTATTCTTATTGCCCAATTTTTTAGTTGAGGACACTGAGGCCCAGAGAGGTTAAGTAACTTGCCTTGGATCAAATAGATGATAAAAGGTGGAGCCAGAACTCAAAGCTGGGAAGTCTGGCCCCAGAGCCCATTGTGCCATACTCTGCTACTTAAAAATAACAATGGCAGCTACCATTTGTTCATTGCTAACTTTTATCTGGCACTGTGTCTCCCAGATGACCTCTAAGGGCCATGAGCCAATAACATAATCCAGATGTTATTTCATAGTCCTAAAATTGGCTCTTAGAAGAATCCTGGTGGAAATGTTGATCTAGTCTCACTTTAGTTCCATCTTGCCACAGGCAAGTGATCTTAACTGCCTCAGATGACCCTCCCCCTATTAGTGCATAAGGGCTGGTAGCAGCAGCTGCAACTCAGGATGCCTGTGCCACCTCATCTCTGAGTGTGATCAGCTTGCTTCTCCTTTGGAGCCTGACCAGGAAAATGTTCTGGTAACATATTACTAAATCATACTGTCTCCCTTCCCCACCTTTCCCAGACCTCCCACTCCTGCTTGGTGTTCCAGCCCGTTCTGTGGCCAGAATACACGTTTTGGAACCTCTGTGAGGCCATCTTGCAGTTCCAGATGAACCACAGCATGCTTCAGGTAAGAGCATGGGACTGGCCTGACTGGATGGGATGGAAGGAAAGGTTAGCATTGACTGACCACCTACTACCAAATATGCCAAGCACTTGCTAATCTAATGGGCATGTTAATGGTAATGACGACAGTGGCTACCGTTTACTGAGTGTTGACTGTGTGTCCAACTCTGAACAGTTTATATGCATTATCTAACTTAATGTTCCCAAGAACCTAATGAGGCAGGAATTATTAGCCCCATTTGTGCAAATGAGCAAATCAAAATTATTTAGTTAAGGGCATTTAACAAATAAAAGAACTGGGATTCAAGTTACAAGTCTTCAATCTCTTTACTATGGAAACCTAGGAAAGGCTTCTCAGAGAGATTGGCCATTATTCTCTAAAGGAATTAGCCTACAAAGATTGTAGAAGTGGAAGTATACAAAATCCAAGACTCCAAAATAGCACTGTCTTTCTGTTGTATAAAACTGTGTTCTGGAGTTCCCATCGTGGCTCAGTGGTTAACGAATCCAACTAGGAACCATGAGGTTGTGGGTTTGATCCCTGGCCTCGCTCAGTGGGTTAAGGATCCGGTGTTGCCGTGAGCTGTGGTATAGGTTGCAGACGCGGCTCGGATCCCGTGTTGTTGTGCCTCTGGTGTAGGCCGACAGCTAGAGCTCCAATTAGACCCCTAGCCTGGGAACCTCCATATGTCTCGGGTGTGGCCCTAGAAAAGACAAAAAAAAAACCTATGTTCTGCCAAGACTTGACATTCTGTTTTTAGGGGTTTTGTTTGTTTGTTTTTGTTTTTTCCTTTTTCAGGGCTGCACATGTGGCATGTGGAGGTGCCCAGGCTAGGGGTTGAACCGGAGCTGTAGCCACTGGCCTACCCCAGAGCCATGCCAGATATGAGCCACTTCTGCGACCTACACCACAGCTCACGGCAACACCGGATCCTTAACTCACTGAGCGAGGCCAGGGATCGAACCCGCAACCTCATGGTTCCTAGTTGGATTCATTTTTGCTGAGCCACGTTGGTAACTCCCTGCTTTTAGTTTTGATCACCAGATCTTGAAACAGTTTCATTAGGAGTCAGTCACCTGTGTCTGATTAGGACTCTTAATAACCATGGCAGTGTGTGTGGTGGTGGCAGCTAACATATTGAGGGTCTGCTAAGACTCTTCGGTGTTTTCATATAAGTTTTCTTATTTAACCCTTCCAACAATCCAGCAGGTTTGGTGTCCTCATTTTTCAGATATGGAAAGGGCAGAGTTACTGTCCCAAGGCCACAGAATTTTTTTTAATTTTAATTTTAATTTTTTATTTTTTTTTATTACTCAAATGAATTTATCACATCTAAGGCCACAGAATTTTAAATCCTAAGCTGCTGCTGCTTTTGAGTCTGGAGAGATAATGACCAGGAGGAAATAATGATGTAACTCAGGCTTCCCAGTCCTCTTGGCATTAGGGACTCCCTAGGGAATTTGCTGAAAGCCGTAGACCATCTCCTTAGAAAAAATGTGAAGCTCACTCTAAAACATGGCATTTTGCATAGAATTGCACTAATCACTGAAACAAACTACTTCTGGGGGTTCCCATGATTCCTGGAATCTTTCCATGACTCTGAAGTCCAGAACTCCTGGAATAAGTTGATCAAATCATGATGGTTTGGTCATGTGCTTGATCATTTAGTCTCAGACTATGAGGAAATTGTAAGAGGAAGTTGAGTTCAAGTGAAAAGAAAAACAGCAACATCTCAATTATCCACCATCAGTGAGGAACAAATATCAGATTTTTCCACCTGACCAAATCTCCCTTTAAGAACTAAAACTTTCTTTTTTCTTTTTTTTCCCTATGGCATATGGAAGTTCCTGGGCTAGGGGTCACATTGGAGCAGCAGCTGCAGGCCTGTGCCACATCACAGCAACACCAGATCTGAGCCACATCTGTGACCTATGCTGCAGCTCGCAGCAATATCAAATCCTTTAACCCACTGAGTGAGGCCAGGAATCAAACCCTCATCCTCATGGACAATATGTTGGGTTCTTAACCCACTGAGCCACAACAGGAACTCCAAGTACTAAAACTTTTTTTATCCTTTTTTGATAGAAAACTTTCTGGAACATGTCTTAGGCATAATTCATTGACACCTACTGTATGCCAGGCATTTGGTAGTAATGATGATCGGAATACTCATGTTCTAAAGATGCCGATGACGGTAATAGTAACTACCATTTTGATGTATTGCACCATATAGGACGGCCTTGAAGAGTGGAATTCTTTCTCTAAGCTAGATGTTCCCTAAATACTTGGCTTTGGGATTTCTTATCTGTTTTTCTCTTGTCTTCCCTCTCAGTCCCTCCCATGGTCCATGGCTAATTTTGACAGTATCCCTTCTTCCCTTATCTTCCTGTTTACATTTTTAAAATCAGCTACAGGCAAAGAAACCAGTCAGTCAAGCTTGTTAGAATTGTATCTGTAAAATGAGAACGAACTGGCCTTATAAAAAGCCCAGAGGATCTTGGTGCATGAGCTTTGGTATATGGATATTCTTGTCTCTAATGTGGCTGCTCAGAGGCCTTTTAGGAATTTGTTTTCTCAGATACTTTCCCACATGGCTTTCAGAGGAATTACCTCAAATTTCACTCATTCCACAAATATCTATTACTGAGTACCTGGTCTTGAGACAGGCACTCTGTTAGCATTAGGCACAAGGGATTCAAGCAGTTAGTTGGCCAGACAGGATCCCTACCTTCAAGAAACTTATTCTTTTACTTGAGGAGTCAGATAACAAACAAGTGAACTGGGAGTTCCTGTTGTGGCTCAGCAGTTTAGAACCCAAATAGTATCCACGAGGATGCAGGTTCGATCCCTGACCTTGCTCAGTGGGTTAAGGATCCAGCATTGCCGAGAGCTGTGGCATAGGTCACAGATGTGGCTTGGATCTGGCATTGCTGCAGCTGTGGCCTAGGCTGGCAACTGAAGCTCAAATTCAACCCTAGCCTGGGAACTTTCATATGCCACAGTAAAGTAAAAAAACAAACAAAGTTTCATTTGATACCTAAGAATCATAATTTCAAACATTTATTGAGCTCTTACCACGTCAAGCATCCTTTACTTAGATTCTATGTTGTGCTACAAGGTAGATATTATTATTTATGGCCCCCATTTTTAGAGTGAGGAAACCAAAGTAGTAACAGGTATTGACTGTCCTGAACCCTTTTTCAGGAAACCTCATGGGGGTTCTAGCCAGGTTTCCTCCACCCAGGAGCTCTCAGACTCTGTTTCTAGACATCGTATCACCTCAGCAGAAGCATTAAGGGTAGATACAGACTAACAACATCCTGGCTAGTTTGCCCTCAGACCAAAGAGCTTATCTTCCTAATATTATGTGTTTTGTAGCCTGTCTTCCTTTTATATATCCTGTATCATCACCAAACAGGACTCCTCACAGTGCCTTGTTCCCATAACCGTTGGTTTTCTGCCTCCATGTCTGTATTCTTGCCCCTTATCCCATATTCCCATTGTTAAATTCTGAGCTGCTCTGGCTCAGCCCAGTATGTCCCCATTCCCTGCAGGAAGCCAGGGCAGGGAGCTGGGTTCCTGACCTAGAGAAGTTCACTGGGATGCGGGCAGCTGATGGTTACTAATGGAAGCAGGGACTCAGCTACAAATTCATTGGAGGCTAGACCTTGATATTTGAAGGGACCATGAAAATCATTAAGTGGTCACTTATCCGTCTTATAGAGAATAGAGGCTGGCAAAGGGAAGAAATCTCAACTATGACATGGTAGGACATGTAGAAAATCAGAGCGGCCAACAGTATGGAGCCACTGATCCTCAGTTACAGACTGCGGGGATGGTAGGTCCATGAGGGGTCATGGACAGAGATGAGGGATAAGTGTTTGGTCCACCTAATCTGTAATGATGTAGAGGGAGAAGATACCTATTCCCACTACTCTTGCTTTGATGCATTTGTCGGAGATTAAACACCAGGCTAAATCAATCACCAGGCTAGATCAATCAACCAAAACTCTCTCTAGTGATCTTTAGGTGGTCACTCTCTTCTCCTCAGCAGAAGTTAAGAACTTTAGCTATTGTCTCAGATAGCCTGACTTTGAATCATGGCGCTGCCTACTAGCTATGTGGCTGACTGGGCAGTTACTTAACCCTTCAGAGGATCATTTTTCTCATCTGTAAAATGAGAGGAGTAATGATTAAAATAATACCCGTCTCACAAGTTGGTGATAAGGGTTCAGTAAACTAATACACTGAAAGCTCCGAGTACAGTGCTGAAACAGAGTTCATTTTCAGAGAATGGTGGCCGATATCATTCACCATGTGTGTCTCTGGGCTGTTCGCCCGACTTCACCTGTCTCCAGGAAAACCACAGACACCCCGCTCATCCCATCCCCAGTACAGTTCCCCTGGCAGGGGGACTCTTGGTGCTTATCGGAACATCATGCTCCCAGCAGGAGGTATTCTGTCTCAAACAACCCTCAGAAATGCATCCCCATACTCCTACCTGGGCATATTGATGGCAGCAGATGGAGACTTATGGGCAGACTTGTCATTAGCGAACGTTTAGAAGCCCAAGACTTGCATCCTCTGTCCATGCCCCAATGAGGTCAGAGGACCCAAGGATTTATGTACTGGAGGGGCTGTTACATCTTGTTCCCTAATTCTGCTAAGGAGAGAACAAGAACAGAAAGCCCGAATGCCCAGGAGAGGTTTATATTAATAGGTTAGGGCCCCATTTCTCAAAATGAGCTCCATGGAGCCCTTACACCAAGACTGAGAGAGTCTGTACAAGAAGTGTCTAAGGTAATTATTAACACCCTTACCCCTGCTTGGTCATTATACAGGGAGAGTAGACAGTGTGGTCACGAAGAGAGAAATTGACCACTAGGACTTGCATTAGCCTAGGTTTTCAGAGGCTGAGTACCTGAGAAGAACTTAGAACACCTTTACGATGATGGGGAGGTCGATGCACACCACAAGGAGGTTTTACAGAGTGTTCAGATGCAGGCCACTGACTGTGGGAATAAGCACAGCTTATTCAGAGGCACAGAACATTTCCCACAGATCTTTCAAAGAAGCCTCCTTAGTGGAGAAACCAAGGGAACTTCAACCCACTGTGTGACCTGGGCCAAGTCCCTGCCTGCCTCAGCCTTGGTGTCCTTGTCTGCACAACGAAGAGGCTAGAGCCACTGGTCTTTATGAGCTCTCCTGACTCTGTCGTCCTAACAGTGAATCACTGATTCCTGGCAAATAGGGGCCAGGCTTTGCCTGGATGCAGCCTCCCTGCCTGGCACTCAGTCTAGGATGCCATTTCGAAAAAGCCTGAGCCTCATGGAGCAATTTTAACCATCTCCTCACTTCCTCCCTCTGTGGCTGGAGGCCTTTATCCTTTCTGTTCAGCCAGAACTTAGCCTGCTTAGCCCTAGCCACAAGCAGTGGTGACAGAATAGCTTACTGCCTTACTAGCCAGGCACCAGGTTGGGTGTACATTATCTCATTTTTCCTCAAACCACCCAGTGAGATGGATACTGTCATCCCCATTTCTCAAATGAAGAAATAGGCTTAAGGAAGTGGGGGAGGAGTTCCCACTGTGGCACAATGGGATCAGCGGTGCCTTGGGAGCACTGGGACGAAGGTTCGATCCTCGGCTGAGCACAGTAGGTTAAGGATCTGGTGTTGAAGCAGCTGCAGCTTAGGTCGCAACTTGCTCAGATCTGATCCCTGGCCCAGGAACTCCATGTGCCACAGGGTGGCCAAAAAAGAAAGTGAGGGAGCTCTTTGGACAGGAACTTCTCACACCCCACGGTTCCAGGCAGACTCATACTGGCCAAATCACTCTTCAATTTCATGAGTCTTTTTTGTTTTTAAGTTTTATTGAAGTATAGTTGATTTACAAGGTTGTGATAATTTCTTCTGTACAACAAAGTAATTCAGTCATATGTATACACGTAGCCATTCTCTTTCAGATTCTTTTCCCACATGGATTACCACAAAGTATTGGGTAGAGTTGTCTGTGCTATACAGCAGGTCCCTATTGGCCAGTCATTCCATATACCTCAGTGTGCATATGCCGATCTCAAACTCCTAGTCTCTCCTTACCACCCCCACCACCTGTCCCCTTTGGTAACCATCCATAAGTTTTCTAAAGTCTGTGAGTCTGTTTCTGTTCTGCAAATAAGTTCATTTGCATCTTTTTTTTTTTTTTTAGATTCCACATATTAGTGCTATCATATGATACTTGTCTTTCACTGTCTAACTTCATTTAGCATGTTTCTGGGTCCATCTGTGTTGCTACAACATTATTAATTATTCTTTTTTATGGCTGAGTAATATTCCATTGTATATATATTCCACATCTTCTTTATCCCTTCTTCCGTCAATGGACATTTAGGTTGCTTCCACGTCTTGTCTATTGTAAATAGCATCACAAGAGTCTTTGCTCATTATTCCCCTGCCTGATAGTCTCCTTCCCCTATATACTCCACCTTTATCTGAATCTTCCCTATTGGTTAAAGCTCAGCTCAAATTCTGCCTATTCATGAGATTTCACTGCTACTTGACCTCCATCAACCAGTTTCTTCTGAATTGCATGGCCCGTTCCCTTGCCTCCCTGATGACCACATTCTACCTTGTATTATGGTATTTGTGTACATATCTGTGTCCTACTCAGCCTCTAAGCACATGGATTGCAGTGACTATACCCTGTGCATTTCCATACCCCAAATAAAGTCCTGTATATAGGACCCAGGGTTCCTACTGACCAAGGCCAGGAAAAAAGCCCTTCCAGTGAGATGTAGACCCTTAGAAGGAACATCTCAAGCTTGTTTTAGTCTTCGTAGCTCTGCATGTGGGCTTATTATCATAGCAGAAGGGTACCCTTGAATGCTTCAGATCAGTCAAAAACCTAGGAGTGGGGGGGGGATTTTCCAGATTTTTTCATTTGTCATCTTTATTCATGCAGTGAATCTTTATTGCTGAGAGACCTTAGCAAATCACTTCCCTATTCTGAACCTCCATGTCTATCTCCAGCAGATAGAAAGTACCTCCCTAGCCCTATTGTGAGGATCAAAATGAGACACAGATGAAGTGCTTGTGTACGTGAAAGGTATTCTTTAAAGGATGAAAACAGAGCAATCCAGGTGTTTTCACGCTGAGGAGGACACAAATAGGTACCCAAATACCACAGTGCGAGGTAGAATGTCCTAAGGGTCATCAAGGGTATAGGATGCCAAGTTGGCAGCAAAACAGGAGCTTCTCACACATGGAATAGGTCTGGCAGGAGGAACTCTGGTGCAAAAATTCTCTAGCCTGTTAGAGTAGCAGGAGCAGAGAGCATCGGTGAGGCACAGCCAAGCCTTGGTTCTGCTCCAAAGGGATGTTCCCCTCCTATGCCAGGAGCATCCTCCTTCTTCTCCTGGGATCATATGGTCAGTGGATTGAGTATTTCACATGCAGAGGGTGCTCCACGTGCCAGAGAGGAAAGGCCACAGTCTCTGTCCTCTAGGAATTTATGGTTTGTCTAGAGACACACACAAGGTATGATAAGTGCTGCCAAGGAGTATAAACCTGCCAGATGTCAGAACAGGTTTCAGGAGCCTGAGGGCTCTACTGAGCCTTCAGGGGCTCATTTTCTAACAGAAAGAGTGGACTGTGGACACTAATGCCTATCCTAGAGGCAGAATGCAGTGAATGGCTTAAGAAAAGCTGAATCTGCTTCTCAGAATGTTCACAGGAAGGTCATTTTCTGGGCGAGTCAGGCTGGTCTCCATGTGGAAGGCAGTTCTGGAGCCAAACTCTAAAAAATAACTTAGGGAGTTGGGAAGATGGCACCCTTCGAGTGACCTGGGAAACCAAAGGAAATGAACCAATAGGTGTGCCCCAGGCAGGAATAGGACCTTCCTTGCATCAGAGAATAGGCAGGTAATAACTTGTAAGATCGCTGTTTTTCTTTGAGAGCCTGCTAATATGCTATAGGGGTTTTGCATATATTACCTATAATCCTTAAAACCACTCTTCAAGGTAGGCACAACCCCCACTTTACAAATGAAGAAATGAGGTTAGGAGAGGATTTGCCCAAAGCCACAAAGCTAGGTGGTGGGGAAACCAGAAGTCAGACCCACATTGGTTCCCTTCCAAGTGCAAACCTGAGAAGAATTTCAAGAATCATAGATGCTTGGAGTTCCCGTTGTGGCTCAGCAGTAATGAACCCGATTAGTATCCATGAGGATGTGGGTTCAAGCCCTGGCCCCACTCAGTGGTTTAAGGACCCGGTGTTGCCGTGAGCTGTGGTGTAGGTCGCAGATGTGGCTCAGATCTGGCATTGCTCTGGCTGTGGCCTAGGCCATCAGCTACAGCTACTATTCAACCACTAGCCTGGGAACTTCCATATGCCATGGGTGTGGCCCTAAAAAAACAACAAAAAAAGAAATATAGATGCTTCCACCCAAAACAAGCCAAGATGGACCCAGAACTGCCACTGCCCTGCCTATACAACATGAGCACCGCCCATCACCTCCTAAACCTTTCCAACTCTGGTACAGACTCCCCATGTTCCACTTAACTTGGCCTCTCCTGTGCCCCACCCCCTACCTCTTCTATCCCAATTCCACCCACACCTAAAAATGATCTCCCCACCCCAATCCCCACTTTTCTCTAGCAGAAGGCCCGAGACATGTATGCAGAGGAGCGGAAGAGGCAGCAGCTGGAGAGAGACCAGGCTGCAGTGACAGAGCAGCTGCTGCAAGAGGGGCTCCAGGCCAGTGGAGACACCCAGCTCCGACGGACACGCTTGCACAAACTCCTAGCCAGAAGGGAAGAGCGAGTCCAAGTCTTCCTGCAGGCCTTGGAACTCAAGCGGGCTGACTGGCTGGCACGTCTGGGCACCGCATCAGCCTGAGTGAGGCTGGCCTCCTGCCATTTCGCCCTGCCCTCTGCCTCCAGGGCCCCACTCCCCTTTCTTGGTGAAAGGCACCTCCCTCCTGAAGATGAATTGTGTTTCCTTTGCTTGGCCAGGGAGCCCTAGAGGCCAGGTCTGTGTGCTATAGATACATACCTTGGGGCTGCCTGGGACAGTGCCCTTGGGGAAGGTTGAGGGTGAGAGTCTCCCACAAGTACGCTAAACCCAGCTCTGTTCACCAGTAGGTTTGGTGAGTAGGGGGCCCTAGCTCTTCTGCTGCCTGCTTCTTCCACGTTTGCCACCTCTACCTGTGCTTCTCACTGTACTTTCTTTTTCCACCAGCAATCCTTCAAGGAAAGAGGTCTCCCCCAAACCCTAGTCCTTTACCCATCCATCTTAGTCTTCACAAAAGATGTGGCTCCACCTTGAATCTGCTGGTAAATAGCTAATAGGCAGCCAGCGTTATTTAGGCAAGGAAGTGGAGAGACAGAAAGAAAATTTGCCCATCTGCTGCTCCTCCCCCTTGGCTCTCCACCTGGGATTTGCTATTGACTCTCTACCCCCTCCCACCACGCAGTGCTGATTGCTCACTGAAAGGCTCAGCGCCCCCAATGGCGCTCAGAAGCCAGGCGGGTGATTACAATCCAATTACCTATTGTCGACTCAGCCCACACAAGCTTTTCTCCTCCTCTTGCGGGGCATGGGGCCAGGCTCCACTCCCCAGTGAGACTGGCCCCCTCCATGGCTACAGGGTAACAGAAGCGCCTTTAGGCCCTGGCAAATCTAACCCAGCACAGGCCTCCTTCCCTGGAACACATCAAGACCAAGAGCACAGAAACAAGCACTTCTCCCAGCTGACTGCCTCCTGCCCTCTGCATCTCAACTCTGCTTCCCACCTCCTTATTCTTTGAGGCTTCTTTCCATGTTTGACCTGGGCCCCTAAGTAGGCCATGAGACAATATATTTTCAGCATGGCAGTCTCAGCTTGTGAGGCCAAGGTTGCCCAGCAGGGAGAAGAGGGCCAAGTCAAGGGCTGTGTCCTTTCCCTTACCTCTCCCTCCCAGGCCTCACTGAGGAGCTGCTGAGAGGATTAGTGCCTTTGAAGAGCTGTCGGCCTGAGCAACTCTATGCTTCAGGTGCCCCAGAGCAGCAAGCACCAGCTGGTAATACCACCCAAAAGTTACTCTGTTTAGTCTTCACATTTTACTCTCTGCAAACCGATTCCCCAACACCCCCCTCTAGGGGTGAGGTGGGGCCTTGCAAGCAGTGCTAAGAGCAGACAGACTCTTTAAAACCCCTAACTTGACTATACTCCAGTCTGCTCCTCCCCTTCCTATGCCTGGATACCTGGCACAAGAGACTCCTTGGCCATCATCCCTGCTCCCAGAATCAAGCATAATGCCAGACACTGCGATTGAGAAGCCAATCAATGTACCCTTTGGCAAGTCCCCCACACACACCTGGCACTCCCCACTACCAATCCCTGGCACAGGGTTCCCAGAGAGCAGGTGCTGTACATTTTCCAGTTTTACAATGGGGCTGTTGACAGCCTTAATTAGGGAGGCATGAATTATGTGGCTGTTACGCAGAGCCCTACAATTAAGGCGGGAAAGAGGGGCTGGAGGCAGCAAACGGAATCTGCCCTGTGAGCATGATTGTTGAGTCCTGTCTCCTTTCTGGGTCTGACTTTCTCCAATGTGATTGGGGTACAGCAGAAGTGATTAATCAGGCTGGTATCTCTTTGGCCTGAGGTCCTGTGTTCTGGGAAAGGTACACAGTGGGGTGTGGTGAGGAGGGGCTGCCTCAGGAGGCACTGAAGGGGTGGGAAGGAGAAGAGGCTGAGGGACCACGGCTGTCCAGGCACAGCAACTGCAAATAGGTGACATGAACTCCTTGTGGGTGCTTTCTACTGGTGTGATTTGTACAAACCAGCTCAACTCTTGCCTCAAGAAACTAGGTGGGACCTATTTAAATGTTCTCCCACCTGTGAGCCAAGCCCCAACTTGAGGATATTTATCGTATTGTATTCTCTTGGGTGTCAAACAGAATTTTAAAAATTCTTGGATGTAAAACTTGTTTGCGAACAGTGCAACAGTAGACTGTGTTTTGCTGCAGCAATTGTCTACCTCCCTCAGGTGCACTTGGCTACTTCCAAGATCCCTAGCTTTGGGGGCGGAGGAGGGGGAGCCACTGGAAAAGCCCTTTTGCCATCTCAACACCTGTTCCCTAATCCCCCGGACGCTTTCCTCCACTGTCCTTTTCCTCGCGCAAGTGAAAGGAAGCCAGTCTGCCAGTGTGGAAGGAGGGATTTCGCCAGCTGCGTTTGCAGCGCCCAGGCTTGGTGACCGCGTCGGGTGGGGGCAGCTGAGCTTGATGTCTCCGAAGCGGGAGGAGCTTAGGGGGAGGGGAGTGCTAGTAAGCATTGGCGGCCACTCTCCGTCATTCTGTGGCGGGGTTCTGAGATGTGGGAATACAAGGACCTAAGGGAGGCACTCGACAAGCTTTGGGGGGCTTCGTTGATACTTGGGGAGGCAGCTGAGCAACGGGTGCTGAAAGGACAGCTCCTACCTGCCCCACTGCACCCGAAATGTACCTCTGCTTGTAAAGTGCCCCCCTCGAACCCCTACCCACCTCGAGTGGACCGCTTTCCAGGTGAGGTGCATGAAAAGCTTCCTCCGAGTGGAGGTTTGGAAGGATGCACGTCCAGCTGCGCCAAGCTGGCTTCTCCACTCTTTCCCCACTTCGGCGTCAGCCTTGGCCCTGGGAACTGCAACCAGTGCCTCGAAGCCGCGCGCTTCCTCCCGCCTCCGGCAAAGGACATTGCGGCCAGGCTGAGCAAACCTTTCTTCTGGGGCCCCCAGCGGGAACAGGAAGGAAAGCGGCTGAGATGCGCCCTAAGTGTCGCACGGCTTGGAGAAGTGGATAGCTCGGTTGCATAAGGTGGAAGGAACTTGGTAGTTTGCAAAAGCCAGCTCTTGGCGGGAGCCGAAACCCACAGCCCGCCGACTCGCACCCCCCTCTCAACTATAGCCTTCGATGTGCGCCTCCCCCACTGCGCCCCCACCCCGAGGCGCGCCGCCGTCTCGCGCGCCCTCCCCCCATACCCCCCTCCTCACTCCCTCCAGAGGAGGTGAGTTTAAACCCCGCCCACGTGACCCCAGCTGGGCCAATGAGCGGCGGCGGGAGGTGAAATCCGGTTCTAACCGGTCCGGGGCTCCCAGCGCTATAAAAACTTTATAAACCCCCCGGAGCCCGAGCAGTGTGAAGAAGAGGCGAGAGCGACCCCTGGACCGACCAAAGCTCGCGCGCCACTGCATCCCCGTGTCCAGCGCCTACGTCCCGCCGCCGTCACCATGCCCAAGAGAAAGGTACGTGGCGCGAGGGCCCCAGGCGCTGGGCCGCCGCCGTGATCACCAATGCTGCCGCCGCCGCTTCCTCGGCTTTGGGGCGCGAGAATCGGCGCCGAGCTGAAGCAGACTCGGCTTCCCGGCGCGGTGGCTCGAGGCGGTGTCAGGCGGCCCCGGGGTAACCCTGCGCGGCTCGGCTGCCCGCGGGCGCCAGAGGCCATATTGGAGGAGCGGCGGCCGCGGCGGGAGGAGCCATGTTGGCGGCTGTTTATCCCGCTCCCCTGGGCTCGACGTGCCCGCCTTGCGCCCCCTCCCCCCCATCCCCAGGCCCCCTCCCCTCCCCGCGGGCGGGCAATTCAAACCCGAAAGGGCGGGAAGGCGGCGTTCGGGGTTGGCGGGCGGGGGAACGCGCTGCCGCCAAAAAACTGCCGCCGTGAGGGGGCGGGGCCCTCCCCCTGAGGGCGGGACTTCTCGGGTTGGCCCCTCCTCCACTCGCGCGCCGCCCACGGACCCAGCGCACGAGACTCGCGCTGGTGCGCGCCGCTGCCGCCCACGAGTTCCCCCGGCTGCGTGCGCCTCCGTCTCCCGCCCTCGACGGCTGCCATGGCAACGGCTCTCCAGCCCCGCCTCCGAGGGGTTTGTTAGCTCCTTCTGCAGCTGTTGCTTCTGCCTGGCGCGGCGGCGCGGGCTGCGCTTTGCGCGCCTTGCTCCAGCTTTGCGCGGGCTTCCCGGGGCCGCTGGGTTTCGGACACCCAGCGTCCCTGCGTGCTTTGGGCCAGATCCGGCGTGAAGCAGACGCATGAGAGCACCCCTAGAGCTTTCTGAGCACTTCAGGGATTTGCATAGGAGCTGGGGATGCTACAAACCCCATTTGTATGTCCTAGAAATACTGTGTACCAGATTCTCTTCGATTTCTTTTTTCTCCCCTTAGGACTTTGCTAAGCTTAGTGAACCATTAAGAATTGCTTCAGAAGCTGCAACTTTCTTCGGTTTTGTTTTTTATAGGCTGAAGGGGATGCTAAAGGGGATAAAGCCAAGGTGAAGGACGAAGTAAGTCTTACTTTCACTTCTTTTGGGTCAAAAAGCCTTGGGCTCCTTTGGCACTAATTAACCATGTCCTTAGTCTTGCCTGAGTAAGCTGTCTATACTTCCTATAGTCTTGAACACATTGGCCCCAAAGATTTTTAAGTGGCTCACCTGTCCTGTGTGTAACTTTACTTATTTGTTTTTTTAAATAGCCACAGAGAAGATCTGCGAGGTTATCTGCTGTAAGTATGTCTACTTTTAACTTTTCATATTATTCCCTGAAACTAAAAAGCATTGAAAACAATTCCCTTTGCTTCCCAAGAATTATGGTCAGTGGCTGGTATTGAATGACTTACTCTGCTGTGGACTCTTGCCCATTTGGAATTTGCTGGTTCTGAAATTGTGATGGCTGTAGCCAAAATGGGACACTACCAAGTGTTACTTGAATGGGTTTCTGAAGATAGGAAGTTCTAATGGAAAGCCTGCCACAAACTTTACAAAGTAGGAGAACTTCTGTGCCAGTGGTACTGTGGTTTGGTTGTGGGTTGGGTTTTTTTGGTCCACTGTACTAATGTTCTGTGCTTTCCTTTTCTCCCCTAAATAAAAGAAACCTGCTCCTCCAAAGCCAGAGCCCAAGCCTAAAAAGGCCCCTGCAAAGGTGAGCAGGATGGTGAGACGAACATGCCTCTAGAAGTTATGTGAAAGCCTGAGTGGTTTCCCGTGTTGCTGACAGGGAGACTTGGTGTATAACAGCTTCATTGCTTGAAACACTGACAAATAGGACTGCTTCTTAACCAAGAACTCTGATGTCAATTTACAGAAAACTCTGCATTGCATTTGGGTATTAAACACCCAAGTTTTTAAGATGTCTTGTTCTATATTATTTATACTCAGGTAAAAATTTTTGTATATTGAAGACCACAGCAGATTATAGATAATTTGGCTTGTCAGTGGGGCAGGATGTATAGTGTCTTAACCTTTGATAAACAGTCCTACCTTGTGCAGAGCTTTGCAAACTATATTCTGGTTATATGAAATAAGAAACAGCTTTTTTTTTTTCTCTCCCCTACCCCCTTTGTAGAAGGGAGAGAAGGTACCCAAAGGGAAAAAGGGGAAAGCCGATGCTGGCAAGGATGGGAATAACCCTGCAGAAAACGGAGATGCCAAAACAGACCAGGTACAGCGGCTGTTTGCACTTTTTGTTACATCTGTTCAATCAATCCGTTACTGATCACAGAATCTTTTATTGCTTTTTTCTTGCATCTGTATCACTCCAAGTGTGTCTTTTAGTCCTGAGCCTTTTTAAGTCTCTGCCATCTGATAAAGGGAGCTGTGGTGCAGATTCCTTGTCCTGTCCTTAAGTATCACAGTCAGGCTATGTACACCATAGTTTTCAAGATGAGATAACCTAAGATCTTGTAATGCTGGTGTGTCCCCTTCTGAATTTTACAGTGAGGTGCAGAGGGGAAGTGACTTGGCAAAATGACCTACCAGGACGTTTTCAAAAGAATTACTGAGTTTCACTGTCAAAGTACCTAAAACCTGAACTTTGACATGGGAGCAAAGTAATGCTATAAATGAAATATGGATGGAGATGCTTTCTAAATCTTCATCTTGTATTAATCTGTCTGTTTTTCTTTTAGGCACAGAAAGCTGAAGGTGCTGGAGATGCCAAGTGAAGTGTGTGCATTTTTGATAACTGTGTACTTCTGGTGACTGTACAGTTTGAAATACTATTTTTTATCAAGTTTTATAAAAATGCAGAATTTTGTTTTACTTTTTTTTTTTTAAGCTATGTTGTTAGCACACAGAACACTTCATTGTTGCTTTGGGGAAAGGGCACATGTCACTAATAGAATGTCTCTGAAGCTGGATTGACATGGGGAAAAAACACCTTTCCCATCTAGTTCTGAGACTTCTTGGTTCCCAGGAAGGAGGGATTCCTTGATGTTGACACACATTAGCCATCTTGGCACAAATGCCTTGTGGTGTGGAAAACTAAAATTAGTTTTTTATGCCCTCTTCTCCTCCTCCTTGAGCATAGACTTGACTCCCTTAATCCCAGAGAGACCTACTGGGACCTGATCCCACAAAATTGGTTATCAGAATTGTCAGGCAATTTGGACCTTCCGGTGTCACCATTAAGATGGCATCTCTCAAAAGAGCAGTGGTTCCTTTTTTAGATTGTGGATCTTCAGATTGATAATTCTGCCATTTTCATTTCCATTTCCTGAAAGTCAGGGTCGGCTTGTGAAAAGTTGTTAAACAACATGCTAAATGTGAAATGTCAACCCTCACTCTAAACTTTCCCTGTTCAGAGCATCACATGAAGACTTCATGGGTTTTATAGTGGCTTTCTGATTTTGGTAGTCCATTGAAAAAGGGAGTTTGAAAGTTGTTGTATACTGTTAACGATTGTCTGCCCATGTCCTGCCTGAAATACCATGATTGTTTATGAAAAGTATCTTTAATAAAGCTGGATACAGTTTGGCTTGGAATGCTGCCTCTAATCTTTTCCCAGGAGTATGGGAACCTGATTTCTCCAGGTCTCTTGGGGCAGGATGCATTCTGGTGTAGAGGTTCCATGGACAGTCAGTCTTTACAGTCCATCTGCAGAACACAGTGTTACGTGGAGTTGGGAAAGATCGAAGGAGTGGACTAATGAGAGGCTGGGAGCAGAGAAGTGGTTTCTGTATTTGGTCATGCAACACTGCCTGAAGTGTGTTTTTAAAAGCAGATAAATGTGGTAGGTCTGAGATTTCGGCCTGGTAGCTTATAATAAAAGAGCCTTTCCATTTCATTCACATTTAAGATTTCTGTAAAATAAGGAAATTAATAGATGTATTAATAGCTGTATAACCCCTTTAGTGAGGAGAGAGGGATTCTGTGTCCACATCTGGCCATCAGATGTATAAGGCAGATGGCACCCTGCTCTTAAGCAGACCTGCAAGTCTTCTGTGAATTGTTTAAATTCTTGTACTAGCTCCAAAAATAAAAACGTTAGTGGGGACTTTTGCTTTAGTTAGGAGACTATGCAAAAGAAACCTTTTCCTCTAGGGAAATAGTAAAAAGTTAGCTGTTAGGAAATAGAATCTGTAATAAGTTGATAACTTGTAATTTGAATTTGCTTTCATGGGTCACCTCTGTTGTTTGAGGGGAATAAAGTAAATTGGAGACTATTAAAAACACCTTTCATGGCTTTGTTTATCCCTTGAGTCAAAAGGTAGCTTTTATATCAGTTCTTTGTTGACAAGTTTTCTGTGTATTCTCTCTGATCATCAGTTTTGAGACAATTGTGTAATGCAAGTGTTAGAGATGAGGAAACGGCTCAGATGAAGAAATTGGTTCAAGGGTATGTGGACATCTAAAGAGAAGTGGGTATGTGTACATCTCAGTCCTGGTTCAGACCCTCAACTTCATAGAAAGAAGTAGTTACCAACTTTGACTTCTGCCAGGGGTAACTTTTTGGATAAAGTTTGCGCACTTGGGCATTTTCCCCAGCATTTGCCTCCGTTAGTGCCAAAACAGTTCTAGGCTGTAGGTTGTTAATTTTATTCAAGGATGGTGTCAGCTTCCAGAGTGAGCCCATTACAGCTGTCACAAGTAGGGGTGTGGCAGCTTGTTGACTTGCACAAGAGTTGCAGGATGTGAGAAAACCCCAGTTGGAGTTACTTTATCAGTATTTGTTAGAATTCAGGTTGTTGACACATGTTGAGCCGTGGATGGCGCTAGGAGTTTGGTGACATGCTCTCCTTTACTCTCTGGGGCAGTCCTGGGTAGGTGTTAACCCCTATTTTACGGAAACAGACTCAAATATGAAGTGACTTGCTGAAGTTGTTCTCAGAAGTACCCATCTTTTTCTGTTATCTAGAAATTAGTGTGAGGAGGGTGAGCTTGGACTCTTTCCTTCCTGGAAAATACTGGTTTGACTGGCTGTGGACTATGAGAGTACCTGGCCTTTAAAAGTCAAGAAACCAGATGTGGAAACCCCGTAAGGACCTTGGAGGCAGCCCTCATAGTATGATCAGTGGCAGTCCTGACTGGAACTAAAAATAATCCCAGTGAGAAAATAGAAAAGTGGGAGTTCCCGTCGTGGCACAGTGGTTAATGAATCTGACTAGGAACCATGAGGTTGCGGGTTCAGTCCCTGCCCTTGCTCAGTGGGTTAACGATCTGGCGTTGCCATGAGCTGTGGTGTAGGTAGCAGATGCTGCTCGGATCCTGCGTTGCTGTGGCTCTGGCGTAGGCCGGCGGCTACAGCTCCGATTCGACCCCTAGCCTGGGAACCTCTATATGCCGCGGGAGCGGCCCAAAGAAATAGCAAAAAGACAAACAAACAAAAAAAAAAAGAAAATAGAAAAGTGGTTTCTTTCTCTTCCCCCTATCTTAGCCCGTTTGGGAAGAGTCTCCAATAACCTGCCTTGGGCTGCTTTGACTTTGTTTTCCTTTTCTGGCCCACCCCTAGCATGTGGAATTCCCAGGCCAGGGATCAGATCTGAGCCACAGTTAAGGTCTACATTGCAACTGTGCCAACGCCAGGTCTATCACTCCACTGTGCTGGACTGCAGTGATCCTGTTGTGCCACAGTGGGAACTCCTGCCTTGGCTTAAGCAGGATGTATCTGCATAAGAGAAGTCCTGAGGTAGAGGAGGTTCTAAGGACCTAGGTGGCCCTTTCCAACTGCTGCTCTGCTGCCTTCGGAATGTTGTCCAACCGCCTCACCCTCCAAGTCAGCTGCTCCAGACCTCAACTTGACACCACTGTCCAGAGGCAGAAGACCTGGGGTTTTTTCCCCTTCAGTATAATGAATTCTTTCCCGGAAGCACCTCAGTAGTTTATATCTAACTGGGCAGGAGTAGGTCACCTGTCCATCCTTAAACCAACTGTGGGAAGAGGGATGGAACCACAGGATTCAGCCAAAATTATTGGAATTGAATAGAGGGAAAGAAGGACTATGAGTAGACCCTCATCCTGTGGGGCCTCCAGGCTTCACCTTGCCTGACTTGACTAACATTTGACCCTGCTAGACACAAGCCCCCACTTTTGAGCAATAACACATCCATAAAATTGACTGTTTTAATGTGTATAGGTGAGTGGTTTTTAGAAGAGTCACAAGGCTGCGCAGCAGTCACCGCTATCTAGTTCCAGCATATCTTCAGCATTCCAAAAAGAAACCCCAGGAATTCCCATCATGGGAAATCTGACTAGTGATTCCTGGCTTCCCTCAGTGGGTTAAGGATCTGGCATTGCCATAAGCTGTGGTGTAGGTCACAGATGCACCTCAGATCTGGAGTGGCTGTGGCTGTAGCCAGCAGCTGCAGCTCCCATTCAACCCCTGGACTGGGAACTTCCATATGCGGCCTAAAAAAAGACAAAAAAAAAATCCATTGCCGCATCCAAGGTCATAAAGATTTATACCTATATCTTCTAAGAGTTAAATAATTTTAGTCTTCAACATTAGGTCTTTGGAGTTCTCGTGGCTCAGTGGTTAACGAATCCAACTAGGAACCATGAGGTTGTGGGTTCGATCCCTGGTCTTGCTCAGTGGGTTAAGGATCCGGCGTTGCTGTGATCTGTGGTGTAGGTCACAGACACTGCTTGGGTCTGGCGTTGCTCCGATTAGACCTCTAGCCTGGGAACCTCCATATGCCGTGGGTGCGGCCCTAGAAAAGACAAAAAAAAAAAAAAAAAGCTAGGTCTTTGAAGCACACTGAGTTAATTCTTGTATATGATGTGAGTCCAAGCATTCCCTCTTTTAAAACTGTTCTAGACTTTTTTTCTGGGCTTTCTATTTTCTAAGACATTGTTAAAAAGAAAAACCAAAAGTCTAGGAGTTGCTTTGTGGTGCAGCAGGTTAAGGATTCGACTTTGTCACTGCAGCAGCTCTGGTTGCTGCTGTGGTATAGGTTCGATCCTTGGCCTGGGAGCTTCCACGTGTCATGGGCACAGCCAAAAGAAAACCCCCAAAGGTCTTGGTCTTTGCTCTGTGACCATTCAGACCCCTTTGAGATCCCCTTCTCAGTGACTACTCACATTTTCATCTCCCACCCACATCTCATCTCAAGTAACACCCCCATGTACCTGTCACAGCTTCAGTGATGATTAACTGGTTGCCAGTCTTGTTTTGCTTAATACTACTGTCCACTTACTCTTCTTACTATAGCCTGACATTAATTTATCCATATGTAATATTTCATTATGTATCTTCAAAGGCTATGGACTTTTTATAGTACATGATCATAGTACCATTTACACATATCAAAAACACTAATTCCTTAATGTTATCAAATACTCAAGTTCTCAAATTTCTAATCGTCTAGGTGTCCTTTTTTTTTTCTAAGAACTTTGAGAATCCAAACAGAGTCTCATTGCAGTTGATTGGCATATCTCTTGAAATCTCTTTGAGCCGACTGGTTCCTCTCCCTCCCTTTCCCAGTCTGGATTTTGCTTTTATCTCAGGTGTCATTTAATAGGTTTCTCTGTTCTTTGTATTTTCTGTTAATTAGGGTAGATCTAGAGATGTGAGTGGATTCAGATTTAGTGGCAAGAAAAACTCATACATAGTGTTGTAGGTGTTTGTCAGGAGACATGTGTTGCAGTCATTGAAGCTTAATGCCTAGACCCATTAATTCATCCAAGGTTGCAAAATGGTGATATTTTTGTTCTACTGTTGCTCCTCCTAATACCTGAATCCTGCTATAAAGAGAAACCTGGAGTTCCCATCCTGGCTCAGTGGTTAGTGAATCTGACTAGGAACCATGAGGTTGTGGATTCAATCCCTGGCCTCGCTCAGTGAGTTAAGGATCTGGCATTGCCATGAGCTATGGTGTAGGCCGTAGATGCAGCTCGGATCTGGCGTTGCTGTGGCTCTGGCATAGGCCAGTGGCTACAGCTCTGATTAGACCCCTAGCCTGGGAACCTCCATATGCTGCAGGTGCGGCCCTAGAAAAGACAAAAACAAACAAAAAAAAACCGCAAAAAACTTGTCTGCTATTTGGTTACCCAGAGTTACAGTTCATACTGGAAAAAAGATAAATGTTCATCTCTTATCAGTTTTAAAAAGGAGTTAGTTTACTAGCACCCTCCAAAAGTAACCATTAGGTTTTTTGTATTTTTTTAGTATCATGGTTAATTAATTAAACTTATTTTACGTGTTTTAGTTCATTGTGGTTCTTATATTGTCCTTGATTTTGTCCAGTGGAGGCCTCTGCAAGTTGGCTCCCAAGTCCTTTTGCTAACAACTTATTTTTTAATGGCCTCACCAACGGGATATGGAAGTTCCTGGGCCAGGGGTTGAATTTGAGCCCTTAATATACTGTGCCAGGCTGGGAATCAAACCTGTACCTCCACAGTGACCCAAGCCGCTGCAGTCCGGTTCTTAACCCACTGTGCCACAGCAGGAACTCCAATGCAACTCTTTTGATAGTGATGTTTAGTGACTTACTTGCTATTTAAGATGTTCCAGACTTACCTTGTCCATTTTCTGCTGCAGACCTGGAATCAGCTGTTTTTAGGAGAGGGGTCGGTGGGGATAAAACAAAATCCCTCATTCTTTTCAGTGATGAATGGAGGTATATCTAGGCTCTGGAATGGAATGCCCATTGCTGCTCTGTTGGTCATTGTTTCCAGGTCTTTTTGGTATGCAAAGGTAGAACACATGTTAAGATAAAACACATCGGAGTTCCCATTGTGACTCAGCGGGTTAAGAACCTGACTGGTATCCAGAGGATGCAGGTTCCACCCCTGGCCTTGCCCAGTGGGTTAAGGATCCAGCACTGCTGAAAGCTGCAGCAGAAGTCACAGATGTGGCTTGGGTCTGGCGTTGCTGTGGTAGGCCAATAGCTGCAGCTCCAGTTCAGCCCCTTGCTTGGGAACTTCCATATGCAGTGGGTGAGGCCCTAAAAAGACAAAAATAAAAATAAAACACATTGATAACTTTCAATTCAAATTCAAGACTTAAGGGTTTTTTTCTTAACTCTTCTATTTACATCTACATGTATTTTTTTTCTAACACTGAAAATCCCAGTTCTCTTTGTATCCTGAATTATAAAATTAGAATATCGAAGAGTTCCCTTTGTGAATCAGTGGGTTAAGAACCTGACTAGTATCCATGAGGATGCAGATTTGACCCCTGGCCTTGCTCACTGGGTTAAAGGATCTGGTGTTTCTGTGGCTATGGTGTAGGTCAGCAGCTGCAAGCATCCATATGCTGCAGGTGTGACCCTAAAAAGAAAAATACTATTACAGTTACTCAGTTATTTTATTTCATTACCCAACAGTATCAGAATAACAAAAGTCAAAAGTTCTGGAGTTCCCCCCATGGTGCAGTGAAAACATATCCAACTAGGAACCATGAGGTTGTGGGTTCGATCCCTGGCCTTGCTAAGTGGGTTAAGGATCCGGCGTTGCAGTGAGCTGTGGTTTAGGTTGCAGACGTGGCTCAGATCTGGCGTTGCTGTGGTTGTGGTTTAGGCAGGCAGCTGTAGCTCTGATTAGATCCCTAGCCTGGGAACCTTCATATGCTACGGGTGTGGCCCTAAAAGACAAAAAAAAAAAAGCTCTCCTTTCTCTTTTCTTAGGTGTCCACAACCAGTATTCTGACTTTAAATACCATCTACATGACAGTGGCTCAAATTTTTTTATCTCCAGTCAGAACCTCTTCCATCAGATCCAGAGTGAGACCACTTAATAGACTTCACTAATCTAACAATGCCAAAAGTTCTTTTTTGGTTGTGCTTAAGTATAGTTGATTTACAATGTTATGATAGTTTCTGCTGTGCAAGAAAATGATTCGGTTTTACATGTACACACATCTGTTCTTTTCCAGATTCTTTTTCCCACATAGAGCATCACAATCTTGGGTAGAGTTCTCTGTGCTCTATAGCAGGTCCTGGTTGGCTTGTCATTGTATATACCGCAGTGTGCGTATGCTAATCCCAAACCCCCAGCCCATCCCTCCCCACACACACACCTGTCCCTTTGGTAACCATTAAGTTTTCAAAGTCTGTGTCTGTTTTTGTTCTGTGAATAAGTTCATTTGTATCTTTTTTTAAGATTCACATGTAAGTGAAATGTTTGTCTGTTACTGTCTAACTTCACTTAGTATGATGATCTCTAGGTCCATCCATGTTGCTGTGTTATTTCACTCTTCTTATGGCTAAGTAATATTCCACTAACAATGACAAGGGTTTCTCCATTTTCCTAACAAAGTAAGCTTCCCTCAAGCTTTTCCCAAGTAAATGGCACTGTCATCCACCAAAACCTTAATTTCTCTTCCAGTCCGTCAATGCATTGATGATCAATCCGTCAATACATCCTTTTGACTCAGTTTTTAGACTCTGTTTTGGACCAGCCAGTTTGCATTGTCCTACCTACTTTGGACACAGACTCTTTTTAAGATCCCTCAGATTCATCCAGTTGCCTATTCAGCTCTCATTTGGTTCTTACCAGCACCAAGTCTCCCCTCCACTTCAGATTTGGATGAAAGCACTCTTGGGCTCTGAGACCTGGCTACCTGAAAGGCAGGTCCAGAACTGTGGAGACCTTAGCTCCCTAGGACAGACATTGAGGAGATAAAAGGGGAGGGAACTGGGCTGACAACCACCTCTGTCTCCCTCCATGGTTCCTCCTCTCAGCCTTCCCAGAAAAGTCTCTTATGTCAAGTAAATACACCTGGTGAATGGCCTGCTGTGTCTCTGCAGCTTGGTGGGAAGCAGTAGCCAGCGTGTAATGCATCCTATCTCTTCCCTTCCTCGTCCTCCTCACCCTGGGTGTGCCCCTCCTGAGTAAAGTATCAAAGCTGGAATCCTTTCTTCAGCCTCTTCGTTCTCCGGGAACAAGGTTAATGCCCAAGTGAGACACATCCAGTCCAAGCCACCATTAACTCTGAGCTGATGCCTCAGGATACCTGTCAACTTTGAGCAGTGCAGCTCTGGAGTCCTACCCCAGACCCACAGAGAAATGTTGGAGAAGGGGCTCAGGACTCTGATTTTAAAAGTTTTTAGGTGATCCTTGTGCCTATTGAAGTTTCAGAACAATTTTCTAGAGGAGAAAAATTTGTTGCCCCCTCTTACTCCCTGCTTGGGTGTATTTTATGAGGGCGTGAATCTTGGAGCTGTTGTCAATACACAGATGACAGCAGAACGCCTGGGCCACCACTGAGCTGCCAAGATCATTTTAGAACTACCAAATCCCAGATACTTCTGTGAGATAATGAAAGACCTTTGTTTTTGTCACGTGATCTCTTATTCCCTGATTCCATAGATTGTTTCATTTTATCCTCACAGGAGTGAGAAGTGGGAATCTATTTCTCCATTTTACAGGTGAAGAAACTGGTTCCTGGAGAGGTGGAGGCCTTACAAGTTCGCACGTGCTGTAGAGGCGTAGCCAGGAGTCGGGCACAAACCCATCTGGCTCCAGAGCCCCTGTTCCCCAACCATGGCTCTGTTCTGCACACTGGCTCGGATAGCATTTAACCTGCTGTGTGAAGGAATGAGTTGGGCTTGGAAATGTGAATGTGAACTATCAGCCTGGACCGAGCTCAAAAGAGGAGAGTTGAAGTATTATTGACCAACCACGCAGAAATGTCCCCTTTATTATTTTCCCACAAAAATGCAGGGAGTAGAGAATGTTTTTCTCAGTTATTCAGAAGTTATGTCATTTCTCAGGGCCACGGGTAGAACTGAACCAGAGGGATGGGTCTTACATCGCCTTTTAAGAAGTCTGGGTCACAAGTTTGAAAGATGACTTTTGTGGCGACAGTGTGCAGCAGCGTGATGTGGGATCTCAGTTCGCAGACCAGATCAAACTCAGGTTGTAGTCCACTAGACCATCAAGGAACTCCCCAAAATATGATTTTTTTTTTTTAAGGGCCTCATCTGGCACATGGAGGTTCCCAGGCTAGGGGTTGAATCGGAACTGTAGCCACCAGCCTACGCCAGAGCCACAGCAATGCAGGATCTGAGCTGCATCTGCAAACTACACCACAGCTCACCACGCCAGCTCCTTAACCCACTGATCGAGGCCAGGGATTGAACCTGCGTCCTCATGGATGCTAGTCAGGTTTGTTAACCACTGAGCCATGGTGGGAACTCCCATGATGGCTTTTAAAACCTGTCACTCGTAGTGATGCAGACAGGAAATATCAGTGATTCTGCACCCTTACTGAGACCTCACTATAAGCCTGAAACTCTTCTAAATGCTTTAGTTGAATTATTTAATTCTCACAACAACCTAGTAACATCATTGTTCCCATTTTACAGAGGGGAGAATTGAGGCACAGAGAGTTAAGTAACTTCCACCAAATCACGTGGTTGGCAAGTGACTAAACCTGACTTGTACTTGGGTTGTCTGAGCCTGAAGTCTGCATTAGAAACCTCCGCACTATTCTGGGTCCCCAGGAGCACTCCCTGGGCCACAATGACCACAGAGTGAGGATTGGAATCCATACCAGCCTCCTCTGGCCTGGCCCCCATGATACGCCTCAGCCCTTATGCTGCCCACTCCAACCCACCACCCACTGTTTCTGCCTTCGGAAGTATCCAGCTTCCCTGCTGGTACCCCCACCCCACACAGACTCCAGTAACTCTGCTGCTCCCAGACAAAATTGGCCCTTAGGACTCCATCTCCTACCCTCTGTGTTTAACAGAAAAAAACTTCATCCCCTCTCACCTCTTTCACCAGGGCTAGAAGTGTAGCTGAGCAAAGACTAATTCCTGGAATGTTTTCTTTTTTTAAAATTGGCAGTTTTATTTATTGACATATAGTTTAAAATGTGTTCATTTTAGGGAGTTCCCATAGTGGCTCGGCATTAATGAAACTGACTAGTATCCATGAGGACAAGTGTTTGATCCGTGGCCTTGCTCAGTGGGTTAAGGATCCAGTGATGCTGTGACCTGTGGTGTAGTTCGAAGATGCGACTCAGATCCCAAGTTGCTGTGGCTGTGGTGTAGGCCAGCAGCTATAGTTCCAATTCAACCCCTAGCCTGGGAATTTCCATATGCTGCAGGTGTGGCCCTAAAAAGACCAAAAGAATCTGGCTGCAGTGGCTTGGGGTTCAATCCCTGGCCCAGCACAATGGGCTAAAGGATCTGTCATCGCTACAGTGGCAGCGTAGGTCACAGCTGGGGCTCGGATACAATCCCTGGTCTGGGACTATTCATATGCTGTGGGTGAGACCATATAAATAAATAAAATGTGTTTCAAGTGTACAGCAAAATGATTCAGTTACTTTTCATATTCTTTTCCATTATAGATTATTTCAAGATATTGAGAGGGAAGAAGAAAAAAAGATACTGAGTATAGTTCCCTGTGCTATACAGTAGGTCCTTGCTGCTTACCTCTTCTATGTATAGTAATTTATCTCTCTCCCCCGACCCTCGTTATCCCCTTTGGTAACTAACCATAAATTTATGTTCTATGTCTGTGAGTCTATTTCTGTTTTGTAAATAAGTTCATTTGTATCATTTTTTAATATTTACTTTTTTTTATTTTTTATTACTCAAATGAATTTATCACATCTGTAGTTGTACAATGATCATCACAATCCAATTTCACAGGATTTCCATCCCACAACCCAAGCACATCCCCCACCCCCCAAACTGTCTCCTCCAGAGACCATAAGTTTTTCAATGTCTGTGAGTCAGTATCTGTTCTGCAAAAAAGTTCAGTCTGTCCTTTTTTCAGATTCCACATGTCAGTGAAAGCATTTGATGTTGGTGTCTCATTGTATGGCTGGCTTCACTTAGCATGATAATTTCTAGGTCCATCCATGTTGCTAAAAATGCTAGTATTTCGTTCCTTTTAGTGGCTGAGTTATATCACTTTTTAGTGATATATAAGTAATATCATATGGTATTTGTCTTTCTCTTTCTGACTTACTTTGCTTAGTATGATAATCTCTAGCTCTATCCATGTTGCTGCAGATGGCATTATTTGATTCTTTTTTATGGCTGAGTAGTATTCCATTGTGTATATGTACTGCATTTTCTTTTCTTGGTCATCTGTCAAGGACATTTAGGTTGCCTCAATGTCTTGGCCCTTGTAAACAGTGCTGCTATGAACATAAGGGTGCATGTATCTTTTTGAATTATAGTTTTGTGTGGATATATGCCCAGGAGTGGGACTGCTGGATTATATGTTAACTCTGTTTTTAGTTTTTCATATTGATTGTACCAATTTATATTCCCACTAGCAAGGTAGGAGGGTTCTTTTTTCTCCACACCCTCTGTAGCATGTATTATTTGTAGACTTTGTAGATTTAATATTGTAGATTTCACTGGTATGAAGCATACCTCATTATAGTTTTGATTTGCATTTCTCTAATAATTAGGGGTATTGGACATCTTTGCATGTGCCCTTTAGCCATCTGTTTGTCTTCTTTGGAGAAACATCTGTTTAGGTCTTCTGCCCATTTTTTGATTAGGTTGTTTGTTTGTTTTTTTATATTAAGCTGTATGAGCTCTTTGTATATTTTGGAAGAAATGTTTTTATTCTTACTAAGATCGCTTTGTGCTAAATGTATGACATGTATTATCTCATTTAACCCACACAACAGTATTTTACAAACAAAACTCTGAAGCCCAGAATGATTTAGTAACTTGCAGTTAGTAAATTGTCCAAACTCCTGACCTCCATGGCAGGAGAAGCTAGTGTCCACACTGCCATGGGCAGGCATTGTTCCCATGCTCCCAGCACAGCCCCAATTGAGCCCATACATACCTGGGCCCACAGCATGTGCCATGCCATGCCAAAGCGAGGGCCCCAATTTCTGCTCCCAGCACAGAGGCCAAAACCTTTCATAGCCCCTGGGTCCTAAAGGAACCTTTTTGGCTGCTCTGACCTCTGGCTGATCTGGAGCTGGGCAGAGTGGTAGGGCCCTATCAGGGTCTGCATGCAGGGGACCAGCCAGAGGCTGGATGCTTCCCCAGAGTTTTAGCAGCAGTTAAGGACAGGGTGGTCACTGCTGGGCAGTGAGTCAGTCATGACTTGTTTCTTATCACTTGCCTGCCCATTATGTTTTAAATTGCCGCACTGCCCATGTATTCCTTGAATGAGCTGGGAAGGAGGTGCAGGGGGACTTTGCCTTCTGAACATAAATGTATTGCCTGCTCTCTGTGAAAATAGCCTTTGAAATAATTAAAGGATTACAGGCAAAGCAAATGCGAAAATCCCCATCACATCTCCAAACCCACTGTCCTCCCCGAGGCAGCCAGCACGGTGTTGGTGTGGACCCATCAGGCTGTTTTCTGGGTATTTACAAACACAGAGGAGCGCGTGTCTTCTGAGGTCCCCTTTGTCTCTGGGATGTAGCTGAGAGGGGCTCAGACCTCCACCTCCAAGGACCATGGGAAGACAAAAGTCACCTCCAGATTTCTTCCAGCCCCAAGAAAGGCGTGGGAGAAAAGAGGTGGGCCCAAATGTGTCGGTGCTACCCTTGCTGTCTCTCTTTTCTGCGCCAGGTGAAAAGCTCAGCTGCTTTCTTGATTCTACCCTGAAACTTGTGTACACAGAGCATTGGTCAGCTGAGTAGACTCCACAGAGGGTTTGGAGTTTCCTTGAGGGGTTCACATTGCACCCCATGCAGCAAGCAATTTTAAGCCCCCTCTCTGTGGATGGTTTTAATATTCTTTTCAGCCACCCCTGCCCACGAGAGGTGCCCCCATTCATTTCACTGTCTTGCCCCTCACCCAGGCTTCCCCGATGTGGGAAATTCAAATTCTCCTCCCTCCTTTACCCAAGCAGTTCAGCTCCCCAGCTCCTCATGGAGCCAACACAAAGGCCCTCCACTGTGGCAGGCCCACCCGCCTCAGAAGGCATATGTGGTTGTACAGTTCATTTTTTTGTGCTGCTCTCATGGATTAGGATTGGAGCTCTCATAGGAGGCTTCTGCTTACATCTGGGTTACATATTTAACACACATAAATAGTTTGGGGTAGGGGTTTTCTTTGTTTGCACAAGTGAAATTATGTGGTACCCACTGCTCAGTGACTGGCTGGTTTTGCTCAACCTAAAGCACAGACATCTTCCAGATCACCAGTGAAAAGGCTGATTTTCCCTACGAACTTAGCTTCTGCTGGCACTTTATACCTGTGCTGCCCTAGCCTGGTAGCCACTAACCATATGTGGTTATTCAACCCTTGAAACATGGCTGGTGCTGCTGAGGAACTAAATTTTAAATTTTATTTAAAAAAAAAAATTGACGTTCCCCTTGTGGCTCAGCAGTAATGAACCTGGCTAGTGTCCATAAAGAGGCAGGTTCAATCCCTGGCCTCGCTCACTGGGTTCAGTATCTGGCATTGTCATGAGCTATGGTGTAGGTCGCAGATGTGGCTCAGATTCACCGTTGCTGTGGCTGTAGCTCTGATTCGACCCTTAGCCTGGGAACTCCCATATGCCACACATGTGGCCCTAAAAAGCAAAAAAGGAGGGGTGCCGCACCCACAGCATGTGAAAATTCTTGAGCCAAGGATTGAACCTGCACCATTGCAGCAACGCAAGCTGCTACAGTGACATCAGATCCTAAATTTGTTGTGCCACAGTATAACTCCAAGTTTTATTTAATTTTAACTAAATTTAAAAATAAAAATATTTGCTGGAGTTCCTGCTGTGGCACAGTGGGATTGGAGCAGTCTCTGGAGCACCTGAACTTGGTTCAATCCCCAGCCCAGCACAGTGGGTTAAGGATCCAGTGTTGCTACAGTGTGGCTGCAGTTCAGTTCTGATCCCCAGCCCAGGAGCTCCATATGCTGTGAGGTGGCCAAAAAAGAAAAATAAATAAAAATATTTGCTAAATACAACTTTTTTTGGTAGGACTATCATTTACTTTATTATATTGCTATAAAATATTACTACATTGTTGTAGAGTGGAAGTGTGCTATTGGTATAAAATACCATATTTTGAAGAATTAGTAGGAGAAAAAGAATGGAAAATAATCTCATTAATAATTTTTATATTGACTTCAGGGTACAGTGATATTTTGGATATATTATGTTAAAAAATATATTTTTAAAATTCTGTTTCTTTTTACTTTTTTAACATGGCTACTAGACATCTTAAAATAACAAGCATATGTGGTTTGTATTATATTTCTGTTGGACAGCACTGCTTTATATATATTACCTCATTATCCCACAGATTTGTTCGCCAAATATTTACTGAATAGCTTCCTTGTGCCAGGCAGTAGGCTTGGCACTGGGGACATAGCAATGAATAAAACCTGCCCTTATAGAGTAAAATCCTGCCTTTAGAGCTTCCATTCTAGATTGCTATTTTTTTTTTTTACAATAGCTATACCAGGTAGATACTCATTTTATAGATGAGGAAACTGAGGCACAGAAAAGTAACTAATTTCCCCAGAGTGACAAAGCTAATGAATTCAAGCTTTCTCAGACCATTGAGGTTAAGTTTGTAACTGCTGTGCAACCATGGATTATCAGTATTGGATAACATTAATGTATTATAATTTATCAACCGGGCCTCTACTGTTGGATGCTATGCAGACCCAAACAATAAATGTTATGAGAACAGTAAACTGTGGCTGAGAGCAAATATAGATGTTGAAAAGAGACAAGCTTTGGTCCTGAGGTCATAAGCAGGGCCAGAAATGAGCCACTGAGGGACGTGTTCAGAAGCCTGGCAGCATCCAGGAGACGGTGAATGGGGGCTGGGGAGGGCAGCAGTGCCTGCAGGCTGAGGACCCATGCAGGACGGACAGAGGGACTGGAGAGGAGGCTACACTGAAGGGGCAGCACAAGGTAGGGCCAGGTACCAAGAGCGGTTCCTCAGAAGCTGCCATTCCTGAGCCAGGCCCTGGGTAACAAACCTTTCACATGCATTCTAGTCAGTCAGTCATCAGCAAATATGTGCTGGGTACCTGCTGGCACCAACCTCAAGGCAACAACCTCACAAGAGCCCTAAGAAGAGCTTAGCTTTTTTTTTTTTTGTCTTTTTGCCATTTCTAGGACCGCACCTGCAGCATATGGAGGTTCCCAGGCCAGGGGTCGAGTCGGAGCTGTAGCCACTGGCCTACACCACAGCCACAGCAACGTGGGATCTGAGCCACATCTGCAACCTACACCACAGCTCATGGCCATGCTGGATCCTTAACCCACTGAGCAAGGCCAGGGATTGAACCTGCAACCTGGGGTTCCTAGTCAGATTCATTAACCACTGAGCCATGACAGGAACTCCCTAAGAAGAGCTATTATTCCACCCACGTTATAGCTGAATAACACAGGGCTCAGGTAGGTGAAGTGACACGGCCAAAGTCACCCAGTAAACTGGTGGCAAAGCTGAATTCAAGCCCAGGGCCACCTGGTTTCCTTACCAGCCTGCCCCTGCCCTCGTGCTGACTCCCCACCTCCAGGCATCCCCAGGGTCCCCTGGGATCAGAGGGTGTTGCTCTGTCACTAGCTCCTGGGCTGCAGTTGTGGGAGATGGGGGAGGGGGGTTGAGCCTCATTCCTGGACATAAGGGCTTATGCACACCTTAGACCTGGACAAAGGATTCTGGGTCTCCCAGTGAAGGCAACGCGCCAGGAAAGCAGCTGGTGCAGGGGAAAGTGCCAGGCTCATGGTCTGGGTAGGCCAGAGTCAGATTCTAGTGCTGGCTCTGTCCCTGACTGTGTGACCTTGGGCAAGTGACCTCTCCTCTCTGAAGCCTGGCTTCCTCATCTAGAAAATGGAGAGGGTAGGAAATGATACATCCTCCTGTCTTCAGTCTCCATGTGAGAGCAGGGAGGAACCCCTGACCCTGGTGCCCACCACTCACCAGAGTCAGAGAAACAGCAGACCCTGACTTAGCAGAGGGACTTCAGGAAAGGAAAGAATGGTATCAGTTAACTGTTTAATTTAATCCCCAGGAGAGCCCTATAAGGTAAGTACTATTATCCCATTTTGAAGAAGGGAAAATTGAGGTGTAGGAGGTGGCAGAGCTGACTTGACTTGAAGCACTCTGGCTCTTAGGTCTGCGCTTCCAGCCACTGTGCTCTATTATGACCACCCCCAGGGCACCTAGAAGAGAGCTTTGGGTAGGGAAGCAGGAGACAAGAGCACAGCCTTTGGAAGCTGGAAAACAGATGGTCAGGTGGTTACTATATGCAAACCCAAGAAAACTGTCACCTAAGCTGGATGTGGGGAAGGGCGGGGGGGGGGGGGGGGGGGGCAAGCCATTTTAGATGGCAGGCTCCCCTCAAAGGCTAGGCTACCCTTTTTTTTTTTTGTCTTTTTGCCTTTTCTAGGGCTGCTCCCACAGCATATGGAGGTTCCCAGGCTAGGGGTCTAATTGGAGCTGTAGCCACCGGCCTACACCACAGCCACAGCAACGCAGGATCCGAGCCGCATCTGCAACCTACACCACAGCTCACAGCAACGCTGGATCCTTAACCCACTGAGCAAGGCCAGGGATCGAACCTGCAACCTCATGGTTCCTAGTCGGATTCGTTAACCACTGGGCCACATGGGAACTCCTAGGCTACCATTTAAATGGAGGTGGTGATAGGAAAGAAGAAGAAGAGATTGGAAGCCCTTTCAGGATCAGAATTGTTAGGGCCCTAGGTCCCTTCCCCAGTCCTGGCAGAAAACTGGAGGTTTATTCTCTAGAGAGAATGAAACAATCCTGGAATGGGAAACGGCAGGTACAGTGGAGGCCGGGGGTATCCGGCCACGAAGGGACCACATACACCGGGAGGCTGATGCTCCCCCAACATGTTTCCCAACTTGCCTCCCAGAAACCTGGCAGCTGTGGCTTTGCTGTCTAGGCAAGGGGATCAGAAAAAATGTTCTCAGAGCTCATCTGACCAGGCCAAGAGGAAGGACCTGCGGTTAGAGCTTCAGAGCGATAAGAGAGCATATTGCATCCAGGGTTCAAGAACAGGATTTTTTTTTCTTTTTTTTTTCTTTTTGGCCATGCGTGCAGAAGTTCCAGGGCCAGGGATTAACCTGAGCTACAGCAGTGACAATGCCAGATCTTTACCCCACTGTGCCACTAGGGGTAAAATCACTCCTGGAGGTGATTTTCAAAAGAAAGAAAAAAAAGAAAAAATCAACAAAAAGCCCTTGCAAATTAAAAATTTGAGGGAATTTTGAAAAATTTGAGGAAATCTTCCAGAAAGTAAAACAAAAAGAGGTAAAAAAGCTGAGTGAAAAAGGAAACAGGGGGAGTTCCCGTCGTGGCTCAGTGGTTAACGAATCCGACTAGGAACCATGAGGTTGCGGGTTCAATGCCTGCCCTTGCTCAGTGGGTTAAGGATCTGGCATTGCCGTGAGCTGTGGTGTAGTTTGCAGACGTGGCTTGGATCCTGCGTTGCTGTGCCTCTGGTGTAGGCTGGCAGCTACAGCTCTGATTAGACCCCTAGTCTACAAACTTCCATATGCCGCAGGAGTGGTCCAAGAAATGGAAAAAAGAAAAAAAAAAAAAAAGGAAACAGAGGAAATTAGATTACCAGTCTGGGACACTTGAGATCGAAATAATAAAAATTACAAAAAGAGCAGAAAAAAGAGAGGAGGAGGAGCCAATTAAAAACTGAGGAGTTCTCATTCTGGTCCAGCAGAAACGAATCTGACTAGTATCCATGAGGATGCAGGTTCAATCCCTGGCCTCGCTCAGTGGGTTAAGGATCCAGCATTGCCGTGAGCTGTGGTGTAGGTTGCAGATGCGGCTCGGATCCTGCGTTGCTGTGGCTGTGGTGTAGGCCTGCAGATGCAGCTCTGATTAGATCCCTAGCCTGGGAACCTCCATATGCCGTGGGTGTGGCCCTAAACAGACAAAAAACACGCAAAATATTGAAAAAAATTCCTAGAACTGAAGGACATATGGTTTGACATTGAAAGGTGTCTCCAAGCGCTCAGGGCCATGGATGGAAAGAGACCTGTTGCAAAGGCACCATCGTGAGATGTCAGAATGAGGCGGATGGTGGAGGGAGAGAAGACCCCGCAGCTTCCAAAGTAGAAAAGAGATTCCACACAAAGCATCAGGAATCAGGATGCCTGTGGACTTTTTTTTTTTTTTTTTGGCACCCCATGGCACATGGAGCTCCTGGACCAGGGATCAGATCCAAGCCACAGTTGCAACCTGTTGCAGCTACAACAAGCTGGATCCTTTAACCCACTGTGCCAGACTGGGAATCAAACTTGTGTGCTGGGAGTTCCCATCGTGGCCCAGTGGTAACGAACCCAACTAGCATCCATGAGGACTTGGGTTCCACCCCTGGCCTTGCTCAGTAGCTTAAGGATCTGGCGTTGCTGTGAGCTGTGGTATAGGTTGCAGACTTGGCTCGGCTGTGGCGTAGGCCAGCAGTTGCAGCTCTGATTCGACCCCTAGCCTGGGAACTTCCAAATGCTGCATGTGTGGCCCTAAAAGGACAAAAAACAAAACAAAACAAAAAAAAATCCAACCCCCCAAAAATGGGTGTGTGTGTGAAGGTAGAATGAAGATAATGGCAAATCTGCAATGTCTCAAATATGTCATCTCCCATATCCTCCTTCCCAAGAAATTGTTGGAGTAGGTGCTCCACCAAAGGGAGGGAGTAATGGAAGCAGCAGTCCCAGGGAAATCTAACACCCTGTGAAGGATGCTTGTAAAGAAGATCCCAGGATCAGAGGCAGGATCACCTAGAAGCCCAAGCTTCAGGCTCCTGCACTTTCCCTGGGGCTGCTGGGAGTGATGGGACCTGTAGGGGGCTCTCTAGGTGATGGGAGAAGCCAGTCAGAAAGCATTTCTGCGAGAGTTCCCGTTGTGGCGCAGAGGAAACAAATCTGACTAGTATCCATGAGGATGCAGGTTCAACCCCTGGCCTTGCTCAGTGGGTTAAGGATCTGGTGTTGCTGTGGCTGTGGCATAGGCCGGCAGCTGTAGCTCTGACTCGACCCCTAGGCTGCAAACCTCCGTATGCTGCAGGTGTGGCCATAAAAAAAAGCAAAAAAAAAAAGAAAACATTTCTGCTGAGACCTCAGAGGAAAAGGTCCTGAGTCCACAAGGGATCTCAAGCTCCAGGGATTTATTGACTTATCAATCCAAATAAATTATACCTAATTTTGTACTCCTTTGTCTTAAGGGCCCTCAGATTATATAAACTTTAAACCCTACAGATCTGGATCTTTCCCTGCCCAGAATGATATCTGTTCATCAGATAAAAAAGGCAAATACTCCAGATTCGAGCAAAAGAAAGACTCTTGAAGTTTCTTCAAAAAGATGGAACTGACAGAGGTGTTCCCATCGTGGCTCAGGGGTTAATGAATCCAGCTAGCATCCCTGAGGGTTTGATCCCTGGCCTTGCTCCATGGGTTAAGGATCCTGTGTTGCTGTGGTGTAGGCCAGCAGCTGTAGCTCTGATTTGACCCCCAGCCAGGGAACTTCCATATGCTGTGGGTGCGGCCCTAAAGAGACAAATGCCAAAAAAACAGAAAAGCTGGAACTGACAGAATACATGATGTGGTTGGTGGTCACGGAGACCACCTTGAAGAAAGAGCCTGCGGCCCAGGAGTGGGGAGTCTGGACAGCAGACCACCTCCAGCTGTCAGCTCCTTTAGGGCCGGTCTCCAGCAGAGAGCTGCCTCGCCCAAGATCAGGTCCTTCCTGGGGCACCCCATGGAAGGGACGGAGCCAGGCAGGGTATAAGGGACTGAGCCAGGCAGGGTATAAAGGCCTGGCCATTTCAGCGGGGCTCAGGACACTCTGGAAACGGGCAATACTTTCTCCAGGATTCCCTGCCAGGTGGGCAGAGGCTTTTCAGGCCTCCGTGCCGTTCCTCTCCCTCTGCCCAAACCCGCTTCCGCCCACTTTCTTTTATAGGTGTCATCTCTCTGTCTCCATCTCCACGTCCAGAGACACCAACCTGTGACACCAGATGTGCAGGAACCTCTGAAGAAGAGATTTCAATAACTGGTGGAGAGTGGAATACACACAAGCCAAGTAAGCAACAAATCGGGACAACTATTGACTCGGGGGGAATACAGAAAGTTGTACAAGAAAGGAAAAGTAATCAGAGCTTACATATTATAATACAAACAATACTACTGAACTAACCAAAATGATGCTGGCAATTTGGGAAAGTGGGGATTACATGTATAGTGGGGCAGGTGGTAGGGAAAGACAAAATTTTATCTTCCACAGTAGAAAATCAAGAGCTGGTATTTAAAACGGAAACATCTAGAGATAGCTACTTAGAGGTAATGGCGATAAATCGAAAATACAGTCAGCTAAACGAGTTGAAAATAGATGCCTCTGGGAAAGTGGAAATTGGGAAAGGGTCGTGTTTTCATAGAAAACCTTATAATAACTTGTTATTTTTGCCTGTGGCATGCAGAAGTTCCCAGGCCACGGATTCAGTGCATGCCACAGCAGTGACCTGAACCACGGCATTGACAATGCCAGATTCCTAACCTGATGAGCCATCAGGGAACTCCCCTAACTTTTTATTTATTTATTTATTTTATTATTAGTATTTTTTTGGTCTTTTCTGGGGCCGCACCCACGGTATACGGAGGATCCCAGGCTAGGGGTCTAATCGGAGCTGCAGCTGCCAACCTACACCAGAGCCACAGCAACATGGGATCCGAGCTGCATCTGTGACCTACACCACAGCTCACAGCTCATGGCAACGCCGGATCCTTAACCCACTGAGCAAGGCCAGGGTTCGAACCCGAAACCTCATGGTTCCTGGTCAGATTCGTTAACCACTGAGCCATGACGGGAACTCCCTAACTTTTTTTTTTTTTTTTTGGTCTTTTTGCTGTTTCTTGGGCCGCTCCTGCGGCATATGGAGGTTCCCAGGCTAGGGGCTGAATCGGAGCTGCAGCCACCGGCCTACGCCAGAGCCACAGAAACGCGGGATCCGAGCCGCGTCTGCAACCTACACCACAGCTCATGGCAACGCCGGATCGTTAACCCACTGAGCAAGGGCAGGGACCGAACCCGCAACCTCATGGTCCCTAGTCGGATTCGTTAACCACTGCGCCACGACGGGAACTCCTAACTTTTGTTTTTAAAAGAATATAAGCTTCCTGGGAGTTCCCGTCGTGGCACAGTGGTTAACGAATCCGATTAGGAACCATGAGGTTGTGGGTTCGGTCCCTGCCCTTGCTCAGTGGGTTAACGATCCGGCGTTGCCATGAGCTGTGGTGTAGGTTGCAGACGCGGCTCGGATCCCGCGTTTCTGTGGCTCTGGCGTAGGCCGGTGGCTGCAGCTCCGATTCAGCCCCTAGCCTGGGAACCTCCATATGCCGCAGGAGCGGCCCAAGAAACAGCAAAAAGACCAAAATAAATAAATAAATAAATAAATAAATAAATAAATAAATAAATAAATAAAAGAATATAAGCTTCCTGATGGTAGGGACCATAAGAGTCTTGTTCTATAAAATCCCCAGTGCTCTCCATGAAGTGTTAAAAAAGTATTTGTTATTTGAGTAATTGAATGGAAGTCACTCTACTTGAAACTCTAAATGGCTCCTCAGGAGACCCCTAGCCTGGGAATCTCCATATGCCAAGGGAATGGCCCTAGAAAAGACAATAAATAAATAAATAAATAAATAAATAAATAGCTCCACATAAGGCACACCATTAAGATCATAGGGCTTGTGAGGCCTCCAGGAACTACATGCAGGGTCTGGTCCCTGCAAACTCCTCTCCATGACTCTTCCTTTCATGCTTCTTTCAGGTGTTCACACACATTGTTCCTTCCAGCCTCAGGAACTTTGCACATACTGTTTCTTCTAAGTAAAATGCTCTTCATGGAATTCCCTGGTGGAAGCAGGTTAAAGATGGGCATCACTGCTGTGGCTCGGATTCGATCCCTGGCCCAGGAACTTTCACATGCTTTGGGCATGGCAAAAAAAAAAAAAAAAAAAAAAAAAATGCTGGTAGGTCTGGGGCTCAGAGAATTACGAACAGCAGCAATCCACTTTCTAGGGACACAGGTGACTCTTGCTTAACAAACAATAGTCTCTTCCTACCTCCCCGGGGTACCTCCAATAATTCTCTATGGTAGCAATTTCCAGAATGAAGCATGGCTAGCACTGGGGGCTCTAGGGATCATTTTAGTGGCATTGACCAAATATTTTTCAAAGGTTGATATATTTATTTCAACTGGTATTCAAAAAATAAAACTTGCATATTAAACCCATGATTTCATGGCTATTACTTCTTAGGAGAAATGTCTTGAGGTTGATATTTAATTGACTAAAATTTGGGGACTCTTGCTCAAGTCAAACTGGCCAAGTACCCTGAAAATCCTTCCACCCATCTTGCTCTCTACAACTCTACTGCCTGAAATGTCCTTCCCTCCTCCCCTGCTTTGAAAATTCTACACATCCTTCAAAGTCCCAGTTGAATCTCCCTTCAGGAGAGTGGCCTAGTGGTTAAAAGCCAAGGCTTATCAAACGTAAAAGTTGGGAGTTCCCGTCGTGGCGCAGTGGTTAACGAATCCGACTAAGAACCATGAGGTTGCAGGTTCGATCCCTGGACTTGCTCAGTGGGTAAAGGATCCGGCGTTGCTGTGAGCTGTGGTGTGGGTCACAGACGCGACTTGGATCCCTAGTTGCTGTGGCTGTGGTGCAGGCCAGTGGCTACAGGTCCGATTAGACCCCTAGCCTGGGAATCTCCATATGCCGAGGGAGTGGTTCAAGAAAAGGCAAAAAGACTCTCCCCCCCCGCCAAAAAAAGATCAAATATAAAGTTTGGACTTTGGGTGCTAATGATGTATCCAAACAAATGCACCACTCTGGTGTGTGATGTTGACAAGCTGTATGCTTGGAGGCATATGGAAATGCTGCATCTTTGCTCAATTTTGCTGTGAACTTAAAAATGCTCTTTAATGCCACTGGTGAGGCCCTAGAAAAGAAAAAAAAAAAATCTTCTTTAAAAAAAGTCTATCAAGGAGTTCCAGTTGTGTCTCAGCAGGTTAAGAACCCGACCAGTACCCATGAGGATGAAGATTTGATCCGTGGCCTCACTCAGTGGGTTAAGGATCCTGCATTGCTGAAAGCTGCAGCATAGGTCATAGATGTGGCTCGGATCTGGTGTTGCTGTGGCATAGGCTGGCAGCTGCAGCTTAGATTCCACCCCTAGCCTGGGAACTTCCATATGCCACAGGTGTGGTCCTAAAAAAAATAAATAAATAAATAGTCTACTAAAAAAAAAAGCTAAGGCTTATCAATTCCATCCTTAGAGCTGTGTGATTTTGGGAAAGTTACTTAACCCACTGAAACTAAATTTCCTCATCTGCTGGATAGGAGTGATAGTGCTTTACCCTTGTGAACTGCAAGTTCCCAGGCCAGGGATGGAACCCACAACACAGCAGCGACACAGGCTGCTGCAGTGACAACGCCAGATACTTAACCCACTGCACCACAAGGGAACTCCAAAAGTTACGTTATTTTCATGAGAATGGAGAACTATGAATATGAGAGGGTTTGCCCTACTTAATTATTCATCTTTATTAATCTCTCACATAGTAGATGCTTAGGGAAAGCTGGTTGATTGTTGGAAGACTTGCTACCTTTGGGAGGGATCATTTTCATCCACAACTTGTTATTCAGCAAGCAGGATGCTGGCGGATGCTGGGTGTCCACAAGAGTCCCAAACAGTCCTGAGCAGGATTGACAGCGACTGGATGAAGGCCTGGTGACCACTCCAACGCCACCACGGCAACCTCAATCCCATTCCTGGAACCTAACTTGGGAGGAGGAGAGCCTCTAAAGCCGGTATCCCCGAGGGATAGATAGCTGCCAGGACCTGGTCCCACGCCCCAGCCCTGTGGAGTCTCCAGGTGCCAGACAGGCGCTGCTCCTTGCGGCCACACGGTGGCAGCTTAGAGCCAAGCTCCGCGCCCTACCTGGGAGGTGCTACGGAGGCAGAGCCCCAACACCACACTCTTGCCAGGACTAGTCACGGCACCCGGGCAGAGAGAGCCATTGGACCTAATTTCACCACAATCCCTCTGGCTGGACCCTCGATTCCTGATCCTAGGCCGGGGACTTACAGCTCACTTGACTAGTCCTCCGCCCCCCAATTGCTCCCGGGACCACCCCGCCCCGCCGCATGTCCCGCGCAGCACACCTGGCGGGTACTGGGACAGCCCTTGCTCAGATTCAGGCTCCGAGCCCTCCCGACCCAGACCGAGCGTCTAGTCCCACTCCCAAGTGTGCCCGCCGGGAGGGAAGGAGGTGGGCGTGGGCTCGATCTCTGTGGTCCTCGCTGCCCCGACGTCCGGCCTTCTCCAACCCTCTGCTTCCGCTTCCGGGCCTGCATCGCTTCTGAACTTCTCAGAACGCCGCGAACCCCCCCGCCCCAATCCTTCAAAGGCAGATCCCAGGGGTTGATAGTAAGGCCAGGGACTGACTTCCAAGGGGTCACCTTGGGAGCTCTGAGAGGCTATCGGGCCCGCGCGGGCACGTGCCAGGGTGGGGCTTTAGGGCGGGGCCTAGGACGGGCGGAGTCTCCGGGCTTCGGTTCCCGCGGGCCAAGGAGGTACCCGAGGCGCGCGCGGGGTGCCGGGAGCACGAACTATGCGGAAATGGGGCGGGGTGGGGGAGGCTCAGAACTAGGAGTTTGGGGGCGCACCGGCGGTGGTTTGAGCGAGCGCGGGGCCAACTAGTGTTGGGAGATGAATGGGCTGGCCCTGGAGTTGGGCGGGGATTTGGGGACTAAAAGCGAGAAGGGCCCAAGGGGGGAGGGGAGGAGGAGGCGGCAGGAACCCCGCCCACTTTCTGGGCTGGGTTCTTGGAACTGGCCAGGAAATCTTGGGACTCAATCTGGGGGCTAGATCTGTAGGCGATGGTTTTTATAGAGACGGCTGATGGGGGGCCCCCAGCTGGTTGTTATAGAGATAGCCAGGGCACTCGTTTCCCCCGCCTTCCAGGAACTGCTCACTTGTCCCCCAAGTGGTTGGGGGCTCAGCAGCTCCCTCCACACGCTGCGGGGCGGCCCCACCCGGAGAACCTCAGCAAAGCCCTGCAGTGCCTGCAGAGCCCGCCCTCATCTTCAGTTTTAACAAGACTGGGGGCCGCAGGCCACAAACTTCTAGAAAGAGCTCCAGGCCCGATGGCCTTTTACCCCCCGCCCCTTACTTGGCTCCTGCAAACCTTACTCTACTTGCAGAGGTATTGGAAGTGTCCCCATGCGTAGAAAAGAGGAGCAATTTGAACTGCCTCCTTTCCGTTGTAGTCTGCAAAAGAGTACCTAGGCACAGGAGGGCAGCCCAAACCGCTGAAGACAGGATGCCCGGTTAGCCCTTCCTGCCCACCGGAGTAGTTGGTAGGAGCTCAAACGGTTTAACATAGGACTGAGGTTCACAGAATCAGAGTCCTTTGCTTTCTGATGCTGTTCTGCTGTGGGCCCGGGAAACAAATGGGAACCACCCCACCCTCGCCACCGCTTTTCCCCTCTTCAGTGTTTTTCTTTTTTTTCTTTCTTTCTTTCTTTTTTTTTTTTTTGTCTTTTTAGGGCCACAACTGTGGCATATGGAGGTTCCCAGGCTAGGGGGTCAAATCGGAGCTGTAGCTGCCGGCCTACAGCACAGCCACAGCAACCTGGGATCCATTCAGTGTTGTTTTTCTTTATGTGAAAGTAATTCATCTGTCTCATTTATGTTCTTTTTTGGAGGAGGGTCACACCTACGACATGTGGAAGTTCCCTGGCCAGGGATTGAACCCCCACCACAGCAGCAACACAAGCCTTTGCAGTGACAACGCTGGGTACTTCATCAGCTGAAGCAACATGGGAACACCTCGTGTGTCTTATTTTTTTTTAATTTAAAACTTACAAAATTACCGATTTGGAGTTCTCGTCGTGGCTCAGTGGTTAAGGAACGTGACTATCCATGAGGAAGGGGGTTCGATCCCTGGCCTTGTTCAGTGTGTTAAGGATCTGGCGTTGCCACTGACAGTGGTGGAGTTCAAGGATGTGGTGGACCCATAGCCTGGGAACTTCCATATTTGCGGGTGTGGCCCTAAAAAGACAAAAATATATATATATATATATAGATTTGAAAGTTGAAAAACATTCACCTTCACCATTGAGATAGCTGTGGTTTTTCTCATTTATTTGTAACACTTACATATATAAGAATATATATATGTGTGTATGTATATATATGGGTCACACTACACATATTGTCTTGCAACTTGCTATATACTGTGGACATTTTTTTGGATTCCTCATTTTTAAAGAGTCCATGATATTCCAGAACATACATAATCCATTTAGTATTTTACTGATGAGCATTTAATTTTACGCTTATGTTTATAACGATCTTTGTTGTTTTTATTTTAAATTACAAATAGGTGCTTATTGTAAAAAAAAATTTAAATAAAATATTGATAGGAGTTCCCGTCGTGGCTCACCAGAAACGAATCTGACTAGCATCCATGAGGATGCAGCTTCAATCCCTGGCCTTGCTCAGTGGGTTAATGATCTGGCCTTCCTGTGAGCTGTGGTGTAGGTCGCAGATGTGGCTCGGATCCCATGTTGCTGTGGCTGTGGTGTAGGCGGGCAGTTACAGCTCCGATTTGACCCCTCGCCTGTGAATCACCATATGCCATGGGTGTGGCCCTAAAAAGACTAGATAGATAGGGGCAAAAAAAATGGATAAATACAGAATAAACTTCACCGTATTCCTACCAGTTACGGGTAACTCCTTTGTTTAGTAAGCTATAATTTATGGAATGCTTTCTATATGCCAGATACCATGCTGGGTCATTCACAGAACAGCCATCTGAGGTTTGGAGAAATACCTCCAGTGAGGCTTGCCCAAGGTCAAACGGCTAGAAAGTGGCACCTGGGCCCAACCTTATCTGATTCTAAGGCTTTGCTGGCATCTTACTGTTAACATTCAGGTGTATTTCCTTTCAATATATATTTTTTTCCCCTCCTATGCAGCAGGACAAAAACACATGTAAATTAAATATGGACTACTTTTCCTTCTTCCCAGGATTAGTTGTAAGGAGCCTTTGTAGTGAGGGCAGAAGGAGAGGAATAGACCTAAGCCAAAGAGTGGGGTGACCTGGAGAGATTTCCTCCCAGCCACACTCAGGAAAAGCTATTACTGAGAGAAGGGCAGGGAGTGAGCTGGCAGTTTGGTTAGCCATTTGAGAAAGAGAATGGAGAGGTTTGGGGAGCTATTGCAATAGTGAGGAACTTTGAGATTTAGGAGGATTCTGAAAGGATGTCTTGCCCTGAGCCATGCTGGGTAATCCCTTTGCAGTGTCCTCCAGAGACCTTTGCTAAAGACTTTTGTTTCCTGGCAGTGCTTTTTGGTGGTGGATCGATTTCTTTCGGGCAAGGCGGGAGCAAAAACAACAACAACAACACCAGCTTTATTCAAGTTCACATGCATTTTGTATACTTTTTTCTCTTATGAAAATGAAGTTGCCCTGCCCTCCTGCACTCGGTCCCCGCCCCCCGCCCTTAGAAGGCTCTGCCTTTCCCTTATCGCTCTTCATTTCCTTCGTCGTTGAAGATCCACCTCTCTCCACCTTTTTCCTCTCCCTCTGCTGTCTCCAGCTCTTAGCAAGTCCCTCATTACAGCCCAGGTGGTGAGAGACGACTGCCCCCCCTGCCATCGGGAAACCGGGAAACCGTATTTAGTAGGAATTTCACCACCACCTGAATCTCTTTGATTGCAAGAAACTGTGCTGGTTTGTTGGTTTTAGAAATCTCTTGGTACTTTTGGCAGAGTATACTTGCACCAGTTATCAATCCCAGGGGAGGATTCTAAACACGTCTACCCATTTCCTCTTGGTATCTGAGTAGTCAGAAAGACACAATGCAGTCAAGGACAGGATAGAACAATGCTTTACTCACATTGAGAAGAGACGGGAGCAAGGTCAGCTTCAGTAGTTGGTGTTGGTCCCTCTTTGCCTGGGGATCTCTCCCAGTGATCAACACAAGGCATTTCACCTCTGCTCACCCTTCCTGTGCCACAGTGAAGGACCTTGTCCCTTCCTAGAGGATGACAGATACAGCAGGAGGGTTGGCTTGACAGACACTCTTTAAGCAGACAGAAGAGTACTCATGGCACCTGAAACAAGGAAGATACTTCCATGCACAGTGATAAATCCAGCACAGGCCATGTGAGCTCTTTATCTCTTGGTTAGGAAGTGTTCCAGGCCCAGGCCCATTCTTAAGTGATTAAGAGTCCAAAAACTGCAAGCATGAGAGTGTCTTTCTCAATATTTGACCAACATGATTCTTGTTTCCCTCTTTGCTTTGGCTGCTAAGAAGCTCAAAACTTCTATTTCTGGATCTGTATTTTCTCTTTGTCCCTTTTTTTTTCTTTCTTTTTTGGCCACACTCATGGCATGTGGAAGTTCCTGGGCCAGGAACAGAGCCCAAGCCACAGCAGCAACCCTAGCTGCTGCAGTGACAATGCCAGATCCTTAATCCACTGAGCCACAAGAGAACTCCCAAGGTTTCTTAATTATTTGCTTTTAGCCTTTAAAAAAATATTTTTTTATTATGGAATATATGCATACCTACTTAAAAGTAGAAATGAGGAGTTCCCGTCGTGGCTCAGTGGTTAACGAATCCGACTAGGAACCATGAGGTTGCGGGTTTGATCCCTGCCCTTGCTCAGTGGGTTAAAGATCCGGCATTGCCGTGAGCTGTGGTGTAGGTTGCAGGCGCGGCTCGGATTCTGTGTTGCTGTGACTCTGGTATAGGCTGGCGGCTACAGCTCCGCTTCGACCCCTAGCCTGGGAACCTACATATGCTGCGGGAGCGGCCCAAGAAATGGCAAAAAGACAAAAAAAAAAGTAGAAATGTAATAAATTGTCATTTAGTTATCACCCATTCTCAGTAATTATCAACATTTTACCAATTTTGCTTTATCTGACTCCCTACTTTTCCTTCTCTCTGGAGTGTTATAAGGCAAATCTTGGGCATCATATCATCTCATTGGAATTATTTCAGCATATAAAGTTAGCAGGGCTTTTTCAAACATAACTGCAATGCCACTATCATACCTAACAAAATTAATACAACTTCCCTAAAAACATTTAATACCTAGTTCACGTTCAAATTTCTTTCTTCTTTTTTTTTTTTTGTTGTTTGAGGACCGCACCCACAGCGTATGGAGGTTCCCAGGCTAGGGCTCTAATTGGAGCTGCAGCTGCAGGCCTACGCCTGAGCCACAGCAACACCAGATCCGAGCCAGGTCTGTGACCTACACCATAGCTCACGGCAATGCCGGATCCTTAACTCACTGAGCGAGGCCAGGAATCGAATCTGCAACCTCATGGTTCCTAGTCAGATTGGTTTCTGCTGCGCCACGACGGGAGCTCCTCAAATTTCTTTAATCGTTGGTTTGTTCCAGTCAGGATTGAAATAAGGCCCACACATTTCATTTGGTTGATATGTCTCGAAACTTTTCCTCTGTAACAATTCCACTTTTTGGGAGTTCCTGTTGTGGTGCAGCAGAAATGAATCTGACTAGTAACCATGAAGTTGCGGGTTTGACCCCTGGCCTCGCTCAGTGGGTTAAGGATCCGACATTGCCGTGAGCTGTGGTGTAGGTCGAAGACTTAGCTCAGATCTGGTGTTGTTGTGGCTGTGGTGTAGGCCAGTAGCTACAGCTCTGATTAGATCCATAGCCTGGGAACCTCCACATGCTGTGGGTGCAACCCTAAAAAGCAAAAAAAAAAAAACCCAAAAAACAAACACCAAAACCAATTCCACTTTTCTTTCCCACCCCCCCTTTTTTTTAAATGCCTTCTTTTTTTTTTTTTGCTTTTTAGGGTCATACCCACAGCATATGGAGGTTCCCAGGCTAGGGGTCCAAGGAAGCTACAGCTGCCGGCCCAACCACAGCTCATGGCAACACCAGATCCTTAACCGACTGAGCAAGGCCAGGGATCGAACTCGCAACCTCATGGTTCCTAGTTAGATTTGTTTCCTCTGTGCCGTGATGGAAACTCCTTAATGCTCTTTATTTGTAAAAGAAACCAGAGTATTTGTCCTGTGAAGGTTCCCACATCCCAGAAGATTTGGCTGATAGCTACCTGATGGTGTAGCTTAACTTGTTCTTCTGTCTCTTGTGTTTTCAGTAAACTGAAAGTTAGATCTAGAGCTTGATTAGATTCAGGTTTAGTGTCTCTGGCAAGAATATCTTATTGTCGATGATCTCACTACTTATTATTACATCTAGCAGCACATAATATTTAGTTGAAATGATTTTACTGATTGATCCGTGGTTTCAGGCTCTCGGCCTACTCTCTTCATTATAGAATTCCCCATCAACCTTTTATCTGTATCCACTGATGATCTGTTCTTTCATTAGGTGTTATAAAACGGTGTCTTTCGAATTCTGTCATTCTTTTTGCATTCATTAACTGGAATTCTTCCATAAAGAATAACTTCTCCGGAGTTGCCGTCGTGGTGCAGTGGTTAACGAATCCGAATAGGAACCATGAGGTTGCGGGTTCGGTCCCTGCCCTTGCTCAGTGGGTTAACGATCCGGCATTGCCGTGAGCTGTGGTGTAGGTTGCAGACGCGGCTCGGATCCTGCGTTGCTGTGGCTCTGGCGTAGGCTGGTGGCTGCATCTCCGATTCGACCCCTAGCCTGGGAACCTCCATATTGCCACGGGAGAGGCCCAAGAAATAGCCAAAAAAAAAAAAAAGAAAAACTTTTCCTTGGAGTTCCTGCTGTGGTGCAGTGGGTTAAGAATCCGACTGCAGGAGTTCCCATCGTGGCGCAGTGGTTAACGAATCCGACTAGGAACCATGAGGTTACTGGTTCGATCACTGGCCTTGCTCAGTGGGTTAAGGATCCGGCATTGCCGTGAGCTGTGGTGTAGGTCGCAGATGCGGCTCGGACCCCACGCTGCTGTGGCTCTGGTGTAGGCCAGGGGCTACAGCTCCGATTCGACCCCTAGCCTGGGAGCCTCCATGTGCCGAGAGAGCTGCCCTAGAAAAGGCAAAAAAAGACCAAAAAAAAAAAGAATCCGACTGCAGTGGCTAGGGTGACTGTAGAGGTGCAGCTTGGATCCCCAGGACAGTGCAGTGGATTAAAGGATCCAGTGTCTCAGCTGTGACTTGGATTCAATACCTGGTGCAAAACTTCCATATGCTGTGGGTGTGGCCATAAAATTTAAAAAAAAAAAAAGAATAACTTTTCCTCATTCATTATTTGATTTTTCTGAAATAGTTTGTATAAGAAAGACAGGATAGATGCTTGTTTCCTTTTTTGCGGGCCACACTTGCAGCATGCGGAAGTCCCTGTCGTGGACTGAAAGCTTACCCCTTGCCCTCTCAGTAACCAGAACCACTGCAGTGACAACACCAGATCTTTAACCCGCTGAGCCACAAGGGAACTCCAATGCTTGATGCATTTATTTCTACAAATTACCTGAACTCCTCCGTAGAACAAAGTGTTAAAAAATGGGGAGAGGGGCTGGTTTCTGTTGTGGCTCAACAGGTTCCTAACCCAACTAGGATTCATGAGGACATGGGTTTGATCTCTGGCCTTGCTCAGGGGGTTAAGGATCCGGTGTTGCCGTGAGCTGTGGTGTAGGTCACAGGCTCAGCTTGGATGCAGTGTTGCTGTGGCTGTGGTGTAGGCCGGCTGCAGCTCCAATTCGACCGACCCCTAGCCTGGGAACCTCCATATGCTGCAGGTGCGGCCCTAAAAAGCAAAAATAAATAAATAAATAAAAGCAGGCAGAGTAGGAACAAAAGGAGCACAGGCCTTGGACAGAATTCTGACTTCCTCACTTTTTACCTGTGTGACCTTGGATCACCCTTCTGAGCCTCAGTTTCCTCTTCCCACGGCATATGGAGGTTCCCAGGCTAGGAGTCCAGTCAGAGCTATAGCCGCTGGCCTACACCACAGCCACAGCAACGCCAGATCCAAGCTGCATCTACAATCTACACCACAGCTCATGGCAACACTGGATCTTTAACCCACTGAGAGAGGCCAGGGATCGAACCCGAATCCTCATGGATGCTAGTCAGGTTCATTAACTGCTGAGCCATGAAGGGAACTCCTGGAAAACTGTATTTTTAATTTTTTAAAGAAAGTGATGGCAAATTTTTTGAGATATTTAGCAACCTGTACGGACTAAACAAAACAAAACGTAGAGTCTAGCTCCAAAGTAAGAAAATTCATGTACCAGCTTCACCACTTACTAACTGTATGTTCTTGAGCAAATCATTTAGCCTCTCTGTGCTTCACTTTTCTTATCTGTAAATGGGGGTAATTATTGAACCTACCTCATGGGATTGTTGTGAGGGTCACATGAGCAAGGACAGGTCTAGGGTGAGATTAATAGAGTACGGTTGAGGAGTTCCCATCATGGCTCAGTGGTTAACAAATCCAACTAGGAACCATGAGGTTGTGGGTTCGATCCCTGGCCTTGCTCAGTGAGTTAAGGATCCAGCGTTGCCGTGAGCTGTGGTGTGGATTGCAGACATGGCTTGGATCCTGCGTTGCTGTGTCTCTGGTGTAGGCCGGTGACTACAGCTCAGATTCGACCCCTAGCCTGGGAACCTTCACATGCCATGGGTGCAGCCCTAGAAATGGAAAAAGCCAAAAAGCCAAAAAAAAAAAAATAGAGTAAGTTCAGAGTTCCCATTGTGGCTCAGTGGTAACGAACCCGACTAGTATCCAAGAAGACGCAATTTGATCCCTGGCCTCACTCAGTCGGTTAAAGGATCCATTGTTGCTGTGAACTGTGGTGTAGGCCAGCAGCTACAGCTCTAATTGGACCTTGAGCCTGGGAACTTCCATATGCTGTGGCTGTGGCCCTAAAAGGACAAAAAAAAAAAAAAGTAAATTTAGCAAGGAATCATCTTGAGTGCAAAATTTAAGGAGGCACCAAAAAAAAAAAACCTCAACAACCAAGATAACTAATATTTTATTTTTTATTTTAATTTTATTTTATTTCATCTTTTTGCCATTTCTAGGGCCGCTTCTGCGGCATATGGAGGTTCCCAGGCTAGGGGTCAAATTGGAGTTGCAGCCACCGGCCTATGCCAGAGACATAGCAACATGGGATCCGAGCTGCGTCTGCAACCTACACCACAGCTCACGGCAACGCCGGATCCTTAACCCACTGAGCAAAGCCAGGGATCGAACCCCCAACCTCATGGTTCCTAATCGGATTTGTTAACCACTGAGCCACGACAGGAACTCTGATAATTAATATTTTAATGTAACATTTCAAAAAGTCAAAGGTAGTGCAAAAAAAAAAAAAATCCATGATGAACAAAATATCAACATTTTAAGTAAAGACAGGATCTGGCCTTACACTTGCGTGACTTGGCCTCACTGACGTCACCCTAATCCTGGGTCTGTAGGATCCTGTCTTTATTCTTTTTTTGCCTTTTTAGGGCCACACCCACAGCATATAGAGGTTCCCAGGCTAGGGGTCAAATTGAAGCTGTGGCTGCAAGCCTACACCACAGCCACAGCAACTCAGGATCTGAGCCACATCTGCAACCTACACCACAGCTCACGGCAATGCCGGATCCTTAACCCATTGAGCGAGACCAGGGATTGAACCCACATCCTCATGGATACTAGTCAGATTCGTTTCTGCTGCACCACAACGGGTACTCCCCCTATTCAGTCTTTAGGTCTATGGTGTATTTGAGTATTTGACATCCCGAAGAGTTATTTTTTCTTTTTCAGCAACACTAGTGGCACGTGGAGCTTCCTGGGCCAGGGATCAAATCTGAGCCAGAGTTGTGACCTATGCCACAGCGGCAGCAACGCAACATCCTTAACCCACTATACCCCACGGGGGACTGGCACCTCCACAGACACAAGCTGGATCATTCACCCACTGCACCACCGTGGGAACTCCCAGATCATTTTTTTTGCCTCAACATGACAGAACTATCATCAATAGTTATCATAAAATAAAACAAATAATAATAATGGCAGAAAAGCAACACAGACAGTGAAAATTTGCTTTTAATGAACTTCATACATACACTCAGATCAATAATGTTTTTAATAAAATAAAAATTAAAAAAGAGGAAAAAAGTAATAGATTAATAGATTTTAGCTGCATAAATGTTTTTTGGATTTGGGTTTTTTTTTTTTTTCCCCAAAAAGGAACTTACACACACACATAAAGAAATCCCTCCAAAAGAGGCAAACTTCTAGGGTTCAGAGACTAAGTTGCGCCGAGAATGACAGAACTACAGTAAGTCAGTTTTTTCTCTTTGTTTTTATAATCACTGTGCTATCATTGTTGATTTCAAATCTACTGTTTAATTTTATTTTTTATTTTTATTTTTGGCCATGCCCACAGTATGCAGAAGTTCTGTGGGCCAGGGATTGAACCCATGCCACAGCAGCAACTGGAGCCACAGCAGTGGCAACTCTGGATCCTTAACCCACTGCAGCACCAGGGAACTCCTCAAACCTCTTGTTTAAATGCAAGGAGATGGGGACATGAATGCTTCCGATATGACCGCCAGTGAGGCTGACCTGCTGTGAACCCTCACATTGGGTATACATTGGGGCCAGTTGTGTAACGGGATGTTCTTCAAATTAGCTTCCATGTAGAATATACTATTTATTAAAGGTTAGGTGATTAAAATGTACTATTTTGAAGCATATAAATATTCTTAAAACTCACAATAATCACAGCAATTATTTAGAACTTAGACCAACTTAGACCAAGAAAATCTCTTCAGGAGGGAGAATTTTTTTTTTTCCCCCTGCTCTTCAGGGCTGCACCTGCAGCATATGGAGGTTCCAGGCTAGGGGTTGAATCAGAGCTATAGTCACTGGCCTATGCCACAGCCACAGCAACGCCAGATCTGAGCAGCATCTTCGACCTATACCACAGCTCACAGCAACACTAGATCCTTAATCCACTGAGCGAGGCCAGGGATTGAACCTGCAATCTCATGGTCCCTAGTTGGATTTTCTGCTGCACCACAACGGGAGCTCCAGGACGGAGGATTTTATTACCAAAGTTGTGTAGAATTGCCAGGGCATGGTTATAATAAAAGCAGACCCACCCAGTTTCATTAGTGTTTTAAACTTCTCTCAGGACAATGCATTCCTTATTTCTTGCACATGGAGGACTCGCTGCCACCCTTACCTGATTCACCTCTGCCTCAGGCCATCAGTTTTCTCTCTGGCTAAGACAGTCTCAAAGGCCCTTCCAAAGCTGACAGTGAACGACTTTCTAATTCTGGCTCTGCAAGCTATTTCAAGTTAATGATCTTGGGTAAGTCAGGTCGTTTTTCCAAGTCTCAGTCTCCTCATCTGCGAAATGGATACAATAACCCCATGCCTTTCCCCGTAAGGGCTCCATGAGGCAGTGTGAAAGAAGACTTTTTATAAAGACTGCACGCAGGTGGCAGGCACACAGATGGCAGGCCTTGATGACAAAGCTGATGATTTTCCTCTGAAGTCATTCAGACATTGTTCCTGGATTGAGGATCTGGGATAGGGGACAGGGATCCAGTGGGTGCTGCACTCTGCAAATTATGGACAGTGACCTTTTCCTTCTAGGAAAAGGCTTGATCCTCTTGGCTCGGAAGCAAGGGGCTGATCACAATGACCCCCGCTCCTCTGCTGCTATATTACAGGCCTGCTGGATGGAGTACTTCCCTTCCAGGGAAAGATGGTTGAGGCAGAAGCAGGGCGTGAGGAAATGCTGATGCCAGCTGGCTCAGCACTCTGAAATTAGCTTACCTGCTTATTTAACTATTTCTCCGAAGAGAATGTAAGTCCCTAGAGCAGAGGTTGACAAACTTTTTTTCTGAAGAGCCAGCTCGTAAACATTTTAGGCTTTCTCGGCCATATGGTCTCTGTAGCAAATACTCAACTCTGCTGTTGTAGTGTGAAAACAGCCCTAGACCATACGTAAACGGAGCGTGGCTGTGCTCCAATAAAACTTTATTTATGGATACTGAAATCTGAATTTCATATAATTTTTGCATGTTGTGAAATAGTCTTTTGATTTTTTAAAACTTTTAAAGATGTAAAAACCACTCTTAGCTCACAGGCACATAAAAAGAGTCCAGATTTGGCCGTTGATCGTTTACCCACTCCTACTCTAGAAGGCAGAGACCCTCTCTGTGTATTCCTCTGCTGTGTCCCCAGGGTCCAAAGCAGTGCCTGGCACACAGCTGGTGTCCATAAGTATCTGTTGATGACCAACTGCTTCCGCTTCTGCCCCTCCACCTCCAATTCCACTCCCATCTCTTGCTGCTACTGTAGCCCCCTCTACTGTCAGCTCCCACCCTCTCTAACCAGCAGCGACACGCTTCTGCCTCACCCCCAGCCTCCAGGTCAGTGGAGGAACCCACTGGGCAATTATCCGGTAGCTCAGGCACTGTTTCATCTGGATGCTCCCATTTCTCCTCTTGTCTATCTTTGGCTTCACTCACTCCCCCCCGCCCCCCAGCATCCAAGTCTTTCCTTCCTTCCTTCCTTTCTTTTTGCAGCTGCACCTTTGGCATATGGAAGTTCCCAGGCTAGGGGTCGAATAGGAGCTACACCTGCTGGCCTACGCCACAGCCAATACAACGCAGAATCCAAGCCATGTCTGTCGCCTACACCACAGTTCATGGCAGCGCCAGATCCTCAACCCACTGAGCGAGGCCAGGGATCAAACCCGCGTCCTCATGGATCCTAGTCGGGCTCGTTACTGCCGAGCACGATGGGAGCTCCTTTTTTTTAAGTTCCCAGGCCTGGGATTGAACCCACAGCACAGCAATAACCAGAGCCACAGCACTGACAATGCCAGATCTTTAACCTGCTGAGCCACCAGAGAACTCCTGTTACCTACCATTTCTATTGAGCACTTACAAAGTGCCAGGCACCACACAGGTATTTTGTAGCCTGATCTCACTTAATACTCATAACCACTCCTAGTTGACAGATGTGGAAACTGTGGCTCAGGCGGGTTAATGGAAATGCTCAGAGTCACACAGTTGCGAAGTGGCAGAGCCAGGATTAGAGCCCAGGTTGGTGTGGCTCTATTCATAAGCATATTTCGAGGGCTTGTTAGCGATACAGCAATAAATGAATCGGACAAGTCCCCCTTCATGGAGCTTTGTTCTAGTGCGAGAAACAAACAATAACCAAGCAGATAGACAGTATAATTCCTGATAGGGAGGCATACCATGACAAAAGAAAATATAAGGTAATTCCATCAATGGGGAGCTATCTTAGTCAGTCCTCTCTGAAAGGGTGACATTTGAGCAGAGATATGAATGAAGTCAGGGAGTGAACCCTGAGAGCTGGAGAGAGAACCTTCCAGGTGGAGGGCATGGCAGGAGCAAAGCCTGAGGTGGGAGCTTATCCTGGCATGTCAGTGAGCAGACAGCAAGCCTGGTGGCAGGGGGCAGGGAGTGCATGAGTGGTCATGAGTGGTAGGAGAGGAGGGGCCCGGGGAGCAGGGGTCAGCATCCTCTGGGGCTTTGCCAGCCCAGCAAATCCTTGGATTTTGTTTGCAGTGTGATGGGGGAGCTGCAGGAGGGTTGCAAGCACCCCCACACCTCAGACCTGGACGAAGCAGACAAGAGACTCCAGCCCTCCCTTGTTCACCACTACCCGCCTCTGCATATCCAGTACCCCCAACCCCCTTCTGGGCTGGCAGTGTAGTGAGATGATAAAGACCACTGGCTTTTTTTTTAAATTTATTTTTATTTTTATTTTTTGCTTTTTAGGGCCATATCTGCAGCATATGGAAGTTCCTAGGCTAGGGGTCGAACTGGAGCTGTAGCTGCTGGCCACAGCCACAGCTGCAGCAATGCCAGATCAGAGCCACGTCTGCCACCTATACCACAGCTCACGGCTATACCAGATCCTTAACCCACTGAGCAAGACCAGGGATCAAACCTGCATCCTCATGGATACTAGTCGGGTTCATTAACCACTGAGCCATGATGGGAACTCCCAAACCATTGGCTTTTGAATGCAAGAGAACTGGGTTCCCAGCCCAGCTGTAATACTAGCTGTGGGACCACAAGTAATCCCAGAACTCTCGGAGCCTCCATTTTCTCATCTGGAAAATGGGGACAATAATTTCTGTCTCAAGGTGGTGTTGGAATGATTTGATGAGCTCTTGACTCTAAAACACTCAGTCCCAGGCAGGTCACATCGTTCTCTCTCAATAAGCTGTCGTAGTTGATGATGAGCAGGATTTAAATGCTGAGCCAGGAGTTCCCGTTGTGGCTCAGTGGTTAATGAATCTGACTAGGAACCATGAGGTTTCGGGTTCCATCCCCGGCCTTGCTCAGTGGGTTAAGGATCCGGTGTTGCCGTGAGCTGTGGTGCAGGTCGCAGATGCGGCTCAGATCCCTTGTTGCTGTGACTGTGGTGTAGGCCGGTGGCTACAGCTCCAATTCAACCCCTAGCCTGGGAACCTTCATATGTCGTGGGAGAGGCCCTAGAAAAGGCAAAAAGCCAAAAAAAAAAAAAAAAAATTGCTGAGCCAAGTTTGGGCATAATCACTTGTTAAAATAAAGGTAACTATCTTTATGGTTGTTCCCTTCATGCTGTTCCACCTGCTGCCAGGAGACACCTGTGCCAAGACCCTCTTCTACTGAAAGGTCAAGAAAGAATAATGACAGACTTTCTTCCTGGGGCAGGGCCCATCCGGAACCTGTGTTCTTGAACATAGAGCAAGCACATGCCCAGGCTATGGTAGAGGAATCTAAAACCCAGTGCTCAGCCCCTGTCAGTTCAGCCCCCTGCTCCAGGCCAGAACAACCTTTTCCACAGGCTACGGAATAAGAAGTTCACTTGTGTCCAGTGGAGCTCTTTCATATGTATGACTCATTCATTTAACAAGCACCTGAGATGACTGCCCAGAACAGCCTGTTTTCATCCCATTATTAATAATAATAATAGTTAGCATTTATACAGGACTCAAAATGTAGCATTTCATTAGCCTGCCTGGGTCTGAGTCCTAGGTTTACTCTTTTGTAGCTACATGATGTTGGACACATCACTTAGCCTCTTAGAGCATCTGCTATGTGCCAGGCAGTGTGTCAGGTGCCGGGAAAACAGTGAAGAGCCAAGAAGACTGATTGCTGCCCTCTCACAGCTTACTGTCTGATTAGCCAGATGTTAATCAAGTAATCACAAAATAAATTCCCATCGTGGTTCAGCAGTTAAAGAATCCGACTAGCATCCATGAGGATGAAGGTTTGATCCCTGGCCTTGCTCAGTGGGTTAAGGATCTGGCGTTGCCATGAACTGTGGTGCTGGTTACTCATGTGACTTGGATCCTGTGTTGCCATGGCTGTGTTGCTGTGTGGCTGTGGCATCCATAGGCCAGCAGCTACAGCTCTGATTTGACCCCTAGCCTGGGAACCTCCATATGCCTTAGGTGTGGCCCCAAGAAGGCAAAACAAACAAACAAAAAGCAAATGTAGGCCATACTACCCAAAGCAATCTACAGATGTAATGCAATCCCTATCAAACTACCCATGACATTTTTCAGAAACTGGAACAAACAATCCAAAAATTTATATGGAATCTTAAAAGACCCAGAATTGCCAAAGCAATCCTGAGTAATAAAAACCAAGCAGGAGGCATAGCTCTCCCAGACTTCAGACAATATTACAAAGCTACAATAATCAAGACAGTGTGGTACAGGTACAAAAACAGACATACAGTCTAATGGAACAGAGAAGAGAACCAGAGATAAATCCAGGCACCTATGGCCAATTAATCTTCAACAAAGGAGGCCAGAATATAAAATGGGGAAAAGACAGTCTCTTCAGCAAGTGGTGCTGGGAAAACTGGACAGCTGCATGTAAATCAATGAAACTAGAACACACCCTCATACTATGCACAAAAATAAACTTAAAATGGCTTAAAGACTTAAAACATAAGACAAAGGCACATAAAACTCCTAGAAGAGAACATAGGCAAAACATTCTCTGACATCATACAAATGTTTTCTTAGGTCAGTCTCCTAAGGTGATAGAAATGAAAACAAAAATTAACCAATGAGACCTAAGCAATCTTATAAGCTTTTTTTTTTTGGTCTATTCTGGGGCCGCACCTGCAGCATATGGAGATTCCAAGGCTAGGAGTCTAATCAGAGCTATAGCCGCTGGCCTATGCCAGAGCCACAGCAACACCAGATCTGAGCCACGTCTGGGACCTACACCACAGATCACAGCAATGCCGGATCCTCAACCCACTGAGCGAGGCCAGGGATCGAACCCACAACCTCATGGTTCCTAGTCAGATTCGTTAACCACTGAGCCACGATGGGAATTCCAATCTTATAAGTTTTTGCACAGCAAAAGTCTTTTCTTTTCTTTTTCTTTCTTTCTCTCTTTTTTTTTTTTTTGTCTTTTTAGGGGCACACCCGTGACACATGGAGGTTCCCAGGCTAGAGGTCCAATCGGAGCTGCAGCCTCCGGCCTATGCGACAGCCACATGAGATCCTAGCCAGCCTACATCACAGCTCACGGCAATGCTGGATCCTTAACCCACTGAGCGAGGCCAGGGATTGAACCCTCATCCTTATGATACAAGTCGGCTTCAATAACTGCTGAGCCATGATGGGAACTCCTGCATAGCAAAAGAAACCGTAAAAAAAAAAAGACAACATATGGTATGAGAGAAAATATTTGCAAACAATGCAACCAACAAGGCCTTAATCTCAAAAATATGCAAACAACTCATACAACTCGACAGCAAAAAAACAAACAAGCCAAATGAAAAATGGGCAGAAGACCTGAATAAATATTTCTCCAAAGAAGACATACAGATGGCCAACAGGCACATGAAAAAATGCTTAACATCACTAATTATTAGAGAAATGCAAATCAAAACTACAATGATGTACCACCTCACACTGGTTAGAATGGCCATCATTAATGTCTACAAATAACAAATGTTGGAGTGGGTGTGTAGAAGAGGGAACCCTCCTACACTGTTGGTGGGAATATAAATTGGTACAACCACTATGGAAAACAGTATAGAAGTACCTCAGAAAACCAAATATAGCAATCCCACTCCTGACTATACATCTGGACAAAACTTTCATTCAAAAAGATACATGCACCCGTATGTTCATTGCAGCACTATTCACAATAGCCAAGACATGGAAACAACCTAAATGTCCATCGATAGATGAATGGATTAAGAAGATGTGGTATATATACACAATGGAATACTACTCAGCCATAAAAAGAACGAGATAATGTCATTTTCAGCAACGTGGAAGGAACTAGAGATTCTCATACTAAGTGAAGTAAGTCAGAAAGAGAAAGGCAAACACCATACAATATCACTTTTATATCTGGAATCTAACATATGGCACAAATGAACCTATCTACAGAAAAGAAACAAATTCATGGACATGGAGAACAGACTTGTGGTTGCCAAGGGGGAAGGAATGGGGTGAACTGGGATTTTGGGGTTAGTAGATGCAAACTATTGCATTTGGAGTGGATAAGCAATGAGATCCTGCTGTATAGCACAGGGAACTATATCCAATCACTTGTGATGGAACATGATGGAGGATAATGTGAGGAAAAAGGGGATATATATATATATATATATATATATATATATATATATATGTATACACACACACACACATACATATATATGTATATATATATACATATGTGTATATATATATATATAAATATACACACACACATAGGTCACTTTGCTGTACAGCAGAAATTGAGAGAACATTGTAAATCAACCATAAGAATTCTTTTTAATTTTAAACATTACAAAAAAAAAAAAAAAAGGAGTTCCCATCGTGGTGCAGCGGAAACGAATCTGACTAGGAACCATGAGGTTGCGGGTTCAATCCCTGGCCTTGCTCAGTGGGTTAAGGATCTGGCGTTGCTGTGAGCTGTAGTGTAGGTCGCAGATGTGGCTCAGATCCCGTGTTGCTGTGGCTGTGGCGAAGGCCAGCGGCTACAGCTCCGATTGGACCCCTAGCCTGGGAACCTCCATATGCCACGGGAGTGGCTCTAGAAAAGGCAAAAAAAAAAAAAAAAATAATAATAAAATTTAAAAAACCCCCACAAAACAAATGTCAAAGTACACCTTCAGGGGAGCTAAGGAGAAGTACCCATTGCCATGAGTGTGTATGACTCGGAGGTAAGGGAACATGTCCTGGAGGAAGTGACTGTGGAGAGAAGCTGGCTAGAGGAAGATAGAAGACAGTTTCAAGAACAAGGAGCAGAGTTCCCCTCGTGGCTCAGCAGAAATGAATCTGACTAGCATCCATGAAGACGCAGGTTTGATCCCTGGCTTTGCTCGTGGGTTAAGGATCCTATGCTGCTGTGAGCTGTGGTGTAGGTTGCAGATGTGGCTTGGACCCGGATTGGTGTGGCTGTGGCGTAGGCCAGTGACTACAGCTCCGATTCAACCCCTGACTTGGGAACCTCCATATGCCCTGAGTGTGGCCCTAAAAGGCAAAGAAAAAAACAAAAAACAAAAACCACCACCACCAACAACAAAAAAAACCAAGGAGCAAGGCCCCGTGGTAGTAGAACTGAAGGAAATCCAGTGTGGCCAGAGCCTAGAGAGAATTGTAGAAAACTGTGTGCAGAGGCTGCAGCAGGATCGGCACACGGTAGGCTATGGATTGGTCTCTAGCTCTCTGCTGAGTGACTGCAGCATCCCTACAACAAAGATGGGCAAGCTACCTGCCCAAGCTCCCCAGGCAAGGCCCAGGTGTCCTCTGGGCTCCCCGTTTTCCAGCTTGCCCCGCTGCCTCTCCAGTACCCTTGGGAGAGAGGATGCCAGATGTGAAACATTCATCAGAAAGCACCATCACTACTGGATCCTTAAATTGAGATGCTGCACTTGGTAGGGAATCCTTTCCTATAAGAAGGGGAAAGAGGAGGGCCAGGAGCCCCAGAAGGGGGCAGACTGAAGGAAGAATCCCTCCAGTTTTCGCCTCACCTGTGCCACTCCCACCCACCCACCACATTCCCCTCACCCAGTCCTTTGCCCTCATTCTCTAGGTCTCAATGTCTCTTCCAAGTTTAACTTAAACCCAGCTTGCAGCCAGATATTTGGCACCTGCGTGAGATCTGTTCTGAGCCCTGAGGATGACTAGATTTAGCAAATCAATAGGATACCCAGATAAATTTGAATTCAGACAAACAACAATAATTTTTTGCCTAAATGTGCCCAAATATTACAATGCTAGCCCTGAGCTTAGGGGTTGGGGCATCGCAAACTGGCTCTAGGCAACTGAACTAGGTTATCCTAAAGCTAATGTTAATAACAGCTGCCAACTCTGGCCCAGGCTGCCTCTGGTTTAGCCCTCATCAGGGAGGTAATAGAGTGAACAAGAGAATGAACTCTGGGCCCGGACTGCCAGGACTGTCTTTCAGCTCTGCCATTTTCCAGTTGTGCGACCTTGGGGGGACCCAGAAAATGAGATGCTTAACTCTCTGTACTCATTTCCTCATCTGTACACTGGAGATAGTAGTAGGTGGTTGTGAAGATTAAGTGAGTTGCAGGTAAAGTGCTTAGAACATCCTGGTCTACAGTAAGTACTATGTTAATGTTAGCTATAATTATTTATCTAATCACACTAGACTGAATGTAAACTCCATGAGAACAGGGACTTTCTTTTGTTCATTGCTATATCCACAGCATCTATTTTTTATTTTTATTTTTGTCTTTTCTAGGGCCGCACCCATGGCATATGGAGGTTCCCAGGCTAGGGGTCTAATCGGAGCTGTAGCCACCAGCCTAAGCCAGAACCACAGCAACGTGGGGTCCGAGCCATGTCTGCAAGCTACACCACAGCTCATGGCAACGCGGGATCCTTAACCCACTGAGCAAGGCCAGGATTGAACCCATAACCTCATGGTTCCTTGTCGGTTTTGTTAACCACTGCGCCACCACGGGAACTCCATGGGAGCATCTTAATTTAGGAGAAATTCTCAAGCACTTTGATTTTTAAAAATCCTAATCTGTTCCCACCTGCTGCGTGACCCTGGGTAACTCATACCTTTCGGAGACTGTTTTATGATGTGTAAACTAGGTGGTGGTGAGGATCCAAGGAAATCACACATTGGTGAAACCTGGTTGAAAGAAGGCTTCTGTGAAACAGTCCTGCTTTAGAACAGCTTTTGTAAATGGCCATTCTTCCTCACCGATGAAAAAAACAAGCCCATCTCTCCAAGCCCCCACGTGTGAATAAATCTCAGCAAGCCTGGACCCCTAGCACCTCTTTAGGTGGAGGCTGAATCTCTCCAGGGTGAATCTCTCTCCCGGCCTTTTACTCCAAGGGCAGTCCAGTGTCAGTCAATCCTGGGAGCGTGGTTCCCACTCTCCTTAGAGGAGGCACAAGCCCAAATCAGCCAGAAGCTGGTCCTGCTGCTGGAGAAATTCTGTGTATTAAGACATCACTCTGGCGGCACCGTGGGTTCTGATGATGGGGAAACCCTACCTGGGGTTGGGGCGCTGGGATCCCCAGGGGATCTCAGTGTCGGCTTCCGTAAGGGGGATTGTCCTAGGGCCTCCTAATGAGGGCAGTAGGGCCCAGGCTCCTTTCCAGCCTCCGCCTGGGTCAGGGCCAGGTCATTTAGTGTGAGTGTCTGTGTGTGGGGGGAGGGGTTGGGAGGAGACGGGAACAGGGCGAACAGGGCGGCTGGAGGGAAAAGGAGCAATTCAGAACGAGCTGAGTCGAGGAGATTGGTGGCCCTGGAGTGGTCAGCGCGGAGGAAACCAGGTCTGTGAGGGAGAAGTCAAGCGGACCTCTCCCGGGCGGAGCAGAGGACGGACCCCGGGCTGGCGGTGGAGGCGGGGCCAGCACTCCCCTCGCAGAGGGGGCGGGGGGTCTGCGCTGGGAATGCCGCGCCGCGGGGGCTGGGGCGTGGCTTTACTGGCTCCGCCCCCCGCGCAGGTAGCCAATGGGCGCGGCGGCGCCGGGTGACGGAGGGAGCCGAAGTGCGAGTGCCGCGGCGGCGGCGGCGGTGGACGGCCCAGCCTGAGTGCCGGGGTCTCTGCTGGGGCGAGGGGGCGCGAAGGCTCAGAGCCGGGGACCCTGGTACCCGAGAGGCGGCGCAGCCGGCGCCGCCGGTGGAGCTCCGGCGGCCTGGCGGCGGCGCGATGCCTCTCGCTCAGCTCAAGGAGCCCTGGCCGCTCATGGAGCTGGTGCCGCTGGACCCGGAGGTGAGTGAGCTGGGCGGGAGAAGGGCGCTGGCGGCCGGCGAGCCCGGGTCCCTACAGGGGCGGGGCGGCCCGCGGCGCCGCCGGAGCCTGGCGGGCGCCTGCGAGGACGCGAGTGCCCTCCGATCTCTTGGCCCCTCTCCGGCTCCACCCCCTTATGTCCTGGGTGTGTGTGAGCGAGGGACAGTTCCGCCAAGCGCCGAGAAATCCCTTAGCGTGGAGAGGGGATCCCGCGGTGCGCTGAGATCTGGCCTCCCCTTACGTCTCCCTACACCTAGGACCTGTACCGGGAGGTGTGGGAGTTTCCTTCATTAGCCCAGGCGGCCAACTCCGGGCTGCCAGATGTCTCGGATTCTACAAGAGACAAGGGTCGTAGGATCCCCCACTTCTCCTTGACATCGCGCATCGTGCTACCAGAAGATCTCCCAGCTTTTCCGCTGCTGACCCTAGAAGGATTGCCCCTTTGACCCTGGCAGTTGTGGAATTTGGGGTGACACGGCCCGTCTGGGGCAGAAACTCTTGGTTTTCTTTGCCCCAGGCTAGGGTCAGAGAATACCTGTGTCCCCTGCCCCGGGCTGTGGAGGCGAGAATGGGGAAAAACCCTTAGTCCTTGTGACGACTATTCCTGGAGAGGGGGAGGACCTTGGTGGCTGCCGCTGCTTCTTGTCTCCCCCCGCCCCAATAAGAAGGGTTGGGCCCCTGAGGAGTTTGGCCTCTGCCTGCCTAGCCTCTTCCAGAAGCAACTCCTTCCTGCCCTCTGAGGATTCTGAGGTGATAGGCTCCAAACTTGCAAAAGGCCAGCTCTTCCTGTGCTCTTTGACCTCCAGGGTCAAGGTCAAGCCCCTGAACCAGCAGGTGGAGAAAACTTTCTCCTCGGCCTCATTCTGGGAAGTAGGTAGGTGATACTGCCTTTCCAGAGGGGATATGGGGATATGCGGAGGGGAGGGGATATGGGGACCTCAGTGAGCCTGGGAGCCAAGGTGCTTTTCCCCTGGCTTCGGCTCATAGCCCCTGCTGAGTACACCTCCTTGGTACTTACCTGAGGCAACCACCAAGCGCCTTGCTTCTCAGGGCCACAGATTGAGATCAGAGTGAGGACCCCTGGTGTGCTGCCCCTTTAAAGGGATGGTCACTGCTGACACTGGCTATTGGAGGGTGGGCGCGGCAGGATTAGGTAACCAACCTGAAGGCGCAATTTGGAGTAAATTGCTCTGGGATCCCTGCCATAGGGTTTTTACAGGCCCTGCTCAGCTCAGAGGTTCTCTCGCTGACTCACCCTCTGAGGTGAGGAACACTGCCCTCTGCAGCCCCTATCCACACTGCACCACCCCCCCGCCCCCCGACTGGGGCACAAGGGGCTGGGGGGGGGGGTTGCTCTGAGGTGGATTCCTTTGCCCTGGCACGCTCCTGCGACCTAGATCTCCCAGAGGAAGGTAGACTGGGAAAGGCCAGGGGGGGACTTCAGCTGAGAACATACCGTGTGTTACACTAGCAGGGGAGGCGGACACTCCGGAGCTCAATTCCCAGTCCAGGGCACTACTTCCTGCTTCCCTTTGGGGAATCCTGAGGCAGGGGCCAGGTTTAAACAGGAAACTCAACTCAGTTTTAGCACTACTGCACCCAAACTCTGAGAGGGAAAAACTGGCTTATTTCCTAGGGTTGGAGGGGTTGTGTTTTCTCCAGGAGCTTCTTGGCACTACCTTGGGAACGCTGTGCGACCCTCAGTCAGTCCTTAGCCTCTCTGGGCCACTCTTGCTCCAGTGGCCAAGGCTGGGTTCTGGTCTCTACTTTCTGGCTCTGAGAGGGTGCAGAGCCCTGGGTTCTGCTGCCCATTCTCCTCCTCCCCACTCCATGGAGGTGCCAGGTGACAGGGTGTTATTGTTTGGGTAACAGGAGCCATGGGGCAGCCAGGGCGCGGAATGGGCTGTTCTCACTGGAGAACAGGGCCTCGCTGTTCTTAGCCCAGGTGACATGTAAGTGATATAGCAGCCTGACCTGCAGGTACAGGCGTTGCCGCCGGCTCCTGGCTGGGAAGGAGGCAGGCCAGGGGCTGGCAGGGGCATTTGGCAGAGGCCTGGGACACGGACCGCCCTGCCTTCCCCATGACGCTGCCGAAAATGGGCTGCTGGGAGGCAGGGCCTTGTCCAGGGTGTGGCCCACGTGGAGTAAACCCCCTGGAAGTGTGGGTGAGGATTCTGCCTGGTCCTTCACTGGCCCTGCTGAAAGCTGTAACCTTGGCCCCAGGCCCAGCCTCACTGTGTACAGAGCTGCACTATGTGCTACCCACCCCACTTCACCTGTGTTACCTTATTCAAATAAAATCATTCTCCGAACAACTTTTCAAGGAAGGGATTATTACCCCCATTTTCACATGGAACAACCGAACTCAGAGAGGTGAACTGGGCTATGAATTAATGTCAGAGTCAGAATTGGAACCCAGGTCTCTTGCTGTCTTCTACCAAGTGGTGGGAGACTTTAAGGACAGGGGAGAACTGGGATCAAGCTGGCCCAGGTGGAAGGTACTCCAAGAGAGGCTCCGGATGTTGGCAGACTCTTCCTTCCAGGCTTTGCCGAGGGCTGGGGATGCCAGCCGGCCCTGGCATCCGGTCCCCAGCTTCCAGCAGCGTGCAGGGCTGCCAGTGCTGGGCTCTGAACCCAACTCCTGGGGCTGCTTCCTGCCTGTAGGGCACGTGCTGGCTTTGTCCATCTGCTGCCCAGCTTCTCTGGACGCTGCCCTGGCCCCTCTTCCCGCGACAGAGCTGCTGGGTTGGAAGGAAGGATGCTTGTTGGAACCCATCTCTCACCTCTGCGGAGGGGGCGCAGTGGTCTGGGGGCCCTCGGCCTCTGGCCCCATGAGCAGTAGAGGAAGAGTGAGGAGAGCAGGTCTCTATCCTCTGAGGCCAAAGGACCTTTCCTGTACCAGACTTTTTAGACAAGGTCCTTCATTCAGTATTCTGAAAGGTCAGTATCATTGTTCCCTTTCATTCATTCATTTGACAAATACCATTGAGCACTTGTCGTGTGACGAGTACTATTCCAAGCAACAGTACAGCAGTGAACAAGACAGCCCTGCCTTCAAGGTACAGATGAGGAAACCAAGGCTCAGAGAAGTAATGCGACAGATGCAAGATCAGAGCTAGATTTATGTCTTTGTCGCTGTGGACCTGCATTCTTTCCACCATCTGTGCGGCGGTCAGGCCAGAGGGGGTAATGAACCCTGTCTTCCCAGGCCCCTGGCTCTAAGAGGGAAGCTCAGCTGTGGTCCTCTTTGCACTCCTGGTCCTTTCTCCAGGGCTGCCCATTCCTCTCTAGAGACCTTGTGCATCGGCTCTTACGGATGTGGGGTTCCGTGAGGATGGCACCCAGGCCAGAGACCCTGGGACTAGAGGCGGCCAGACAAGGCCTGTGGAGTCCCCCAAATCCTCCAGATACCGCTCTGTAAGCGCACACCTCTGGGCACAGCCACCACCTCCTTCCCTCCCTTATCTGGGATTTAGGCTTGCAGCCATGTGACTCTGGGCCAAGGCCCCATGCTTATCACTTACTAACTCAGAGGCCTCAACTCTCTGAACCTCGTCTGAAAAATGGGAGTAAGAGAACCTGATCTGGCCTCCTTGTTCTCTTTGCTGGGTTGAGCATTTTTTTTTTTTTTTTTTTAGGGCTACACCCATAGCATCGGAAGTTCCCAGGCTAAGGGTCGGATCTGGAGCTGCAGCCTACACCACAGCCATAGCGACTTGGGATCTGAGCTGCGCCTGTGAAATACACCACAGCTCACGGCAACGCTGTATCTTTGACCCACTGAGCGAGGCCAGGGATCCAACCCATATCCTCATGGATACTAGTTGAATTCACTTCCGCTGCGCCACAACAGGAACTCCATGGCTGAGCTTTCATTTGACAGATGTTGTGCTAGACCCTGAGCTGGGTGCCAGGGAGATGATGCCGCTGGACAAGCCAGGGTTCCGCGTTGAGTTAATCTGCGGTTTGCTTGGTGCTGTGAGATCCAGAGGAGGGAGGAAAGGACCTGAGGCCATGTGGACAGAGGAGATGATTTTTGAGCTGAGACCTCAAAGAAGACAGGAGTGACCAGGCAGGAATGGTTTTCTTGGTGGAAACGGCCACCATGCAAATTCTCAGGGATATGAAACAGGCTGGTCTGTTCCCAGTCTCAGGTTGTTCAGTTTAGCTCCAGAATAGGGCCTGATAATAATGCAATTGTTTGTGGACCAGTTACGTGCCAGGTGTATATATTTTATAGACATTATTTTATTTTTGTTTTTTTTTAGGGCTGCACCTGCAGCATATGGAAGTTCCCAGGCTAAGGGTCGAATTGGAGCTGCAGCTGCCAGCCTACACCAGAGCCACAGCAACACCAGATCCAAGATAAATCTGTGACCTACAGCACAGCTCGTGGCAATGCCAGATCCTTAACCCACTGAGTGAGGCCAGGGATCGAACCTGCATCCTCATGGATATTAGTCTGGTTCATTGCCACTGAGCCACAAAGGGAACTCCTAGACACTATTTTGTTTGCTTCTTATAGCCACCCAGTGAGGTACTTTACTTTTATCCCCATTTCACGGATGAGGAAACTGAAATGCTGAGAAATGAAGTAACATCAGGGTCATGCAGGTGTCAGGAGTCAGAATTTGAACCCGCAAGTTCAGATTCCAGGCTGTACTTTTTTTTTTTTTTTTGTCTTTTCTAGGGCCACACCCATGGCATATGGAGGTTCCCAGGCTAGGGGTCTAATTGGACCTGTAGCCTTGGGCTATGCGAGAGCCACAGCATTGCGGGATCTGAGCTGCATCTGCAGCCTACACCACAGCTCACAGCAATGCCAGATCCTCAACCCACTGAGCAAGGCCAGGGATCGAACCAGCAACCTCATGGTTCCTAGTCAGATTCGTTAACCACTGAGCCACGGCGGGAACTCCGAGGATGTACCTTTTTATTTTTTTGGCCGTGACGTGCAGCAGCTTGATGTGTAGGATCTCAGTTCCAGACTAGGGATTGAACCCAGGCCAGAGCGGTGAAAGCCATGAATCCTAACCACTAGACCATCAGGGAACTCCCCAGTACTCACCTTCTTAATCACCTGTATTGGACAATTGGAGATAACAGCTTTGAACACCATGGAGTTGGGACTTTATCCTGTAGGCAGTGGGAAACCATGGGAGGGTTTGGGGCCTGGTACATAGAAGGTTCTCAACAAAGAGTGCGTGATTGACCAAGGGAGTCAGTCACTCAACTGTAACAATTACAGTTGAGTCTTAGGAAGGGTGAGGATTTGGAATAGGGGAGGTTGGTGCGTAGGCTCTTGTTACCATCTTCGGGAATTATGGCAGAAGTCGAGAATGCTGGGTGAAGTGGAACTCCATCTACAAATTCATCACACCTCCCCCTGCCCCCTGCCACCCCCCCTTATCTACCCGGTTCTCCCCAGGCTTCTGAGAGATGACTTGTATGTGTATGTGAGTGTGTGGTGGGGCCTGCAGAACAGTGGTCCCTGGGGAGCATTAGGAACATTAAGGGGCTCAGGGGGCAGGATGTCTTGGGAGTGGTGGGGGGGGTGGCGCTCCAGGCACAGGGAGATTATGTAATGGGCAGAGCACAGCTGTGCCTGCTGCTGCCGAGCAAAGCCGCAGCTGCCCTGTGGGCCCAGCCCCTGGCTCCAGAGTCCTGGGTCCTCCCAGCCTCTCGACCCTCTTGCCGTTCAGGAAGGATGGGGGCTGCCCCTTTCAGCTTCCCAAAGCCCAGATGGGGTAGGTTACTCAGCTCCTGACACACAGGAAAGGTGTGGGCTGGATAATACCCACTCAAGGGTAACGTCTGGGGGCTGGGGAAGCAGACTGCCTGGAGGGATCTCTCCGCAGGTAGTTCCCCTGGCCAGGCAGTGGGCGCTCTTCCTCAGTCCTCTTTTGAACACCTCCTGGTGTACAAGACCAGATTTTTTTTTTTTCCTTTTTAGGGCCGCACCCCCAATGTATGGAGGTTCCCAGGCTAGCAGTTGAATCAGAGCTGTAGCTGCTGGCCCACGCCACAGCCACAGCAACACCAGATCTGAGCCGCATCTGCACCGTGCACTGCAGCTCATGGCAATGCCGGATCCTTAACCCACTGATCAGGGCCAGGGCTTGAACCTATGTCCTCATGGATACTAGTCAGGTTTATTACCATTGAGCCACAACGGGACCTCCCCAAGATTTTGAATCCTCATTTACTAGTGGTGTGAACTTCACCACCATCACTAGGCCCCTCTGTGCCTCAGTTTCTTCCTCTGCCAGATGAGGCCAGGGCCTTTCTCCCAGTTCATGAGGATGGAATGGTGCCCCAGGTGTGAGGCACTGAGCCCAGCGCTGGGCACGTGGCAGGAGCTTGGAAGAGAGCAGCTGTTAGCACCAAACCCTAATCTCTGCCCTCCCAGGACCCCCCGTTTGTCAGGAGGGGCAGGCCCACATGTTGCGTGTCCACGTGTTATGATAAGTGGTGAAATGAAGGATCGAAGGGCCCGAGTGAAGCAGGTTCTGCGAGGATGGGGTGGGGTCCCAGAGCCGCAAGGCCAGAGCAGCCACCATCTCTGGGCTGGACACTTTCCCAGACTTTGTCTCCTTCGGCCCTCACTGCAACACTGGGAGGGGGTTGTAAAGACCACCTTGTTACAGATTGGGAACCTGAGGCCTCTCGAGGGGGTCAGTTGGTACAGTCACACCATGTGTCTGTGGCAGAGCTGGGAGTCCTTTCCTTCTCACTGGGAGCAGGTGACATTTGAGCTGAGCCTTCAGAGACGAGGTGTTTTCTAGGCAGAGAGCCTGCGTGGGGGATGCCGGGAGTCCTCTGCCTGAGTTGTCGGAGTGCTGGTATAGGAGGCTTGATGCCTGCACCCTCACTGTGAGAGTGGAGGTCGGCGGAACTCACCCTGAACTCCAGCCCCCGCCCCCCGGCCCCCAACTATTGGGAACAGCCAAGGGCAGGGGTGCCGCAGAGGGTCTGCCTGTGCTTTGGGTTGCTCTAGTAGGTTCTGGCAGTGTTCCCCAATCTCCCTTCTCTTTTCCAGAATGGACACGCCCCAGGGGAAGAAGCTGGCCTTCAGCCGTCCAAGGTAAGGGCCAGGGCTGGCACTGGAGCAAGGGATGGTCTGGGGTGCGGGACCTTTCGCTTGGCTCTGGAGGAGGAGGGAGGCCTGTCCTCGTCCCCCCTGGGCGTGAGGCCCTGTGCCCAGCTCAGCCTTCCTTCTCTGGTCCCACCTAATCCTCGAGGCAGCCCTGTCCATTGAGATTATTTGCTCCAGCCTTCCTGTTTCTCGGGTGAGGGGTCTGTGACCCAGACAGGGTCCGCCTCCAGGCTGGAACTCAGGCTACCCATATTCCAGGCCAGGACACTTCCAGAGTTTATATCTTCATGGTGGTTTGGCGGACTGTATTGAGAGGGCGGAGGGGTGATGGGAGAGGTTTGGGTCCCCTGAACCTCACGAGGGCCTGGAATCATCTGTGCACCCGGCGCTGGAGGGAACCTGGCAGCCTCAGGTCGAACCAGAGCCCAGAGCCTGGCACGTAGCACGCAGGCCATTTCTCAGGGTTCCCACCACCCAACTCTTCAGCTCTGCTCTCTCTGCTTCCCCTGGGCTCCTACCTTCAGCCCCTTAGCTCCTGCTGCTGGTTTTGTGTGCTGACCAAAGTGCCAGGGCTGGGTGACCGTTGTGTGACCCGAGATGGGTCCTTTGTTTCCTCCGGGCCTGGGCCTTCTCATCATATTGGGCAAGACCGCACCCAGTTCTCGAGGAGCTGTGAGGTTGCAGAGCTGCTGGCTGTGGAGGGGCTTGGGAAGCAGCCCAGCAGGACGGAGCGCGGGTTCTGGTGATGGAGTCGACCTGAGTTCGAGTCCTGGCTCTGCCCTCACCGCTTGACCAGAAGCTCTTCTTCCTTCTGCGTCTAGTTTCCTGAGCTATAAATTGGGAATGATGGCACCTACCTCATAGGAGTGACGTGAAGGACAAATGAGGTGGCAGCTGCCTGGCACACAGTGACTTCAGCACCAGCAGCATGAATGCCCAGCTGTGTTGCTCAGCTCCACTGCCTGTTAGTGGCCACACCCTACTGGCCTGGGTCTGCCTGTGCACCAGACCATAAGCTTGACCTTTGAGACAGACCCAGGGCTGGTCCTGATGTTTGCCTTGACTCAGCCTCCTAAGATAAGGGAGCTGAGCTCCCGGGGCAGGGCAAGGTGAGACAAGTAGGCTCCCATCCCCCTCTTTTTTTTGGTGCTGTGGCAACCTTGGGCCACCAAAGGCCGGGCCACTGGTATGGACTGGGCCCCAGGCCACATGGTGCAGCCCTATCTCCATGTCCGGAGAGTCTCCTCCCACCAAGTAACTGCCACTGGTTGCCTAGGAAGAGAATGAAGGTGGGGCAGGTCTCCAGTGAAGACCCAGGATGTTCAGATCTTGGGGCTGCGGTTCTGGGGGTTGCAGAGGCGCTTGCACCTTTGAGTGCAGCTTCTCACCTCAGCTGGAGGGGCTGGTCAGGAGAGGGCAGGAACTCGCTTGGGCTGGCAACCCACATTTACCCTCAAGCCTGTGACTCCTTCCTGCTCTAGAGCAGAAGATGCTGCAGGGGGAAGGGAGACGGGGCTGGACATGGATGGGGCAGGAAGAGTCTCGACTGCCACGTTAGGGAAGAGATGGCGCCATCCCAGGAGCTTTGCGCGTTTGGTTCTCCTAGCACCCCCAGAGGCAGAGATCTTTACTCTCCCTATTTTGCAGATGAGAGAACTGAGGCCCAGGGTCACGTGGCTGGTGGGTGATGGAATCAGTTCTTGCTTGACCACAGAGGCCACACTCCTCCCAGCCCAGGAGGCACAAATACTGAAGAGGAGGAGCAATGGGTCCCTACGATTCTGAGTTCCATCATTCCTCAGCACCTGCTCATTCACCTTCCCTGTTGCTTAGAATTTCATAGTATCCCCAGGGCCCACTTCTGGGCTCAGCACACTGAGGGGCGCTCAGCCTGTGGGGATGCTATGGACTTCATCATAGGACCTCGTCACTTTGGGCCCTGGAATGAGCTGGCAGTGGGTGGGCTCATCTTTTGCTTTATCGCATTTTCAGTGCATCCTGCAGTGGCACTGAGGACCCCCAAATGAACACCTTCAGGGAGTTGCCACTGTTGGGGGGAAGGGTGGCGACAGGGGGAGAACAGGCTGTGGGCACGTAGAACCTGTATTCTGGGCCAGGCCTCGTACAGGACAGGGAGACCACCTCCCCACATGTCTCTCGTGGGCACGATGAGATGAGCGGGGAACCTGAATCCAGTGGCACCTGAATTCAGGGCTGAGCCTGGACCAACTGGACGGTCACTGCTGTGCGTGGCGGAAGAGGAAGAGTTGGGGTGGGCTGCAGGGTACCAGCCACCTTCCCTGCAGAGCTGGTGCTTGGCTGGGCCTTGAAAGACAGGGTTTGGGCAGCTGGAGGGAGAAGTGGGCCTTCTAGGGGGAGCAGAGGCCTGACTTGGGTGGGGGGACTTGGGAGGCAGGCGCTCTGAGTGCAGAATCCTGCTCCTTCCTTGTTTGCCATCTAACCTGGGGCGAGCGATTTGCCCCTTGGAGGCTCAGCTGTTCTTTCTGTTAACGCAGAATAGTGTCCACCCCTCAGGGCCACGCAGAGGAGGGAATGTGATACGTATAAATTGAAGAATCCAACAATTTATGTGTATCGGAGGCAGAATATTGGCATTTTAAGGCCCGTGTATTATCCATTTCAGGCTGAAGGGGGGCTTGGGGTCTTTAGCAGCTGTGGTGAGGACCTCAGTCTAGGGAGAGAGCTCCCCGTGTGCACCTGGTGCCCTGGGGCAGGCTGGGGTCCCATTCACCCTCCCTCCCTTCCTGGGGGTGGACTGGGCACCCCAGGCCCCCTCCCCCGGCTGTCTCCGGAGCTAGACCCCTTTGAAGCGCCTGCAGGTCTATTTTGAGAGCTGAGCGTCTCCCCCCCTCCCCTCCTCTCTTCCTGTTTATGAAACCCTGATCCCTCCCGGATCCCTCCTGCTCCCCTGGCTGGAGCTCAGGCAGGATGTGACTGTGGACTTTGGGGAGCCTTGGGAGCCTCAGGTGTTGGGGGGAACTTCCCTTGGCCTGGCCAGGGCAGGCCAGCCTGCCCCACAGCACCTGAGACCTAGTGGGTTCTGTCCCTCCTCTGCCTAGAGGAGACCCTGCAGCAGTAAGAATGTCCTTGTAATCCAGGGAGTTCCTTTGTCTTTGGGGCCCATTTTGTTTCTAGAAACACCTTTTGAGGGTGGAACATCTACTTTTGACCTCTTTTGTACAGAAGAGGGAACTGAGGCTCAGACAGGGAGAGGGATTTGCCTGGGAACACTCGGCTAGTGAGTAGAAGATTCTTAACTTCCTACTGTGCTCCCCTGGCCTCAAGCCTCTTTTTTTTTTTTTTTTTTTGGTTTTTTTGGGCCGCACTTGCGGCATATGGAGGTTCCCAGGCTAGGGGTCAAATTGGAGCTGTAGCCACCGGCCTACACCACAGCCACAGCAACACCGGATCCAAGCTGCATCTACAACCTACACCACAGCTCACAGCAATGCCGGATCCTTAACCCACTGAGTGAAGCCAGGGATCGAACCCGCGTCCTCATGGACCCTTGTCGGGTTCGTTAACCACTAAGCCACCATGGAAACTCTGACCAAGCCTCTTTTTACTTTCTTTCTTTCTTTTTAGGGCTGCACCTGCAGCATATGGAAGTTCCCAGGCTAGGGGATGAATTGGAGCAGCAGCTGCCGGCCTACACCACAGCCACAGCAACAAGGGATCCAAGCTGCATCTGCAACCTACACGACAGCTCACCATAGCACTGGATCCTTAACCCTCTGAACGAGGCCAGGGATAGAACCCTCATCCTTACGGAAACCAGTCGGGTTCGTAACCCTCTGAGCCACAACGGGGACTTCCCTCAAGCCTCTTTTCCATGCTGGTCTCTCTCTCTCCGTGGAGTGTATTTCCTCCTCTCTGCTTGGCCCACTCCTGTTCACCTTCAGGGCCCAGCCGGACGACCCTGCCTTCTTGGGCCTCCTGTTGGGCGGATAGGTACAGTCTCTGCACACCTCCAGCACCTCGACTGTAGCTCTGTCACAGGACAGTTGGGTTTTGTCATTGTGTATTTATTTTGGGTCGTCCAATCTGCCTTAACATGTGTGCCTCCTAGTGTTTGGCTCCCCTGGGGACAGAGCAAGGGACCAGTAGCTGTGAGTGATGCCCAGCAGGGCGCCAGGCTGGCAGGCCTTGCGGGGGGCGCAGGGGCAGTGTGGATAGGGAAATGCTTAGTGTAGGCTTTGGAAGCAAACAGATTGATCTTGCTCTGAGCTCTCTGCCTTTCTAGCCATGTGGCCTTGAGCAAATCACTTTCTCTCTGAATTTAGTTTCCCCATCTCTGAAATGGGATGAGAGTATTTCCCTTGGAGCTAGTACACAGGGCCTGGCAGAATCCACACCAGCAAAAGGAAGGAATGGCTTCATGCAATGAATACTCAGTTAACAGGCACACTTCTCATTATCACTCCATGCTAATCGCTCCTCCATCAAAGATGCCTGGGAACTATGGACCCCTCACCCACCCAGAAGCATGATGGGTGATGCATCTGGGGACACCTGTCCCACGGGAGGGAGCATCTTGGGGAGGGGCTGTTGGTGTCCGTTAGGGCCAGAGATTAGCAGGTGGGCTTGGGCTGCAGCTGCTGGAGGGAGGCCCGGGGTGGGGACCCTAGGGCCAGGGATCAGGCTGAGGGGCTCTGGGCCTCTGTCCAGCTGCCTTGTGGGCGGAAGTAAATAAGAGGAAGTGTCTGTAGGGGGAGTGGGGCAGGGACCAAGGGGGCGCGGCCTGGTGCTGTCCTCCCTACTCCTGCCACCAGAGGCCTCACAGGCCCTGCACATACCCTTCGGCAAAGGCAGGTCCAAGGGGGCTTCCTTCCTGTTGCCCCTTGCTGTTCCCTGCCTGCCCTGGAGAGTCTTCCTTTGCTTCTAAGGGGGGTGGGGGGGCTGCTGGGAGTTTTAGGGGTCCCAGCACCACCCCAGCCTCCAGACAAAGCTGGAGTACGAGAGGCCTTGGTCTAAGGAAGCCTCTTTCACAACACCCAGCAGGCCATCGTGAGACAGTTAGTGGAGGCCCTGTGAGACTGGAAGGGGAAGTTCGCTGTGCGTGGGGGTGTGTTTCCACATAGGGGACGTCTGTGGAAATGGTTTCCGATCATCGGACTGTGGGTATCTGTGTGTGTGTCAGTTCCTGTGGTACTGGTGTGACTGATGTGGGGAGGCCATGTGGCAAAGGCCTGGGCCTGGTCACCCCCTGCCCCATGGCTACCTGCTCCTCCTCCTCAGGCCTCTGTGACGTCTGTGCGGGGGCCTCTGCCCCCTCGCCTGTCCCGGGGCCCTGGGCTGGCAGGCTGCTTTGGGCAGGGCTGGGTGTGGTGGGGCCTGCCCGGCAGGCTGCCTTTGAGGTGGGCCCAGCCGTGGGAGGGTCACTACAGGAGGAGGAGTGCCCATGCTCTGAGCAGGGACAGTCAGAGATGGTGGCCTTGTTGACTTCTGCCCCCCATTCTCTCCAGAGGATGTTTGTGGGGGTGGGGCGCCACTCAGTCACCACCCCGTTGCCTTGGGACATCAGAATATGTTCCAGTCCCCCTGCCTTAGGATCAGGGGAGACGAGGGGTGGGGTGTCTCTCTGGGCCCCCGACCCCTGGGAGTCACGGTCTTGGGGTCCGCAGTGTCCCCTCCACAGCAGGGCAGCTTAACCCATCTTCTGTCCCTCCTCCCCGCAGAGGGGGAAGTGAGAGGGAAGGGGTCAGGGACCCTGCCTTCTGGGCCAGGAAAGCTGAAAAAGCAGAAGTGAGGGGAGTAGCTGGGCCCTCTGCCACCAGCCTGGGCCCCACCATGCAGACCCCGGCAGATTTCCCCTGGGGTGAGAGAGACTCACTCCCCTATCCCAGAAAGGTGAGCGGAGGGTTGGCCTGCCTCCAGTCGTGTCTGTCACCGTGACTCTGGGCAGGGAATGGGCTTGGGGGTGGCTCTGTCCCCTGGGGGTTCCGGGTGACTGCCTCTGTCCCCAGGGAGTGTTCTCAGTCAGAGGCAGACAGACAGGTGGAAGCTCAGCCCTCAGGGCGGGGTGGGCAGGGGTTGCTGTGCAGCTTTGCCCCCCACCCCCAGCCCCTCTCTGAGCCAAGCTTTCCGCCTGTCCCACCCACTGGGTTACACTCCGGGGCCTGTTGAGCCTGCAGCTTTCTGTGCCTGCAGCTTTTGTGACCGGTCAGGTCCCCTGATGATGGGACTGTGTCTCCAAGGGTCAAGATCTCGAATGGGAAGTCCCCAGACTGTCCCTGGTACTGAGGGAGGGGGCGGGCTAGGAAGGGCAGGTTGTGGCTCTGGCTGACTTACCTGCCCACCCTTTCCTGGCACTTGAGGCCTGTTGACCGCAGGCCAAGTGGTAACCAGGGGAATAACTTGGGTTCGAGCCGTCTCTGCCACCCGTTCACTTTGGGCGTGGGTGAGTCACTCACTGCCTTGTGAGCCTCAGTTTCTTGTTCCTGAAATGGGGGATGACAACACTGGGATATTTGGATGGAGTCAAAGCCATCAGATTGCACGCAGGAGATGTTCCCCCTCAGTCCAGTAACTTAGGCCTGGGCCCCCCTCAGACCCTGGCATGGGAAGGAAACCCCAAAGAAATGGAATTAAGCAGGGATGGGTCTGCCACAAGTACCAGACTGCTCTCCCAAGGGCTGGGGCCTGGCGGGTGATGTCCCCTCCTGCCCCAGACAGACCAGCAAGAACCCGGAGCTCTGCCCTTAAGTCCAGAGTCTGACTGGGAATCTGTGTGTCTTTCCTGCCTGTGTGTTTGCCCTGGTTATCCGTCCGTCCCTTGGGCCTTGCTGATGCCAGCTGCCTCTGTCTGCTGCTCACCTGCCTCTATTGGCTTCCTGGCTCTGTGTCCACTTCACGAGTGCCTCTCTTCACCTGTTGGGTACATGTCACGTGCTGGGTGCCTGTTGGGTCGTGTCCCCTTCTGTCTTGGCCTGTCGAGTCCATGTCCCCATCTGTCTCCACCTGTTGGATGCAAGCCCCCATCTGCCTCTGCCTGTTGGATCCCCATCTGTCTCTGCCTGTTGGGTACACGTCCGCATCTATCTTTGCGTGTTAGGTCTGTGTCCCCGTCTGCCTTTGCGTGTTGGGTACGGGTCTGTCCACTTCTGCCTGTTGGGTGTGAGTCCCTTCCTGCCTCCGCTTATTGGGGACATGTCCCCATCTGTCTCTGCCCGTTGAATGTGTGTTCTTCTGCCTCTGTCCTTTGGCTTCTCCCCATCCCTGTCTGATGGGCACGTGTACTCTCCCACCTGTCTGCCTTCAACTGTCTTCACTCGGTGGGTGCCCGCCCCTGCCAGTGGGTACCTATCAACTCAGCAGCTGGGTTGGCATGGGGCTTTCCCTCTGCAGGCCCACAGGGAGGATGGCAGGGGGAGGGCCAGAGGGCAGCCCTCAGGCAATGGGGAGGGGGGGAGAGAGAGGAAGGGAACGTGGTAAGAGAGCTAGGAAACCACAGGCCCTGAGTGATTGGCGGCCCTGGGCTGGGCCCAGCCCCCGCCTTCACCCTGCACATCCGCCTTGGGCCTGACCACCTCCGCAGCAGCCCCGGACGCTGCCTGCTCCTGCCATGGTGCCTCGGCCCTGCCGGGCGGATGGAGCAGGATCCCAAGCCGCCCCGTCTGCGGCTCTGGGCCCTGCTCCCCTGGCTGCCCAGGAAGCAGCGGCCCAGGATCAGCCAGACCTCTCTGCCTGCCCCGGGCCCTGGCTCTGGCCCCAGGCGGGACTCGGTGAGTGTGCCCAGCTGTCTGGGCTTGGCCTGGCTCCGGCCCTTGGAGCAGGTGCCCGGGTAGCTGGTTTGGGGTCAGCTGGCTCTGGGCTCGCCTTGCCTGGGTCTGACCCTTCTCGGTGATTGGACCCTGCCCAGACTTGCTTCCTGGGAAACGAAGGAAGCACTTCAGGGTTCCAGGGCACTATGGGCAGATTGGTGGGCAGCCAGAGGGGTCCTCGAACCACCAAGACCTGGCAAGAGGTTTCTGGTAGACTTGTCTCAAGGAAGTTTCAGAGGATGGGGCCTAGGGTCTCTGGCCTTAGCTCCTTCTCATTCCAGACTGGCACCTACTGGGTTGGTGGGAGGGTCTTAGGTGCCTCTTGAGTTCTTCTGTATCTCAGCCCTGTCCTTCTAGCCGGAGGGAACCCATCTTCCATCCTGCCCAGGAACAAAAGCCCAGTTGCGCCTTCACAGTGTGAGAACAAATTGTACTTCCTATTGTGGCAAAATCAAAATTTTTGCAGCAGGGTGAGGGGAGCCCCACGGGGAGGACCTGGGGCAGGTGTGCGGGCCTCAGCCAGAGCCTGGGTTGGCTCAGCCTGGCTGTGCCTGGGCCTCCCTCTGGGCCTGACCAGGCTGGAGCCACAGGAGCAATAGGAGTAGGGCCTCGCCTGACCTGGCCCCTTGGTAGTTTGACCCTCGCTGGCTTTGAGGCCCGTTTGGTACTGATGACCTGGGAGGCCTGTCTGGTTGGGCCTGCATGACGCTGTCTGCTGAGGTCTGGTGGGAGTAGACTTGGATGAGGGGACATACCCCACGCTGCCCTGGATGGGGCCCGCCATGCTCACCAGCTCTGTTCCTCCATCAGGATGAGGGCGTCCTCAAGGAGATCTCCATCACGCACCACGTCAAGGCAGGCTCCGAGAAGGCTGACCCGTCCCATTTTGAGCTCCTCAAGGTTCTGGGCCAGGGATCCTTTGGCAAAGTGAGTCCTGAGTGCACAGCTGGGAGGGTCGTGCTAGTCACGTCAGAGGTGGGGGTGGGAGGGTCCCCTCGGGGCTCAAAGGATCAGAGAGCAAGGGCAGATGGGTCTGAGGACAGGAAGAGAGAGGTCACCTTGCTACCCAGGGCGGACGCAGGGTCTACTTGGTGCCCAAGGAAGTTCAAGGTCAGCCTTGGACCTGGAGCAGGGGAGCCCACGGGTTCAGTCCCCTCCCCAGCTTCTCCCTGCTTTTCGCCCCCGCTGCCTCCTCAGGTCTTCCTGGTGCGGAAGATCACCCGGCCTGACAGTGGACACCTGTACGCCATGAAGGTACTAAAGAAGGCGACGCTGAAAGGTGAGTGGGGGGTACCTCCCCACGCAGAGCCCAGGGAGGCAGGGAGACGGCCCGGTTCTCAAGGACCTTAGGTCTGATGGAGGAGGTAGCTTATCACCTGGTCTGAAGGTAGAGAAACAGGCTGTTCTCAGCCACTCCTCATCTCCCACCTCACCTGATAGCAAAGACAGGGTCCACCCAGGAAAGGCTTCTGGGGATTAACCCCATCCCTTCCCCCTCCCCCTGAGCCAAGTGCCAATGACTGACCACAGCTGGGGAGGAGGCAGGGGGTGAGTGCAGTGTATTTGTGGGGGGCCTTCGGATATCAGGCATCGGGTTGGTGGGGCAGAGGCGTCCGTCAGCAGAGTTGCTTCTCGATGCTAGGAGAGTCTGAGGGAGACCTCTCAGGGAGGAGAGGGTGAGAGAGGAGCAGAGGGGGCTGGGGAGGAGGGCAGCCGGGCGGGTAGGAGAGGCTGAGTCAAGGCAGGGCTGTGGAGATGGAAGGCGGAGAGGTTCAGAAGGGACCTGAGCCCAGGTCTCGAATTCCGGAACCTACAGAGGGCGTCAGGGTGGTTGGGAGTGGGCTTGGGGCTGGGCAGTGATGCTTTGACCAGCCTGGAAACCAGTATGGCCACTGACCAGGTGGACCGGGCCGCGGCTAGGGTGAGGTGGGGAGAAGAGGAGTTGCTGGCCTTGGGGTCATGTGGCCACCAAGGGCTGTCTGTGGGGTGATGTAGCTGTGGTGCCCCAAGGCCAGCCTTGTGGAGATGGGAGCCCTTCCTCAGGAGGGACTCTGGGAGGAGAGAGGCCATGAAGGGCTCGCAGGCTGGGACCGGAGAGGCTGAGCAGACCCTGCAGGGCGATGCAGTCAGTGCTGTGACCAGGAGTCAGGAGCATGGGTGGTGGCCTTACAGTGGGTGGGCTCACATAGGAGCAGCCATGTAAGCTGTGCCTTGAAGGGTGAGTTAAGTTACATGTTCTCTCTGGTCCGAAAATATAGAGGAAGGCCCCCCCAGGAAGGACTAACTGTGTGAACAGAAGTGTACAGGTGGTTTGAAAGCGTGAGTGTGGTACCGAATCCCACTAGTATCCATGAGGCTGCGGATTCCATCCCTGGCCTCGCTCGGTGGGTCGGGGATCTGGCGTTGCCGTGAGCTGTGGTATAGGTCACAGATGTGGCTCGGATCTGGCGTTGCTGTGGCTGTGGTGTAGGTTGACAGCTGTGGCTCCGATTCCAGCCCCTAGCCTGGGAACCTCCATATGCTGCGGGTGCAGCCCTAAAAAGCAAAAATAAATAAATAAACAAATAAGTTAGGTGTATGTGGGAAACATTGACTAGGGTAGTTAATCCAGCATGGTCCCAGCCATGTCTGATGAGGGAAACAAGAAAATTAAAAGAGTTCCCTATTGTGGCGCAGCGGAAATAAATCTGACTAGTAACCATGAGGTTGTGGGTTCGATCCCTGGCCTCGCTCAGTGGGTTAAGGCTGCGGTGTTGCCGTGAGCTGTGGTGTAGGTCACAGACTCAGCTTGGATCCTACGTTGCTGTGGCTGTGGCCCAGGTCGGCAGCTGTAGCTCTGTTTCCACTCCTAGCCTGGGAACTTCCATATGCTGTGGGTTCGGCCTTAAAAAGAAAAAAAAAAAAATTAAAACAGAAGGCTTACAAACATACAACAAAGCGGAGGGCTAAAGGTGCTCTGAAGGGGGAAGTGTAGCACTGTAGGGTCCAGAGGGCCCCACCTCAGCATGGCAGGTTAAGGAAGGCTTCCTGGAGGAGGAACAGCCTGAACTAAATCACAGAAGAACCTGCTGCTGATGAGAATTTCTTAGGGCCTTTCTTTCTTCTCTTTTTTTTTCTTTTTTTTGGCTGTACGCAGTATACAGAAGTTCCTAGGCCAGGAATCGATCCATCACCATTGCAGAGACCTGGGCTGCTTCAGTGGCAACACCAGATACTTAACCCACTGAGCCACAAGGGAACTCCTGGGACTTTTATTCTTTTTTCTTTTTTCAGCTTTTTTTTTTTTTATGCCTTTTCTAGGGCCGCTCCTGTGGCATATGGAGGTTCTCAGGCTAGGGGTCAAATTGGAGCTGTAGCCACTGGCCTACACCAGAGCCACAGCAACGCGGGATCTTAGCCATGTCTGTGACCTACACCACAGCTCACGGCAACGCCGGATCCTTAGCCCACTGAGCAAAGCCAGGGATCAAACCCACAACCTCATGGTTCCTAGTCGGATTCGTTAACCACTGAGCCACAACAGGAACTCCGATTCTTTAAAGTTTTATTGAAGTATAGTTGATTTACAATGTTGTGATAATTTCTACTGTACGACAAAGTGATTCAGTTAAACATAAACACACACCCATTCTTTTTCAGATTCTTTTCCCGTATAGATTATCACAGAATGTTGGGTAGAATTCCCTGTGCTTTATGGCACTTCCCAGTTGGCTAGTCATTTCATATACACGGTGTGCACCTGCCAATCCCAAACCCTCAGTCCAGGACGTTTATTCTTTAAAAAAGCAAAACAAATCAAAAGTGTCTGTGGGATGCCTGCTCAGACCCACGGGTCTGAACTTCAGGCCCAGGGAATCTGCTTGCTCCAGGTTGGATTTGGGGATTTTTATGCCAGATGGAGAGGAGGCTGCTGAGGGCATCCCGGGGGTGGGGCAGGGGTGGCAGGTGCAGGGGCAGAGACTGAGGGCCCACAAGGAACAGGTTGCTCACACTGGTTGCACTGAATAGCTTCCCTGGGGCCTGGTGAGAGACAGGGCTAGAGAGATGGGCAGGGCACCAAGGGCCCAGCCCTGGGCACTGCCAAGAGATGTGAGGAACAAGTAGAAAAGAGAGCCCTACTTAGCCAGGGCTGGGGGGGTGGCTGTGTTGGGTGGCCAGGCCCTTGGTAACTGCCTTCGTCCTCTGGCCAGTGCGTGACCGTGTTCGGACTAAGATGGAGCGAGACATCCTTGCTGACGTAAACCACCCGTTTGTGGTAAAGCTGCACTACGGTGAGACTACAGACGGTACCTGAGCTCCCACTCCACCTGCCAGCCGTTGCCTTTGCTGCTGGGCTGTTGCCTTCCCCATAGGACCCCCCCGTCTGACACCCAGGGAGCTGGGGCGGAGGGCGGGGCCCAGGGCCCAGCTGGCTCCACCACTGCCTTTCCCCTCTCCCCAGCCTTCCAGACCGAGGGCAAGCTCTACCTTATTCTGGACTTCCTGCGTGGCGGGGACCTCTTCACACGGCTCTCCAAAGAGGTGAGCTGACTCCCTGGGGCCCACTGCCAGAGGGACCCAGGATGGGGCTGGTGGCACAGTGAGGCCTCTCACCCTCTCCCCAGGCCTGCGCAGAAGACCCTGACCCACCCTGAGACAGAAGCCATTCACTGGCAAAGCCTCTGAGAGTTTCCCCTAAGTTGGGCCGAAGGGAATCAGGCGCTGGATATGATGCCACCCTGATTCCGGGGAGCTGAGGGCGGCTCTCACCTCTTTATCTCCATTCCTTCAGGGCTTCCCTGGGTGGGGCTGTGAGGATGGCGAGAGGCCCAGGTCCACCCAGAAAGCTCGATACTTTAATATTATGTCCACTGTTAACTAAAGGGATCTTGAACTGATGTGAAATAATTTGAACCAGATATAAAAATGGGGCCATTGGGATTCCTACTGTGGTGCAGTAGAATCGGTGGCGTCTCTCCAGCCCCAGAACACAGGTGGCGTTGCTGCAGCTGTGGTGTAGGTTGCACCTGTATGCTGTGCGGACAACCAACAAAAAGGAGTGGGGACCATTAATACAACTTAAACTTTAGAAGAAAATGAAACTTTAAAAATTTTTTAAATGTTATTTTAATGTTTGAATAGGTAATACATGATTAACAAGAAAAATGTTGGAGTTCCCATCATGGCTCAGTGGCTGGCGAATCCGACTCGTGTCCTTGAGGGCACAGGTTTGATCCCTGGCCTCGCTCAGGGGGTTAAGGATCCGGCATTGCCGTGAGCTGTGGTGTAAGTCACAGACGAGGCTCGAATCCCATGTTGTGGCTGTGTTGTAGGTCAGCAGCTGCAGCTGATTCAACCCCTGGCCTGGGAACCTCCATATGCTACAAAAAGCCCTAAAAAGCCCCCCCCCCCCAAAAAAAAGAAAGGATACTCATTGAGATGTCTTCTTCCCACCCCAGCCCCATACCCCCAACTCCCACCATAGGTAAACATTTTTATTCATTTCTTGCCTAAGCTTCCCACGTTTCTTTGGAAATACAAACCCATTCAGCCTGTGTTCTGAATCCTAACCCCCTACTTTCTTGCATACAATATATATTTCTTACATATATACTGTTTTGTACTTTGCTTTTTTCACGATAGTATGTCTTGGAGATGGATCTGTATCAGAACATGGAGGAACCCTTGTTCTGGTTTTACGGCTGCATAGCACTCCGTTATGTGGGGGGAGTCATTTAGTCTGCTGCTTGACCCTTGGGCTGTTTCCAGGATTTTGCTATTTGCATTTCAATGCTCCCATGAGTGACTTGGATATTAGTCATTTCGTTCTGCAAACCCCTTCATAAAGAAAAGGGTGTGTGGCCCTGGAATCCCTAAGGAGGACCAGGAAGCTGCTGACTTCGCAGTGCCCCAGCTCCCGAGGAAGAGGCGATCCAGCTGAAGCTCCCTCCTGCCTTTTGCAGGTTATGTTCACGGAGGAGGATGTGAAGTTTTACCTGGCCGAGCTGGCTTTGGGCCTGGACCACCTGCACAGCCTAGGCATCATTTACAGAGACCTGAAGCCTGAGAAGTGAGTGAAGGCCCAGCCCCGCCCGGCCTCCCTAGGGTACAGAGGCAGGCCCTGGGGTCTCTCCTAGGACAGAGCCAGCCTAACAGGGGTGGGTGTGACTCTCCCCAAGAAAGTGTCCCTGTCTTGGGCTGCCCCATGAATGGGTGGGTGGAGCAGAGTGGGCTGCCTGATCACTAGTGCTGCCATTACCAAGGACCAGTCTCCTCGGTAGCTGGGTGTTACCTACCATTTTTGCTACTCTGGTGTGACATCTGAGATGCCCCCATTAAAGGATATTCCTTGATATAATCCTTTCTAGAATTTTCCTTAACATCTAAATATCCTTAAGTGGAACTTGGGAGCCAGAGGCAGGTGCTGAGGTAGAATGAGACTTGGCTTTTAGAGTGAGGCAAACCCAAATTCAAATCTTGCCTCCACCAGCCTGGCTCTATGACCAGGGGGAGCTTTTTCACCCCCCTGAGCCTTAGTTTCCCCATTGTTAAAATGGAGCCATGAGGGAGTTCCCGTCGTGGCACAGTGGTTAACGAATCCGACCGGGAACCATGAAGTTGCAGGTTTGGTCCCTGCCCTTGCTCAGTGGGTTAAGGATCCAGTGTTGCCGTGAGCTGTGGTGTAGGTTGCAGACGCGGCTCGGATCTGGCGTTGCTGTGGCTATGGTGTAGGCCCCGGGCTACAGCTCCGATAGACCCCTACCTAGCCTAGGAACCTCCATATGCCAAGGGAGTGGCCCAAAGAAATAGCGAAAAAAGACAAAAAAAAAAAAAGGAGCTATGAAAGTACCTACCTCACACAGTTGTTTCAAGAATTAGCAAGAGGGAATTCCCATTATGGCTCAGCAGTAACAAACCCAACTAGTATCCATGAGGACTCAGGTTCGATCCCTGGCCTCACTCAGTGGGTTAAGAATCTAGCATTGCCATGAGCTGGTGTGTAGGTCACAGATGCGGCTCGATTCCTGCATTGCTGTGGCTGTGGCATAGGCTGACAGCTACAGCTCTAATTCGACCCTAGCCTGGGAACTTTCCATATGCTGCGGGTGTGGCCCTGAAAAAAAAAAAAGAATTAACAAAAAGGTAGGCAACACACCTGCACAGCACCACCAACACCCGCTCCACCCACCCATTCATCAGATGGACCTGGGTGGACCACCTGCTCTGGGCTGGGCCCAACCTCCACAGCCCCCAAGGTGTCACCCGCACCCTCCAAGGGCCCATGGCTGAGGGGCCTTGACTCCCATCTCTCCATTGCAGCATCCTTCTGGATGAGGAGGGCCACATCAAGCTCACTGGTGAGTGGAGGGCGCTTGCCCCTCAGGCTTCAGGGGAGGGCGGGATGGGCTCTTGATGGGCCTGGGCTGAGTGCTAGGGGATCTCTTCTTCCTGAGAGGCTGTGCCAGGCACTTGGACGTGCTCAAAAGCCTGGGACCCAGACCTAGAAAGTCCTGGGTTTTGATCCCAGCTCCCCACTGTGTAACCTTGGGCAGGTCGCCTAACCTCTCTGGGCCTCAGCTTCCACCTGAGTGTCACGGAGGTGATGCTCTCAGGCCTCTGGGCAAGGGGGTGGGTGGCAAGGAGGGGCGGGAGGAAGGCAGGGGGTCCTGAGGATGTGTGCTCTTGCCCTCCTTGCCACAGACTTTGGCTTGAGCAAGGAGGCCATTGACCACGAGAAGAAGGCCTACTCCTTCTGCGGGACGGTGGAGTACATGGCCCCCGAGGTCGTCAACCGCCAGGGCCACACCCACAGTGCAGACTGGTGGTCCTATGGGGTGTTGATGGTGAGTGCCCAGGCCTTGGGCCTCAGTTTCCCCATCTAAATAGTCAGGGGTCATGATGGTCTCTAAGGCTCTTTTGTCCTCTCACAGCTGAGCTGGCCTCACCCCCACCCAGCTGCAGTTTCCTTCCTTAAAAGGATTCCAGGCTTGGCGTTCCCTTCGTAGCTCAGTGGTAACAAACCTGACTAACATCCATGAGGATGTGGGTTCAATCCCTGGCCTCACTCAGTGGGTTAAGGATCCAGTGTTGCCATGAGCTGTGAGGTAGATCACAGACGCGGCTTGGATCCCGTGTGGCTGTGGCTGTGGTGTAGGCCAGCAGCTGCAGCTGTTTCGACCTCTAGCCTGGGAACTTCCATATGCTGTGGTTGTGGCCCTGAAAAGACAAAAAAAGGGGGGAGGGTTCCAGGCTTGGCCCCATCTGGGGTGCCCCTAGCCTGGGGCCCATAGTGTAGTTCCTGGTGATCTGATTGACAGAGGGAGAGGGATAGACACAATTCTTGATCCAGGTGAACCTCCAGCTGGCAGGCAGGAATCCTGGGAATGGATCTGAGCGGCCCGGGTGGGAGGAGGCGGCGGCATGGGAAATGGGACCAGAGCCTGATCGGACCCTTGTTCTCTGCAGTTTGAGATGCTGACGGGCTCCCTGCCCTTCCAGGGGAAGGATCGGAAAGAGACCATGACACTGATTCTGAAGTAAGATGCAGCCGCTCTGTGATTCCTCAGTCTCCCCTACGCCCGGCTTCCGTTTAGGTGCCAGAGTTCAGATTCCCCATTAATGAGACACTCCTGGGTCAAGCATTACGCTTTCTAGGGCTTTCTTTTCACCGACCAGGGCCCATGGGAGGGGAATCCCTGAGTCTTTGGGAGGGGAGTTAGTGGATGGCTTGTCTGGACGGGGCTGGAAACTAGACCTGGACAGAGGCAGGAGGCGAGACGGGGCCTCCGGGGCGGGGCTCAGCCCTGACGAGGCCTGCGGGCTGTTTCAGGGCGAAGCTAGGCATGCCCCAGTTTCTGAGCACGGAAGCCCAGAGCCTCCTGCGGGCCCTGTTCAAGCGGAATCCCGCCAACCGGCTCGGTAAGCAACCCCTGCTCAGGGGAGGGGAGCAGGGTACAGCTGCGGCCCAGGCCACGGGGCCACATCTGGGGCTGAAAGGGGCCGTTGTCCTTTGTGTGGGCAGACAATGCCGCCGGCCACCCTGCCTTCTGGCTCCATGCGTGGTGTTTGGGGCAGGGGGGTGACCTGTGTGTAGGGGGAAGGCAGGAACTGAGTCATCTCCACTCGCCCTGGGGATGAGGACAGAGGCCCCCACACAGCTCCTCCGCCAAGGCTGCTGGCACGAGAGACGGAGCATGAGCTCGGACGTCAGAGGCTCGGCTCCCCATGATAGGTCCCCCTGCCCGACACACAGTGGTCCCTCTACAAATATGTGTTCAGCTAATGAGCGCCATTTATGAGCGAAGTGACTCAGGGGAGTTAACTTCACCCCCTGGAGCCCCGGTCCTTGTCTCCGTGGGGGACAATGGTCTCAAGCTTTGTCGATTCAATGAGGTTGCATAAACATGCCTTTAGTAGCTGCTCAGTGTGTGCTGACTCCTTGACCCCTGGGTTCACCTGGACCATGACCATGCTGGGCTCTGAAAGGTCCCACCCAAGTCCCTGGGCTTAAGCGGAGTGAGAGGCTGTGTGGTGGCTGCCAGGGGTAAGGGGACAAGAGCAGGAGATGAGGCCTGGGTTGGGAGGGAAGTGGGGGCCCCCTGCAGATCTTGGAACAGGCTCAGCCTTTGTCCTGTGTGGCCTTGGACGAGTTGCCGGGCCTCTCTGGGCCTGCCTTCTCCCATCCGCACCCTGGAACTTGATAATAAAGGGGCTCCAGGAAGTGGAAAATGCTGGGGGGCAGCAGGCTTTGGGGTGATGGCTGGATGGAGCCCGGCTACCCCCATGCTCCAGCCACTGGTCCCAGACCACAGTGAGGCTGCTCGGCGGACAGGGCGGGTGTCTGGGGCTTGGAGCACCCAGGGACAGACCCCTCATCTGGGCTCTTTCAGGCTCGGGCCCTGATGGGGCCGAGGAGATCAAGCGGCATGTCTTTTACTCCACCATTGACTGGAACGTGAGTGTCTGTCCGCCCCCCCCCCCCACCCCTGAGCCCTGCCCCAGCAGGGCTTCGACTGTGGCGGGAGGGGGCTTTTACTGACGAGGGCCTCTGCTTGGCCCAGAGGTGACGGCATGGCCTTGGAGGCACAGGCTGGCCTCCCAAGGGCCAGCACTTGTGCCCTGTGTGTGTAGCCTGCGCTCCAGGCCCTCGCTCCTCCTGCACGGGGCTGCTGGCGGGCTGTGGAGGGGCCGTAGTGAGCAGGCTGCCTGCTCCGCCTTGCAGAAGCTGTACCGGCGTGAGATCAAGCCACCCTTCAAGCCGGCCGTGGCACAACCCGATGATACCTTCTACTTTGACACCGAGTTCACATCCCGCACACCCAAGGGTGCGTCCCTTGTCTGGTTTGTCTTGGGCTGGTACAGTGGGAAGCAGGGCGACAGGGGCTCCTGGGGACGAAGGGGTGGTCAGGGCTCTGGCATGCCCAGGTGTGTGGGCAGACAGGCGTGTGGGTCTCTCACTCTTTGTCCCCATCTCATCCTGCCTGGCTGTCCCACTCCAGGGCTCTATGGGCCTCTTTGTGCCTGGCTGAGGGGGTGGGGTGAGTGGGCGATTAAGGCCACAACAGAAAAGTCAGGACCCCTGCCCCGGGCCTCTTCAGCCACTGGGAAGACCAGACACAGTCACCTCAGGGCTAAAGAATCTGACCCAACAAACACGTGAGGTGGAGACCGTCTGGCAGAGCAAAGGTGACAATGCTCCCAGATCAGGGGCAAGCGTGGGAATCAGCTTTGGCTACTCTCACTGCTAGGCTTCAGTCTTCTCATCTGGAGCGTGGGCCCAGTCACAGGCCCACTCAGGTGCGGTGGTCACCACTGGAAGCCAAGGAAGGGGCTTCTAGGAGGAAGCTTGGTAAATCCTAATCTTTTGGGGAGTTCCCGTCATGGTTCAGTGGTTAACGAATCCGACTAGGTTATGGGTTCGATCCCTGGCCTCGCTCAGTGGGTTAAGGATCCGGCGCTGCTGTGAGCTGTGGTATAGGTTGCAGATGCAGCTCGGATCCCATGTTGCTGTGGCTGTAGCATAGACCTGTGGCTACAGCTCCAATTAGACCCCTAGCCTGGGAACCTCCATATGCCGTGGGAGCAGCCCTAGAAAAGGCAAAAAGACAAAAAGAAAAAAAAAAATCCTAACCTTTTGGTCAGGTATTGGTGAAGAGTATTCTTTCCGGAGGGCAGGTTTTAGTAGGAGGTGTGTTTTTCTTTTCTTTTTTTAAAGGCTGCACCTGAGGCATATGGAGGTTCCCAGGCTAGGGTCGAATCAGAGCTACAGCTGCTGGTCTACGCCACAGCCACAGCAACACAGGATCCAAGCCACGTCTGCATCCTACACTGCAGCTCGTGGCAACGCCGGATCATTAACCCACTGAGCGAGGCCAGGGATCAAACCCTCATCCTACGGATGCTAGTCAGGTTTGTCTCCACTGAGCCACAATGGGAACTCCACAGGGGAGTTTTTCTCACTGTGGCTTGCACTCCTGTGGTGTCAGGGAGCTTAGCACTTCTCTGAGCAGTCTGCCCCATCTTTGTTTACCTGGCAAATATATAGCAGGTCCCTACTGTGTGCCAACGATGGGAGGCACTGAGGGTGATCAAGCCAGAGCCAGGCCCTGCCTTCATATGGCTCAGGCTCTGGTGGCAAAAGAGACGTGGGAACCGCTGCTGGGGAGCACAAGGGGCTGGAGGAGCACCATGAGGCCCGGCTTCTCAGAGGACAGGGTCGAAGCCAAGCCTCAAAGGAAGGACAAGGAATGAGTTGTCTAGTTAGCAGGAACAGCATGTGCGGTGGCACGGAGTCTCCTCGAAGGATCCGAGAAGCTTGGCATGGCTGAGCTGTGGGGTTGGGGTTGGGGGAGGAGGGAAGAGGCTAAGATCACAGGCACCTCACTGCCAGGCTGAGGCTCTGGGCTGTCTCATGAGGGCAGACGGGAGCACGTGAGAGGCACAGGCAGGGGGTCGATTTAGGGTTGGGACCAGTCCTCTGCCTGCTGCACAGGAGATGGACCTGAAGGGGCAGACCAGAGGCGGGAGGCCTCCAGGAGGGCCTGAAGTGTCTTGGCCTGGGTGGGTGCTGGTGGATATGAGGGTCTTTTTTTTTTTTTTTTTCTTTTTTGGCTTCCTCATGGCATAAGGGCTTCCCTGGGCCAAGGATCAGATCGGAGGCACAGTTGCCACCTATGCTCCTATGCCGTGGTGAGGGAACACCTGATCCCTAACCCACTGTGCCTGGGACGAATGTGTGTCCCAGAGCTCCAGAGATGCCACTGATCCCACTGCGTCACAGCAGAAACTCTGATATGAGGGTCTTTGTGTTCCTGGTGTGTCAGGGCTGGGCCGGGCTAAGCACACATGGACAGATGCGCTAACAAAGGCTGGGGTGAGGGCTCCTGCTCTGGCTCCCACCACCACCAGCTGCTGAGACCAGCCTGAAAACCCTGGGCTCCACGTTGCTGAGCTGCCTCGGGTCAAGGGTACCTCCTCCGGCTCACATCTCTGTCCTGCCCCTGCAGACTCCCCAGGCATCCCCCCCAGCGCTGGTGCTCATCAGCTGTTCCGTGGATTCAGCTTCGTGGCCACTGGCCTAATGGAGGATGACGGCAAGCCCCGGGCCACGCAGGCGCCCCTGCACTCAGTGGTACAGGTGAGGGGCAGGAGACGGCTGCCCAGTTGTCCTTTTCCACCTAGAAGCCATAAGACAGGATGACTGAGAACACAGGCTCGGACTTGGATGACTTGGGTTCAAACCCTGACACCACCATGGGGCCCTCTGGGGGTTTTCCCATTTGTAGAGCAGGGTTGATGACATGGATGTGAATTTCCTGACACAGCCAGGATGTTGTAGGGCCTGGATAAATGCCATGGAGGACCCAGGGTGGTGATACTGGGGACTGTCAGGTCCTAATGGGGGTGGGGGTGGGGTTCTCGTGTCTCCTCTCACTTGTGCCCCCTTGGCACACTTTCCTGGCTCTGTGGGAAACCTGGAGTTGAGAGGCAAGAATGTAGACTCGAGCTCACGGCCTGGGTTCAGAGCTTCCTATGTCAGGGACAGTGGAGGGGATACTTATCTTCCTGGTGCCTCAGTTTCTTCATCTGTCAATGGGGGTGATGATGGAACCTTTCTCCAAGGGTGGTGTCGAGGATTCTGCGAATTAATGCGGGTAAAGTTAAGGTGATTCATTATCCATGTAGGATGTCTTGGTCCCGGACAAATGTTAAACCAGACTGGATGTGAGGATGACAGGATTAAACCAGGGCTGTCCACGGGCTGTGTGGGTCACCTGGTGAAAAGTCCTCTAAATGGTACCTGCCACTCACTCAGCACCATAGAAGCTTTTGATACTGTGAGTGTCTTAGAGCCTTGAGACACCCTGAGACGTGGGCTGTGTCACCCAGAAAGGGGAGGCAACTCACTAAAGGGTCACAGTAAGTGGCAGAGCTGGGACCCAGCTCCAGGCTCCTGTGTCCCCTTTCAGGCCTGCCCGGGCTTCTCAGAGCCTCAGGCTGCTCCACGCATGTGTGGGTTGCAGCTTGTTGCCTGCACCTCCTGACCCCAGACTGCCACCAGGCAGCCTGGAGCCAGCGAGTATGCCCGCCATACAGTGTAGGAATCTGAGGCCTAGAGAGGGACTGGTTCATGCCCAAAGTCACACAGCTAACATTCTACCCTGGGCCTGCTGGCTCTTGCCTAGTGCCACCTCCACTGAGTTGAGGCCTTGGGTTCTCAGGGACAAGCCCTGCATTCTTGAGCAGAGGGTTATTCCCCACCCCCACCCCCCCGCCCGGTCTCCTGCAGCAACTACACGGGAAGAACCTGGTTTTTAGTGATGGCTACGTGGTAAAAGAGACCATTGGTGTAGGCTCCTACTCCGAGTGCAAGCGCTGCGTCCACAAGGCCACCAACATGGAGTATGCTGTCAAGGTGGGCCTCTCGAACACGTCCCGGCCAGGGCTGCTCGCTGGGGTGGAGGTGGGGGGCAGTGTCGCCCTGGCCCTGTGGTGGGGGAGGGTTGGCATGGAAGGCTCTGGATGGGCGAAAGGTGTGCGGCTGAGACTCCATTCTCTGCAGCCAGGGCTCTGAGGCAGGCAGGGGCTCTGGGGTCTGTCCCCCGACACTGCCACATGCACCCCCCTTTCCTCAGGTCATTGACAAGAGCAAGCGAGATCCCTCGGAAGAGATTGAGATTCTTCTGCGGTACGGACAGCACCCCAACATCATCACCTTGAAAGATGTGAGTGGGGGTCCTTGAGAGTGGGGTGAGGATGGGGCACTCGACTCTAGGACAGGCCTCGGGGCCGCTGTTCCTTTGATTTCTGATCCTCCTCCTCTGCTCACAGACAATGCCAGATCCTTAACCCGCTAAGCCACCAGGGAACTCCTCCCTATGGCTTATTACAGGATAGTGAATATAGTTCCCCGTGCTGTCCAGTAGGACCTTGTTGTTTATGAACTGGGTCCATAATAACGAACATTTGGAGACAGTTATGAGCCGAATAACAATGGCATGTCCATGTCTGACATGCCACGGGTAACAAGGTCCCTTCGTGTCCCTGAGCCCTCCACCTGGACCCAGGCATTCTCTGAGAGCCCTCCTACATGTCAGGGGCCCAGTGCCAGCATCCTGTCCAGGGAGGACGGGGCTCAGATGGGGAAAGACCCTGCCAGGGTGACTGAGACACAGAGTGGAACAATGCCCAAGGCTTCCTGGCCTGGTGAGCTGGTGACCAAAGGGCCCAGTCCTGGCATCGCAGGAGGGGCCTGATGATGAGGTCTCTGACAGGTGTACGATGATGGCAAACACGTGTACCTGGTGACAGAGCTTATGCGGGGAGGAGAGCTGTTGGACAAGATCCTGCGGCAGAAATTCTTCTCGGAGCGTGAGGCCAGCTTCGTCCTGCACACCATCAGCAAGACCGTGGAATATCTGCACTCCCAGGGAGTAAGTCTTAGGCAGGGGCACCGCGTGGGCGTGGGGGGCTGCCAGGGGTCATACCACCAGCAGAGTGCAGGAACCGCGGCTGGCCCAGCCAGTGGCAGTTTTCAACCAGCCAGACAGAGGGAAGCCTGGGGATGGGTGAGTGGGTGAGAGGGTGGATGTAAGGAAGGGAGGGAGGGGAGGAGAGATGAGGCCAGATTGCAGAAAGAAACATTTATCCAGGTCCTAGGCAAGCATCATGCTTAGTTCTTTCCCTAATTGATTTTTACCTGTTAGGTAGGTACTGTATATTGGTCTCACTTTTTAGGTAAAAAGGCTGAGGCTCAGAGATGTGAGTTCATTTGCCCAAGGTCACACAGCCTGGGAAGAGTGGAGCCAGGATGCCTGACTGAGGAATTTGGGTGGGAGGCTACAGATAGGGAGTGGGTTTTTTGGTTGTTTTTTTTTTTTTTTGGTCTTTTTCTGGCCTCACCCATGGCATATGGAGGTTCCCAGGCTAGGGGTCTAATTGGAGCTGTAGCCGCCGGCCTACACCACAGCCACAGCAACGCCAGATCCAAGCCGCATCTGTGACCTCCACCACAGCTCACGGCAACGCCACATCCTTAACCCACTGAGTGAGCAGGGATCGAACTCCCAACCTCATGGTTCCTAGTTGGATTCATTTCTGCTGTACCACGACGGGAACTCCAGGAGTGGGCTTTTGAGTTAGGAAGCACCAAGGTCACTGTAGGAGCTGCCAGGCATCAGGAAGGTAAATCTGGCCATGGGTTTGGCTGTTAGGACAGAGGAGGCAATGCTGCTGGAAAGACAGCAGGTGCTAGGAAGTTGTAGGTCCAAACTGCAGGGCTTGGCTGTTATCATTGTACAAGGTGGAATTAGGAAAGGTCTTTGTAGGGTATTGAAACTGAAAACAGAGTCTGCATGAGCTTCTCCATGGATGAGATAATATTTTAATGTGGGGGTTAAGGATGCAGGCTCTGGAATCAGACTGGCTGTGACAAGTCCTGTGTGTGAGGTTGAAAAGCCTCTTACCCGAGCCATTTCCTCATCTGCAAACTCACTATAAGGAGAGCTGCCCCCTCCCAGGGTGGCTGAGGGATGAGCCACGATCCAGCCCAGGCCCCTGGGAAAAGGCCAAGCAAACACAGGGGGAAATAGAACCAGATCATTCCTATACCTTTTCTTTTCCCCCTCTTTTTAGGGCTGCACCTGCGGCACATGGAAGTTCCCAGGCTAGGGGTCAAATCAGAGCTGCAGCTGCTGGCCTACACCACAGCCATAGCCACACCGGATCCGAGCCACATCGAACCTTGCATCCTCATGGACATTAGTTAGGTTCTTAACCCACTGAGCCATGATGGGAACTCTGCCTTGTTTTTTTTTTAGCATTATCTTATTAGTATGGAAACTTTCAAACAGGGAGTTCCCATTGTGGCTTAGCGGGTTAAGAACCCGACATAATGTCTGTGAGGATGCAGTTCGATCCCCCGCCTTTCTCAATGGGTTAAGGATCTGGCATTGCAGCTCAGATCCAGTGTTGCCATGGCTGTGGTGTAGGCTGGCAGCTGCAGCTCCAATTTGACCCCTAGCCTGGGAACTTCCACATGCTGCAGGTGTGGCCATGAAAAACAAACAAACAAACAAACAAAAAAACCTTTCAAACATATACAGAAACTACGGGAATAATAATCAACCCCCAGATACCAGATTGAAGAATTGTCCAGATTTTTATCTCCTTCTCTCTGTCCCTCCCTCTTTTCTTCCTTCCTCTTTCCCTTTCCTTCTCTCTCTTTCCTCTGTTTCTTTTTTTTATTGTTGCCGAAATATTTTTTCCAACTTTTTGTTGAGAAAAAAGCTCAAACCTATAGAAAAGTTAAAGGAATAGTACAATGAAAAACATTTCCCTTTTGTTTGTTTATTTTTAGGGCTGCCCCTGTGGCATATAGGAGTAACCAGGCTAGGGGGCGAATCAGCCACGCCAACGTGGGATCCAAGCTGAGTCTGCAACCTGCGCCATAGTTCACAGCAATGCCGTGTCCTTAACCCACTGAGTGAGGCCAGGGTTCGAACCCACATCCTCATGGGTCCTAGTTGGTTTGTTACCACTGAGCCATGACGGGAACCCCCGACATTTCCCTTTTGTATTCCCCAAATCTTAAGAGTCACCACATTTGCTTCATCTCTTTCTTTCTCTGTCTCTCTTTGTTTCTATATACAAGTATATATGTATATCTGTGGGTACATTTGAAAGACAGTTGCAGATGTTATGACACTTGACCCATAAAAACCTATAATTAAAGTATTTAAAAACGTATTTCAGCCTTCACATCATCTTAGTTGTATAACTCCAAAAAAAGACAAACATTTCTTTTATAACTAACAAAGTTAGCAATTATTTGTTTTCACATAGTACCCAGTCAGTAGCACATTTCTCCTCTTTGTCCTTTCAAATATAATTTTTCTGGGCTTGGTGTATTGGAATCGCAGTCTCTGCAGTGTCCACATCTTTCATTCACTTGTTATACCCCTGAAGTCTCATAAAATCAAGGTAAGAGTTCCTCTTGTGACTCAGCCAGTTAAGAACCCAACTAGTATCCACGAGGACGAGTGTTTGATCCCTGGCCTGCTCAGTGGGTTAAGGAACTGGTGTTGTCACAAGCTGTGGTGTAGGTTGCAGACATGGCTCAGAACCACCATTGCTGTGGCTGTGGCATAGGCTGGCAATTGCAGCTTCCATTTGACCCCTAACCTGGGAACTTCCATATGCCTTGGGTGCGGCCCTAAAAAAAGAAAAAAAAAAAAGACAACGTCTTAATTAGATCAGCTTCAGTATCTTTTTGGGAGCGAGGAGTCAAAAAACACTCCATGAGAGGTGCAGTGTACTTGCTACAGCGCCACGTCTGCCTGCCAGCATGGCTTCTCGTGGCCCCCTGATAGTCATCAGTCATTTCTGCAGTAACAGGTGGGGACGGGTGTGCGAGTGGAAGGCAGTAGGTGGCCCTGAGATGTGTTGCAAAGCTTCTCACCAACCCATCACTTGGTGGTTTCATCCTTTCAGGACCTTTGCCTGAATCAGTCATTTCAGCATAGTGTGCAAAAAGAGCAACGTCTTGGAGTTCCCGTTGTGGCGCAGTGGTTAACGAATCCGACTAGGAACCATGAGGTTGCAGGTTCGATCCCTCGCCTCAATCAGTGGGTTAAGGATCCGGCATTGCCGTGAGCTGTGGTGTAGGTTGCAGACGTGGCTCGGATCCCGCGTTGCTGTGGCTCTGGTGTAGGCCGGTGGCTACAGCTCTGATTCAACCCCTAGCCTGGGAACCTCCATATGCCGTGGGAGCAGCCCTAGAAAAGTCAAAAAGACAGGAAAAAAAAAAAAAAAAGCAATGTCTGATTCTAACTTATTTGGGGGAGTCTTTTGTGAAAAAGAGCTTTCATAATCAGAGCTTTGGTTTGGTTACTGCATGTACTGTCAATGGTCATGTTTGAAGTGGTTTTGTTTTTTTGTCTTTTAGGGCCAGCACCCCCCAGCATATGTAAGTTCCCAGGCTAGGGGTTGAATCGGAGCTGTAGCTGCCAGCCTACACCACAGCCACAGCAATGCCAGATCCGAGCCGCATCTGTGACCGACCCCGCAGCTCACGGCAACGTAGGATCCTTGACCCACCGAATGAGGCCAGGGATCGAACCTTGGTCCTCATGAATACTAGTCAGATCTGTTACCGCTGAGCCACGACAGGAACTCCCTGAAGTGGTTTTGTTTTTTGAAATGGCCAGTGCAAACAGACTAATATGTAAATATGTCAGGTCAGACAGTAAATGTGCTTCCTTTTCCTGTTTTGTTCTCAAGTGAGTACAAACTGAAGTTACTCTAAGAAGGTTTAGAAGACAGAGCCGAAGCAGTGAGTTTCCAGTGGGTCACCTAAAGCTTAGGGAAGGGCTTTCTAGAGGGGAGGCTGCCCCCCAGAGTATCGGGCCCCTCCGCTAGGGTAGGTGAGCTCTGAGTACAGACAGCCACTCGGTGGAGGTGTAATAGGAGAATATTGTTTCTTTCCCAAAGAAAATCTTTGCAGTTTTGGTCTGTCTGTGGGTCTCTAGTTTCTGGCCTTTTCCAGATACCAGGAGCAGATGATGAGGAAGTGGGAAGCTCTCGCTGAGATATTTGAAGGGAGATTCTCTGGGCCGATAATACTTTGGCAGCGTCTGTGATCTGGAAGCTGGGAAACTCATAACAGCAGAGGAATGGGAAGGGGGGACTGGGAGCAGGGTCCACTGGGGCTTTGTTTGTTTTAATGTTATCTTCCTATTGAAATAGCTTATAAACAAAATCATCACGTACAATAAATCTTCAGAAAGTGAATACACCCGCATAACCAGCACCCAGATCAAGAAAAAGGAGGATTTCTAGTTCCCCGCAACCCCCTCCCACCCCTTCCAGTCCCTGCCCCCTCCCAGAGGATAACCCTGAGGGAACTTACGATTTTATCGAGGGCACGTACTCTTTTCTATCTGACTGCTGCCTCTCAGCCCTCGGTCTGCGATTCATCCATGAGGTTGTGTGACTGTACTTCACTCATTTCTCATTGCTCTGTGGTTTCTACTCTGTGAACAGACCGCAATTTAATTGTCCTTCCTGCTGTTAATGGACTTGGGGTTGTTCCCAGTTTTGACTATGACAAATAATGCTGCCGTGATGTTGCTGCACTTGTCTTTCGTGCACACTTGTCCATTTTTAACACTGGCTGTAAACCTAATAGTGAAATTGCTGGGTCATAGTGTAGTGTATGCTCCTCTTTAGTAGATGTTGCCAGTTTCCTTCCTTCCTTTCTTTCTTTCTTTCTTTCTTTCTTTCTTTCTTTCTTTCCTTCCTTCCTTCCTTCCTTCCTTCCTTCCTTCCTTCCTTCAGCCTTCCTTCCTTCCTTCCTTCCTTCCTTCCTTCCTTCCTTCCTTCCTTCCTTTCTTTCTTTCTTTCTTTCTTTCTTTCTTTCTTTGCTTTTTAGGGCCACACCCACAGCATATGGAAGTTCCCAGGCTAGGGGTCGAATCGGAGCTACAGCTACTGGCCTACACTGCAGCCACAGCAACTAGGAATCCGAGCTGTGTTTGTGACCTGTACCCCAGCTCACAGCAATGCCAGATTCCCAACCCACTGATCAAGGCCAGGGATGAAACCCGCATCCTCATGGATGCTAATCAGATTTCGTTTCTGCTGCACCACAACGGGAACTCCCTGTTGCCAGTTTGTTAAAGTTGTTTTGCCAGTTTACCCTCCCCCCCCCCGAAGCATGTGAGAGCCCTGGTACTTGTCAACACTTGGTATTGTCTATCTTTTTTTTTTGGGGGGGTGGCCATGGCACGCTAAGTTTCTGGGCCAGGGATCAACCCTGCACCACGGCAGTGACCAAACCAAATCCATAACCACTAGGCTGCCAGGGAATTCTCTCCGTCTTTTTGTTTGTCTTTTTGTTTGGGCCTCACCTGTGGTGTATGGAAGTTCCCCGGGCCAGAGATCGAACCCACGCCACAACGGTGACCCGAGCTGCTGCAGTGACGATGCTGGATCCTTAACCCACTGTGCCACAAGAGAACTCCCTTCCACCTTTTTAATCTTAACCCTTCTGGGAAATGAGGAGGAGTATCTCACAGTGGTTTTACTTTACATTTTCCTGATGACTGATGAAGTTGAGCACCTCTTTGTGGGTTTATTCCCATTTGGAAAGCCTCTTTTTTAGAATGCCTGTCTTGGAATGTCTGACAAGTCTTTCATCCATTTAAAGAAATTGGGTTGTCTGCCTTTTCCATCTCATTTTGCAAGAGTCCTTTGTTTAATACATGGAGCTCTTTCTAGTCTAGCTTCCGTCATATTGTTTCCATAATGGCCCCAGCGTGCCGGGGACAGCCTGTCTGAGAACTCGAGAGGTCCTCACAGTTTGACTTTTCTGCTTAACCAGATGATTTATGAAGAAGAACTTCACCCTTTTTTTTTTTTTTTTTTTTTTGGTGGCCGGTCATAGGCATCTAAATGCATGTCCTCCAGTGATGATGATGATGACAGAGATGCTGCCGATACGGGCAGCTGCGCACCCCCAGCACTTTCCACAGACCAGATTCTAAGCACTTTACACATCAACTCATGTAATTGTTCCGTGAACCTGTTACAAGGGAGTATCATTTTGCCCATTTTGTAAGTGAGGAAACTGAGGCTCCGGGAGCTTAAGTACAAGTCTCATAGTTAAACTGGCCCCAGAGTCTGTGGCCCTAACTTGTGTGTGATTGGTTGCTGCTTTGACAGCATCTGTCCTCTCATTTTCCTGTCCTTCCGGTTCTTCCTCTCATTTCTAAAAAATTTTTGTTATTGTTGATTTACAGAGTTTTGTCAATTTCTGCTGTACAGCAAAGTGACCCAGTTTTTAATATATATTTATGTTCTTTTTCTCATATTACCTTACATGATGTTCCATCACAAATGATTGGGTAAAGTTCCCTGTGGCTATACAGCAGTGGTCTGCTAATTTTTAAGGGCTTCTTAACAGGCAGTGGCTGTATCTTAACATCCAGCATGTTGGTGGGGTTCAGCCCCAGAGAGGCTGGGGTTACTACGGCAGCAGCTGCCATTTTCCAAGCCTTGGGCTGCATATTTCTGGTACGTAACTCATGTGCTCCTTCCTGTAACCCTGAGCGCTGAGCACTCTTAGCCCCATTTTACAGGTGAGAAAACCAAGGGCTAGAGAGGTTAAGTGACATGCCAAGATCGCACATCTACTGCTGGTAAAGCCAGGATTCCCACTCTGGCCTCTGCCTCCTGACTGAAATCACAGCTCTGCCAGAGGCCAGCAGGGCCTGTTGACTCAGTGGTTGCGTTTGGCCTGCACACGTATTTTGTTTGGCCTGCACAGCATGGGTGTCCTCTTGTTTGGGATTTGGCTTGGTTTGGTAATTTGTCTTTGGGGACCTGGGCATGGTGACTGTCAGCTGGAGTGAGCAGCAGCTACCCTCTGAGCCTGTCGGCATGGCTCCACTGGTGTATGCAAGAACCATCTCATAAAGCCAGCTAACATGAGACTCAGCTGATCCAACCTGCAAGGTCTCTGCGTGTTTCAGGGTGTGAGTCGTTCGTTCAGTGCACAAAGTTCACAAAGTGCTTGTTCTGTGTTAGGCCCTGTGCTGGGTGCTGGGGTGAGCAGGGCTTCCCCCGATAGATATGGTGACTTATGGCTGAAGGAACCCCCCTGCTCCCCGGCCTGAGCTTAGGGTACTTGAGCACTGTGGTGGACAGTGAGGCTGGAACAGATCGCCGAGCCTTCCATATCCAGATGGGGACCTCAGGCTTTATCCTGCAAGTAGTAGGGAGCCATTGAAGGTTTTTGACCACACTCAGGGAGGCCCCGTGAACTCATGGGAGGAGGAACAGAAGGGTGAGGACAAGTTTAGTCTGGGATGTGTTGGGTTTGAGGGCCTATGGAATATTCAGTGGTTGTCATCTGGTAAGCAGCCATAGGAGCCCAGACTCAGAGATCTGAGAGTTGTCAATAATTAGCCAGAGTTAGAGGAGTGACTATGAATAGAACCATGGAGAAGGAGAGGGGGTGGATGAGAAGTAAGTAGGGTGGCTTAGCCCCCTCTGGTTTCAGATGATCAAATGGGGCCTGAGGAAAGTCATTTGCTTAAGGCCTCGGTAGTAAGCGTCATTCATCCATTCATTCAGCAGATTCTTATTGAATGCCTCCTCTGGGCTAGGAACTAACCTGAATTTCTGGATACAGCAGTGGGCAAAACACCCATGGAGTCTGCATTCCAGTGGGTGGATTCAGAAAACAAGTAAATATCCAATGGTGGTCAATGCTGTGGATAAAGAGAAAGCAGAGTGAGGGGACTGAGGAGTGCTGGTCCGTGATTGCTGTTTTATACAGAATGGTCCAGGGAAGGCCTCACTGGTAAGGTGACATTTGAGCTGCAACCTGAAAGAAAAGCAGAGAATGAGGCAGGCAGGTGCCTGAGAGAAAAATATTCCAGAAAGAGGGCATGGCAAGTGCAAAGGCCCTGAAGCAGGAGGGAGCTTGGCACATTGAAGGAAGAGCAAAGAGGCTGGTGTGACCAAAGCCAGCCCAGGGAGAAGAGTGGGAGGGACCAGAGAGTGCAGGAGGTGTGGGCGAGGGGCCAGGGAGTCATCAGGTGGGGCCACCAGCCATTGCAGAGACTTTTCCTCTTAAGAGGGGAACCCTTGGAGGTGACATGACCTGACTTACATTTAACAGGATCACTCTGGCTGCTCTGTTTAGAATAGGCTGTGGAAGACAAGGTGGGGAGCAAAGAGACCAGTTAGGAGGTGGCTGCTGTAATCCAGGGGAGGGATGGTGGTTAGGCTGGGGTCAGAATGATGCTGCCAGTAGAGGTGCTAAGAAATGGTTAGGCTCTGGATTTTTTTTTTTTTTTTTTCTTTTTAGGGCCGCGCCCACGGCATGTGCGGCATATGGAGGTTCCCAGGCTAGGGGTGGAATCAGAGCTACAGTTGCTGATCTATGCCAGAGCCACAGCAACACAGGATCTGAGCCGCATCTGTGATGCTCACCACAGCTCATGGCAACACCAGATCCTTAACCCACTGAGCAAGGGCAGGGATCGAACCCACATCCTCATGGATCCTAGTCAGGTTCATTAACCACTGAGCCATAAAGGAAACTCCCTGGATATATTTTAATGGTAGAGCCAGCAGAGCTTGCTGATGGGTCGATTGAGGAATATGAGGGAAAAAAGAGGAATGGAGTGTGACTCTTAAGATTTTGACTCAGGCATTGGGAAGGGTGGAGTTGTCATTGGGTAAGACTGTGTGATGGGCAGGTTTGAGGAGTTGGGTGTGGACAGGTGGAGTTAGCACTGCCTCACAGACATTGACTTAGAGGTTTCAGGTTGGCAGTACCAGTAGCGCTCAGGCCCCTTTTCAGCCCCTACCTCTCCTTTTAGATTCTGGATCCTCCATCCCAACCCCTGTGCCCATCTTCTAACTCTCCCATCCCTGGCAGTTGCCCTGGGCTGCTGGCAGCCTGCCAACATTGAGAACTGACCCGTCTGCCCCCAGGTTGTGCACAGGGACCTCAAGCCCAGCAACATCCTGTACGTTGATGAGTCTGGAAACCCCGAGTGCCTGCGTATCTGTGACTTTGGCTTTGCCAAGCAGCTGCGGGCTGAGAATGGGCTTCTCATGACACCTTGCTATACTGCCAACTTCGTGGCACCTGAGGTGAGTGGCCCAGCCCCCTCAGCTGCAAGAGCAAGGGGGCCTGGCACAGGAGGCCAGGGTCCCCTCCAGAGGCCCCACACCGTCCAGGACTCTAGTCTCTGTGGCCTTGGCCCAGGTGGGATCAGCCCATGCCTGGGACCCTGGTCCTACCCTTTGGGGAGCAGCAGGCAAGCATATGGGGCCACTTGCCGCTGCCACTCGGACTGACGGCCCTCCCCTCTCTTCCTTCCTGCTAGGTACTGAAGCGCCAGGGCTATGACGAGGGCTGCGACATCTGGAGCCTGGGCATCCTGCTTTACACCATGCTGGCGGGGTGAGCCTGGACCCCCTCCACCCCGTGCCCCTTCCTCCAGCCCTAGTGTGCAGGCTGGCAGGGCGCCTGTCTCAGGGAAGGGACCCAGCCCTGCCTTTGGGAGCACCCAGTCTGAAGCGGGAGACACAGTCCCCAGGGTGGAGGCCAGAGGCTAGACTCAGGTCGGGTGGACTTTTCTCCAGATATACTCCATTTGCCAATGGACCCAGTGACACACCGGAGGAAATCCTGACCCGGATCGGCAGTGGGAAGTTCACCCTCAGCGGGGGAAATTGGAACACAGTTTCGGACGCAGCCAAGGTGAGTGTGTGATGCCTGCAGCCTGCTCACTTAGGGGGTGGGGAGGCAGGGTCCCGTCCCAGGGCTTGCCAGCGTTTTCTGAGCAGGTGACTCGCAGCTTCATTTCTCCAGGTGGAATGTCCCACAAATTTCTGTTGCTCTATTTCTCCAAGTGGCAGATTCCCAGGCAGGCTGCCCCCTACCTTGTTTGGACAACGTGGTGATCATTCACTGGCCCTTCCGGTGTTCTGGGCCTTCTCAGAGGAGGGAACATTTTTGGTTTTTTGGAGTTGAGGTTTTTTCTTTTTTCCTTTTGTTTTTTTGCTTTTTGGGGCCACACCTGCAGCATATGGAAGTTCTCAGGCTAGGGGTCCAATTGGAGCTGCAGCTGCCGGCCTACACCACAGCCACAGCAAGGTGGGATCCGAGCTGCATCTGTGACCTGCACCACAGCTCAGCAATGCCGGATCCTTAACCCACTGAGCAAGGCCAGGGATTGAACCCGTGTCCTCATGGATACTAAACGAGTTCGTAACCCACTGAGCCATCACAGGAACCCCAGGGAACATCCGAACTTTCAGTATTAGCATCAGGTTCCAGTGGTGGGAAGCTGTGTGTCAGACATGGGGCCGAGTCCTTGATGAATAGCGCCACCTCAGGTTAACCTTATGAGTCAGGTGTTTCTGTTATCCTGTTTCTCAGAGGGGAAATGGAGGCTCAGAGAGTTGAACTAACTTGCCTGGGAAATGCAGTTGATGAGCAGAAGAGTCAGATCTTGGGTTCAGGCGGGAGACGGCAGGAGATGTTTCCTGAGCCGTCGCCCCATCAGCCAGACGCAGCTGCCTGCTCCCCTGCCAACCCCTCCCGCCAACGCCCTCGTCTGCTCCTCCCTCAGGACCTAGTGTCCAAGATGCTGCACGTGGACCCCCACCAACGCCTCACAGCTAAGCAGGTCCTGCAGCACCCATGGATCACGCAGAAAGACAAGCTTCCCCAGAGCCAGCTGTCCCACCAGGACTTGCAGCTTGTAAAGGTACAGCCACCCCAGGTTGCCGGGCATCTCAGGGCCCATGGGCAAGGACTTGGGGTGGCAGAGCCGGGCAATGCCATGTCCGTCTGTCCTCAGGGAGCCCCTGTCAAGGCTGTCAGCAGTGCACGCACAGCCCCTCAGTCCTCTGGGGGGCACAGCCCCTCGCCCTCTGAAACCTCCAGTCCGATGGAGGAGGCAGGACTGATGACTCTGAAGAACCACCAAGGCTGGATTAACAGGGGACAGAGTGGGCTGTGGAACACTGGGAGAGGCTGGCCTGGCCCCGGCGCACGTGTCCCCGTCCCACCTGTGTCGCCCACCATGGTGAACTGACATCCCACCTTCCCTCCCAGGGCGCCATGGCAGCTACATACTCTGCGCTCAACAGCTCCAAGCCCACCCCTCAGCTGAAGCCCATTGAGTCATCTATCCTGGCCCAGCGGCGGGTGAGGAAACTGCCATCCACCACCCTGTGAGGGGCCAGAGCATCAGGCGCCGGGCGGTGCTAGCTCGATGGAGGCAGCATACTTCCCAGAGGGAGCAGGCCTGAGTCACAGGGCCAAAGGGAGCGGAGCCCGAGGGGCCCGGGAAGCAGCCAGCCCCGATCACCCCAGTGAGGGTGTGAGAAGTGCCTTCTCCTTCCCCAGGATGGACTCTTCTCAGCTCAGGCTCTGCTGCTGGTTGAAATCAATCCACTGTACAGACTCATCTTTTTTTAAGGAAAAATGGCATCAACCACCATGGATTTTTACAGAATCCACTTGACTTTTCTGGGAGCAGAAGTAGCCAGTGCGGCCCCAGGAGGGGAACTGAGTCACACTATGGCTCTCTGTGGCTGAGACTCCTTACAGCAGCTTTGGGGTCACCCCAAGGGGTTCCCCACGATTGGCTGTCTGTAGCCAGCTGTGCCCACCTCCGAGGCAGCCGGCATCACCTTCCAGAGCCGCTGGCTGTTTCGCAGAACTTGCTCTGTCCCCAACAGCTCCTTTTCTGTTCTGTTCTGTTCCGGGGTCTGGAACCACTTTCTGCTAGAGGAGAGGACCAAGGCCCCGTGGCTCCCAGCTCCAGGCACCAGCATCCACCCGGGCCCCTCCAGTGGGTCCCCTGCAACCAGGTTGGGCAGCCCCTGGAGGAGCATCCGGAAAGCACTTTTTGGCTGACTTCTGCTGGAGTCTGCCACAGGACGGAGTTCACAGGAGGCCTGTGGGGCGGGCCCAGAGAGGCAGGGGCTTTTTTCATTTCTTCCTCAGCTGGTAACTCAGGGCTTATCTGTCCATGGCCTTTCTAATAAAATTACAGTTGAGTTGAAGCATGTTCACCTCTGCTTTTCACCCCTGGGTTTGTCCTCCCTCTGTTGCTGGGTGTTGAGGACTTTGGCAGTGACAAGTAGTGGGCCAGGGCCAATTAGCCCAGCTGCTTGGAGCTCTGTTGGGGAGCATGTGGGAGTCCCGCTGGCTCTGCCCACACATTCCTGCCAGGTCTTGATAACAGTAATGAGATTATTACCCACCGGTGACCAAGTGCCAGGCACAGTGAAGTAGATGCTTTATGATTATGATTATGATTTTATTTATTTTTGGCCACACCCACACCAAGTGGAAGTTTGGGGCCAGGGCTTGAGCCCACGCCACAGCTGCAATCTCAGCCACGGCAGTGACAATGCCGAATCCTTAACCCACTGTGCCACCAGGGAAGTCCCAATTTATATATTTTAAAAGATCAATCTGACGAATGTGTAGCGAACTGATGGGGGGAGAGGGCAGGCAGGAAGCAGGTGACCAGGTTGGTGGCTACAGAAGAGATAAGGTTGCCTGGCCCAGGGTGGTGGGAGTGGAGATGGGGAGGAAGTAGACAAGGTCGGGAAGGGTTCTGGAGGTAATGTTAGATAGCACCTGCTGTCACTTTGGATGTAGAGGCTAAGAGACAGAGGAGATTCATGGATAGCTTCTAGATTTTTTTTTGTCTTTTTGTCTTTTCTAGGGCCGCTCCCGGGGCATATGGAGGTTCCCAAGCTAGGGGTCGAATCAGAGCTGTAGCCGCCAGCCTACGCCAGAGCCACAGCAACGCTGGATCCGAGCCACTTCTGCAACCTACACCACAGTTCACGGCAACGCCGGATCCTTAACCTACTGATTGAGGCGAGGGATCGAACCTGCAACCTCATGGTTCCTAGTCGGATTCGTTAATCACTGAGCCACGATGGGAACTCCAGCTTCTAGATTTTTGACATGAGCGGTTGAGTACTGAGGGAGAAGTTGGGGAGGAGCAATTTCGAGGACTCCAGGAGATGCCTTCTGAATATCCACGAGAGATGTTAATGAAAAGTTGTACATAGAAGTTGAAGTTCTGGAGAGAGGTCTGGGTTGGACGTATAAATCTGGGAGTCATTAATCTGGAGAATGCAGAGCCAGGAGCCTGGACCAGCATGGACCAGCAGCGTTAGCATCACCTGGAGCTTGTCAGAAAGGCAGAATCTCAGGGGAGTTCCTGTTGTGGCTCAGCGGTAATGAACCTGACCAGTATCCATGAGGACATGGGTTCGATCCCTGGCTTGAGGATCCAGTGTTGTCATGAGCTGCAGTGTCGGTCTCAGATGCGACTCAGATCAGGTGTTGCTGTGGCTGTGGCATAGGCTGGCAGCTGTAGCTCCAATTTAGCTCCTAGCCTGGGAACTACCATTATGTCTCAGGGGCAGCCCTAAAAATAAATAAATAAATAAAATGAAATGAAAGACATGCAGAGTCTCAGGCCCATTCCCAGATCTGCTCAGTCAGAATCTACATGTTAACATGATCTGTGGAAAGTTTGAGAAGTGCTATTGTGAGGACAGAGGAGCAGAGAAGGGGACCATGATTGAGGGCTTGCACACACCAGCATTTAAAGCTGGCCTGGAGGACAGGGAGCCAGCAAAAGAAACTGAGATGATAGTCAGTGAGTGGGGACCTGCCATTCTGGCAAGATTCAAAGCCTTATGAACCAGGGTCTTTTGCTTTTGTTATTTCTCAACCTCCTTAACCTTACAGCTGAAAAAGGGCCTGAGAGGTGAGTCTTGTCATGATGGAAGGAGATTCTGATCCTAGCAGCTCAGCCTCTGAGCTGGCCTTGGCAGGCAGGTTCTGACCTAGCTGCCTCCCCACAGGAGCAGGAAGGGCTGCACTGGAGCCCCCAGGGCTGAGGAGCCCTCGTAAACACCTGACACAGGGTACTGAGCCCCTGACTTGAGTGTGTCCCACTTCTCTGTGCAGTGAAACCAACATTTCCCATCCCACCCACTGTCTGAGATTGTCCATCATCCCAGCTGGGATCCTGAGCATCATTCCTGACTCCTTCCCCCACTTCTAACATCCATCAAGCTTCCTGACCCCATCAGTATTGCTCCCCAAATATTTTTGAGGGCCACCCTCTCCTCTCCATCTTTCCTGTCTGCCTCACTTTTTTCGTTCTTTGCCAGTTTACTATCTCCTTCCGTCTTTTATCTCCCCAGCACCCTCCCCTTAGAATCACAGATCTGACCCAGCATCTGCCCTGGAGTGGCTTCTCTGTCTACAGAGAAATCTCAGACATCCCAGCCTGACAGTGTCCTGTGTGATCCGGTCCCTGCTGAGCCCCAGCATCAGCTCTCATAACTTGTCCCCAAACTGCTCACAAGACCTGAACTTGCCAGGCTCTTGCCTCCACTGAATTTTGCCTGGGTAACTTCTACTCATTGTTTCGGAAGATTCGCTTGACACCTCCGGGAAAGCAACGAGGACACCCTGAGGAGGGTCTGGGAGCCCCAGACACTCATTCTCCATCTCCTTGTATATCAGGCTGCTTCGGAAATAGCTGATGATGTGTTTTCTCCCGAACGGTCTGTGAACTCAAAGGCGTGGGGCTGTGTTTTGTTCCTTCCCTTATCCCGAGCACCTAGCACCAGGCCTGGCACGAGATATTTTGGTCCTAACCTAGTTATTGATGAATGGGTAAATGAGAGAGAATGCAGGAACAGTGGACATGTGGTGCTGGAGGAAGCCTAGAAACCACCCACGGAGTTGCAGGAGCCTGGAAAGGCATCTAGGGAGGAGGAAAGGAAGCTGATGCTGAGGCACTAAACTGTTAGTGTCTTGTGCCAGGCCCCAGAGGGAAGATTCAAGGAAATGATGATGGTTGGAGTGGGAATCCACAGCTGCTTTCTCAGCAGCTAAACCTCAAAACTCAAATCCTTCACCTCCCTGAGCCTCTGTTTCCTACTTGCTAAATGGGGATCCTAACCTGTGCTCACCTCATAGCATCCCCTGAAGAGCAAAAGAGCAAGTGACTATGAAAGGGTTTGGGAAGGAAAAAAGAGCAGCTTGTGGTTCATCATTTTCTCACTTTCACAAGTTCAGGACGGCCCCCCCAAGAACTCAGTGGACTCCAGAAACTGTTCCCAATCTCCAGCATCTCAGCCAGGAGCTTCCCCCTCTGAGTGCTGACTCCCTGGGTAACCCACTAAGAGAAATAACCCGGCTTGGGGAAACACACTGTCGGTCCACATGTCCCCAAGTTCCAGAGTCACCTTTTCCTTTAACACTCAAATAACAATCCTGAGCCCCCGACCCTGAGGGTGCCCCCTCCCAGGAAATGCCAGCTCCAGTCTATTAAACCAAGTCTCACTATGTGGAGGCGCTGGATGCCAGGTGTTTTCCAGGTTTTGTTTCATTTGATCCTCATGTGAAGGAGGTATAATTAATTCCATTTCACACGTGAGAATTTTTTTTTTTTAATGAGAGTTGCAATGTTTATTTCAGGTTCTCTCTTGGGTGTGTGTGTGTGTGTGTGTGTGTGTGTGTGTGTGTTTTATCCCTTTTGCAACTCAGGCAGTATGTGGAAGTTCTTGGGCCAGGGATCCAACCTATGCCATACAGAGGCAACCAGAGCCACATCAGTAAGAACACAACAGCCTCAACCCCCATGCCATCAGGGAACTCTCACACGTAAGAAAGTTGAAGCTAGGAGTTAAAACATTTGCCCAAGGCTGTGGGATGGAAATCCTGTGAAATCAGATTGTTACAATCATTATACAACTACAGATGTGATCAAATAAATTAATTAATTAATTAAATAATTTTTAAAAAAAAGATTTGCCCAAGGACACAGCTCTGTGGCAGAACAGAACTCAAGGCGAAGTCTGTGTGGTTCTGAAAATCACTCTTAACAGCTCTCTGCTTCCAGGATGCCCAAGATCTCCTTCCATGCTCCTTAGGCCTATGTGGTTGCCCCTCTTCCCCTCAGCCAGCCATGTGATCAGAAAGGGTCCTATAATATTGGGGGCTGGTTTCAATCAGGGGATGTAGTTGTTAGAAAGTTATATTTCCCGGCTGGCAAACAGCAGAGAACAAGTTGGGGAATTTGGGGAGTTTCCTATGGAGAGTCTCAGAAGGTAGTGAGTTCCCCATCGCCTGGCCTGCATGTGCAGAGAACTAATGAGACTTGACAAGATCTTAGAGGAGATGCCTGATCCCCGTAGGAGACTGTTTAGATGATTTTACACACCCTCTCTGAGTCTCCAGTTCTCAATTGTTTCTTGCATTTCACCCACTTCACGTTTTGTGTTTTTCATGATTATTTCTGAAAAGGCACCCTCAGAGGAAAGGCTGGTTTCCCACAAATGTGAAGCATCCAAACATTGGTACTTTGGTTAACACATGGATTTAATCCTTGATTTGGCCTTTCATTTAGTGGCTATGACAGCAGGCATGATTTATTGAGTTCTTGCTTTATACTGAGCACAATAAACGTCACCCCTAATACTCACAGCAACATCATAAGGCGATTTACTCATTTCCATCTCAGAACAAGGAAACTGAAGCTAAGAAAGGAAACTTGCCCCCAGGCCCCCAGCAAGGTTTCCAGCCCAGGTCTGTTTTGTCCCAAAGCTGATACCATGCCACCTTTCTGCATGGGCTAAATTTCATCCCACAGTGACTCACAAAATCTCACAGTCAAAAGGGCTCTGAAGGCCCAGACCCAGTCTCCACCCACGACAGGAATCTCCCACAGAGGATTATCCAGGTTCTGTTTAAATACCACCAGCGACTGCGGTGACCCCACCACATCACAAGGCAGTTCCCCACGTGGTCGGAAAGTTCCTCCACTTTGAACTGAGGTCTTCCGAGTAGCTTCCATTTCTCGGAGGGGTTCCCACTAACTCCAAGGACTCGAGGGAGAGATGACTCAGCAGTAGCAAGAGGGAAACTAAATGACACTCCCACCCCCAGCCCCACCCCCCGTGAAGGCAGCAGCAAACCCAGGCAAAGTGTCCACACTAAGGCTGTGCTGTCAAGAAAGACGTGAAGTTGAGCAGGAGGGCGTCTCAGGCCATCCCTGTCCCCAGGACTGTGCAGTGGGTCCCACCTCCTCCCGGCCAACTCATCCTTGAAGGCAGGAGGGGTGGTGGGAACAGAGCCCTGCTGGACTTGAAGTCAAACAGACCTGCAATCACACCTCTGCCCCAACATTGACCTGTTCTTGGGGAAATCATTTCACTGCTCTGAGGTTTCCCCACCTGCCAAACAGGGCTGTTGTGAGCGTTAAGGGAGAGGGTGTGTCTACAGAGCCACTGGTTACAAGCAAACGGCAACCTACTAGCAAACGGCAACTAGGAAGCCATCTACAGCTGTGGTTAAGCGCAGACTTTTGGGTCAGGGATGTCCTGGTTTTTTTGTTTTTTGTTCTTTTTTTTCTTGAAATATAAGCATTTCTGGGTTAGAATCCAACTTTGCCCGCTTGTCAGGGTGACCTCGCGCAAGTCATTTAACCTTTCTGCCTTGATTTCCCCATCTTTAAAATGGGAATTAGTGATAGCATCTACTCTTTGGTGAAGACTAAACTAAGTACTGCTTCAGAAGCTCATGGCACAGGCCTGACACATAGGACATGCTTACCACGTGTTGGCTGCTACCCACTCCCTTCTCCCAGAGCACAGGCTCCAACTTCTCCGTTCTGCCCCTCCCTCTCTCTCTTTCCCCCTCCCTATTTCAGGCAGAGAGAACCACGTTCAGAGCAGGGATACAGGTCAATTCATCTGAGCATCTTTTTCCCATGGGGAGAGAAGGAGCTGTCTCATAAGGACCTTCTCTCCCTTTTCCTCTCCTACCCCAGAGCTTCTCTCTGACTTAGAACTCCTGTTTATGACTCAATCTGAAACTTCTTTTTATAAGTAATTTCCTCTGTTTCTCTTCCCTTCTTCCGCTCCACACCCACCCCCCGGGCTGTGGGCTGAACTGAGAACTCGAGGAGCAGATGACGCATGCTTGAGCTGGCCTAAGGCCTGCACCTGGGACGGGCCTAGAGTCACTCACCCATTACAGAATCTTCTTACCTGTGTGATCTTGGTCAAGTCACTTGGCCTCTCTGAACTACAGTTTCCTCATCTACAAACGATCCTCAGATGGTTATAAAAGTAAAGGCACTAGGAGTTCCTTGGTGGTTAAGAATCTGCCATTGTCCCTGCTGTGACTCTGCTGTGGAGCAGGTTCTGATCCCTGGCCTGGGAATTTTTGCATGCCGTAGGTGTTGTCAAAAAAAAAAAAAAAAAAAAAAGAGGCGTTCCCGTCGTGGCTCAGTGGTTAACGAATCCGACTAGGAACCATGAGGTTGCAGGTTCGATCCCTCGCCTCAATCAGTGGGTTAAGGATCCAGTGTTGCCGTGAACTGTGGTGTAGGTCGCAGACGCAGCTGGGATCCCGAGTTGCTGTGGCTCTGGCGTAGGCCAGTGGCTACAGCTCCGATTCAACCCCTAGCCTGGGAACCTCCATATGCCGAGGGAGTGGCCCTAGAAATAGCAAAAAAGACAAAAAAAAAAAAGGAAAAGAAAAGGAGTAAAGGCTCTGGCAGAGACAAATGGTAGCAGAACAAATGGTAGCTGTGTTGCAGGAATGCTTAACAGAAACTTCAGAGCTGAAGGAGACCCAGAACCGGGGATTTTAATCCCAAACCTGGGTTCATGGGCTTGCCAGGAATGTGGAAATTACATGTAAAATGGTGTATAAATGTAATTTTCTGGGAGGAGAATGTCCAGGGTTTTCATCAGATTCTCAAAGGGGTCTGCTGACAACCCTAAAATATTAAGAACCATTGTGTCCAGGGGAGCAGGAAACTAGACTCTTTTTTTTCTTTTTTGGCCGCACCCGTGGTACATGGATGTTCCCAGGCCAGGGATCAAATCCAAGGTGCAACTGCCACCTATGCCACAGCTGCAGCAACACTGGATCCATAACGTACTGCACCAGGAACTCCTAGATTTCTTCAACAAGTATGTAAAACAGCCTTCCTGCGCCCACCCTGGGCAGCAGGAAACACGTATGTTCTGTGCCCTGGAGGTGCAAAGACAAGGCTCCTTGCCCCTCTGGAGCATTGCACTTCAGAGAGGAGAAGTGATTTAGCCAAAGACACAGACTTCTGAGATTGGAAGGAAGCCTACTGCTGGGAGTGCAACCCCAAATTTCTGACTGCAAAGCTGGCCGCTTTATCTCAATGAAGGAGAACCCACTCTGTGGCTTGCCCACGTTCCCTCTGGTGAGCCAAGACCAGCAGGACTGGCATTCCCTAAGAAAGGCTGTAAGAAGCGGTCACAGGGAGTGAGCTGGATTTGCGCTGTGGGCACACCTCCTGGGGGTGCCAGGGAACTGCCTGCCGGCAGCACATCCTTAACTATGAGCAGCCCTGTCCTGAACTGATGCAGGGAGGGGGTTTCCCTCCCTAAACGCCAACACAGGTCGACAGACCAGGAAGGAGTGCCATGCACATATTTCTATCAACTATGTTGAAGCTTAATCCACAGACAATAAAACGCAGAGATTTGGAGCGTACAATGGGATGAGTTTTGACAAACGTGTGCACCTGTGAAACCCACACCACTCTCAAGATACAGAACCTTTTCGTGACCAAGAGAATTCCCTCCCGTCCCCTCTCCATCTCTCCCAAGGTCAGAGGCAGCTGCTGTTCTGATTTTTGTCCCCATAACTTGGCGTTCCCTGTTCTAGAACTTGCATTAGTGGAATCATACACAGTGGGCTCTTTTGTGTCTGACTTGGTTCAACATGATGTCTGGGAAGATTCATCGATGTTGTTGCCTGTGTCAGGAGTTCCTTCCTTTTTGTTGCTGGGTAGCATTCCATGGAGTGAATGTTCTACAGTTTGTTCAATCCATTCAACTATTGCTGGACACTCTTCCCCCAGTTTTCCCTCCTATGAATATTCATATGGGATCTTTCTGTGGACATACGTTTTTATGTCTCTTGGGTAAATATACGGAAATGGCATCACTGCATCACCAGGGAGCTGTATGTTTAACTCGACAAGAAATTACTAAGCCGTTTTCCACAGGACATTTTACACTCCGACCAGCAATGTCTGAAATTTCCAGTTGCTTCATACACTTGCCAGTCTTTGGTATTATTAGTCTTTTTAACTTTAGTCATTCTTGTGGGTGTGAATTGGTTTCCTTTGTGGTTTTAATTTGCATTTCTCTAATGATGCTGAACATCTTTTCATGTATTTACTGGTTATTCCTACATATTCTTTTGTCTGCTCAAAACTTTTGCTCCCCCTTTTAAAAATTGGGTTATGTATTTTATAGATTGTAAAGAATTCCTTGTATATTCTGGACATAAGATCTTTGTCTGGAGTTCCTGCTGTGGCACGGTGGGATCAGCAGTGTCTTGGGAGCACTGGGTCGCAGGTTCGGTCCCGGCCCGGCAGTGTGAGGTAAGAATCTGGCATTGACGCAGCTGTGGCTTAGGCTGCAACTGTGGCTCGGCTCTGATCCCTGGCCCAGGAACTGCATATGCTATGGAGTGGCAAAAAATGAATAAAGAAAAAAATCTTTGTCTGATATACGTACTGTGAATATTTTCTTCCAACCTGTGATTTGCCATTTCCTTTGAAGAACAGTTTTTCCTTTTGATGAAATACAATTTATTTCTCAAATTATAACTGTTCCATTTTTTCCTACTTTTTTCTTTTTTCTTTTTCTTTTTCCTTTTTTTTTGTCTTTTTTGCCTTTTCTTAAGCCGATCTTGCGGCATATGGAGGTTCCCAGGCTAGGGGTCAAATCGGAGCTGTAGCCACCAGCCTACGCCAGAGCCACAGCAACTCGGGATCCGAGCCGTGTCTGTCACCCACACCACAGCTCATGGCAATGCCAGATCTTTAACCCACTGAGCAAGGGCAGGGATCGAACCCGCAACCTCATGGTTCCTAGTCGGATTCGTTAACCACTGCGCCATGATGGGAACTCCTTTTCTTACTTTTTTAAACCTAATAGTTAACAAAGATATTCTTTAAACGAAATCTATAATTTTAATTTATAGTTATCCTTAACAACCACCGAGCCTTTGCCACCATGCAATAAGTCATCAGAATTATCTCCATGAGGTAAATTATCTCTACTACAAAGATGAGAAAATTGGAAGTCCCCTGGCAGCTGGTTAAGGATCTGGCATTGTCACTGTGGTGGCTCAGGTCGCTGCTGTGGTTCGGGTTTGATCCCTGGCCTAGGAACCTCTGCATGCTACAGGCACAGCCAAAAAAAAAACACCCAAACAAACAAACAAAACAAGTGCAAGTACAGTATGAGATCAATTTTTTTTCTTTTTTCTTTTCTTTTTTTAGGGCCACACCTGCGGCATATGGAAGTTCCCAGGCTAGGGGTCAAATCAGAGCTGTAGCCTCCGACCTATGCCACAGCCACAGCACCAGATTCGAGCCTTGACTTTGACCTACACCACAGCTCACAGCAATGCTGGACCCTTAACCCACTGAGCGAGGCCAGGGATTGAACCTGCAACATTATGGTTCCTAGTTGGATTCGTTTCTGCTGAGTCATAATGGGAACTCCCTCAACTTATTTTCTTAATGTTATATGCATAGGGAAAAAAATGACAGACCATAAAAATATATATATATATATATATATATATATATATATATATATATATATATATTTTTTTTTTTTTTTGTCTTTTTGCCATTTCTTGGGCTGCTCCCATGGCATATGGAGGTTCCCAGGCTAGGAGTCTAATCAGAGCTGTAGCTGCCAGCCTACACCAGAGCCACAGCAACGCGGGATCCGAGCCACGTCTGCGACCTACACCACAGCTCATGGCAATGCTGGATCGTTAACCCACTGAGCAAGGGCAGGGATTGAACCCGCAACCTCATGGTTCCTAGTCAGACTCGTTAACCACTGCACCACGACGGGAACGCCAGACAATAAAATATTAACAGTGATTCTTCTTTGTGCTTTTAAAATACTTGACAAGCTTTCTAAGATGAAGCTATGTATTCAGAAAAAAAAAAAGGTCACAAACTCATACATAAAAAATATGTGCATGCATGTGTGTTTTCAGAGCCCAGTTCTTTCTCCCAAGCACGTGGCCTAAGAATCAAAGCAGTGGGGAGATTGGGAAGTAGTTGGCTGTACCCTGACCATAGTCCTATAGAGCTACCTTTCTGCCTTCCAGATATCCCCAGGGCCTCGCAGGGACACTATGACAAAAAGAAAATGATTTACCGATCCCTAGACCAGAAAGCTAGAAAGCTTAAGTAGGGATGGGTAAGTGTTTTGATAGCCTGAAAAGCAACATGTTTTAGAAAGATGAAATTTATTTATTACACTATTCATTGCAATGATGTTAGCATCTGCTCATTTGTCAGTCAACAAACATTTCCTGGGCACCTACCCAGCATCCAATTTTTTGCAGGAAAAAAATGACTTTAGTTTGGTGTTTGTCAAAAGGCTATCACTGTTCCTTTCTCCCATTTATTTACCCCCTGCTCTGCACTTAACCAGGGGCTTTAAATGCTTTAGTTCATTTAATTATCAAAAAACTCATTGCCTGTCAGCCAGGGACAACTGTTTTAACTTTAGCCAGAGATAAACTCGTTTCGTGGGTTTGTTTCTTACAGCAGCAAGCACTCCCCTAAGAGATCAACAAAGGGTCCATTCTCATCTTTGGCGATCCACGGCCTTCAAGCCTCCCAGGATCTGTCTGTGTGGACCTCAGAGGCCCACACAGAGAGCCCAGCCAGGTAGTACCCTTCACCCTGGACCTCTTCATACGCTGTACCGCCACTAAGTAGTTATCAAATGATGGGAGAGCTGATGACTGAACTCTGCCTTCAGTGTGTCGGAGAGTTTCCCTGACCTAGGACTCCTGGAGACATACGATCTCAACCTAAAAAAGTTAGGCTCATTGATGGCATTTTGAGGTTGGCAGGCTTCCAGAGGAAAATACTCTGAATGGGGGGTGGTGAGGTCCCTCCCAAACCATATTCCCATGAAGACTACCTACTCCCCTGTAACTAAACGTTCTTGCTCACAAACCTCACTGTGGCTGCCTTTCCAAGTTTCCATCAAATCCCACCTCCTGCAAAGAGACTTAGTCATTGCGCCCAATTGCTTGTTCTTATCTCCTTGTATTTTTGTTGCTTACAACTCTCATTTGACTATTGCTTTTCCATCTTTTTTCTTACTTTGTTCATTCTTTTCTGAACTCTATGAGCTACTTAAAAAAAAGTTACATTGAGGTGTACTTGATTTACAATGTAGTTATAATTTCTGCCGTACAACAAAGTGATATGAGCTACTTTTCTTAACTCTTTGAGCCAGAGAAGAATGATAGGAGGAGGTGGGAGAAAAGCTGTCTCATAGAGAAATCTTAGCGTCATTGAGGCAGAGTTATTGTCCCAGTTCTGTTATTTACCAGCTATGTGACCTTGGGCAAGTCACATCCCTCTCTGGACCTCAGGTATCGGATCTATACTGTGAGGGGAGTTCTCTGATGGCCTAGTGGGTTAAAGCTCCTGATTTCTCACTGCTAAGGCTTTGGTCACTGCTGTGTGGTGCAGGTTCTCGATCCCTGGCCCAGGAACTTCCACATACTGCCTGTGTGGCAAAAAAGAAACACACACACACACACACACACACACACACACACACAAATATGAGGGATTAAGACCCAGCCAATGGTTCTAACTTTTTGTTTGAAAACCACTAAAGCCCCCATTGTGTTATTTTTCCCTTTATCAAGCCTGTGTCTATAATCAAATCACATTTGCTGATGGGAGCAGTGGGAATAAATCAAGATTAGAAGTCAGTTAGATCTAGATTGGAATCTCAACTCCACAGTTCATCAGCTGTGTGACCTTAGGTAAATCACTTTCCCTTTCTGAGCCTGAATGATACTGCTTTCCCCTCATCTTCCCTTTCCTCTTTCCCTACCTCCTCCTACTCTTTTTGCCTCTTTCTTATCTTTTTTATTTTTTAATTAATTAATTAATTAAAGAAAATTTTTGCTTTTAAAAAACTTCCAGGCTTGGGGAGCTACAGCTGCCAGCCTATGCCAGAGCCATAGCATTGCAGGACCCAAGCTGCGTCTGCAACCTACACCACAGCTCACAGCAATCTGGATCCCTTACCCACTGAGTGAGGTCAGGAATTGAACCTGTATCTTCATGGATACTAGTCAGATTCATTTCCACAATGGGAAATGGGAAATGTGCCACAATGAGAACTCCATCCTTTTTATTTTTTAAATCAAATGTGCTGTTATAATTTTCATACAATAAAATACACCCACTTAAAGTATACAGTTGGAGGCGTTCCTGTTGTGGCTCAGTGGTTAATGAATCTGACTAGGAACCATGAGGTTGGGGGTTCGATCCCTGGCCTTGCTCAGTGGGTTAAGGATCCAGCGTGGCCATAAGCTGTGGTGTAGGTTGCAGATGTGTCTCAGATCCCGAGTTGCTGTGGCTCTGGCGTAGGCCAGCGGCTACAGCTCCGATTAGATCCCTAGCCTGGGAACCTCCGTATGCCGCAGGTGTGGCCCTAGAAAAGACAAAAAAAAAAGTATACAGTTGGATGAGTTTTGATAAATATATACGCCCAAGCAAAAATTCCCCCATCAAGATACAGAACATTTACATTAGCCCCCCAAATTTTCTCATGCTCCTTTGCTGTCAATCTCTCCAACCCCATAAAATCACTGATATGCTTCTATTGCTGTGGTTTAGCCTGTCCTAAAATTCATGTAAAGACAATAATATAGTATGTACTGTTTTTTGTCTAGCTCCCTTCATCAGCAAAATATTTCTGAGATTCATTGGTACTACTGCATATTTGAACTTTTTTGGGTTTTTTTGCTCTTTTTTTGCTTTCCTTAGGGCCACACCCTCAGCACATGGAGGTTCCCAGGCTAGCGGTCGAATCAGAGCTGTAGCTGCTGGCCTACACCATAGCCACAGCAACGCCAGATCTGAGCCGTGTCTGCAACCTACACCACAGATAACGGCAACGCCAGATCATTAACCCACTGATTGAGGCCAGGGATTGAACCCCAAACCTCATGGTTCTTAGATGGATTTGTTTCTGCTGAGCCATAAGGGGAATTCCTATTTGTTTCTTTTTATTACCAAGTAGTATTCCACTATATTACTGTACCACAATTCATTTATTCATTTACTTATTGATAGACATTTGGGTTTTTTGCAATTTCAGGCTAAGTAGAGCTGCTATAACATTCATATACAAGACTTTTAAGACATGTTTTTATTTCTCTTGAGTGAATATCTAGGAGTAGAAATGCTGGGTAATAAGTCAAGTATATGTTTAATTTTATCAGAAACTATTAAACTATTTTCCAAAATGTTTGTATGTACCATTTTACAAAACCACCGGAAGAATCTGAGGGTTCTAGTTGCTCAGCAACATCACCAATACTTGGCGTTATGTCTGTTTAAATTATAGCTATTCTGGAGGGTTCCCTTTGTGGCTCAGGGGTAACGAACCTGAAGAGTATTTATGGAGACTCGGGTTCGATCCCTGGCCTGGCTCGGTGGGCTAAGGATCCAGCATTGCTGTGAGCTGTGGTGTAGTTTGCAGACTCAGATCCTGCGTGGTTGTGGCTGTGGTTTAGGCCAGCAGCTGCAGCTCCTATTCGACCCCTAGCCTGGGAACTTCCATATGCCACAGGTGTGGCCCTAAAAAAAAAAAGAAAAGAAAGAAAAAAGAAAAAGAAAAATAATTATAGCTCTACTGGTGGATGCGAACAGATATCTCATCATGGTTTTAATTTTCATTTCCCTGATGCCTAATGATGTTGAACATCTCTTCATGTGTTTATTGGTTGTTCTGATATGTAGGGATTTTGGATTCTAGCTTTGTAAACTCTGAACTAAAGTGATCTCTCAGTGGTCTCCAATAACTCCTGCATATTTGATTCTATAAAGTCTATGATTTGGAGTTCCCGTCGTGGCGCAGTGGTTAACGAATCCGACTAGGAACCATGAGGTTGCGGGTTCGGTCCCTGCCCTTGCTCAGTGGGTTAAGGATCCAGCGTTGCCGTGAGCTGTGGTGTAGGTTGCAGACATGGCTCGGATCCTGCGTTGCTGTGGCTCTGGCGTAGGCCGGTGGCTACAGCTCTGATTCAACCCCTAGCCTGGGAACCTCCATATGCCGAGGGAGCGGCCCAAGGAAATAGCAAAAAGACAAAAAGACAAAAACAAAAAACAAAAAAAACTATGCTTTTGGGGGAAAAAGGAATTGTAATGTATACATGTAAGGATAACCTGACCCCCTTGCTGTACAGTGGGGGAAAAAAAAAAAAAGTCTATGATTTAAGTGGTAATGGTAATTCTAGGAGTCACTACAAGAGGGACTAGGAATTTACTCTCATGAACAGTAAGTACAAAATAATTTTTATCTACCCACTTGGAAATAACCATATTGATATCTGAGCAATCAGCTCCTTCTTAATATGTCACATCCAGGGCTTATGTGAATAATTCATTGTTAATGTGTTGTCCAGCCTGAGTCTCTGGCCTGTAATGTACATGTAATGAAAAGGATTTACAAATAGCCTTTTGGAAACCATCTGCTTAATAAGCAGCGATTTTAATAACAATAGTAATAGTGGCATTTATTGAATACGCACTTTGTGTTAGGCACCATTCTAAGTATTTTTCACTAACCTATCCTGTGAGTATTTTTATTCTCTTATTTGCCCCACTTTAAAGATGATAAAGTTGAGAGGTTAGGAAATTTGCCAAAGATCACAAGTCATTAGAATGATTTATAGTTAACCTAGGGGAATCCTAGAAAGAAGGAAAAAAGAGAGAACCTATTTTGAGGAAGGTCTTTTTGTCTCTTACCTGCTTTTGCCACTCATCTGACATTTCTAAAAGTTATACAAACTGGCAAATGAGTCAGCCAGATGTGCAGATAAACCCTCAAGATGAGAGTTCCCACCAAATGATTTTACCGTGTTTAGCCTATCATGCAGCCTTCACAAGGGAAAAACATTGAATTTAGAGTTGGAAGAGGCATCAAGACCTAGTGGAAAGGACACATCTTTGGAGTAAAAACAACTAGGTTCAAATTTCTGACTCTTGGAGTTCCCGTCGTGGTGCAGTGGTTAACGAATCCGACTAGGAACCATGAGGTTGAGGGTTCGATCCCTGGCCTTGCTCAGTGGGTTAAGGATCCGGCGTTGCCATGAGCTGTGGTGTAGGTCGCAGACGTAGCTCAGATCCCGCATTGCTGTGGCTCTGGCATAGGGCAGCCGCTACAGCTCCAATTAGACCCCTAGCCTGGGAACCTCCATGTGCCTCGGGAAGAGGCCCTAGAAAAGGCAAAAAACAAAAGCAAAAACAAAAAAACAAATTTCTGACTCTTCCGATGGCTGGGTGACCTTGGATAAATTACCCAGCCTCTCTGAGCCTGTTTATTCAGGTGTCAAAAAATTTAAATATATGTACTTCAATCCACAGAGAGTTTGTGAGGTATAAACTAGCTTTTGTAAGAGCACCTAACAGGCTCTAATGTATAATAGGAACTAAGGACACGATTAGTTGGATGCTTTGAGAACCTTAGAAGCAGACCCTGAGACAATTCCTAGACAGGAGATTAACTACAAAAGTCCTCCAAGAAGCCAGAAAGGGCATAGGGGAAGCAAGGCAAGGGAGGGGAAGAAGCCAAGCAAAAATGAGATTTCAGGCAGTCCCAGAGAGGGAAGCTTAATCCCTTAGGAAACTCAGGAGTAAAAATTCTAGTGGAGATGAGTAAACTGGGTTTGCAAATTTCCACCTCCAGTTAGTCTTTTGCTAGAGGTCAGGGAAGAAGGAAGAATCAAAACCATTCTGGTAGCCTGAGGAACAGCCTCCTCCAAAGAACCACAGGTACTGGTTATTGGAAACAAAACCAGGAAAGGAGTCATAAGGGAACAGAAAATTGCTTGACTGGGATAAGTGATATTATTCAAGTACAGTGGGGGAGGGGAGCCACCGGTACAAAGGAGGGTTTGGCCAATTCTACAGAAGGGCAGGATGTCAGGAAAGGTCTCAAGAGGGACAGAGGCCTAAACTGAGTCCCAGTGATGGGGAGGAGTTAGGCAGGTAGAGAGTGAGAAAGAGCATCCGTGGTAGTGGTTACAGCATGAGCAAAATCATAGACGTGTGAAATTGCCTGACACATCAGGAGACCCCTTCAAGAGATTCTTTGGATGAGAGTTCCCTCAGGTTTTTAAGCATGAGTGGCTTAGTGCTTAAGGATATCTGGCATTGTCACTGCTGTGGTTTGGGTCACTGCTGTGGCATGGGTTCTATCCCTGGCCTGGGAACTTCTGGATGCCACGGGCATGACCGCCCCCCCAAAGAAAAGAAGAAGGAAAAAAAAACGTTAAAAAGAAAAAGATTTTTGGGAATTCTCATTGTGGCACGTGGGAAGTGAATCCAACTAGCATCCATGAGGATACAGGTTCGATCTCTGACCTCGATCAGTGGGTTAAGAATCTGGCATTGCTGTGAGGTCGAAGATACAGTTCAGATCCCAAGTGACTGTGGCTGTGGCTGTGGCCTAGGCTGGCAGCTGTAGCTCTGATTAGATCCCTAGCCTGGGAACCTCCATATGTCTTGGGAGTGGCCCTAAAGAGCAAAACCAAAACAACAACAAAAAACTTGCATTTTAGAATGATCACTCTGGCTGGCAGCAGTAAGTAATACTTTGGAGGAAGAGAGCCCAGACAGGGAGATCGGATGGGAGACAACAAGAGTGGCCAGTTCCAGAACTCAAGGGACTACAGGACTTGAATTAGTGAGTAGAGAGTGGTACCTTTTTTTTTTTTTTTTTTTAAACGGCCACACCTGCAGCATATGGAAGTTCCTGGGCTAGGGGTCAAATCAGAGCTGCAGCTGCTGACTTACACCCCCAGCTACGGCAACACCGGATTCAAGCTGCATCTGCGACCTATGCCAAAGCTTATGGCAACGCTGGATCCTCAACCCACAGAGACAGGCCAGAGATCAAACCTGCATCCTCGCAGAGACAACATCGGGTCTTAAACCTGCTGAGCCACAAGAGGAACTCCACAATTTTTTTTTTTTTTTTTAGGGCCACACCTGTGGCACATGGAGGTTCCCAGGCTAGGGGTTTAAGAGGAGCTGTAGCTGCCGGCCTACGCCACAGCCACAGCAACTCGGAATCCAAGGTGCATCTGGAACCACACCACAGCTCACTGTAGTGCTGGATCCTTAATCCACTGAGCGAGGCCAGGGATGGAAACTGCATCCTCAGGATACTAGTCAGATTCATTTCCACTGCTCCGCGACGGGAACTCCCCACACATTTTTAATGTAAGTATTTATAATAGCTTCAGACTATTCCACGTGGTAGGGGCTTCTGATCATTTGCTAGTTGGACATTTGAGTTGCTTCTTCAAAATTTTTTTCAATACAAAATGATAAACATCTTTGCACACATGGCTTTTTCTGAACTTTGGATTCATCAGTTAGAAGAGGTTTTTAGGAGTGGAATGACTAGGTCAAGGTAAAGAACATTCTACACCTCGATACAATATTGTCATTTGTCTTCAAAAAAGGATTGTATCCCCATTTCTTCTTGGACCCTCCATCAGCAATTTTGCTCAACCTCACAAGAATGAAAACAGAGAGCGATACCTTTAAAGAGGATTTTAAGGAGTTCCCATCATGGCTTAGTGGTTAACGAATCTGACTAGGAACCATGTGGTTGCGGGTTCGATCCCTGGCCTTGCTCAGTGGGTTAAGGATCTAGCATTGCTGTGAGCTGTGGTGTAGGTCGCAGATGTGGCTCAGATCCTGCGTTGCTGTGGCTCTGGTGTAGGCAAGCAGCTACAGCTCGGATTAGACCCCTAGCCTGGGAACCTCCATATGCCGTGGGAGTGGCCCAAGAAATGGCAAAAAGACAAAAACAAAACAAAACAAAAAATAAAACAAAATAAAGAGGATTTTAACTGTACCCTTCATCAACTAAGGGACATTGTAACTCATGCATCCTATTTCTCCGTTGTTATTTCTCTTTTGAACAGCAGATGGCAGGATAATCCCACAACAGGTGGTCATGACTTGATTTAATTGCAAGGAAAAGAAAATTGCTTCTTTTCCCATATGTATTTCTTTCCTGAGATAAACAGCATGTAGGGCATCTGCCTCTTTATTGGAAGTAAGATATGTAAGAAGGTGGCTTTTCAGCCAGGAATATCAGGTAGACAATATAAATTCTGAGCCTTAGGTTATTACAATCCGTGCAAAAACAAATTTCTCAGAAAGAAGAAAATGGAGGTTGAAAGCAGATTGTTAAAATTCCACATATTCTAGATTTCCCCAGTTAATAATCATAAAAAGTTTATAGCCAGAAAGTCACAGAGACCCTTCTGTTGTAATTGTTAAGAGTTTAGAGTCAGTGGGAACACCCTTCTCACCCAGGGGATTTTAAAAGCCAATCCCACCCCCTCCCCACAACCTCTCCCCTAGCACTCATTTCCCATCTCTTTACAAAATTGCCAGGGTAATTGACTCTTAGATGAGTTTGACTTTCTACCCTGATTTTGTAACAGAAGTTCTTTTGGTGAGGTTCTTTGTTTGAAAATGCACAATAAAAATGGCTTTAGAATGACTTCAGAGGATTCTTTCTTTTTCTGGTACCAACAACAGATTCCAAAGCAGCTATTATTCGAGGTGGGTGATAGGATCCCTTGAGACTGTTTAAGTATCGGTTTTCAAAGTTCTTAGGAACCTGAAATGTCCTGTATGGTATATTTGCAGGTGCCTAATTGGCCAAGTGCTCCAGGGGTTATAAACACTGCCTTCCTGTAGTTGGAATAGGCAGATTTAGCCTCTTACTGAAATTGAAGGCTGCAATGCCGATAACAAATCTGATTCTAACTCTCCCATGTCACAGCAGCCCAAAGGTGCCTTTGTCTCCCAGGAGAAAGAGGTTGGAGGTAAGTGAATGGCCCTTCACCAGAGCCATGTAGAAAACATTGCTAAGAAAAACTTTTGTCCTGGGGGAGTAGGTTTAGAGCTGTTGCATGTGAAGCAAATTTGCTTTGTTTATAGCCAACCTGCCTGAATGCAAGTACTGCGAGGTGACTGGAGCTGTGGAGCAGCAAACTGCTCTAAAAGCAGGCTTTCAGTGGGAAACTTTAAGCGCACAATGGCTTTTTTTGTGTGTGGTTGTGAGACATAATTCTCCAACCTGGCTTTTTTACTGCACTAACCAAAATAAATCTGGATAAACTTAAAAGGCTGCCTTGATGTCAGAAGAAAATGGATATTGTCTCTCCTGAATGTGTTTGAATGGTAGTACATAATCCTAGCTACATCCTGATAGGAATACACCTCCCCCCATAGAAAGCTTTTCTGGAACAGAATGTCGCCAAGAGTATTCACTTGGAGGCTTGATGGTTCCAGCTGGTCTTACTGAAACTTCTAAAGAAATAGTTTGCCTGCTCCTTCCCTCTTCCATTTGTAGTTAATACTTATGTGTACTTAGTGGTGTTCTGAACTCCTTTATTTCTCAAGGCCGCTGGCATTTGATGACACCTGTGCAGCAGGAGCTTTCATCATACCAAATGCAGGGTGGTGCCTGGTGGAGAAGGAGTTAGGAGAGGTGGGTGGGGGTGGGGTGGGGGGGAAGCCTATGCTTTTTACCTAAGTCACTTGACTTAGGAAACCAGTGGGCTCTTTTTAAGATGAAATGTGTCTTTAAATATCAGGCTCTCCAGTTATGAAGGTAGGGGTGAAACAACCTCCCTCAGACAAAGCTGAGGTGAAGGATGTAGGTGTCACATTCCAATCAAAGAGGTGCCTCTCAACAGGAAAGATTTAATCAGCTCTCCTTCCCAGGATCAGCTGCCAGGTTTGAACATTTTCTTGTCTGTGTTCCAGGCAGGAGACACTGCTAATTATGGGAGCAATTCCCATGGATACAGAGAAGAATTGTCTGAGCTGGGGAGTCAGGGCTCTGATCAAGAGGGGGCTGAGAGGAAAAATGCCCCCAACATTCTCAGGGAAATACCAGAGTTGTCAAGGGACATGCCTCCTCTGTAGAAATGCCCCCGTCTCTGGCATTTGAAATTTTGGGACTATCCTTCACCTTCCTAACTCCTGTATTAAGAATCCCTTTGTTTGAGAAATGGAATTTAAAAAGTGGTTTCTTTTATTCAAACAGTATGTGATAAAGTTTTTTGAAAACAACCTGGGCTTTACCAAAACTGATTCTCACAAATGACAGTGCCTGAAAAGAGGAAGACTTGACCATCAGGGCAGCCAAAATGGTACAAGCCTTTGGAACCTGTTGCCTTATCCTTGTCAAGGTCACCACTAGAGCCTTTCTGCTGTATGTAAAGTAAGCTGTGACAAAACTTATCTTTCTTGGAGTTCTCTTGTGGTGCAGCAGGTTAAGAATCTAGCAACGTCACTGGAGCAGCTGGGGTCGCTGCTGTGGCAAGGATTCCACCCATGGCCTGGGAACTTCCAATGCTTCAGGTGCAGCCAAAAAAACCAAAAACCTTACCTTTCTTGCCACACAAAACTGAGACTCACAAATGAGATTCTCCAACATCAGCCTGAATTTATTATGCCCTTCCTCTTTTTCCATTATTCGGGGCACCTGCTCCCTGTCCCTCCCCCACTCCTCCAGCTGTCTGTCTGTCTCATTTGTGTCAATTAAGAATTCAATACTGCTTGATTTAATTGAATGACGTTCCTTGTATAGAATCCCAAGCACAAATAGGGACCAACCATCACTCCCATTGCCCAGAATAAAAACTCTCAAAAGCCAAAGGTAAAGTTAAAGGCCTTCTCTCACTAGCTTTACAAGTGAACCAGAGAAGGCAAGGAGATACCCAGTTATGTCACTAATAACTTTCCAAGAGTCAGCACTGGATAAACCAAGATCATTATGGTTCTCTCAATTTAGTTAAGGCTTTCAGAAATGGCTCTTAAGGCTTAGAAACTAAAGAACCAACTAGAAGAAATAAACCTCTACATAACTTCCTAGTTTACAAAGTGCTTTCCCATCCTCAGAGGAATTATTTTGTCCTTCTGTTCAGTCAGTCATTGAACAAATAAGCTCTGTTTTTAGTCGCTGCCTCTATTTCATTGAGCCAGACAGTGTTCTAGGAGCTGAAAACTGTGGGGGAGGGGTTGGTTGTTTTTTGACTTTTTAGGGCTGCACCCGAGGCATACGGAGGTTGCCAGGTAAGGGGTCAAATCAGAGCTGTAGCTGCCACATTCAGTCTACGACAACGACATGGCGCTAAGGGTCCATGGAGAATCAGAGAACAGGGTTAAAGGAGATGGGGATTATGGTTTGAGCAGAGTTATTTTACAAAGGGTTATCAGAAAGGACTTCCTGAGCTAAAACGTAAAAGAATGGAGGGATGGCTACAAATCTGAGAGGGAGAATTCCTGATGAAAAGTATAGCAAATGCAAAGGCCCTCAGATAGGAGTTTCCTTGTGGAAGGAGACTAGTGTAGCTGAATAGAGTGAGCCAAGGGAGAGACTTAGGAGTTGGGGCAGGGAAGTGGATGGGCAGGAGGCAGCCTTTGTAAGGTCTTGTAAGTCATTGTAGGCTTTTATTTGAGTGAGATGGGAAGTCATTGCAGGAATGACTTAGGTTTTATGACATGATTTATGTCTTAAAAGTTTATTCTGGGAGTTACCGTCATGGCTCAGTGGAAACAAATCTGACTAGTATCCATGAGGACACAGGTTCGATCCCTGGCCTCACTCAGTGGGTTAAGGATCCGGCGTCGCCATAAGCTGCTGTGTAGGTTGCAGATGCAGCTTGGATCCTGCACTGCTGTGGCTCTGGTGTAGGCCAGCAGCTACAGCTCTGATTCGACCCCTAGCCTGGGAACCTCCATATGCCTTGGTGCGGCCCTAGAAAGAGCAAAAAAAAAAAAAAAAAAGTTTATTCTGGATGCTATGCAGAAACGATAGGATTGCAAGGGCAGAAGCAGGGAAAACAGGAGGCAAGTGCAGAAAGCTAGGCACAAAACAATGGTGGTTTAGGTCAGGATGACAGCAGTGGATATGGGAATAGATATAAGGGGGGTGGAGTATATGAAAAATAAATAGGAATCAAGGATATTGTGAATATTTGGGCCTGAGCAACTATTAGGTAATCGAGTAGAATGAACAGAGGCCTTGAATCAGAAGGGAGAGTAAATTTCAAATCCATGGATTCTAGGTTGTGCTATCTTAGACAAGTCACTGAACTTCCCTAAGTGTCAGTTTATTCATCAATAAGAAAGTGATAATGATGATATAATAGCTCCTTCACAGGTCTATAGTGAGAACTGAATGGGATTTTTTTGTTTTTGTTTTGGGGGAGTTTTTTGGCTGCTCTCACAGCATGTGGGAGTTCCCAGACCAGGGATTAAACCTGTGCCACAGCAGCAACACAAGCTGCTGCAGTGACAACACTGGACCCTTTACCCACTGCGCCAAAGGAGAACTCCTGAATGGGATGTTGAAATACTGAGAAGAGTACCTGGCACAGAGATAGTCAATAAATGCCAGTTGTATCTAGGAGCAAATAATGCCTTTTGAGATATTATCAATCTGGGTTCTTCTTAATTCTCTCTTCATTAACTTATCTTCCTCCAAAGGCTTCCCACTGTGTTTAAAATACAATTCAAACTCTTTCCAAATCCAAGAAGACCCATTATGGTCTGACCTTATCTACCTGTCCAACCCACCAGCCACATTGATCTGTCTGGCTGCTAAGAGAACTTAACTGTCCAGTTTCAGAATTATCACATACTCTCCTCCATCTGCCTGCAATGGCCCTCACCTCAGTGGCTGATGCCTTCTCATCCTGCAAGAAACTTTACTTCCTCAGATTGACCTTTCCCGACCATCAATTTTCTAGAGTTCCCATTGTGGCACAGCAGAAACGTATCTGACTGTGAACCATGAGGTTGCGGGTTCAATCCCTGGACTCCCTCAGTGGGTTAAGGATCCTGTGTTGCATGAGCTGTGGTGTAGGTTGCAGACCTGGCTCGGATCTGGTGTTGCTCTGGCTGTGGTGTAGGCTGACAGCTCTGTCTCAGATTAGACCCCTAGTCTGGGAACCTCCATATGCCGCGGGTGTGGCCTTAAAAAGCAAAAAAAAAAAAAAAAAACTTTTTTGGCCACGCCTGCAGCCTGCAAAAGTTCCTGGGGCCAGGGATCTAACCTGCACCACAGCAGTGACCAGAGGTGCAGAAGTGACAACACCAGCACCGCAAGGGAACTCCTTGACCACCAATTTTTTTTTGTCTTTTTAGGGCCGCACCTTCGGCATATGTAAGTTCCCAGGCTAGGGTTGAATCAGAGCTGCAGCCACCAGCCTATACCACAGCCACAGCAACGCCAGATCCTTAACCCACTGAGTGAGGCCTGGAATTGAACCCACATCCTCATGGATACTAGTTGGGCTCATTTCCACTGAGCCACAATGGGAACTCCCTTGACTATCAATTTTAAAATAGGGTCCCACATTATTCTTTCTTTCAGGGTTGGTTCTTTTTGTTCAGAAAAGTTAATCACAATTTATAATTCCATTCACCTGTTTATTGTCTGTCTCTTCCGCTAGACTGGAAGTTCCATGAAAGCAGGGACCACCAAGTGCATACTCAGTGTCTGACACAATCTTGGCTCATAGCAGGCTCTCAATAAGTGTTTGCTGAAAGGCTAAGTGACATGCAAGTCTCTTACTGATATTCTGCTGCTGTTCTTTTTCTTTTTTAAAAAAAAGTCTCATTTTCTCTGCATTTTACACAATTCTATGTAACATTTTATTGCTAAGTGGAAACACTTCTCTTTGGTGAATCAGAAAAGCCCTTGACTCTTCTTTTTTGTATTTTACGCTAGGCTTAATGTCTATGTATAGCATAACACTGATTTGTTTTAATTTTTTTGTGCTCACTTCTCAAAGCTGTACTTGCCTTTAGAGATAGGTAACAAAAGAATAGACCTAAGTTTCAGATCATCTTAAGAATCCTTGCTCTCATCCATCCAAAGTACTTATATAGGCAATGAGAGTGGGAGTCCTTCTTCCAAGAAAGAAGGAAAGTGTAAGTAAAAGTATGCAGCATGTTGTATGGAGGATAATTAGGCAGCATGCATAGTTTTTGGTGGCAGGAGTATCAAAGATCAGACTGGCTATATAGGGTAGAATGAGCTGGAAATGTTCCCTCCTCATCTATTTTCTAAAAGAATTTGTATAAGATTACTTCCTCCCTAAATGTTTGATAGTATTTGCCAGTGAAACCATCTGGGCCTAGAGCTTTCTTTGTGAAAGATTTTTTTTTTTTTTTTTTTTTTGCTTTTTAGGGCCACACTCTCATCATATGGAAGTTCCCAGGCTAGGAGTCAAATTGGAGCTATAGCCTATGCCGCAACCACAGAAACCAGAAATGCAGGATCTGAGCCACATCTGCAACCTACACCACAGCTCACAGCAATGCTGGATCCTTAACCCACTGAGCAAGGCCAGGGGTCAAACCCACATCCTCATGGATCCTACTCAAGTTTGGTAACCACTGAGCCACAAAGGGAACTCCCAAGATTTTTGTTGTTGTTGTTGTTGCTATTTCTTTGGGCCACTCCCGAGGCATATGGAGGTTCCCAGGCTAGGGGTTGAATCGGAGCTGTAGCCACCGGCCTACACCAGAGCCACAGCAACGCAGGATCCGAGCCGCATCTGCAACCCACACCACAGCTCACGGCAACGCCAGATCCTTAACCCACTGAGCAAGGGCAGGGACCGAACCTGCAACCTCATGGTTCCCAGTCGGATTCGTTAACCACTGCGCCACGATGGGAACTCCCCAAGATTTTTTAAATAACAAATTCAACTTCTTCTATAGATAAAGGGCCATTCATATATTCTACTTCATCTTGTGTCAGTTCTGTAAGTTGTATTAGATAACATCTTGACTGCTAGACTGAATTTTATTTTCTTGAAATGAACTATATTTTGGAGTCATTAAAGGTTTTTATTCAAAAGAGTAACAGTACTGAAGAGGGTTTAGGGAAAAGATCAGGGAAAGGAGAGAAATGAGGGTGAGAGAACCAGATAGTAGTCTTTTACAGAAATGTGAGAAATAAGTGACAAGGGCCCTGACTAGAAATGAGAAAGAACAAAAATTCCAGAAATATAACCACTTCTTTATCTATATCTCCTTTTGCCTGAACTAGGGTATTGATAAATTTTAGTACTTAATGGAACATTGTGCTGCTTCTCACCATCTACTCTGACCTAAGTGGAAAACATTCCTTGTACCAGAGCCCAGTGGCAGAGAGGTATAATATTTCTGTGTGATTCAGACTTCCATCCTTTAAGACTTAGGCTTTAGGAACTGGTGCCAGCTGTCTGTCCTTTGGGTTTTAAATTTAACTTCACAACTAGATTTTCCAATATATTGTTGTTATTTCTTTTTTATATGACAGATGTGGTTTCACAGGGCATCTAGAGGTTGCTTAAATTCTGTAAGTAAATACGGTGGTGTAGCTATTTTCCTAATTTGGGAACTGAAATGGCAGCTATGATAGAGGGAAGAAATATGGGATTTTAGAGTCAAGAGACCTGAGTTTTAACACTGGCTTGACCACTTATTAGCTGTGTGGCTAAGGCAAAGCACTATCCCTCTGAGCCCTAGCATCCTCCTATGTAAACTGAGCATAACACCAGTCTTGTATACATCACAATTTGTTCTAGGAACCAAATGAGAGGAACTATTTTTTATTTTTTAAAAACAAATAATCCATTTAAAATTCAGTGTCTAACTGTTTCTGTGAACAATGTTTTTAGTTAAAGTAACTAACATAAATGAGAATCTTTCAGCTGAAAATTCCAAGAAATTTTATTTGTTTGTTTTTGGCGGTGCCTATGGAACGTGGAAGTTCCCAAGTCAGGGACTGAACCCATGCCAGAGCAGCGACCCAAGCTGTGACAACACTGGATCCTCAACCTACCGCACCTCAACCTGCTGTGTTTTGAGTGGATGTCCATGGCTCTAAGTGACTTTGGTTTTTAAGGGAAAAATTTTTTTTTTTTGCTTTTCAATACAAAATTTTCATCCAAGACGCAGAAGACTTTATAGGTTTGAGTATTGAATAAATTTCAAAGGGGAAATCACTGTGCATTTAGCAAAGATTCTAGAGTTAGGTTAGAATTTACAAGACAAATCTCAACCTATGTTCTGAGAGTTATTAAACCAGTTATCAGGAATACTTTCACCTCCTTCAAGTCTTTATTCCAGTGACACCCTCTCAGTAAGAGCTTCCCTGCCCATTCAATTTAAAATGTAACCCTTTCCCCAACATTCCTCATTTCTAGTCTCTGCGTATTTTTTTCTCCATGGCATTTACCATTTAACACACAATATAATTATTTTGTTTATATCTGCCCCTTCACCACTGCTGTTCTTCACTATATGTAAACTCCATAAGTTTTTATCTGTTCATTGTTGTATCTCTGGAACATAGGACAGACAGTACTTGGGACATAATAGGCACTTGATAAATATTTGTTGAATGGATAAAATAAGACTTCAAGCGTTTCCTCTTTTGAATTTAATAGTGTAAGAATATGGAAACTCCAGAAAATGGTGTTTTAGAGTTCCCTTGTGGTGTAGCAGGTTAAGGATCTGGTGTTGTCACTGCAGCAGCTTGGGTCACTGCTATGGCAGGGGTTCGATCTCTGGCCAGGGTTCTTCCACACGCCTTGGGCTCTGCCAAAAACAAAACAAAATATGGTTGACAAAATAGTGATGGAACTCTGCCTCTGACACTTCTACTAAAGCCAGACATAGTAGACCAATATGTCCACATTTAAACTGAAAGTGTTTCATTCTCTCTGCTCTCAGAACAATGATTGGAAAGTTGTTTTGTTTTGGTTTGGTTTGTTTTTTTTTTTTTTGTCTTTTTGCCATTTCTTGGGCCGCTCTCTCGGCACATGGAGGTTCCCAGGCTAGGGGGTCTAATCGGAGCTGTAGCCACCGGCCTACTCCAGAGCCACAGCAACAAGGGATCCGAGCCGGGTCTGCAACCTACACCACAGCTCACGGCAACGCCGGATGGTTAACCCACTGAGCAAGGGCAGGGATCGAACCCGCAACCTCATGGTTCCTAGTCGGATTCGTTAACCACTGTGCCACGACGGGAACTCCTGATTGGAAAGTTTTATGGTCACTGTTTATTTTCTTGAAGATGGTAGAAGACAGGAAAAAGCAGAAGAGTGACCAGGGGGTCATCTTCTAAGAAAATGCTTGCCCATGAAAGATTTTTGAAAAGAAGAAAAAAAAAAAAATGCTCACCCAAATCTTGGGCTCTGGCAGACTGACTGTCAAGTAAGGGTGGGAGTCATTAAGATAATCCCCTCCTCTCACTTCCGGAGAATTCCCTCTGAAACACAAGTACCCCAGGAGGGGATCACAGTCTAATCCATCATCCTTTAAAACTTGAGTTGGATTTTGGATATGGAGTGAGGACTGAGCAGGAAGATACAATTTACCAATTTTGCAGTTGTGCCTAGAGATTTTTTCACCAAAGTCCCCTTGCCCCTAAATATTACTCCACAAACAAATTCATTCAGATTGCAACTGAATGAAGAGGATGGGAAATGAAGATGGAAATGTTTCTAACCAGCTACCACTCCATCAATTCAATCAATTACAAAGAGATCATAAAGTGGAGGTCACTAAGTGATGTAAATAACTACATATATTGTAGGTTTCTTTGGGGGGCTGCACCTGCAGCATATGGAAGTTCCTGGACCAGAGATTGAATCTGAACTGCAGCAACACTGGATCCTTAACCAACTGTGCTGGGCCAGGGATCAAACCCATGCCTCAGCAGTGACCCCAGCCACTAGAGACAATGCCGGTTCTTTTATCCACTGTACCGCAGTGGGGAACTCCCATATGTTGTAGTTTATACCCAAATGTTCATATTTAAGTTGAGTGACTGTCATGTCATGTGCCAGGAACAGCAATTTTCCAGCTACTATACTGGCTATACCTGAGCACTTGCAAAAGACACAGACCCCTGGGAACCATCTTAGACCTAACAACACAAAAATCTCAGGAAGGCTACGGTCTGATAATCTGTGTTTTTAAACAAGCACTGACGGTTATCATGGATGGCCATGTTGGGATACTAAGGAAATATATGATATGAACCACAGCTTTAGGAACTTTATAGTTTACTTGGAAAGTTAGAACTGAGATTAGAAATAACTGAATATGGTTTCATCAGAGTGGTCACCAAGTAGTACATTATATTGTTATCAATGTGAAGACAGAAGGGGAGAAGTTAGCGGTGGAAAAGATGGAATAGAGGAGGAGTTCCCGTCGTGGCACAGCAGAAATGAATCTATGAACCATGAGGTTGCGAGTTCGATCCCTGGCCTCTCTCAGTGGGTTAAGGATCTAGCATTGCCATGAGCTGTGGTGTAGGTTGCAGACGCAGCTTGGATCCGGAGTTGCTGTGGCTGAGGTGTAGGCCGGCAGCTGTAGCTCCAATTAGACCCCTAGCCTGGGAACCCTCCATGTGCCATAGGTGCGGCCCTAAAAGCAAAAAAAAAAAAGAAAGAAAGAAAAGAAAAGAAATAGGAATTGATGGAGTTCCCTGGTGGCCTAGTGATTAAGGATCTGGCATTGTCACTGTTGCACAGATACAGTCCCTGGCCCAGGAAGTTCTGATTGCTGTGGTGTGCAAATAAATAAATAAGAAATAGGGATTGATAAGTAGGGTAGAGACAGTTATAGAAGGTCATGAAAGTCAGTTTAATCTGGCTGAGGTGGGAAAGCAGAATAAAATTAAACCAACTGAGCAAAATCCACTCTGAGGGGCAGAAAGGGTATGGGTTCTGGTGCACACTTGAGGGTTAAGCCTACCCTTCTGCTTCTTAATTCTGAGACTATCTCCAGCAAAGTGAAAGCTATCAGAGGAACCTGTGAGAAGATACTTGGGTCTTTCTTCTCACCCAACTCTAATACAAATCTTTAAATCTCTGATATAAATTCCTTTTGCCTCTTCCATTTGAAATCAGCAAAAATATCCCAGGGAACATGAAAGCTGCTTCGGAATTTAGAGCAATGATTACTTCTAATGCCAGAAGCCCATCTGGGTCTGTCTGTAACCCTAAGGTAGTTTTCTAAATTCTGAATACATATTGGTCTGGAAAGTCCCTGTAATTCAGGAAGCAGTTTACCTACACTGAGTATGAATGTACTGTTCCCCAATTCTCCTGGTGAAAGGAGCTGTGAACTGTGGTCCTATAGAAAACCATTTGGGGGATAGAAAGGCACAGCAGGTATGGTATGTACCTAAGTAAGTAAGCTGTTCTCCCTTTCTCTTCTGTTTCTTTGCCTTATACTGAAAAAGAAGTTTCAGAAGCCAATGCTCAAGCCAGAAAGCCAAGATCTTGGGTGATTGAGGATTTTCTGGTTTCAAATTAAACAGAAAACTAAATTAGCAAATTAATTGTTGGATTTGTTTTCCTGGGCCCTTAATCAGCTGCTGCAAGACCAGTAGCCAATTAAAGAAGACTTTCAGCTGCCCTGGAGATGGGGCAGGGTTCAGAATCAGGTTCTGCTAGTTACCAAGTGTCAGACATGTTAATTTTAAATTACTTTTGTACAGCTTGGTGTCAAAATGATTAAAGCATGAAGAGAAAAACAGAACCAAAGAAGAGAGAAGGGAAATCATTTACCTTGCATTTGGAGCAAGGACACCTGCCATTCCATTTCAGCTGGCTTTCTCCTATAAGTTACACAAGTTCTAAGCTTTAAGTCCTTTAGTGACCACTTATGCTGGGAGGGTTGTGTGGTGGTCATAGCTCTTATTTCCTTTGTATAATCTTACCATCTCTAGATGGCAGAATCTACATCGGACACTGGCCACACATTCTCCCCTGATTCCCCAGTAAAATTTATTCTGGTAATATATTAGGCACTATGTGTCAGGCACTGTCCTAACTCTATTTTACATGTAATATGTTATATAATCCTCACTGCAATGCCATGAGGTGGGTGTTATTATTTCCATTCTACAGATAAGAAAATTGAGGCTCAAAAAGGTAAAGTCATTTGCTCTAGTTGCTCATCTAGCTGAAGAAGAGCTCGGATTCTAGTACCAATTTTGTCCTACTCCACAGCCATCCTGTTTCCTCTCCATTTGCCCTTTTCAGTTGGAGGAAAAAAGAATTTCAGTAAGTGCGATTGCTGAGACAACTTTATTGTCCCTTTTAAACAGTCCCTGTTTGGAGTTCCCAACGTGGCGGAGCAGAAATGAATCCGACTAGGAACCATGAGGTTGCAGGTTTGATCCCGGGACTTGCTCAGTAGATTAAGGGTCCAGCGTTGTCATGAGCTGTGGTGTAGGTTGCAGTTGCAGCTCGGATCCTATGCTGCTGTGGCTGTGGCGTAGGCTGGCTGCTATAGCTCTGATTTGATCCTTAGCCTAGGAACCTCCATATGCTGTGGGTGCAGCACTAAAAAGCAAAAAATAAATAAATAAATAAATAATAAAAATAGTCCCAGAGTTCCCATCGTGGCTCAGTGGTTAACGAATCCGACTAGGAACCATGAGGTTTCGGGTTTGATCCCTGGCCTTGCTCAGTGGGTTAAGGATCTGGCGTTGCTGTGAGCTGTAGTGTAGGCCGGTGGCTACGGCTCTGATTCAACCCCTAGCCTGGAAACCTCCATATGCCATGGGAGCAGCCCTAGAAAAGGCAAAAAGACAAAAAAAAAGAATAATAAAAATAGTCAGCCTTATTCTCCATAACATAGAAATGTCTTTACCAAACTAGTTTCCTGAGGTGAGCAGGTAATCAGCTCACTGGTTGGCTTGTCTTTGTCTCTGTACCCAGTTGATTTCATCACATGTTTTGCCCAAGATAAGCGATAATCCATCTCATCTGACTCTTGTAAGTGAAATGTAAGGCAGACTTCAGCTGCTATTGCTTTTCAACTGTCCACAAAGCTGTACTGCTTGACTCCTCTCTGTCTGCCAGATTTTATTAAGTTTACTTTATCCACCCTTCCTCCAGTCACCCCACATTATCTTACCACGTTGTCTGCCTCTAGAATTGCAGTGTGATGCTACAATACAATTCAATTTTTAAAATCCTGGTGTGTAGAATTCACAATTTTACTCCCTGGATGCCACTAAATTTAAGTTTTAGTTGTACCAGGATCTTCTAAAGGTGCCAACCAATGCCCAAGCCACCATTCAGGATAATATTGGTAATGCCAAAGAAGTGATCTATAAACACAAGACTTAAATAATTGCCCATTGATAAATTTAGAAATCCTAAATCTTAGAACCTAAAGGATGTTATTATCGGCTAACTTTTAGTGAATGCTATCATGTATCACTATGTGCTATGTGCTCTCAACAAACTAATGAGGTGGAGTATATATATCATTTTCCCCCTTTTTGCAGCATCCAAGTGAATGGCAACAGGGATAAAGGGCAACTCAACATTATATAGCACAGTTACCTTGTACATTTTGAATGCTTCCAGTGAGGAATGTGAAGTTTGTTACATTCTAAGACAATTTATTTTATATTTACATGACTTCTTCCATAATCTGAGCTAAAAGTGTGTCTCTGAAGCTCCTAACCATCAGTTCTAGAATCCTGGCACCTCCTAAGGACAAGACTAATTTTTTACACAACAGCCCTTCAGGTATTTCAGGATGGCTCTTTGATCACTTATGAATTCCTCAGTTCTTCTTCGTGTGTCAGGGTTTCAATTTCCTCACCATCTTGGTTGGTTGCTCTTGTTTTGTTTTGTTTGCTTTTTAGGGCTGCACCTGTGGCATATGGAGATTCCCAGCCTAGGGGTCAAATTGGAGCTACAGCTGCTGGCCTACACCACAGTCACAGCAACATCAGATCCAAGCCGAGTCTGCAACCTACACTACAGCTCATGGCAACACCTGATTCTTAACCAACTGACTGAGGCCAGGGATCGAACCCAAAACCTCATGGTTCCTAGTTGTATTCGTTTCCCCTGCGCCACGACAGGAACTCCTGGTGGCTCTCTTTATTACCTTTCTCTAAAAATGAACACATTACTTAGATGTGGTCTAACATAGAATGAAGTGGAGCCTTTCTTTCCTTGTCCCAGATGCTGTATTTCTACTAATCTAGCCTAAAATTGTATTTAATTCACCCGAAGCTCCATGTGGGGAAAAAAAAACCTGACTCCTCACCACCTCTCCTTGCTATGTACTTGGTTTTCATGTTTATGTTCCTTTTCTAGTTCTGTCATAACATGCCCACTTGATTCTATTCTGCATGACCTTGATCCTCATTATTTGCAGTGTCAGACTACTCTCCCTGTGCACATATGTTACATTTATTTTCTCTCAGCTTCCATCACCTGATCTCTTCCCACTTCATCTCCTGGTTTCTACCTAGTTCAACATCAGAGAAACCAAATCACTTTCTAATCATCTTGCTTCTTTCTGGATCTGGTAAGGTTGGATGTGTCTGTAGCATTTATGATGCATATGCTGACAATTTGAGGCTGGCTTCCAAGAGTGTAATCTGACTTGGGAATGCTTTTCCTAAGTAGATCTCAACAAATTTTACTTTACTGGAGTTCCACTGGAAAAAGCATAGCCCAAGACTTGGTGATATAGGGGACATCCTGTAAGCAAAAGATGGTGAAATTTGGAGTTCCCATTGTGGCACAGCAGAAACAAATCTGCATAGGAACCATGAGGCTGCAGGTTTGATCCCTGGCCTTGATCGGTGGGTTACGGATCCGGCGTTGCCACGAGGTATGCTGTAGGTCGCAGACACAGCTTGGATCCTGTGTTGCTGTGGCTGTGGCGCAGGCCGGCAGCTGTAGCTCCAACTCAGTCCCTAGCCTGGGAACCTCCACCATATGCCTTGGGTGCAGCCCTAAAAAGTGAAAGAAAAAAAAAAAAGATGGTGAATTAATGGTGACTCTTCAATCAATGGACAGTTAAACAGATAACCAGCTTGGATGATGAGAAACACAATAGAAACAGCCTGAGTTTAAATCCTAGCTCTCTAAGTTCCATCCTGGGTGATCTTGTGCCAATTAACCTCTATGACTCAATTTCCTTATCTGTAAAATAGCAGCAACAATTGTACCCACTTCTTACGCCTGTTGTGAGGAGTTTATTCATAAAAGAGCTTAGGACAGTGCCTCTCTCACACATAGTAAAAGACATATTATTCTTGCACAGTTGGAAAAAAATGTAAAGGTAGAACAGAAAAGAGATTATTTCTCCCAGGCATTTAGGTTTTCGGCCTGCATCTTTACAAGCCTTAATTCACTGAGCCTTAGTATTGAGGTTTTTGGCTTTATAAGGAAGCAGACACTCAGAAGGAAGCTCAAGAGTCATTTGTGAATGAATGCCCCTCAATCTGGGGCTGGTGAGAAGCGGGATAGAATTGTTATTTAAGAGGAAGAGTAAAAGGTAGAAGAATTAGAATCTATGGGGCATGAGATCCAGCATGCTCTCTTCCTTTTTTCCCCTGTTGAAACAAACCCACTTTCAGACAAAAATGAGTAAATGTGGCTCCTCATAAGGGTTGTGGAGCTATAGATCTCACCAAAAGAATTAATTAGAGTACAATAGCCAATCTTTTGTGTTTTTTAAATCTCTGGATTAAAAAAAAAATGAAAACATGACTTCCTCTCCACCCCTCCCCCCCCCCAAACCCCCACTTATTTAGTCTCGGTCATATAGCAGTTTAGTATAGAATTCTATCCAAAGTCAAAGGTTCCATACAGAAACTTATGTCTGGTTATGTTGTATGGTCTACAGTGTAGCATCTACTAATAGGGGAAACTAGTTTAGGTTGTGTCAAATCGTGTTAAAATACAACATTAAATAACTGCAAAGTGCCCAGAACAAAGAAGGTGATTAAGCTGGTTTAACTACATTCAACCCACTATGCTAAATCCCTGTAGGGCACTCGAGTTAAACAACAAATTTGGTTTCTTGGCCTAAATCCTTTTCTTCAAAGAAATTTTCCTTGTAATTCTGATAAATTTGTTTTCATCTTCATTTCTTAGTCTCTAGGGAAGCTGGGGTGAAAATAACCTGATTGGGTTGCATTTTGGGGAGAGATGGACTGTGAAGAATGGAATTGAAGGAGATCAGTTATACAGCTTAAGAGGCGTTGAAGGAACTGAGGCCTGGGAGGTGTGTGATTGTTCAGCCCCAGAAAAAGGCCAGCTAGTGACACCCGGGATGAGGATTTTATCCGGCAGGGAATCAAGTAAGGCTGCGAGGGAGATAATAAGGTGTAATTATAGCAGTGCTGTTAGTGCCTGTTTATGGGGTCTGGCAGCAATTTGGTTGAACACCCCTCATTTTGAGAAATTTGTAATTTGGCAGTAAGAATTCTTGCCTTAAAATTTGGCACAAACCCTCACAGTTTAATATTGCAAAATCTGGGAAATGTTGAAATGTGGCTGCTATTCTAATTGAACTTTTTCAGGCTTTTTCGAATTGGTTTTTTTCCTGTTGGATTCAGAAACAAACGTCTTTTAAAAAGTTCACGAAGGTTTTTTTAAACCACAAACTCAAGTACGCTTACAAGCAGATGTACTGCTGTAAAAAACTCACGACTTAAATCTTTGTGTACATACAGAGAGAGGAGAAAAAAAAAGCTTTCACTTGAAAAACCCGAGTTCCTCCTCTTGGTAGCCCTTTAAAAATTCCCCACAATCAGTATTTTGTTTAATTTCCTTTGAGTCAGAGCGGTACAAGGTGGTGTAGCTCTTGGTTTTATCAACCGATTGCTTCCCTCAAGATTATTCACCGTTGTTTTAAAGTAGAAGGGAGGTCACCGAGCTGTAGGGAAATGTGCCCAACTCTGCCTGGGACCAAATTGGCCCAACGGGCTTCTCTAACGAAGTTTTCTGACAGGAAACCAGTCAGTTCTTATAAGCCTCGGCTCTGGTTCCCACGGCCCCGGCGGCTGCGGCGCCCCCCACGCCCCTCTCGGGGCCGGGCAGGACCGTGGGGTGCGGGGCGCTATGGGCAGCAGGGGGCAGCAGCAGGAACCCGTTGTTCTCCAGGCGGGGGGTGGGGGTGGGGCGGGAAGCCACCCCCCCTCCTCGTTTCCGTACCCTCCCCTCCCCCTCTCGCGCCTTCCCTCCCCTCCCCGCGGGGAGGAGGGCGGGGGCGCGGAGCCTCCCCCGGGACAGGGGGCGTGTGCGCCCCCTCCGTTCCCCTCCCCCGGCCGGGCTCTCCTGGCTCCCCGAGGCGGGAGTTTCCAGGAAGAGCTCAGAGCGTGGCCGCACTACCGGGCGCACGGAGACGTCAAGTAGTCCCTCAGAGCGACGTGATTTGAGAATTCTAGCTGCCAGGGACTGTCGGAGTTGGAACTCCGAAAAGAGAGTGAATGTCTGCTTAGTCTGAGGAGCTCAGGGAAAGAGGTACGAGCTCCCACTTTCCATTCTTGGAGAAAGATGTGGGAGGGGGAGGCGGAACGAGTTCCGGCGGAGGGCTCGGACGCGCTGGGTGGAGTGAAACGCCGCGCGGTCGAAGCGCTCACAGAGTTAAAGTGGGCGGGAAAACCCGGAGCGGACTCTCCCTGACACGCCCAGGACCTCCCGCCCCATTCTTCGTGGGGGAGGGGAACGAAAAGAGCAAAGGAGGGAAACGAGTTCCCTCTCCCTGCCTCCTAAATCCCCACTGAAGAAACAAGTGGCAACCCGCCTCCTCGAGAGACGCGCAGCAAGACTGTCAGGTCCCGGCGGGGAGGGGACCTCCTGTAACGTCCGCACCGTCGGCGCTAGGCGCGCGCTCAGAAGCCCAGGCCCGCGACCTGGAGGAGTTGGGCGCGCGCATGCGTGCGGTGGGCGCGCGCTTCCCGCCCCTTTCCTGAGCGCATTCGCTTCCCCCCTCCCCCCACGTTCCTCAGCCGCCGCCTCAGAGTCTCCCCCGCACCCAGCCCTCTCTTCGGGGGAGGTGGCTTGTCTTGCCCATCCACTGACTAACCCCTTCACCCCAGCTTTGCCCCGCCTCCCCTGAGCTCCGGTACTAACTCCGCAGCTAAGGCTCGGCTTTCACATTCCCGCCTCCGCCTTCTTTCTCCCCTCCCTACCCTGAAGCACTTCCTGCAAACTGCCCTGTTCTCGCTCCTCTCGGCGCCGCCTCCTCCCTGTCCTAACTGGATGGCTGCTTTCACGTTGGGGCTGCGGGTAGTAATCCTGTACTCTTCCTCTCTACGGTAGCGATCGCCTGCTCCATTTTACAGAGGGGAAAGTTGAGGTCCAGAGCGCGGACAGGCTGGACTCTAAAGGCCCATCGAGTTGTTCCCAAAGTCAGGCACCGTAACTGACACTGCAAGGAGTAACTCTCGACATCCTACAATTTAAGCCACGTAGGAAAGCCAGTTCCCTCGTCTTTCTTTTGGGACCCTCAATCCTTCCGGAGACCACCCCAGCCCAGCTGGCAAACGCCATAGAAAGTTTATCCCAAATAACTGTGTAGCAATTACTAAATTAGAAGAAGGGCTAAGTCCAGATCTTAGCAGGCACGAGGAGCTTTTAGAGGTGATGCATTTATTTGTTCAATGCAAAGTCTTTTTTTAACACAACGTGTAATGTTTTCTCTTAGATTAGGTAATTCTCTTATTCCTTCTCCCATCTGAGAGCTGTCATTCTTTTGGTTTTGAAAACATTTTGACATAATTTGTCCCCTCAAGTAAAAATGACAAAAAATTTACCATTTTATTTTAAATGATAACTTTTTTGTTAAAGCGGTTGGTTAGTTATTCCTAAATTCCACACCTCAGTCCCCAAAATCAGCTCTGCCCTGAGCTTCAGCTCTGGATTAAAGTTATCTCCAGTTGGTGAGAGGCTTGCAAAATATAGCAGAATATGTATATATATATATATATATATATTTTTTTTTTTTTTTTTTAGGGCCACAACCACTGTATATGTAATTTCCCAGGTCAGGGTTCGAATCAGAGCTACAGCCGCTGGCCTACCCCACAGCAATGCAGGATTCGAGCTACCACCACAGCTCATGGCAATGCCAGATCCCTAGCCCACTGAGTGAGGCAGGGATGGAACCCACATTCTAATGGATCCTAGTCCAGTTCATTAACTGCTGAGCCATGAAGGGAACTCTTTTTTTTTTTTTTCTTCAATATCATAGAGAATCTTGGGGCACTGTCCTTGTAAACTTTTTGTGTATCACAAACTTTAAAGCTGTAAGTGGGAATTAAAGGAAACAGGGGACTTGTGTAATTTTATGTATATCTGACGGTTCATTATTTTCAGATTCTTTTTTTTTTTTTTTTTTTGCTTTTTAGGGCCACACTCACACCATATGAAGTTTCCCAGACTAGGGGTCTAATCAGAGCTACTGCTGCTCTGGAGCTACACCGGATCCGAACTGCATCTGTGACCTACATCACAGCTCAGAGCAATCCCAGATCCTTAACCCTTTGAACAAGGCCAGGGATAGAACCCACAACCTCATGGTTCCTAGTCAGATTCGTTTCTGCTGCACCATGATGGGAACTCCCAGATTCAAATGTTGAGAGTCTCATTCTAAGCAGTGTAAATATGATCCCGTTTTGCCATTTTGTTTTCTTTATTTTTTGTTTGTTCTTAGGGTTTTTTGGAGGGTTTTCTTGTTTTTGTTTTTTTGGCCAAGCCCACAGCATGTGGAAGTTCATGGGTCAGGGATCAAACCCATGCCACTGCAGCCACCGGAGCAGCTGCAGTGACAACACGGGATCCTTAAGCCACTGCAACACAAGAGAACTCCTGTTTTGTTTTCTTTTTTTTTTTTTTTTTGGTCTTTTTGCTGTTTCTTGGGCCGCTCCTGCGGCATATGGAGGTTCCCAGGCTAGGGGTCAAATTGGAGCTGTAGCCTTCGGCCTATGCCAGAGCCACAGCAACACTGGATCCGAGCCGCGTCTTCGACCTACACCACAGCTCACGGCAATGCTGGATTCTTAACCCACTGAGCAAGGCCAGGGATCAAACCCATAACCTCATGGTTCCAGATAGGGCTATTCTTAAGAAGTAATTTAGGGAGTTCCCATTGTGGCTCAGCAGTTAACGAACCTGACTAGCATCCATGAGGACATGGGTTCAATCCCTGGCCTGGCTCAGTGGGTTAAGGATCCTGCATTGCCATGAGCTGTGGTAGGTCGCAGAAGTGGCTTGGATCCCGCATGTTACTGTGGCTGTGGTGTAGGCTGGTGGCTACAGCTCCGATTGGACCCCTAACCTGGGAACCTCCAAATGCCACGGGTGCGGCCCTAAAAAGACAAAAAAAAAAAAAAAGGAGAAGAAGCAGCAATTTAGTAGTAAAGACAAAACTCTCCACCACAGGCTCAAGTCAGTAAAAGTTCACTTGTATCCCTAGATTATTTTATTTTTTATCACGTAATTTATATATTAATTTGAGGAGCCCAAAAAACTCCCCCTTGTTCGTGTGCAGTTCTCAAGTTCTGAACATGTAGATCAAGAGATAAGGGGAATGAGGAGCTAAGTATTCAAACAGGAACAATCAAGAGTGGACAGTGATTTAATGGTAGTAAGAATAATGACACAGTTCAGTATTGGAAAATAAGATTGTAGGAATGGCAGGAAAGGGAAATATAAGTGTAAAGATGTCCGGGACTTCAGATTTTAAAATCCTGAAGAAAATAGGAAGAAAATAGAAATTATGTACTGTTTAACTTTGCATGAGTGTTCACAAACATAGCTTTCCCTTCAGGAAAGATGAAATAGTCTTGCATTTAAGCCCTTGACTACATACAGAGATTTGGTTAAGGAAAACCAGTGGTAGAGAAGTAAAATCTAGTTTGCAATAGAATTCAAACTTCTTATAGTCAGAGGAGGGGAGAATCCTTTGATTTAGGTTGGACAGAGCCAAAATGCTTACCCACCGACCCCCAGAGAAAATCACTTGCAGTCAAGAAATTAAATGTATGACTTAAATATGAGTACTTTTGGACCAATTTAGAAAACATTGCATTCGAACTTTATTATTTAAATTTACCCTTCTACAGTGATTTTATAAACTTTAGCTTCATTCTGCTACTCTAAATGTTTTTGCTGGGCTCCTGCTTCTGGTTCCAGAGTTATTGCAACCTTGCCTGTTACATCTTGGTCTGCAAACTGATGCCTTTCACGGGGTTGGTGCTATAAAATAGTGTAACTAGGTTTTCAACTCAATCCTATTCTATTTCTAACATTTAAGTTCAGAAGTTAAATTGTAAGAACCCCAAGAACATAGTTTTTCTTAAGTAAAATGAAGAGATTACATGTGAAAATATATTACTTCTCATTAAATCTAGGGATAATGTTCTGACTCTTGTATGTGACCCTATTGGTATTCATAACCTACAACAGTACCCCATAGGTATTATAGTCAAAATGTTGTGGTTTATTGTCACTGAGCTGGGAGAGCAGTGGCACTAGCTGATTTCTTTTCTTTTTTCCGGCCCTGCCTGCAGCATGAGGAAATTCCCTGGCCAGGGATTGAACCCAAGCCATAGTGGTGACAATGCCAGATCCTTAACCTGCTAAGTCACCAGGGAACTCCATTATCTGATTTCTTAAGGGAAAAATTACACTGTAGACTAAAACCTATAGAAAAATTGATACTGGGAGTTTGGGGTTAATAGATGAAATCTGTTGTACCTAGAGTGGGTATGCAACGAGATCTTACTTTATAGCACAGGGAACTATAGTCACTTGTGATGGAACATGATGGAGGATAATGTGAGAAAAAGAATATATATATATGTATATGACTGTGTCACTTTGCTGTACAGTAGAAATTGACAACACTAAATCAACTATAATGGAAAAAATAAAAATTGGAAAAATACTTTTGTTACTATATCATACATTTAAATCTTTTAATAACTAATTCAGTATAGTAGTTTTCTTTTGTAAACCTATGTAATATCCTCTGTAATTATTTTATGCATTTTAAAAAACTCTGAAAAATAAAATAAAATAAAAAAACTCTGAGAGTTGGAGTTCCTGTTGTGGCTCAGCGGTTAACGACCTGACTAGCATCTGTGAGGACTCGGGTTCAATGCCTGGCCTTGTTCAGTGGGTTAAGTATCCGGCATTGCCGTGAACTAAGGTGCAGGTCACAGACGCAGCTTGGATCTGGCATTGCTGTGGCTGTGGTGCAGGCCAGCAGCTGCAGCTCCAATTTGACCCCTAGCCTGGGAATTTCCATATGCCCCAGGTTCAGCCCTAAACAAACTGAAAAAAAGTCTATAGGCTTCTCCACACTGCTAAAGGGGTCCATGGTACAAAGAAAGTTTAAGAATAATTTGATCAAAACAAATACAATTAGTAATGGGTTATAAACCATTGAATAAGAGAAGAGTCCTTGAGTCCATGCTGATATAAATAAGTAAATCAATCATTACCTAAATGGAGGAAAAGCGAAAGCTAATAAAGGAAAAGTGACAACTAATAAAAATAGACGGGATGATAGAGTAGGAAACTCATTCATGGATGTTAAAACCAGAGAGTGAAATTTGATAAGGAGCAGAATATTACATGGCAAAGTACCTCTCCATAAATTATTTAATAGTTACAAAGGAATTGTGGGGCGTTCCCACTGTGGCTCAGCGGTAATGAACCCAACTAGTTTCCAAGAGGATACAGGTTTGATCCCTGGCCCTGCTCAGTGGGTTAAGGATCTGGCATTGCCAGGAGCTGTGGTGTGGGTCGCAGATGAGGCTCGGATCTGGTGTTGCTGTGGCTGTGGTGTAGGCCAGTGGCTATAGCTCTGATTAGACCCCTAGCCTGAGAACTTCCATATTTCCATATGCTATGGGTGCAACCCTAAAAAGACACAAACACACACACACACACACACACACACAAAACAAAGGAGTTGTGAAGAAACGTCATTACCACCACTTTAACCAAGTCATTAAGCCTGCATCACCGATGTTGGAACAAAGTGACGGTATGTACCTCTTAAGAAGTGCTTGAGGACACAACATCACTTCAGTGGTAATCCTACCAAAAATGCACAAACTGTATCTAATCATGAGATGTCAGACAAATCCAAATTGAGGGCCATTTCTCAAAATAATTGGCCTGTACTCTTCAAAAATGTCAAGGCCAGGAAACAAAAAGAAAAGCTGAGGAACTTATCCAAATTAAAAGAGATGACAACTAAATGCAGTGTGTGACCTTAGATTTGATCCTGAACCAGGGGGAAAAAAATAGCTCTACGTAATGTTTTTAGGACAGTTGACAAAATTTAGTATGGACTGTATATTAGATAGTGATATTGCATCAATGATAAAGGTCTTATTTTTTTTAAAAAGTCTTAATTTACACACACGCACACACACACACACACCCCACACTGTGGTAACCAAGAGTGTGGCCTTGTTGTTTGTTTTTTAAATTGGAGTATAGTTGCTTTATAATGTTATATTTCAGGTGTCTAGAAAAGTGATTCAGTTATACATATACATATATTCATTCCTTCTTAGATTCTTTTCCCATATAGGTTATTACAGAATATTGAGTAGAATTCCCTGTATTATATAGTAGGCCCTTGTTGGTGAGAATGGCTTTGTTCTTAATAAATAACACACTGAAGTATTACTTAGGGGTAAAATTGTATGATGTCTCTAAATCTCAAATGGTTTAGAAAAAAATAATATATCTATAAGTCTATATGTAAAGAGAGAATAATAAAGCCAATGGAGCAAAATGTAAATATTTTAAAATGTGGATAAAAGACTGTAGGGGAGTACCTTCTACTATTCTTGAATTTCTTCTGTAAGTTTGAAATTATACTGCTTTAGATCATTTATTCCACCCTCTCACTTTGAAGAGGTGAAAGCTGAGATTTTGGAAGGTGAAGACTGCTCAAGTTCACACAACAAATTAGTGGCAGAGTTAGGCCCCAGACTCAGATCTCCAGATGTCCATCCTCTTTTTACAGTACCAACTGAATTTTCTGGTGTTTGTGTTTGGATGGCAAAGGTTGAGCCACCCCTTTTTACTTCTCTTTTTGGTTTCTTGGTTCCTTAGAGCTAGTTCCTTCTGCTAGAGAACCAGAGTAACATAACTAAATGCTTCTTTCAGTTCCTTCATGATTAAGCAAGGATCAATCTGAAGTTTCTGAGTTGTGCAGTTGGGATATCTCTTTCTTCTTGTAGGTTTAACATCTTTCTTATTGCCAGCCTTTTTCTGTACATGGTTGACTTCTTTCTTATGGTATTATTTGCACCCCTTCCCCCATAGAATGATGGTATATTATTATTCAAACTTATTTCTACAGACCACTCCATTTCAAGATCTCTTCAATATTATCTACTCTAAAGAAAGCTCTAAGTTTTCATTTCTGTTGTTCAATGGCTCAATTTCCTTAACTGGTAGAAAATTAAGACACAATATACTAAAAAAACAGAAACATAGCATTTCAGAATTATAGTCTTAAAATAAGAATATTAATCTAACCACAATAATAAATGGTGGGGGCATTTACTAGTTTAACTAGTTACTGTGTAGTAAGAAATTAAGAAATCAGATCTATCATTTGCCATGTAAATCAGTGTAAATCAGCTAATTGACATCAGTATGAGGACGCCTTGTTTCCAGGTGAGGTAATGGAAAGTATTAAGTAACAATTAAATGTCAACAGTTTCATATGGCTTAGAGTTCCTGCTGTGGCACAGTGGGTTAAGAATCCAATTGAAATGGCTTGTGTCACTGTGGAGGCACAAGTTCAATCCCTGGCCCAATGCAGTGGGTTAAATAAATCCAGTGTTGCCACAGCTTCTGTGTAGGTCACAGCTGCAGCTCAGATTCAACCCCTGGCTCCAGAATTTCCATATGCTACAGGTTTGGCCGTAAATGAAACAAAACAAGGAGTTCCCGTTGTGGCACAGCAGAAAGGAATTCGACTAGGAACCATGAGGGTTCCATCCCTGTCCTCACTCAGTGGGTTAAGGGTCCAGCTTGCCATGAGCTGTGGTGTAGGTTGCAGACACGGTTCAGACCCCATGTTGCTGTGGCTATTGCTTAGGCCGGCAGCTGCAGCTCTGTTTTGACCTCTAACCTGGGAACCTCCATATGCCGTGGGTGCGGCCCTAAAAAGCAAAAAAAAAAAAAAAAAAAAGAATGCAATATCCTGACTCCCAGTATGTGGTCTTTCTATCTCAGCATCTGTGTTCTACTGTGTTCAACCTTATATTTTCTATAGCTCAATTTATGGAGTTGGGTCTATCTGTCAACCTCTCTCTCTCTTTCCTCCCCTTATCTTTTTCTTAGCTCTCAATTCTTGTCAGTCAGTCACATGGATTTTCTCTTTTTATTTTATTTTTTTGCCACGCTTGAGGCATAGGGAAGTTCCTAGACCAGGGACTGAATCCAAGCTGGAGCTGCAACCTACGACACAGCTGCGGCAATGCTCCCTAACCCATTGCACCAGGCCTCAGGATCAAACCTGCTGCCACAAAGATAATGCCAGATTCTTAACCTGCTGTTCCACAGTGGGAACTCCAGATATTTTTCATTTCCTCATTTCCTCCTTTTTACCATTCAAGAGCAATCTTAGTTTGTGCATTCTGTCTTTTTCTTTCCATCTTTGCCATTGATGAATGGTGAAAAAATAATTGTATTTCCTGATTTTTAATTCCTGGTGATACCATGAGAGAGTAGCTGGGATAGTTTTATGTTAAGATAATGAAAATACCCTTTTCCTTTTTTTTTTTTTTCTTTTTAGGGCAGCAGCCGAGGCATATAGAAGTTCCTAGGTTAGGGGTCAAATTGGAGCTACAGCCTGCCAGCCCACGCCACAGCCACAGCAATGCGGGATCTGAGCCACATCTGCAGCCTGCACCACAGCTCATGGCAACACCATATTCCTGACCCACTCACTGAGGGCAGGGATTGGACCTGAGTCCTCGTGAATACTTGTTGGATTCATTTCTGCTACACCACAACGGGAACTCTACCATTGTGTATTTGTGAGTCTATTGTATTATTTTATAATTACAGAATATTTTGAAAATACTTTAAGAAAAAATAGTTGGTAATCTCTATCTTTACAATAAAAACTACCATAGCACAATGGAAACAGTTGAAAGGAATCAATTTTTTTTTAAAGAATGAGTGTTGTGGAGTTCCTGTCGTGGCGCAGTGGTTAACGAACCTGACTAGGAACCATGAGGTTGCGGGTTCGATCCCTGGCCTTGCTCAGTGGGTTAACGATCCGGTGTTGCCGTGAGCTGTGGTGTAGGTTGCAGACACGGCTCGGATCCCATGTTGCTGTGGCTCTGGCGTAGGCCGGTGGCTACAGCTCCGGTTCGACCCCTAGCCTGGGAACTTCTGTATGCTGCGGGAGTGGCCCAAGAAATAGCTAAAAAGACAAAAAAAAAAAAAAAGAATAAGTGTTGTTTTGTTAAGCCCCACAGAGTAGAATCTTGAATTGCCTTTCTTTTTTTTTTTTTTTTAATATTTTTAGGGCTGTACCCAAGGCATATGGAAGTTCCCAGGTTAGGGATCAAATTGAAGCTACAGCTGCCAGCCTACACCACAGGCACAGCAACACCAGATCCAAGCCACATCTGTGATGTATACCACAGTTCATGGCAATGCCGGATCCTTAACCCACTGAGCAAGGCCAGGGTTCGAACCTGCATCCTAACAGATGCTAGGAATATTCGTTTCCGCTGTCCTTGAATTGCCTTTTGACTATGCTAAAAATATATCCTATCTTTATTCCTAAAATACTGAATTGTTTATTTGGAAAGAACTTTAGTAGGAGTCATGTTCAGAAGAGCAGAGTAAAATATCAAGAAAAACTTCTTTAGCATGAGAGAAGTAAAAGATTTTACAGTAACTAACAAGTCTTTGGGTCCTAAGAATACTGCAATAATTTTTAAAAGGCAGAGCAGAGGCAGTGGCTTTCTTATAATTTATGAATTTTTGAGACAATTCAGCTAGAGACTCAGCCACCAAATTGAAAAACTTGTAGAGTTCCCCTTGTGGCTCAGCGGTAACAAACCTGACTAGTATCCATGAGGATGCGGGTTTGATCCCTGGCCTCACTCAGTGGGTTAAAGTTGCCGTGGCTGTGGGTGTAGACCGCTAGCTGCAGCTCCAATTTGACCCCTAGCCCGAAAACCTCCGTATACCACAGGTGCAACCCTAAAAAGCCAAAAAAAAAAGAAAAAGAAAAGAAACTTCCAAATGTTTTTTGGATGAATCTGGTAACTTGAGGAGTATCTCAGGTTTTCTCTGTCTTTAAAGACTTAGCTGGTAATAAGAAGTACCCTCTACATACCTTATTTTATTGTTTATTTATTTATTTTTGTCTTTTTACCTTTTCTAGGGCTGCTCCCTTGGCATATGGAGGTTCCCAGGCTAGGGGTCTAATCGGAGCTATAGCTGCTGGCCTATGCAACCTCGCAACCTCGTGGTTCCTAGTCGGATTTCTTAACCACTGAGCCACAATGGAACTCCTGGAAACTTTACTCTTAAAGAGAAAGACCAAGGGAGTTCCCTGGTGGCTCAGCAGATTAAGGATCCAGCATTGTCCCTACTGTGGCTCTGGTTACTGTTGTGGCACAGGTTTAGTCCCTGGCACAGGAATTTCCCTATACCACAGGAATGGCCAAAAAAATAAATAAATAAGAGAGAGAGAGAGGGAAAGGTCAGTGTTCATATTTTCTTTCTTTTGCCATAAAGCTTTTATTTTGGTCTTTTTTTTTTTTTTTTTTTTTTTGGTCTTTTTGCTATTTCTTGGGCCGCTCCTGCAGCATATGGAGGTTCCCAGGCTAGGGGTCGAATTGGAGCTGTAGCCACCGGCCTATGCCAGAGCTACAGCAACGTGGGATCCGAGCCACGTCTGCAACCTACACCACAGCTCACGGCAACGCCGGATCGTTAACCCACTGAGCAAGGCCAGGGATCGAACCCGCAACCTCATGGTTCCTAGTCGGATTCGGTAACCACTGCGCCACGACGGGAACTCCTATTTTGGTCTTTTTAGGACTGCACTCATGGCATGTGGAAGTTCCCAGGCTAAGGGCTGAACTGGAGTTACAGCTGCTGGTCTACACCACAGCCACAGCAACACAGGATCTGAGCCACAATTCGACCTACACCACAGCTCACGGCAACACCAGATCCCCGACCCACTAAACGGTGCCTGGGATTGAACCCACATCCTCATGGATACTGGTCATATTCCTCTCCACTGTGCCACAATGGGAACTCCCTGCCATAAAGCTTTTCTAGAAATAGTCTCCTACCCCCAGCCCGCCCCTATTTTCCCCTCCCTACCATCTTTTTATATGTAAAGATGACCCTTTGTTGAAAGCAATTTATGGCAAAGTTGTGCAATTTTCTTTGGAAAATGAAAGATAGATATATATCAATGGTCTCTTTTCCTTTCAAGCATTAATTGCCTTGCTATTCGTAGACCTGATTTGGAAAAACACAGAAGAGCAAGACCTCTTCATCTAGAGTAAATGGATTTACCTAGAATAAATGGAGTTACCATCAACAATTGTGAGTTTAGAGACTTAATGATTCTGTCTTAATAAAGTAACAAATCCCATCGTGGCTCAGCGGTTAACAAATCTAACTAGCATCCATGAGGACGCAGGTTTGATCCCTGGCCTTGTTGAGTGGGTTAAGGATCCTGCCTTGCTATGGCTGTGGTGTATACCAGCAGCTACGGCTCTGATTCAACCCCTAGCCTGTGAACTTCTATATGCCATGGGTGTGGTCCTAAAAAACAAAGAAAAAAAAAGGATAAAGTAACAATTCTAGTTCTCTAATTTTATCACCTATGAACTTGCAGAATTTTCTCCATCTATTGAATGTTCCTGTTGTATAGCCAGAGCTGAAAAATATGTAGTGGTTTTTTTAGGGCCACACTTGCAGTATATGGAAGTTCCCAGAAGAGGGGTCAAATCGGAGCTATAGCTGCAGAACTACACCACAGCCACAGCAATGTGTTTCCGAGCTGCATCTGCAACCTACACCACAGCTCACGGCAACACCAGATCCCCAACCCACTGAGCGAGGTTAGGGATCAAACCTGCATCCTCATTGCAGACACTAGTCAGGTTCTTAACCTGCTGAGCCACAACAAGAGGTCCCAGATGTAGTGTTTATTTCAGGATATATTTACAATTATATAGTGAAGCTGAATGTGACAGAGCCATTACCAAATGCCTCATCAAACGTAAAGGAATCAGTTGCTCATTACTCATGCCTCTGTTCTGCAAGTATTTCCTATAAATACAGTGGCCAATACATTAAAATTTTTTCACTTTAGCTTTTTAAACTAATAGTTATTATCTTTTATTTCTTGAATTTGCTCTAGGACTCCAGAAAAAAAAAGTGTTACTGATAAACTTGAAAGCAACTAACCATTGATGACTACCCTTTCAGATTTCTTCTTCCTTTTTTTTTTTTTTTGTAACACCAGCAGCGTGTGGGAATTCCCAGGCCAGGGACTGAACCCAGGCCACAGCAGCAACCTGAGCCGCTGCATTGACAATTCTGGATTCTTAACCCACTGAGCCACAAGGGAACTCCTCAGATTTCTGCTTGGCTGAAGAGCTTAGCTAATGAGCTTGACTTAGTCAAGAAGCTACCTAAATCCATTCTATCTGGTCAGGATTTATCAGTATCTTAAATTTTTTTTTTTTTTTTTTTTTTTTTTGCTTTTTAGGGCCACACCTGAGGCATATGGAGGTTCCCAGGCTAGAGGTCAAATCAGAGCTGTAGCTGCCGAGCTTCGCCACAGCCACAGCAACACAAGATCCAAGCCATGTTTGCCACCTACACCTCAGCTAATGGCAATGCCCTATCCTTAACCCACTGAGCAAGGCCAGGGATCAAACCCGAATCCTCATGGTTCCTAGTAAGGTTCGTTAACTGCTGACCCATGAAAGAAATTCCCTTAAAATTTGTTTTGAATGCCCTCACCTTGGAGTTCTCTTGTAGAGCAGCTGGTTAAGGATCCTGTGTTGTCACTGCAGTGGCTCTGGTCGACGCCATGGGCAGGTTTGGTCCCTGGCCTGGGGAACTTCCACATGCCATGGGCATGGCTTAAAAAAAAAGTCATGTGCTCTCATATTTATAAAAACTTCCTGATAACAGTGTTGCCATCATGGCTCAAAGGAAGCAAATCTGACTAGCATCTGTGAGGACACAGGTTTGATTCCTGGCCTCGCTCAGTGGGTTAAGGATCTGGAGATGCTGTGAGCTGTGGTGTAGGTCATAGAGGTGGTTTGGATCTGGCTTTGCTGTGGCTGAGGCGTAGGCCGGCAGCTACAGCTCTGATTCGACCCCTAGCCTGAGAACTTTCATATGCTGTGTGTGAGGTCCTAAAAAGCAAAAAAAAAAAAAACCTTCCTAAAAAGATGTCAAGATGCTGTTGTTGAAAAAAAAAAAAAAAAAAGATGCTGTTGTTCTTCTACTCATCCATTAGTACATTAAACATACCAATGTTGGAGTTCCTATTGTGGCTCAGCAGGTTAAGCACCTGGCATTGTCTCTCTGAAAATGTGGGTTCGATCCCTGGCTTCACTCAGTGGATTAAGGAGTTGGTGTTGCTGCAAGCTGTGGCATAGTTCTCAGATGTGGCTTGGATCTGGTGTTGCCATGGCTGTGGCCTAAACTGCAGCTGCAGTTCCAATTGGACCCCTGGCCCTGGAACTTCCATATGCTGCAGGTATTGCCATAAAAAGAAAAAAAAAAAACAAAAAAAAACCTAGTTTTTCCAAAGTCCCCCAGTTCCTTGAAATATGTGTTCAGGGTGAAATAAATTTAGTAAAACACTATATTATATCCCTTTCTTGATTATGTTTATAATTTATGTTATGAAATATTATAAATTAATATTAAAGTCTGAGAACATCTGCAGTAAAAGAAATCTGCTTAATTTTGTTTAGACTGTTGTAAACAGTAAATACTATATGAATTGCAATTTTTTTTTCTTTTTTGTCTTTTCTAGGGCTGAAGCCATGGCATATGGAGGTTCCCAGACTAGGGGTCCAATCTGAACTGCAGCTGCTGGCCTACACCACAGCCACAGCAACAGGGAATCTGAGCCGAGTCTGAGACCTACACCACAGCTCCCAGCAATGCCAGATCCTTAACCTACTGACCGAGGCCAGGGATCGAACCCAAAACCTCATGGTTTCTAGTTGGATTCATTAACCACTGAGCCACAACGGGAACTCCTGCAAATTGTAATTTGAATGTTGCTTTATACATGAAACCTTTCAGGACTCCTATGGGCAATAGCCAGTGTGCTCACCACTGAATTCACATAGCTTGAAGCTACACTCTAAAAGCACTGTAGGAGTTCCCATTGTGTCTCAGCAGTTAACGAATCCGACTAGGAACCATGAGGTTGTGGGTTCAATCCCTGGCCTCGCTCAGTGGTTTGGGGATCCGGCGTTGCCCGTGAGCTGTGGTGTAGGTCGCAGACATGGCTGGGATCCCATGTTGCTGTGGTTGTGGCGTAGGCTGGTGGCTACAGCTCAGATTGGACCCCTAGCCTGGGAACCTCCATATGCAGTGGGTGCAGCCCTAGAAAAGCCAACAAATAAAATAAAAATAAGAAAAATAAAAGCACTATAAAAATTTAGTTTCTCTTAGTATTATGATGAAATCTTTTGATTGTAAGCAATAGAAAATTCATCTCAAACTGGCTTAATTAAGGGAATTTACTAGTTAACTAAAAACTCAAAGCTTGGTCCTCAGTGTTGAGGCTCAGTGATGTTATTAAAGACTTGGTTTCTTTCCATTTCTTCTAAACTATTTGGTTTTCCAAAGTTTCCTCCTTCATGATCTCCATATGGCTGCAGCAGTTTCTAGGAGGGCTGCATGTGTTTCCCTCACTCTCATTGGAAGAGAACTTCTCTCACGGAAGCTACTTCAGAATAGCAAGGAAGAATCTTTCCCAGAAACCCCAGCAAAAGTCTTTTCATACCTCACTGGCCTGAATTTAGATCACTTGCCAATCGCTGACCAATGCCCATGGAGACGGGATGTGCTGTGCTTAAGCCAAATAGGGTCTATCTTGGTGTTGAGTGTTAAATCGGCTTCCTTGGAAGCTTCCAATGTGATTATACATAAGAGAATATGGGTACTTTTTCTAAAAGGAAGGAGGAATAGACACTGGTCAGCCAAAACCAGTAAAAATCTACTATATGATGCTTATCATATTCTGTTACTTCTGTATTAATTAATACATGTTAAGTAATCATTCTGTATGAACTTTCTTCACACAAAAGCTTGTATACAAATGTTCATAATATCAATATTCATAATAGCCAAAAAGTGGAAAGAACCTAAGTGTCCGTCAGCTAGTGAATGGATAAACACAATGTGGTATATCCATACAGTGGAATACTATTCAGAAATAAAAAAAGAGTGCAGGAGTTCCCGTCGTGGCACAGTGGTTAATGAATCCGACTAGGAACCATGAGGTTGCGGGTTCGGTCCCTGCCCTTGCTCAGCGGGTTAACGATCCGGCGTTGCCGTGAGATGTGGTGTAGGTTGCAGACGCGGCTCGGATCCCACGTTGCTGTGGCTCTGGTGTAGGCCGGTGGCTACAGCTCCGATTAGACCCCTAGCCTGGGAACCTCCATATGCCGTGGGAGCGGCCCAAAGAGATAGCAAAAAAAAAAAGAGTGCAGCACTGGTACTTGCTGAAACATGGATACAATTTGAAAACATTATGCTAAGTGTAAGAAGTCACAAAAGGCTACATATTGTATGATTCTATTTATATGAAATGTCCAAAAGAAGCAAAACCATGGAGACAGAAAGTAGAATACTGGCCGGAGGCTAGGGGGAGGGAGAAATAGGGTATGGTTGCTAATAGGTACAAGGTTTCTTTTGGGCATGATTAAAATGCTCCAGAATTAGATAATGGTTATTCTTGCATAACTTTCTGAATATACTCAAAACCACTGAATTCGGAGTTCCCATCACAGCTCAGCGGAAATGAATCTGACTAGTATCCATAAGGATGCAGTTTCCATCCTTGGTCTTGCTCAATGGGTTAAGGATCCAGCATTGCTGTGAGCTGTGGAATAGGATCTCAGATGCAGCTCGGATCTGGTGTTGCCGTAGCTATGGTATAGGCTGGCAGCTATAGCTCGGATTCCTGGGAACCTCCATAAGCCAAGGCTGTAGCCCTAAAAAGCCCTAAAAAAACAAACAAAACCCCACTGAATTATATACTTTAAATTTAAATGGCAAATTTTATGGTTTGTGAACTATATCAATTTAAAAATATATATTCAGAGGAGTTCCCTGGTGGCCTAGCAATTAAAGGATCCAGCCTTGTTACTGCTGTGACTTGGGTCACTACTGCGGTGCAGGTTTGATCCCTGGCCTGGGAACTTCTGCACGTCATGGTGTGGCAAAAAAAATTTTTTTAATAAATAAATAAATGAAATTTAAAAATATGTATTCATATATACCTTGAAGTTAGGAGCTCATTTTCCCCTTTGTTTTTTCTTTTTCTTTTCTTTTTTTAAAATTTCTACTTATTTTTGGCCACCCTTGAGGCATGTGGAAGTTCCCAGGCCAGGGGTTGATCCCACGCCACAGCAGCTACCTGAGCCACTGCAGTGACAACACTGTATCCTTAACATGATGCACCACAAGGGAACTCCTCTCCTTTGTATTTTCTTTTTTTTTTTTGTATTTTCAATAACTGCTTCCCACCAACCCTAGTGTCTTACACATAGCAAGTGCTCAAAAATATTTGAATGAATGAGAGGAATATTAAATTGAAATTATTGATTATCATTAGGATCCAGAAAGACAGCTGCTTAGTTCTCTCTTTAAATTAGCAATGCAATAAATTCATTTGAGTAATAAAAAAAAAAAAAGCAATGCATGTGAGTACAGGTCAACATCTTTGCAATTAAAAAGTCTCTTCAGGGAAGTTCCCGTCATGGCGCAGTGGTTAACGAATCCTACTAGGAACCATGAGGTTGTCGGTTCGATCCCTGGCCTTGCTCAGTGGGTTAAGGATCCAGCATTGCTGTGGATCTGGCGTAGGCCGGAGGCTATAGCTCTGATTCGACCCCTAGCCTGGGAACTTCCACATGCCACGGGAGTCACCCTAGAAAAGGCAAAAAAACAAAAAATAAAAATAAAATAAGTATTAAAAAAAATAAAAAGTCTCTTCAAAGATTATTCTTCACTTTTATTGATTTATCTTGCAATTTGTCACTTGTACAGATACCATTCGGTCATATACCTTACAGAATTGAGCTGGTGAGTCCACATTATCCTCAATTTCCACAGTATTTATTTTCCTGATTTACTCGTAAAAATTATTTTCATTTAACTTTCAACATTGAGAGCAAACAGTTTAACTAGATCTTTGAATTTTCGTATAATACTTGCACTGGGAGTTCCTTGGTGGCCTAGCAGTTACAGGTTTGACATAGTTACTGCCGTGCCTCAAGCTGGATCCCTGGCCTGGGAACCTCTGCATGCTGTGGATGTGACTATTGCATTATTTTATTTTATTTTTGTTGCTTTTTAGGGCTGCACCTGTGGAATATGGAAGTTGCCAGGCTAGTGGTCAAATTGGAGCTACAGCTGCCGGCCTACACTACAGCCACAGCAATGCCAGATCCGACCTCGTCTCCAATCTACACCACAGCTCATGGCAACACAGGATCCTTAACCCACTAATCGAGGCCACAGATTGGACCCACATCTTCATGGATACTAACTGGGTACGTCTCTGCTGAGCCACAATGGGAACTCCAATACTTGCATTATTTCAAAAAACTATTAAAGTGTGAATTCCCATTGTGGCACAGGGGAAATGAATCTGACTAGGAACCAGGAGGTTTTGGGTTCGATCTCTGGCCTCGCTCAGTGGCTTAAGGATCCAGAGTTGCTGTGGCTGTGCTGTTGGCCGGCAGCTGTAGCTCCGATTTGACCCCTAGCCTGGGAACCTCCATGTGTCTCCGTTTTGGCCCTAAAAAGCAAAACGAAACAAAACAAAAACTATTAACTTGGGTTTGTTTCCTGCTCACAGGGCTTTAGTCATATTAGCACTATCCAAGTTAATGATCTCCGTACTTAGCTCCATAAAGGCAGGATGTGGAGGAACACATATGTGCAGGTGGAATTATTAGTGATGCCAATGATCATAAGTCTGAAGAAAGGGAAGATCAAAATAAGTTTACCTTCTAGGTTCTTTCTGGTTTTACTTAAATTGGCCACTCTACCTTTTCCTTGCCCCTCCCAGTTTATAAGTAAGATATGGAGCTTGCAGCTCTGCTATTCAGAATCATTAGATAGTTTTCATAGCCCTTTGATCTCAAAGGGTGGATGAGGTATATAAGGCACCAATTTTTGTTGGTTTTGATTTGAGATGTCCAAGAAGTTTTCTGAAATTATGGTCCTTCTACCCATGGATGCTACTTTTAAGAACTGACAACACTGTGGCCAATAAATCTCTCTTTTTTGAAATTCCTTAGCTACAGAAGTCCTTTTTTATTCTTTTTTTGCAAACTTCTATATTTATTTTTTACAAATTTCAATTCTACATAAAAATGGAAAGAATAGTGCAGTGTCCATGCCACATACATTTCACCTAAATTTATCAATCGTTGGAGTTGTCGTTGTGGCGCAGTGGGAACAAATCCGACTAGGAACCACAAGGTTGCAGGCTCGATCCCTGGCCTCACTCAGTGGGTTAAGGATCTGGTGTTGCCGGGTGCAGCCCTAAAAAGACAAATATATAAATGAGTAAATAGATTTATCAATTGTTAACAATATTGTCTTATTTATTACATATATGTATATATATAACAATACTTTAGAAGTATATACATACATACCTAAATTTTTTTTTTTGTCTTTTTGCTATTTCTTGGGCCGCTCCTGCGGCATATGGAGGTTCCCAGGCTAGGGGTCTAATCGGAGCTGTAGCTGCCAGCCTACGCCAGAGCCACAGCAACTCGGGATCCGAGCGGCGTCTGCAACCTATACCACAGCTCATGGCAACGCCGGATCGTTACCCCACTGAGCAAGGCCAGGGACCGAACCCGCAACCTCATGGTTCCTAGTCGGATTCGTTAACCACTGCGCCACGACGGGAACTCCTAAAATTTTTATTTTATGGAGTTCCCTGTTGGCTCAGCAGATTAAGGATCCAGTATTGTCACTGCTGTGGCTCAGGTTGGATCCCAGGCCTGGGAACTTCCACATGTGGCACAAGGGAACTCCTGTTTGTTCATTTTTGAGATGAGGTAACAATATTTGAAGAGAAATGGTAGTTTGCCTACTGATCAGGAGGGGATGAAACCCCGGCTGACGAAATAGCATATGAAAAAGCACAGGAATAGAGCGTAAGAGGGTATATTAAGAGAACGGCAAGTAATTAGGTATATTAGAGATTCCAGTCGTTTCTCCTTTGCTCACATCCTCTTCTTAGGAATCTGCTCCCTCTCAAGGCTAATATTTATTGACTACTCTATATATTGAATGACCCCATACCTCTGGCCACATGACTAGGAATTGGCCCTTAAATGGAGCTAGTTAAATTTTCTATTTCAGGAATAAAGTAAACTGAATAGATTTCTTTGTTAGTAATGGTAGATTATATAGTTCAAGTGAATCCTTCTACTGAAGACAGCTGAACAAACTGGATAAAACCTAAAAAGCACCTTCTAGAAGCAATAAAATGACAAGACAGTGAGGAATCACTCAACCAAGATTATGGATAGGCAAGGAATTTGGAGTGATGAGCCTGGCACTCATATGCTTTTGTCTGGAGACATTTACTGATTCTGAAGTAACTGGGGGGATTTCCCGTTGTGGCTCAGCGGTTAATGAACGTGACTAGCATCCATGAGGACTTGGGTTCAATCCCTAGCCTTGCTCAGTAGGTTAAGGATCCAGCATTGCCATGAGCTGTGGTGAAGGCCACAGATAAGGCACGGATCCCATGTTGCTGTGGCTGTGGCATGTGCTGGCAGCTACAGCTCTGATTGGACCCCTAGCCTGGGAACCTCCATATGCTTCAGGTGTGGCCCTAAAAAAAAAATTTAAAAAAAAAGTGACTGGGATGCTAAGCTGTATTTTTGGCAGCCTTGTGAGTTTATGGGGACAAAAGTTGGAGTCTAGGAGCCATATAAGGGTAACCTGATATATCACCCTCTGCTTTGGCTCACAAATTTAAAACACTGCACTGTAGGCATAAGGGAGCACTAGAAGTAAACTAACACTTATACAGATTGCAGGCTGATTTCAATCATCTAAAGAACCCGGGAAAATATCAAGCCTTGAACTTGTATTAAATTAACACTAATTGGAGTTCCCGTCGTGGCTCAGCAGTTAGCAGACCTGACTAGCATCCATGAGGATGCGGGTTCAATCCCTAGTCTTTCTTGGTAAGTTAAGGATCCGGCATTGCCATGAGTTGTGGTGTAGGTTGCAGACATGGCACGGATCTGATGTTGCTTGTGGCTGTGGCATAGGCCGGCAGCTACAGCTCCAATTGGACCCCTAGCCTGGGAACCTCCATATGCCGTGGTGTGCCCCTGAAAAGACGAAAAGACAAAAAGTCAAAAATTAATTAATTAACACTAATTGCTAGTGGCAAGAGCAAATAAAAATCCTCTGTAGAGGAAAATATTATCATCCATGGCCTGACACTATATATATATATATATATATATATATATATATATATATATATATTTTTTTTTTAAATACAGTGTCCAACACAAAGATAACCAGGCACATGAGGAGACAAGTCACCATGAGGAAGGAGAGAAATAACGGATAATATAAACAGACCCACAGGGTCCCTGATGTTATAATGACTGGACACAGACTATAAAACAACTCTGTTTACTATGTTCCAGGAGATAAAATTTAAACTTGAAGAATTTGGCAGAGAATTAGAGACTATAAAAAGTGTCATTAAAAAATATAGATCTGTAAGTAAACAAAATAGAAACTCTAGACTGAGATAGTGGTAAGCACTGAAATTTGTAGGATCAGAGAAATTCAAGTCTGGTGACCTTGTTGGTCCAACTGCAAGTTCAGGAAGAAATACAGAGAGAAAGAGACATGAGAAAACATGTGACCCCAGAGAAAGAAAGATGCATGGAGAGAAAGCTACTTGCCTATTTTCAATTCAGCCTCTTCCCACTACAAATAATGCAACAGTCAATACCTTTGTACACATATGCATATGTACTGGTGCTTTTATTTCTATAGAAAAGATCCCATTAAAAGGATATATTGGAGGAGTTCCCGCTGTGGCTCAACGGGATCTAAAGCATCTTGGGAGTGCTGTGACACAGGTTTGATCCCTGGCCCAGCACAGAAGTTTAAGGATCCAGCATTGCGCACCTGCAGCTTGGGTCCTGATTGCGGCTTGGATCTGATCCCTGGCCCAGGTACTCCATGTGTGATGGGGAGGCCAAAAATGAAAAAAAATAAATAAATAAATAAGAGAGAGAGAGAGGGGGAAATATTGGAGTTCCTACTGTGGCATAGAGGGTTAAGAATCCAACTCCAGCATCTTGGGTCACTGCAGAGGTGTGGGTTTGATCCCTGGGTGGGCACACTGAGTTAAAGGATCCATAGGTCGCTACTGCCACTTGATTTCATCTCTTGCCTGGGAACTTCCATATGCCATTTGCAAGACTAGCCACAAAAATAAGACAAAACAACTCACTTTGGAGTTCCCTTCATGGCTCAGCAGTTAGCCTACCCGACTAGGATCCATGAGGGTGCTGGTTCAATCCCTGGCCTTGCTCAGAGGGTTAAGGATCCAGCATTGCCATTAGTTGTGGTGTAGGTCACAGATGCCACTTGGATCCCGTGTTGCTGTGGCTGTGGTGTAGGCTGGCAGCTGTAGCTCTGATTTGACCCCTAGCCTGGGAACTTCCATATGCCACAGGTGTGGCCCTGAAAAGCAAAACAAACAAACAAAAAACCAAAAAAAACCCCAACTCACTTTGCCATTATTCCGAGTTCTTCTGTGGCTCGGCAGTTTAAGGACCTGGCACAGATATGCAGCAGCTCCAATCACTGCTATGATACGAGTTCCTGGCCTGGGAGCTTCCACATGCCACAGGTGCGGCCAAAAATTTTAAAAAGAGGAGTTTCCGTCGTGGCGCAGTGGTTAACGAATCTGACTAGGAACCATGAGGTTGCGGGTTCAGTCCCTGCCCTTGCTCAGTGGGTTAACGATCCGGCGTTGCCGTGAGCTGTGGTGTAGGTTGCAGATGCAGCTCGGATCCCGCGTTGCTGTTGCTCTGGCGTAGGCCGGTGGCTGCAGCTCCGATTCAACCCCTAGCCTGGGAACCTCCATATGCCGCGGGAGCGGCCCAAGAAATGGCAAAAAGACCAAAAAAAAAAAATTTTTTTTAAAAGATATGTTACTTTTTTTTCTTTATTTTTTTTTACAGCCACACCCATGGCATATGAAATTTCCTATTCTAGGTGTTGAATTGGAGCTGCAGCTGAGCCACAATTCACAATTCTTGCACAGCCACAGCAATGCCAGATCCAAGCCACATCTGTGACCTATGGCAAAGCTTGCAGCAACTCCATACCCTTACTGAGTGAGGCCAGGGATTGAACCTGCATCTTCATAAATACTAGTTGGGTTCTCAACCTGGTGAGCCACAGTGGGCCTACAAGACAGGCTTTTTTTCTTTTCTTTCCTTTCTTTCTTTTTTATTTTTTTCCAACCCTGCAGCGTATGGAGTTCCTGTGCCAGGAATCAGATCTGAGCCACTGTTTCAACCTACTCTGCAGCTGGATCCTTAACCCACTATGCCAGGCTAGGGATTGAACCTACATCTGCATGGATACTAGTTTGGTTTGTTATCGCTGAGCCACAACAGGAACTCCAAATACCATCGAAATTTAAAAACTTTTTCCATCAAAGGACATTATAACAGGGTAAAAAATAGCCACTGATCCCATTATGCCACAACAGGAACTCCAATGTTTTGTATATTTTACCATGATTAAAATAAATCTATTTTGTATTTCCCTGACTACTCTTTTTTTTTTTTTTTTAACAAGTTTTGAGTTTATTTGAACAAAACTTAATTTGGGTTGGGCAGCACCAAACTGGAAAGGGGTAGGGGCTCTCCACCAACCAGAGCTGTGGAAAGACTTCTAGAAAAAATGTACAGAAGCAAAGAAAGGAATCTGTTTATTGGCTATAGTTTAGAACTTAGTTGGCTTAGAGCTTAGTTGCCCATCTGTGATTGGTTGTCCTTAGGTTTTAATTTCTTTTTAAAAATTACTCAATGAATTTTATTACATTTATAGTTGTACACTGATCATCACAATCAAATTTTATAGCATCTGCATCCCAAACCCCTAGCTCATCTCCCCACCCCCAAACCTGTCTCATTTGAAAACCATGAGTTTTTTAAAGTCTGTGAGTCAGTATCTGTTCTGCAAAGAATTTCACTGTGTCCTTTCTTTAGATTCCACATGTAAGTGATAGCATATGATGGTGTCTCACTGTCTGACTGACTTCACCTAGCATGTTAATTTCTAGGCCCATTCATTTTGCTAAAAATTCCAGTATTTCATTCCTTTTAATGGCTGAGTAATATTCCATTGTGTATATGTACCACATCTTCTTGATCCACTCCTTTGTTGATGGACATTTAGGTTGTTTCCTTGTCTTGGCTATTGTATAGAGTGCTGCAATGAACATTGGAGTACATATATATTTTCAAATTATGGTTTTCTCTGGATAAATGCCCAGGAGTGGGATTGCTAGATCATTTGGTAATTCTATTTTTAGTTTTCTGAGGAAACTCCATACTGTTTTCCACAGCGGCTGCACCAAATTACAATCCCACCAACAGTGTAATAGGGTTCCTTTTTCTCTACACCCTCTCCAGCACTTATTGTTTGTAGACTTTTTGATGATGGCCATTCTGGCTGGTATAAGGTGGTACCTCATAGTGGTTTTGATTTGCATTTCTCTAAAAATTAGTGATGTTGAGCATCTTTTCATTTGTTTTTAGCCATCTGTATGTCTTCTTTGGAGAATTGTCTGTTTAAATCTTCTGCCCATTTTTTGATGGGCTTGTTTGTTTTTTTGGTATTGAGCAGTATGAGGTGTTTATAAATTTTGGAGATTAATCCCTTGTCAGTTGCTTCATTTGCAAAGATTTTCTCCCATTCTGTGGGTTGTCTTTTCATTTGTTTAGGGTTTCCTTTGCTGTGCAGACTTTTAAGTTGAATTAAATCCCATTTGTTTATTTTTGTTTTTATTGTCATTACTCTAAGAGGTAGATCTGAGAAGATGTTGCTGTGGTTTTTGTTGGAGAGTGTTTGGCCTATGTTTTCCTCTAAGAGTTTTATAGTATCTGGTATTTTTTGGGGTTTTTTTTTGTCTTTTTGCCATTTTCTTGGGCCGCTCCCGTGGCATATGGAAGTTCCCAGGCTAGGTAGGGGTCGAATCAGAGCTGTAGCCACCAGCCTACGCCAGAGCCACAGCAACGCAGGATCCAAGCCACGTCTGCGACCTACACCACAGCCCACGGCAACGCCAGATCCTTAACCCACTGAGTGAGGCCAGGGATCAAACCCACAACCTCATGGTTCCTAGTCGGATTTGTTAACCACTGAGCCATGATGAGAACTCCTATAGTAACTGGTCTTATATCTAGGTCTTTAATCCATTTTGAGTTTATTTTTGTGTATGGTGTAGGTGTTCTAATTTCATTCTTTTACATGTGGCTGTCCAGTTTTCCCAGCACCACTTATTGAAGGGGCTGTCTTTTTTCTATTGTATATTCTTGCCTCCTTTGTCATAGATTAGTTGGCTGTAGGTGTGTGGGTTTAATTCTGGGCTTTCTATCCTGTCCCACTGATCTATATTTCTGTCTTCATGCCAGTACCATATGGTTTTGATGACTGTTGCTTTGTAGTATAGTCTGAAGTCAGAGAGCCTGATACCTCCAGCTCCATTTTTCTTTCTCAGGATGGCTTTGGTTATTCTGGGTCTTTTGTGCTTCCAAGAAAACTTTGAGAGATTTTGTTCTAGTTCTGTGAAAAATGTCCTTGGTAATTTGATAGGGATTGCATTGGATCTGTAGATTGCCTTGGGTAGTATAGTCATTTTGATAATATTGATTCTTCCAATCCAAGAGCATGGTATGTCTTTCCATCTGTTTGCGTCATCTTTGGTTTCTTTCATCAACGTCTTACAGTTTTCAGAGTACAGGGCTTTTGTCTCTTTAGGTAGATTTATTCCAAAGTATTTTATTATTTTTGATGTGATGGTAAATGAGGTTGTTTCCCTAATGTCTCTTTCTGATCTTTCATTGTTAGTATGTAGAAATGCAATTGATTTCTGTGTATCAATTTTGTTTCCTGTGACTTTACCAAATTCATTGATGAGCCCTAACAGTTTTCTGGTAGTGTCTTTAGGATTTTTCTAGGTATAGTATCATGTCATCCTTAAACAGTGATAGCTTTACTTCTTCCTTTCCAATTTGGATTCCTTTTATTTCTTTTTCTTCTCTGATTGCCATGGCTAGGACTTCCAAAACTATGTTGAATGGTAGTGGCGAGCATGGACATCCTTTCCGCCCCCCTGATTTTAGCAGGAATTCTTTCAGCTTTTCACCATTCAGAATGATGTTAGCTGTGGGTTTGTTATATTGTGGCCCAGAATGTGATCAATCCTAGAGAATGCTCTGTGTGCACTTGAGAAGAAGGTGTATTCTTTGGATGGAATGTCCTGTAAATATCTATTAAGTCCATCTGGTATAATGCTTCGTTCAGGGCCTGTGTTTCCTTGTTGATTTTCTGTCTGTATGATGTGTCCATTGCTGTAAGTGGAGTGTTAAAGTCCCCCACTATTATTGTGTTATTGCCAATTTCTCCTTTTAAGGTTGTTGGCAGTTGCCTTACATATTGAGGTGATCCTATGTTGGGTACATATATATTTACAACTGTTATATCTTCTTCTTGGATTGATCCTTTGATCATTATGTAGTGACCTTCCTTATCTCTTATAATATTCTTTATTTTAAGGTCTATTTTGTCTAATATGAGTATTGCTACTCCAGCTTTCTTTTGATTCCTGTTTGTATGGAATGTTTTCTTCCATCCCCTCATTTTTACTTTGTATGTGTCCCTAGAAGTGAAGTGGGTCTCTTGAAGACAGCATATATATGGATCTTGTTTTTGTATCCTTTCAGCCAGTTTATGTCTTTTGGTTGGGGCATTTAGTCCATTTACATTTAAGGTAATTATTGATATGTATGTTCTTACTGCCATTTTATTAACTGTTTTGGATTTGTTTTTGTGGCCCTTTTTTCTTCCCTTCTTTAGTGTTGTATTTGAGTCGATTTTTCTTATTTGTGTGTGTATCAATTGTAGATTTTTGGTTTGCAGTTACCCTGAAGTTTTGATGTAGGAGTCCATATATATATACGAGATTGTTTTAAGTTGTTGGCCTCTTAATTGAAAGTGCATCTCCAGTGTCCTGCATTTGTACACTCCTCTTCTCACGATTTCTGATTTTGGTAGCATATTTGTGTATGGATGACTTCTTACCTTTACTGTACATATACCTTTACTGGTGGGCCTTGTCATTTGTAGTATTTTTTTTTCTAGTTGTGGCCTTTTCTTTTCTGCCTAGAGAAGTTCCTTTAGTATTTGTTGTAAAGCTGTTTTAGTGTTGCTGAATTCTCTTAGATTTTGCTTATCTGTAAAGCTTTTGATTTTGCTTTCAAATCTGAATGACAGCCTTGCTGGGTAAAATAATCTTGGTTGGAGGTTTTTTCCTTTCAACACGTTAAGTATATTATGCCACTCCCTTCTGGCCTACAGAGTTTCCACTGAAAAATCTGATGATAACCTTTTGGGGTTCCCTTGTATGTTATTTGTTTCTTTTCCCTAGCTGCTTTCAATATTTTCTCTTTGTTTTTAATTTTGGTCAGTTTGATTAATATGTGTCTTGGGGTGTTCCTCCCTGGGTTTATTTTATATGGTACTCATTGTGCTTCCTGGATTTGAGTGAGTAGTTCCTTTCCCATGTTAGGGCAGTTTTCAGCTATTATCTCATCTAATATTTTTTCTGTCCCTTTCTCTCTCTTTTCTTTTTCTGGCACCCCTATAATATGGATGTTGGTGCATTTAATATTGTCCCAGAGTTCTCTTAGACTGTCTTAATTTCTTTTCAATCTTTTTTTTCTTTTCTGGTTCTGCATCAGTGATTTCCACTAGTCTGTGGAAATTCCACCTCACTTATTCATTCTTCTAACTCCTGTGTTCTGCTATTGGTTGCTTCTAATGAATATTTTATTTCAGTTATTGTATTTTGCATCTCTGCTTGCTTAAGTTTTAAATCTTGTGTTTCTTTGCTCAATGTTTGATGTAAATTATCAACCTTTGCCTCCAGTTTATTTCCAATGTCTTGCATCATCTTCAACATCATCAGTCTAAAGTCTTTTTCCTGGAGGCTGATAATCTCCAGATCACTTAGCTCTTTTTCTGGGGTTTTTTCTTGCTCCCTTATCTGAATTATAGTTCTCTGCCTTTGCATTTTTTTTTTTGGTCTTTTTGCCTTTTCTAGGGCTGCTCCCACGGCATATGGAGTTTTCCAGGCTAGGGGTTGGAGTGGAGCTGTAGCCACCAGCCTACACGAGAGCCACAGCAACACGGGATCTGAGTTGTGTCTGCAACCTACACCACAGCTCACAGCAATGCCAGATCCTTAACCCGCTGAGCAAGGGCGGGGACCAAACCCATCAACCTCATGGTTCCTAGTCGGATTTGTTAACCACTGCACCATGACGGGAACTCCTGCCTTTTCATTTTTATAGGTTTTTGGGGTGGTCTCCTTTTTGCAGACAATAGAATTGCAGTCTCTCTTACTTCTGATGTCTGCTCCCCTTGTGGCTGAAGTTGGTACAGGGGCTTGGTGTAGGCTTCCTAATAGGAGAGTGCCTGCCACTGGTAGGTGGGGCTGTTTCCTATTCCCCTGGTGGGAGGGGCTTTGTCTGTGGGTGAGATTAGAGGTGGCTGTGTGCCTGGAGGTCTTTAGGCAGCCTGTTTACTGATGGATGGGACTGTGATCCCACCTAGATTATTTGGCCTGGGGCTTCTCAGAGCTAATGGATGGGGCCAGGTTTTCCCAAAATGGCCACCTCTAGAGGAACACATGCTGCTTTGCCTCCAGTGTCCTTCCCCCACAATGAGCCACAGTCACCCCCTGTTTTCCCAGGAGATCCTCCAAGAACTGCAGTCAGGTCTGACCCAGATTCCTATGGAAGCTCTGATTTGCCCTGGGGCTCAATGCACATGAAAGTCTGTGTGCACCTTTCAGGAATGGGGGTCTCTGTTTCCCCCAGTCCCATGGAGCTCCTGTGCCCACCCCCACTGGCCTTCAATGTCAGATGCTCTGGGGGCTCTTTCTCCCAATGCCAGGTCCTCAGGTGTGGGGACCTGACATGGAGCTCAGAACTCTCACACTTATAGGTGTGTCTCTGTGATACAGTTACTTTCCAGTCTGTAGGCTTCCCACCTGGCAGGTATGGGGTTGCTTATATCTCATAATTTCCCCTCCTACATCTTGATGTGCCTCTTCTTTGTCTTCTGGAGTAGCATATCTTTTTTTTTTTTTTTTTTGCTTTTTAGGCCACACTCAAGGCATATGGAGGTTCCCAGGTTAGGGGTCTAATCAGAGCTACAGCTGCCGGCCTATGGCAGAGCCACAGCAACACCAGATCTGAGTTGCATCTGAGACCTTCACAACAGCTCACGGCAACGCCAGATCCTTAACCCACTGAGTGAGGCCAGGGATCAACCCGCAACCTCCTGATTTCTAGCTGGATTCATTTCTGCTGCTCCATGACATGAACCTTAAGTAGGATATCTTTTTGAAAGTCCATTTAGTTGAAGGTTGTTCAGCATTTGGTTGTAATTTTGTTGTTTTTATGAAAGAAGGTGATCTCTAGTCCTTCTATTCTGCCATCTTAATCCAATCTTCTCGGGTTTTTCCTCCTTGACTACTGCTAAAGTTGAGTATCTTCTGTTTTTTTGAACATTTGTATTTCATCTTTCTTTCTCTTTTTTTGCTTTTTTTTATGGCTGCACTCACAGCTTATGGAGGTTCCCAGGCTAGGGGTTGAATCAGAGCTGCAGCTGCCGGCCTATGCCACAGCCACAGCAACGCCAGATCCGAACTGGTCTGTGACCTACACCACAGCTCAAGGCAATGCCAGATCCTTAACTCACTTAGCGAAGCCAGGGATCGAAGCCAAAACCTCTTAGTTCCTAGTTGGATTTGTTTCCACCGTGCCACTATGAGAACTCCACATATTTCATCTTTCATAAATTGTTTGTTCTTATCCTTTGCCCAGGGTCTTTTTCCCTGCTGGATTGTTTATTGTTTTGTTATTAATTTTTAGAAGTTTTTTTTAATATTATTAACCCTTTGTCTACAAGGATTTTTCTTCCATTTGATTTAGTTTATGGTATCTTTTGGTATACAAAAATGGTACCAAGGGCCCACCACCATTATCACGTGAATTTTATGTAATGAGAGGTGGGCAAAGCAGGTCACAGAAGATAGGCTGCTGGATAGAAAACCTAACTGGTGGCTACTACATGAAATTTTATAAAGATGTGGCCTTTCCAGCAAAGAATTGCAAAGAACTGTCAGGAGGCAATGGATATGGGTGCTGTTAGCTACCTGAGTTATGGTTTACTTGTCACCATTCACTATTAATTACTCCAATCATTTATTTATTCATTTAACAAACATTTATTAAGCAGCTATAACATACCAAGCACTGTATTATAACAGACTACAAAAATAAGATGTAGTTCCTGTTTTTGAGAGGCTCACACTGTATTTGAGGAGGTAGAAATGTTAAATCACCAATAATAGCAACAAAATGAGTACCACACAAGAAAGTTGATGATGCCTCATGCTAGGAAGCTGTAGACCTAAGAAGTGCATGGAGGGAGTTCCCGTTGTGACTCAGTGGTTAACAAACCCAACTAGTATCTGTGAGGATACAGGTTTGATCCCTGGCCTTGCTTAGTGGGTAAAGGATCTGCCATTGCTATGAGCTGTGCTGTAGGTCGCAGACACAACTCAGATCTCTAGTTGCTATGGCAGAGGCCGGCAGCTGCAGCTCTGATTCAACCCATAGCCAGGGAACTTCCATATGCTGCAGTTTGGGCCCTAAAAAGCAAAAAAAAAAAAAAAAAAAAAAAAAGCCAAAGACAGCACCCAATCTTTAGAAATTAATTAGAGGAAGAAGAGGATCCGACCAAATTTGAGGGGTGGCCAAGGAAGCGAAAAAGAAAACTAGGAGGATGAAGTGTCCTAGAAGCCAAGAAAAAAAATTACTTGAAGCAGAGAGTAGTCAACAGTGTTGAGTACCATTAAGAGGCTGAGATGACGGTCGAGATGAAGGTTGTAATGACCTGCGTAAGGGAGTTTCAGTAGAATGCTGGGGACAAAGCCTAGGTTTGAACGGATTGAAGAGAGGCTAAAGATGAGAAAGTAGAAACAGCAAATACAGGCAAACCCCTTTGAGAGGTTCTGTAAAGAATTAGGATGATAGCTGGGAGGGGGTGGTAGGTCAGGGAAAACTTGAAAAAATTTTAATAGAAGCAAATGTTTGAATAGATTACATCACATGGTACAAAACTGTAAAGGTACAAAAGGGTATACAGTGAAAAGTCTCATTCCCACACCTTTCCCCCAGTCCAGGGTTTTCCTCCCTCAGTCCAGTGTTTCCAGTCTCTTATGAATCCTTCTGGAAATATCAGAAGGATATATATATATATATATATATATATATATATATATATATATCTAAGAATGTATATATTTGTCCACTTTCCCTCCTTTTAAACAAATACACAAATGGTAGCTCACTGTGCACACTGTTTCTGCCCCTTGCTTTTCTACTTATCAACATATTTGGAGACTGTTCCACATAGGTGTACGAGAAAGTCTTCTGCTTTCTCTATTTATGGTTGGATTGTTATAATTTATTTATTTAATTAATTTATTTAATACCCTAGTGATTCTTAGGTTGTTTTCAGTCTTTTGCTCTTACAAACAAAGCTGCAATTTTATATATAGGTCTTTTCACATGTGTGGCAATATATCTATAGGGTAAAATTATTCAGAAGAATTGTTGAGTCAAAATAAGACAGGGATCGAAGGATTTTTCAATATCTGCAAATCAATCATGTGATACGCCACATTAACAAACTGAAGAATGAAAACCATATGATCCCCCAATAGATGCAGAAAAAGCTTTTGACAAAATCCAACGCCCTCTGTTTCTTTTTCTTTCCTCTTTCTTTATTTCCTTCCTTTCTTCCTCCTTCCTTCCTTCTTTCCCTTCCTTCATTCCTTCCTTCGTTCCTTCGTTCGTTCCTTCCTTCCTTCTGAATGGTGAAAAGCTGAAAGAATTCCTGCTAAAATCAGGGGGGTGGAAAGGATGTCCATGCTTGCCACTACCATTCAACATAGTTTTGGAAGTCCTAGCCATGGCAATCAGAGAAGAAAAAGAAATAAAAGGAATCCAAATTGGAAAGGAAGAAGTAAAGCTATCACTGTTTGCAGATGACATGATACTACACCTAGAAAATCCTAAAGACACTACCAGAAAACTGTTAGAGTTCAAATTCATCAATGAATTTAGTAGTTACAGGATACAAAATTGATACACAGAAATCAATTGCATTTCTACATATTAACAATGGAAAGGGAGGGAGTTGATGATGCAGGAGAGATTGAGGAAAATTTCAGGAGCAAAGTCTATGACTAGGCTAGAGGGAAGGGGATACAAAGCCTAAATGGGATGATTGGCCTTTAATAGGAACAGGAACATTCCTCCCTTTGTTACAGGAGAGAAGACAGAGAATGTGGGTGCTGATGTAGGTAGGTTGGTGGATTTGGTGGTGAGAGGATGAGAAAGTTCTTATCTGATTACCTATTTTTTCCCAGGGGCATAAAGGCAATTTGTTAGCTGAGTGCAGGGCAGGAAGGGGTGGGAAGGCCTGAGGACGGATGAAAATTTAGACAGTTTAGAGGTCTTGTTGGGTTAATATTCTAGTTTCTGTTCATTTTCCCCACGTTGGGACAAAAGACAATTTATTAATTTTTTTTATTGATATAATGATTCAGTCTGATGGAATGATTTTGCTTCCCTTTAAAAACTCCTTTATTCTTGGAGAATGCTTCATAAAATTATAGTATAAGTGACTTTGGCCTCAATGTGCTATGCATGAGTTCCTAATAGAGTGAGTTTGTCTTCAAGAGGTGTTTGGGTTCACTCTGGGGGTTTTTTTGTTGTTGTTTTTTTTGTTTGTTTATTTATTTATTTATTTTGTCTTTTTGCCTTTTCTAGGGCTGCTCCTACGGCATATGGAGGTTCCCAGGCTAGGGGTCTAATTGGAGCTGTAGCCACCAGCCTACGCCAGAGCCACAGCAATGAGGGATCTGAGCCTCGTCTTTGACCTACACCACAGCTCACGGCAACGCCGGATCATTAACCCACTGAGCAAGGCCAGGGATCGAACCCGAAACCTTATGGTTCTTAGTCGGATTTGTTAACCACTGAGCCACGATGGGAACTCCTGGGTTCACTCTTTGGATAACAACTGAAAACTTCACAAATAATTCATTTTCTATACTTACCACACAGTTGCTAAAATCTTAACATCTTGGGCTTGAGTTATTTGCCTTCTCTTTGTTCCCCTGGCATGTGTCCCTAAAGAGAGAATTTGATTGGGTTGATTTACCATACTTAGTACTGAGTACTGCTTTTGAATGCTAAACTACTGCTACTGCCTTAGCAGTTGGCTAACCTATATGTAGTTGCCTTTGGCTAACCTGTATGTAGTTGCCTTTGGCTTATGTCTTAGCCACTGGTTAATCAGCTGTGATAACAGGGTTTGTTTCATTCAAAACAGGTTATATGAGTGATAGCCCTTGAGCAGGAGAGAACAGTTTGGATCACCTTGCTTAGAAGGGGTCCCTATACCTGGCAAGCCTAGATACAGAGCAGAAATCAATGAAATAGAAACCAAGAAAACCATAAAAAAGATCAATTAAACTAAAAGCTGGTTCTTTGAAAAGATCAGCAAAATTGATAAACCCTTAGCCAGACTCATCAAGAAAAAAAGAGGGGGGACTCAAATCAATAAAATTAGAAATGAAAAAGGAGAAGGTACAACGGACATCACAGAAATACAAAGAGCATAATAGACTACTACAAGCAACTATATACCAATAAAGTGAACAACCTAGAAAAAATGGACAAATTTTTAGAAAAGTGCAATCTTCCAAGACTAAACCAAGATGAAATAGAAGAGATGAATAGACCAATCACAAGCACTAAAATTGAAACTGTGATTTAAAAACTTCCAACAAACAAAATTCCAGGATCAGATGACTTCACAGGTGAATTCTATCAAAAATTTAGAGAAGAGTTAACACCTATCCTTCTGAAACTATTCCTAAAAATTGCAGAGGAAGGCACAATCCCAAACTCATTCTTTGAGGCCACCATCACCTTGATACCAAAACCAACGATACCACACAAAAAAAGAAAATAAAGGCCAATATTGCTGATGAACATGGGAAGCAAAAATCCTCAACAAAACACTAGCAAACTGGATCCAGCAATGCATTAAAAGGATTGTACACCATGATCAAGTGGGATTTATCCCAGGGATTGAAGGATTTTTTAATATCTGTAAATCAATCATGTGATACGCCACATTAACAAACTGAAGAATGAAAACCATATGATCCCCCAATAGATGCAGAAAAAGCTTTTGACAAAATTCAATGCCCTCTGTTTCTTTTTCTTTTTCTTTCTTTCTTTCCTTCCTTCCTTCCTTTCTTCCTCCTTCCTTCCTTCCCTTTCTTCCTTCTTACTTCTTTTTTCTTTCTTTGTCTTTTTAGGGCCTCACCTGTAGCATATGGAATTTCCCAGGCTGGGAGTCGAATTGGAGCTACAGCAGCTAGCCTACACCACAGCCAGAGAAATGCCAGATCCCAGCCATGTCTATGACCTACATCATAGCTCATAGCAAAGGTGGACCCTTAACCCACTGAGTGAGGCCAGGGATTGAACCCATATCCTCATGCATGCTAGTCAGGTTCATTACTGCTGAACCATTATGGGAACTCCCCAGCACCATTTCTGATAAAAACCCTCCAGAAAATGGGCATAGAGGAAACTACCTCAACATACTAAAGGCGAAATATAACAAACCCACAGCTAACATCATTCTGAATGGTGAAAAGCTGAAAGAATTCCTGCTAAAATCAGGGGGGTGGAAAGGATGTCCATGCTTGCCACTACCATTCAACATAGTTTTGGAAGTCCTAGCCATGGCAATCAGAGAAGAAAAAGAAATAAAAGGAATCCAAATTGGAAAGGAAGAAGTAAAGCTATCACTGTTTGCAGGTATCATGATACTACACCTAGAAAATCCTAAAGACACTACCAGAAAACTGTTAGAGTTCAAATTCATCAATGAATTTAGTAGTTACAGGATACAAAATTGATACACAGAAATCAATTGCATTTCTACATATTAACAATGAAAGATAAGAAAGAGAAATTAAGGAAACAATCCCATTTACCATTGCATCAAAAAAATAAAATACCTAGAAATAAATCTACCTAAAGAGACAAAAGATCTGTACTCTGCAAACTATAAGATGCTGATAATAAAAGAAATTATAGATGGCATAGACAAATGGGAAGATATACCACACTCTTGGACTGAAGGAATCAATACAGACAAAATGACTCTACTACCCAAGGCAATCTACAGATTCAATGCAATCTCTATCAAATTACCAACGGCATTTTCCCCAGAACTAGAACAAAATATTTTATTTATTTTCTATTATTCTTTTTATTTTTATATTTTTTGTCTTTTAGGGCTGCACTTGCAGCATATGGAGTTTCCCAGGCTAAGGGTCAAATTGGAGCTGCAGCCACTGGCCCTTGCCAGAGCCACAGCAACATGGGATCTGAGCTGCGTTTGTGACCTACACTACAGCTCACGGCAACGGCAGGTCCTCAACCCACTGAGCAAGGCCAGGGATACACCCACGTCCTCATGGATGCTAGTTGGGTTCATTAACTGCTGAGCCAACTACAGGAACTCGCTAGAACAAAATATTTTCAAGACCCAGAATAGCCAATGCCATCCTGAGAAAGAAAAGTAAAGCTGGAGGAATCAGACTCCCTAACTTCAGACTATTCTACAAAGATACAATCATCAAAACAGTATGGTACTGGCACAAAAACAGAAATATAGATCAGAGGAAAAGGATAGAAAGCCCAGAATTAAACCCACGCACCTTATGGTCAACTATGATAAAAGAGGAAAGAAAATGCAATGGAGAAAAAACAGTCCCTTCAATAAGTGGTGCTGGGAAAACTGGACAGTCATATGTAAAAGAATGAAATTAGAACACTCCCTAACACCTACACAAAAATAAACTCAAAATGACCTAAGTATAAGACCAGATACTATGAAAGTCTTAGAGGAAAATATAGGTTGAACATTATGACATAAAGCACAGCAATATCTTCTCAGATCCACACCTAGAGTAATGACAATAAAAACAAAAATAAACAAATGGGACCTAATTAAACTTAAAAGATTTTGGCACAGCAAAGGAAATCCTAACAAAATGAAAAGACAACCCACAGAACGGGAGAAAATATTTGCAAATGAAGCAACTGACAACGGATTAATCTTCAGAATACATAAACACCTTCTGCAGCTCAATACCAAAAACAAACAAACAAACAAAAACCATCAAAAAATGGGCAGAAGATTTAAACAGACAATTCTCCAAAGACATACAGATGGCCAAAAAACACATGAAAAGATGTTCAACATCACTAATTATTAGAGAAATGCAAACAAAACCACTATGCAGCACCACTCTCTACCAGCCAGAATGACCATCATAAAAAGTCTAAAAACAGCAAATGCTGGAGAGGGTGTGGAGAAAAGGGAATCCTCCTATACTGTTGGTGGGAATGTAAATTGGTGTACACTATGGAAAACTGTATGGAGATTCCTCAAAAAAACTAAAAATACAACTACCAAATGATCTAGCAATCCCACTCCTGGGCATCCATCCAGAGAAAACCATGACTTGAAAAGATACATGTACTCGAGGGTTCATTACAGCACTCTATACAATAGTCAAGACATGGAAACAACATAAATACCCATCAACAGAGGAGTAGATAAAGATGTGGTACATATTCGCAATGGAATATTACTCAGCCATAAAAAGAAATGAAAAAATAGCATTTACAGCAAAATGGATGGACCTAGAAACTATCATGCTGAGTGGAGTTAGACAGTGAGACACAAACATCATATACTATCACTTACATATGGAATCTAAAAAAAGGATACAGTGAATTTATTTGCAGAACAGAAACTGACTCACAGACTTTGAAAAACTTATGGTTACCAAAGCAGACAGGTTTAGGGGGAGAGATGGCCTGGGGGTTTGGTATGGAAATGTTGTAAAATTAGGTTGTGATGATGGTTGTACAATTATAAATATAGTTTTGTTTTGTTTTGTTTTGTCTTTTTGCCATTTCTTGGGCCACTCCCGCGGCATATGGAGGTTCCCAGGCTAGGGGTCGAATTGGAGCTGTAGCCGCCAGCCTACGCCAGAGCCACAGCAACTCGGGATCCGAGCCGCGTCTGCAACCTACACCACAGCTCACGGCAACGCCGGATCATTAACCCACTGAGCAAGGGCAGGGACCGAACCCGCAACCTCATAGTTCCTAGTCGGATTCGTTAACCACTGCGCTACGACAGGAACTCCATAAATATAGTTTTAAAAATAATAAAACAAGTTTCATTTGCAACAAATAAAAAAACCAATTTTGGAATATTTTCATCATCCCTAAAAGAACCCTCCTACCCATTAATCACACCCATCCTATCAATCCCTACACAACCACTAATCTTTTTGTCTCTACGGATTTGCCTATTCTGGACTTTTCACATAAAGGAATCATACACTATGTGATCTTTTGTGACTGCATTCTCTCACTTAGCACAATGTTTTGAAGTTCATATAAGTTGTAGCATGTATCCTTTTGATTGATGAATAATAATTTCATGGTTTGAATATACCATTTTCATTTATCCACACATCAGTTGATAAACATTTGGGTCGTTTTCACTTTTTTTTGTGTGTGGCCTTATTTTTTTCATGGGTGCGCTTGCAAGGCATGGGAAATTCCTGGGTTAGGGGTCAAATCGGAGCTGTAGCTGCCGGTCTTATCCACCCACAGCCATGGCAACTCAGGATCTGAGCTGTGTCTGTGACTTACACCCCAGCTCACAGCAATGCTGAATCCTTAACCCACTGAGTGGGACCAGGGATCAAACCCAAGTTCTCATGGATAATAGTTTGTTACTGCTGAGCCACAGTGGGATCTCCTGTGTGTGGATTTTTTAAAATTTTTTATTGGAATATAGGGAGTTCCCATCGTGGCTCAATGGTAATGAACCTGATTAGTATCCATGTGGACTCGGGTTTGGTCCCTGGCCTCACTCAGTGGGTCAATGATCCAGAATTGCTGTGAGCTGCAGTGTATGTCGAAGACATGGCTCGGATCCTGCATTGCTGTGGCTGTAGCATAGGCCAGCAGCTACATCTCTGATTCCACCCGTAGCCTGGGAACTTCCTTATGCTGCAGGTGCAGCCATAAAAAGACAAAGGACTCAGGTTCAATCCCTGGCCTTGCTCAGTGGGTTAAGGATCCCATCTTGCTGGGAACTGTGGTGTAGGTTGCAGACATGGCTTGGATCTGGGGTTGCTGTGGCTGTGGCCAAGGCCAGAGGCTACAGCTCCGATTCAACCCCTGGCCTGGGAACCTACATATGCAGTGGGTTCAGGCCTAAAAAGACACAGAAAAATTTTTTATTGAAATATGTAGTTGACTTACAAAGTTAGCAGGTGTACAGCAAAGTAAATCAGTTATATATATTCCTTTTCAGATTCTTTTCCCATATAGGTTATTAAAAAGGACTGATAAATTTCCCTGTGCTATACAGTAAGTCCTTGTTACCCATTTATTTTATATACAGCATTGTATATACATCAATCCCAACCCCTTAATTTATTCCTCCCTTTCCCCTTTGGTAAACGTAAGTTTGGTTTTGAAATCTTTGAGGTTGTTTCTGTTTTGTAAGTTCTATTGTACCATTTCTATTAGATTCCACATATTGATGATTTCATATGATATTTGTCTTTTTTTTTTTTTTTGTCTTTTTGCTATTTCTTTGGGCCGCTTCCTTGGCATATGGAGGCTCCCAGGCTAGGGGTCTAATCGGAGCTGTAGCCACAGGCCTACGCCAGAGCCACAGCAACGCGGGATCCGAGCCGCGTCTGCGACCTACACCACAGCTCATGGCAACGCCGGATCGTTAACCCACTGAGCAAGGGCAGGGACCAAACCCGCAACCTCACGGTTCCTAGTCAGATTCGTTAACCACTGCGCCATGACGGGAACTCCTGATATTTGTCTTTGTCTGACTTACTTCGCTTAGTATGAAAATTTCTAAGTTCATCCATGTTGCTGCAAATGGCATTATATCATGCTTTTTTACAGCTAAGTAATACTCCTTTTATGTGGATTGTTTTCGCTTTTTGACTATTATGAATTATGTTACTGTGAACACTCATGTACATCTTTTTGCATACAAGTTTTTGTGTGGACATAAATTTTTGTTTCTCTGGGATATATATCTGGAAATATCTGGAAGTGGAATTGCTAGGTCACAGGGTATGTTACTTTTTGAGGAACTGCCAAACTTGCCCAAGATGCTGGATCACTTTATATTCCCACCTACAATATATGAGGGTTCCAATTTCTCTGAAACTTCACCAACACTTTTTTTTAGGGCCACATCTGGGGCATTTGGAAGTTCCCAATCTAGGGGTTGGAGCAGAGCTGCAGCTGCTGGCCTACCCCACAGCACCACAGCTCATAGCAATGCCAGATCCTTAACCCACCTATCGAGGCCAGGGATGGAACCCCTGTGCTCATGGATGGATACTAGTTGGGTTCGTTACCACTGAGCCACGATGGGAACTTCTCACCAACACTTGCTATTATCTGTCTTTCTTTTTCTTTTTCTTTTTTGGCTGTTCCCGCAGTATATATGGAAGTTCTTAGGCCAGGGATCAAATCTGAGCAGTGGGTATGATCTATGCCACAGCTGTGGCAATGCCATATCTTTAACCCATTGTGCCGCAGTAGGAACTCACTGTTTGTCTTTTTCATTATAGGCATCCTAGTGAGTGTGAAGTGGTATCTTATTGTGGTTTTGATTTGCATTTCTCTAAAGGCTAGTGCTATTGACCACCGTTTCTTTCTTGTTGTCTATTTACCTATCTTCCTGGGAGAAATGTCTATTGAAGTCCTTTGCCCATTTGAAAAATTTGGATCATCTGTCAACATTGTCACTGCAGCAGCCTGGGTCACTGCTGTGGTTCAGGTTCGTTCCCTGGTCTGGAAAATTCCGCATGCTATGGGCACGACGAAAAAATTAAAAAACAAAAAACAAAAAAACAACAAAAATGGAGTTCCCATCGTGGCTCTGCAGTTAATGAATCCAACTAGCATCCATGAGGACACGGGTTTGATCCTTGACCTGAATCAGTGGGTTAAGGATCCAGCTTGCCATGAGCTGTGGTGTAGGTTGCAGACCAGCTCGGATCCTGATGGCTACAGCTCCGATTTGACCCCTGGCCTGGGTACGTTCATGTGCTGTGGGTGCAGCCCTAAAAAGACAAAAAAAGGAGTTCCCGTCGTGGCGCAGTGGTTAACGAATCCGACTGGGAACCATGAGGTTGAGGGTTCGGTCCCTGCCCTTGCTCAGTGGGTTAACAATCCGGCGTTGCCGTGAGCCGTGGTGTAGGTTGCAGACTCGGCTGGGATCCCGAGTTGCTGTGGCTCTGGCGTAGGCCGGTGGCTATAGCTCCAATTCAACCCCTAGCCTGGGAACCTCCATATGCCGCGGGAGTGGCCCAAGAAATAGCAACAACAACAACAACAACAATAACAACAACAACAAAAAGACAAAAAAAAAAGACCAAAAAAAAATTCTGGAAAAAAGTGCCTTATCAGATTAGTAAAAAAAAAAAACTGTCTCCCATATCATAGGTTGTCTTTTCATTTTCTTGATTGTGTCATTTGCAGCAAAAGGTTTTTCATTTTGATATAGTCCAATTTATCTATTTTTTTTGTTGTTGCTTATCTACTCAATGTTTTGAATTCCTCTCCTCTCAGTCTTTCTCGAACCTATTTCGACCAGGCTTTTGCCCTTACCACTTCACCATAATTACTCTTGGTAAGGTCATCAGTGACCTCTATGTTGTTAATCCAGTGGGCAAGACTCGGCCTTCTCTCTCTCTCTCTTTTTTTTTTTTTTTGCCAGGAGTGTGACAGCCTAATGTGAGCTTTCAGTTTCTAGACCAGAGAATGAACCCAGGCCTCAGCCGTGACAGTATCAGTCCTAACCATCAGACCACCAGGGAACTCCCTCAGCCTTCATTCTTATTTGACAAAGTTCTTACCTCCTCCTTCCTGAAATACTAGGCTTCTAGGATAGTACGCTCTCCTGGTTTTCCCCTGCCTCACTCACTGACTCCTCTCTTGCTGGTTCCTCCTCATCTCTCTGACTTACTAAATGTTGGAGTGCACCAGCCTTCGGCATTGGATCTGTTTCCCTTCCCAACTTTTTACTCTATTGGATTTTTCTTTTTTTCTTTTTTTTTTTTGTCGTTTCTAGGGCTGCTCCTGAGGCATATGGAGGTTCCCAGGCCAGGGGTTGAATCGGAGCTGTGGCCGCCAGCCTACGCCAGAGCCACAGCAATGCGGGATCCGCGTCTGCAATCCCTAACCCACTGAACAAAGCCAGGGACCGAACCCACAACCTCATGGTTCCTAGTTGGATTCGATAACCACTGAGCCACGACAGGAACTCCCTGTTGGTGATCTCATTCATCCTGGTGGCTTTAAATATCATCTACAGGCTGACAACTCCCTAACATATATCTTTGGCGCAAACTCTCTACCTAAAACATTCTTCGCCCAGATATCTGCATTATTCACCACCTGCTATGGACTGAATTTTGTCATTCCCCAGCCCCACGTCCTGCCAGTTCATATGGCGACACTCTAACCTGCAATCTATACTATTTGTAGATAGGGCCTTAATGAAGGTAATTAAGGTTGAATTGATCTAATAATAGGATGAATGCCCATATGAGATACCTGAGAGCCCTTCTTCTCTCTCTCCCTGTCTCTCTCCCTGTCTGTTTCTTGCTTCATGTGCATACATGGTGGAAAGGCTATGTGCACACAGAACAAGAAGGCTACCATCTGAAAGTCAGGAACCAGACCATGATGGAGTTCCCTTTGTGGCTCAGCGGTAACCAATCTGACCAGGATCCAAGAGGACTCAGGTTCAATCCCTGGCCTCGCTCAGTGGATTAAGGATCCTGCATTGCCATAGCTGTGGTGTAGGTTGCAGATGTGGCTTGGACCCCAAATTATTACATCATGGTCCGGCAGCTGCAGCTCTGATTTAGCCCCTAGCCCAGGAGCTTCCATATGCCACAGGTGTGGCCCTAAAAAGACAAGGAAAAAAAAAAAAAGAACAAGACCATGCCGACTCCCTGATCTCTGATTTCCAGCTTCCAAAACTCTGAGAAAATAAATATCTATTGTTGAAGCCACCCAGCCTGTATTATTTTGTTATGGCAGCCAGCCTGAACTGACTAATACACTCCACATTCTTAAGGTTTTTGCTTAGATGTTCCCTTCTCGCTAAGGTATTTCCTCAGTATCCTATTCAAAGTTGCAACCCCACCTAACCCTGGCATTGTCTTCCCCCCTTTCCTGCTTTATTTTTCTCTAATGAATCATCTGACATATTATATATATGTATGTATACATAAATTTTTTTGCCTTTTTTTTTTTTTTTTAGGGCCAAACCCACAGCATATGGCATTTCCCAGACTAGGGGTCCAATCAGAGCTACAGCTGCCGACCTATACCACAGCCACGGCAATGTGGGATCCGAGCTGCGTCTTTGACCTACACCACAGCTGACGACGCTGGATCCTTAACCCATTGAGCAAGGCCAGGGATTGAACCTACAACCTCATGGTTCCTAGTTGGATTTGCTTCCGCTACGCCATGACAGGAACTCCTACGTAAAAATTTTTATTGTCTGTCTCCTACCACTAAAATGTAAAATTTTAAGGCTAGAGACTTCTGTCCACCTTGTTTGCCTCTCTTGCCCTAACACCTAAAATAGTGCCAGGCAAATCACAGGCTTTTAAAAAAATGCATGAATGATTGCCATTGTAGTTTGAGGACATATAATGAAATTGGGTATATTAAATTCGGATGTGATCAAATTGGCTACTTAGACTTCAGGCTTTCATGGTTACTTCTTAGGAACTGTAAATTAAGTTTTGTTGGCTCTATCAGTTAACAAAATTCCTTTCCTCACGACCATTGCCATGAAAGACTCCCGGTGAGCAAGCCACAGTTGGAGCTGAGATGGTCTTTATATCAACATCATATAAACAGCATCCAATCCCAGAACATTGTGTTTTTATGTTCCATTCAACACCGTGTGTAAACTGGTGGCTCCTCTGATTTTGTTGGGAGCACCTCTAAAAAGCTGTGTAGTCGGGAGCTGTGTAGTTCCCATCCTGGCACAGCGGAAACAAATCCGACTAGGAACCGTGAGGTTGCGGGTTCAATCCCTGGTCTCACTCAGTGGGTTAAGGATCTGGCGCTGCCATGAGCTGTCGCAGACACGGCTCAGATCTGATGTTGCTGTGGCTGTGGTGTAGGCTGGCAGCTGTAGCTCCGATTGGACCCCTAGCCTGGGAATCTCCATGTGCCCAAGTGCAGCCCTAAAAAGCCAAAAAAAAAAAAAAAAAGCTGTGTAGTCCATTGCTGGCATTACTGTGCCCTTCTCTTTCTGGCTAGATTTGGTCTAAACAAAAATATTTGAACTTGAGAGTACTAGCTTAAAAGTTGTTTTTGCTTTTTTTATTTTTACCAAGGACTGTGTTTCATACTGGTCATTATATTTTGGCAATAAAATAGGCTTGTTTTTGTTATTTCTTTGTGGAAATTATTTGTATATGGAATAAGAACGTCATCAGCAGTCAGAAAGACCACCAGTGAAAGACACTATTTGGATGATAGAACTCTATATAGATACATCAGTACGAATAAGTTATACTAGTAGCCATTGCAATAGAAACTGTAAGCAACAGGAGAAAATTAATCCATTCAACCCTCAGTCAGCTCTAAATCAACTGATACTCTTGAATTAGTATGTATACTTATTATGTAATTTGTATAAGCAGCTTTGGTTTAAGTCAGGACAGATCATGTTTGATATGTTCTAGTATAACTTGATACTTTAGAAGTATTTTTCCCACTGAGAATGACTTTAAGAGTTCTCTTGTAAATTCCCACAGTAACATAAAATAAAAATTAATTTTAAAAATATCTGCTGACGTTGACATCATAATAATGGTATTTGCACCCAGAGTGGTTTATGAGTATTACTATAAATACAGTCTCAAGGCATTTTGCTCTGGACTTTACTATCCCACATGTCAAGAATCATCCTACTCCTCTGTTATTGGTTGTACTTTCTGTTATTTTTGAATGGCAAGCTCTCTCAAGGGAGCCCTTCCAATTGCAGAATCTGTACCTAGCTTTGCTGTTTCAGCATGAACATGAATTGATTAATCCATGGGTCCATGTTTTATGGAATGTGTATTTCCTGTGTTCTCCATCTACCAAATTGGAACAGCATTTGGACGAGAAGTTGATGCTACTATGCTTCCACTGATTTACTCTCTCTCTGAGTAGGAACTTTTATTTAAATTCGGTTTGGTCAAGCAGCATTATTAGAAGGCTGGGTTTTTTTGTTTAATTGTGTTTAGCTGTGCCCATGGCATATGGAAGTTCCCTGGGTCAGGTATAAAATCTGTACCACAGTCATTCCACAGCAGCGACCTGAGAGCCATGGCAGTGACAATGCTGATTCAGTATAGCTGATGATTCCATAACGAAGCAAAGAATCCCCAAAACTTCAATACTGAGTGAAATAGCATAACTTCATGTTTTTTGTTTTTGTTTTCAGGGCTGCAGGTGTGGCATGTGGAAGTTCCCAGGCTAGGGGTCGAGTCAGAGCTGCAGCTGCCAGCCTACGCCAGAGCCATGGCAAAGCCAGATCCAAGATGTCTGCGACCTACACCACAGCTCAAGGCAACACCGGATCCTTAACGCACTGAGTAAGGCCAGGGATCAAACCTACATTCTCATGGATACGACGCAATGGGAACTCCTTTAAGTCTTGAGTTCCTGTTAAGTCCACCCTTAGTTATACCACAGATTGATCACTTCTCTTAGTTTATCCTTCAGTAGCATTTACTGAATACCTTTGTGGCAGGCACTTGCAAATGCTGCAGATACAGAGGTGATAAGCTAAGATCGTTATCCTCATGGAGCTCACAGACTGCCAACTATTACTATGTGTGATAATGCTACAACAGAGGCACATAAATGTTTTAATCCTATGTAAAGGATGATTTGGGGAAAGACACTATTATAATATACTTTAGGGATACAAAACATTGGGAATCAATCATTTTTGGGATTCCTTAATTTGTTTGTTACTAGATATTTACTAAAAAAACATTTGAGGAGTTCCCATCATGGCTCAGCAGAAATGAATCTGAGTAGCATCCATGAGGATGCAGGTTTGATCCCTGGCCTAGCTCAGTGGGTTAAGGATCCAGCATTACTGTGAGCTGTGGTATAGGTTGCAGATGTGGCTCAGATCCCGAGTTGCTGTGGCTGTGGTGTAGGCCAGCAGCTACAGCTCCGATTTGACCCCTAGCCTGGGAACCTCCATATGCCTCAGGTGTGGCCCTAAAAAGAGAAAAAAAATTTGAATGCTTCCTGTGTGCTTGGAGAAGTTCTTGATGAAAAATTAGATGTGGTTTCTGCCCCAATGAAGGAGATAGTCTGACATTAAAAAAACATAAATTTAGATATTTTCAAAGCTAAGAAATTAAGTTCAAGGTTTTCTGCAAGACTACAGGGAATTTAGATGAAGGAAAGCCACTAAGAATATTGCATGTCATCTATTGGTGTATAACAATTTCCAAAATTAGAAGTTTCAGGCAACAATAAACATTTATTATCCCATATAGTTTCTCTGGGTCAGGAATACAAGAATGTCTAAGCAGTGTGGCTCAGAAACTCTCATGAGTTTATAATCAAAATGTCAGTCAAGGAGTTCCCTTGTGGCTCAGTATGTTAAGGACCTAGTGTTGTCACTACTGTGGCTCAGGTCACTTCTGAGGCATGGGCTGATCCCTTTATTTCCACACTATCCTACTGGTTATAGCAGGGATGTTCAGCATGGGAGGGGGCATGAATACTAGGAGGTAAGGACCATTGAAGGCCATCTTGAAGGCTGACTACCACATATATGAATCTCCAAATACAAGTGTGCTGAAATCAAACTTTTCAGAAGAACCCAATGCAGCCATTTTATAAACAGCATCTGTTCATGTTACTAGGGTCATATTCAACAGCATATCAGTAGAGGATCTGCATTGATCCTGTTTCCTGCTTAATTAGGAAGCCCACTTCTTCCTATCTTTCTTCCCCACTTTCTTCCAGAAATGTTTACGGAGTACCTACAATCATTAGGAGCTCAGTTATGCTCAGAGAGATGTGAAGACAGAATACCTGCCCTCAGCATCCCTGCTGTGGCTCAGTGAACCCAACTAGTATCCCTGAGGATCCCTGGCCTTGATAAGTGGGCTGAGGATCCAGTGTTGCCATGAGCTGTGGTGTAGGTTGCAGACTTGCCTGAGATCTGGCATTGCTGTGGCTGCGGAGTAGGCCAGCAGCTACAGCTCCGATTTAACCACCACTGGCCTGGGAACTTCCTCACCTGTTTAGGTGAGGTCCTAAACAGCAAAAATAAATAAATAAATAAATAAATAAAATTAAAATTAAAAAAAAAAAGAATGCTTTCTCTCAAAGTGCTTATGTTCTGGTGAAGATAAACTTACAGTACAAATGTAGCAATGGAGGCATGAACAATTAGGCTGGAGAAGAAATCTCTAAGTAGAGTAGGATTCAACAAACCATACCTCATGGGCCACATCTAGCCTATAGGCTATTTTTGTTAAGTAGAGTTTTGTTGTAGTACCTGCACTCCCCTTCAGCTATTGTCTATGGTGGTTTTTGCGCTACAACAGTAGAGGTGAATCACTGGGACAGAGACCTTATGTAGCACTTTCTTTGCTCTTGTTTTCTAAAATGTTTACTATCTGATTCTTTTTTTTTTTTTTGTCTTTTTAGGGCTTCACCCCCAGCATATGAAAGTTCCCGGGTTAGGGGTTGACTTGAAGCTACAGTTGCCAGTTTACACCACAGCCACAGCAACTCCAGAGCCCAGCCGTGTCTATAAACTACACTGCAGCTCTCAGCAATACCAGATCCTTCACCCACTGAGCAAGGTCAGGGATAGAACCTACATCCTCATGGATAATAGTTGGGTTTATTACTGCTGAGCCATGACAGGATCTCCCTACTATCTGACGTTTAGAGGAAATGTTTGCCAATCTCAGATTAGAGAAATTAGAGGCTGCTTCCCAAATAGGTGACATTTGAGATGAGACTTGGGAAAGCCATGGGGGTCTTTCTGCTGAAGGGAGCAGTGTGAAATAAAGAATGAAGGCATATGCCATAATACATTGGAGAGGAGACTTTATTGGTGCAAAACGACACTAGGTTAACCACGCTGTCAATCACTGCAGCTTACAATTATAGGAAGAGAAGGAACAAGACACTGACAGGAAAACATAAGACGCAGCATCAAGATGGCACCATAATTATGGCTCACATCCTCACTTCCCTCTCCTCCTCACATGAAGATCCAAAGCAAAGATTTCATTGGTGAATTTTGGCCTTTGTTAAGTTTTAGTTAAACTGAGTTTTGATCACAACTGAGTTTTGGCCCCAACTTTGATGTTGTAGAAGTTTTGAGGAAAGGAGAACCCCTAGAGTCCCAACCGTCTTTACCACAATGAGGATGAGACGCTTCATGTCTTCTAGGTAGAAAGGCAGTAGGTATAAAGAAGGTAAAGGAACTGACAAAACTTTAAATCTGAAAATCTGAAGGGAAAATAAATTCATAATAAAACCCACTCAAGGGAGTTCTCTGGCGCTGTGGGTTAAGGATCTGGTGTTCAGGGAAGTGGCTCCGGTTGCTGCTGTGGTGTGGGCTTGATCCCTGGCCCAGGAACTTCCACATGCCATGGGTATGGCCAAAAAAACCTTTTTAATAATTAAAAAAAAATTAAAAACCCACCCAGGGATGGAGTTGGCCAGACAACCATGGATCTCTGAAGCCAACTGGGTAGTAGCAATTTGGGCAGAAACTATAGTACAGTAGATACAGATATATAGATAATATATACAGATATATAGATAATTATAGCATGAAACTAACCTAAAGCAGAAGCAGAAAATGGAAGAAAGAACATGAGTTAATTGAGACACACTGAAATTGGTGTCTGTTGCAATTAAAGGGAGGAGTTCCTGCTGTGGTGCAGGAGGTTAAGGATCTGGTATTGTCTCTTCAGCGGTGCAGGTTCGATCCTTGGCCTGGTGTAGTGGTTTAAGAATCCAGCATTATCAGAGCTGTGGCACAGGTCACAGCTGTGGATTGGATTCTGTCACTGGCCTGGGGAACTTCCATATGCCATGGGTGCAGCAGAAAAAGAAAAAAAGAAAAAAAAATTGAAGGGAAAAAAGGAAGAAAAACTAGAGAATTAAAGACTTCAAAAGTTGCTGAAAATATTAAAGAACAGAGAAATGCACAATTCTCATTGCCATTTATTCATTAGGGGACTCTGCCGCGGACTGACTAACAGAGCTTGTGAATGGCTCCTGTGGTTCAAGTCCTCTCTTATATCATCACAGAAGACCTTGTTCCCTTTGAGCAAAGTTGACCCCTCTCTATATCTTTCAATAACAGATGTTTTAGGAAATTGCCTAAGATTTACTCTTATCCCACTACTCCTGTATTCATTCTCAACAAAGTCTCAACTCTGTATTGTATCAATACAACATTTGCCATTGCACCCTGAATGGGGTGTTCACATCCCTGATTGCCTAATATTTGGCTATTTGACTTTCAGCAGGTGGTTTTAGATCTGCTCTTATAGAACTCAATCCTGGCCTTTAAAGCATTTGGCCTTTGGTCCCAGCTGGGCTACTCTAGGTTACTCCTGGCCCCTCCTTCAGAGGGAGATTCTAGCAACTGGGAAGAACCACTTCCACTTTATCTTCTAATAATAATTGCTGATTACAGGCACAGCTGTTTGGTTACATTTATTACCAGCAGGACCATTGTCAAGTTGGCCACAAAAACCCTGCTGAATATACGCTGAATAATCTCTTATTACCTCTGAGCAATAGTACAAGGAAGATACCTAGACTTAACAGAAAGGATGCAGACTTTGAGATAGTTTTCTAGGTCTGGGTACCAGATGGAGGGAAGTGGGTAAGAGGTAGGAGATGGGCACCTCCAGTCCTTAACCTCCTCATTTATCCAGGGACATCCAGGTAGTCGAAGTTTCCCTTGCCCACTCCTGTCCAAACTCTGCTGCTCCAGAGCAACCTGGACCAGATGTGCCTGTGACTGAGCTTTGACCATGCAATTGAGGTGAAATCCTTAAGAGAGGGCAAAGCAGTGATATGAAAGGAACCAAGTCCCTGATTGACCAGGTGCAGCAGAGCTGCCTGCTGTTCAGCATCTTCCAGACAGCTGTTTGAGAAATAAACTTCTGTTTTCTTTTTTTTCTTTTTTTTTTTTTAGGGTTGCATCCGCGGCATATGGAGGTTTCCAGGCTGGGGGTCTAATCGGAAATACAGCTGCTGGCCCACTCCACAGCCACAGCAACGCCAAATCCAAGCCGTGTCTGGGAACTACACCACAGCTCATGGCAATGCCGGATCCTTAACCCACTCATCAAGGCCAGGGATTGAACCCAAAGCCTCATGGCTCCTAGTCAGATTTGTTTCTGCTGCACCATGACGGGAACTCCTGTTTTCTATTTTTTTAAAAAGAAAAAAGGATGGAGTTCCCATCATGGCTCAGTGGTTAACAAATCCTCCTAGGAACCATGAGGTCGCAGGTTCGATCCCTGGCCTTGCTCAGTGGGTTAAGGATCCAGAGTTGCCCATGAGCTGTGGTGTAGGTCGCAGACGCGGCTCAGATTTGGTGTTGCTGTGGCTCTGGTGTAGGTGGGTGGCTACAGCTCTGATTCGACCCCTAGCCTGGGAACCTCCACATGCTGGGGGTGCGGCCCTAGAAAAGACAGAAAGACAAAAAAAAAAAAAGAAAAGAAAGAAAGAAAGAAAAAGAAACAGAAAAAAGGATGCATTCTCTTGATTCAAGGTTGGATTTAAATATCAGCTCTTACACTTAATATTCCTGTGACCCTGGATAAGTCCCTTAATGTCTATTAGCTTCAGTTTTCCATAAATGTAAAGTAAGGTTGTTAGATACTTCACAGCACTGTTCCAAGTATAGGAAGGAAAATATGTACACCTGACACACAGTGGACACTCAATTTTAAAGGATAGCTCTTACATTTCTAAATTGAATACATTGATGTTAACTTAAAACTACAACTGAGGGAGTTCCCTTCGTGGAGCAGTGGTTAACGAATCTGACTAGGAACCATGAGGTTGCAGGTTCGGACCCTGGCCTTGCTCAGTGGGTTAACGATCCGGCGTTGCCATGAGCTGTGGTGTAGGTCGCAGACGCGGCTCAGATCCCGTGTTGCTGTGGCTGTGGTGTAGGCCGGCGGCTACAGCTCCAATTCGACCCCTAGCCTGGGAACCTCCACATGCTGTGGGAGTGTCCCTAGAAAAGACAAAAAAAAAACAAAAACAAAAAAACTACAACTGGGGCCTTTTTCCTATCATAAAAAAGCCACTGTCTTTGGAAGATTCCTTGCGGTCTATAAGAAGATCCTTAAATCCTACCAGGTTTTTAAGTTACTGAGGTTTTCTTTATGCCCATATTGGAGGGACTAGTGGTTTGAAATTAGGAGGAGCTAAAAAGTATAGAAACAAAGGAGAAACTTTCATGGAAAAAAATCTATCTGACTGAATTGTGTTAGCGGAAGAGTACTGTGATAACTCAGTTTCCCATAGAAGATAATTTATCCAACAATTTAGGGCACCTGTAGGGGAATTGAGGAAGCTGGAGCAAGTAAAAAGGAACAGTGAACTGCCGTTGAAAGCAACACTACCCACTTCCAGGAAAAACTCTCAGATTCAAAAACTATTTGCTCTTACTTTATACACAATGTTAATAAACGCAGTTATCTGGTTTCCTAGGGCACAGGATAGGAAGAAGACTGCAAAGCCAGGCACCTAGGAAGTAGCAAGTGGTACTAATAGCTGAACAAAGGAGGGGGAAAAAACAGAAAGAAAATTATTAGGTGTACAGAAAAGAACACAAAAACACACTAGCTTTCTGGATAGAGCAAAGAGCCTAGCTTATTTTACTGTTTCCCAAAGATGTAGTACTTTCCGCTCTATTTCCTAATGCTAATAATGACCAAGAAAGTGAGAAGAGCTTTGCTATACATTTCAAGAAGTCAGGGATCTATTTTATTTAAAGTAATATTTCAGGGAGTTCCTGTTGTGGCTCAGATGGTTTAGAACCTGACTAGTATCCATGAGGATGTAAGTTCCATCCCTGGCCTTGCTAAGTGGGTTAGGATCCAGCATTGCTGCAAGCTGCAGTATAGGTCACAGATGTGGCTCAAATTCTGTGTTGCTGTGGCTGTGGTATAGGCCAGCAGCTACAGCTCTGATTCGACCTCTAGCCTGGGAACTTCCAAATGTTGTGCATTGGACCCTAAAAATACACACACAAAAACTTTCAGAGTCCCTTGGTGGCTCAGCAGGTTTGGAATTCAGCATTGTCGCTACTGTGGCTTGTCTTGCTTCTATGGATTGGCATACTTCTGTGGCTCAGGCTCAGTCCCTGGCCCAGGAACTTCTATCTGCCTCCAGTGTGGGCCCCCCAAAAATTACATTAAAGGTAGATTTTTATTTTTATTTATTTTTTATCTAAAAATTATTATTATTATTTTTCTTTTAGGGTTGTACCCGCAGCATATGGAGGTTCCCAGACTAGGGCTCAAATCAGAGCTACAGCTGCTGGCTTACACCACAGCCACAGCCATGCCAGATCCAAGCTGTGTCTGCGACCTACACCACAGCTCATGGCAATGCTGGATCCTTAGCCCACTGAGCGAGGCCAGGGATCGAACCCACAACCTCATGGTTCCTAGTCGGATTTGTTTCCGCTGCACCACGACAGGAACTCCCTAAAAAAATTCTTTATTTATATACTAGATGTATAGGCTGGAAGCTTAAAGGTAAATTTTTAAACATCTTGTATTTAATGGGATTAGATTCAATTATTTAGAAAACTAATTCAGACTTGTCACATTCTCCAAAGGTGTTAGATAAATGAAACTTCTAAATTGTAATAGCAAAGTCAGAGTAAATACACACCTGTTTATGTTGACAGGTCTTCTAAGTGGGTCTTTAGATCTAGATGGGTGCTTTAACCCCCAAGCTAGAGAGAATAAATAATACATTCCTCTACAATCTGACTAACAGGAAAAGTGTGACAAGTTCTCATTGGTATGCCCAACTCCCTGGAAGAAAAAAAGAGTAGAAAATAGGAAAGGTATGTAACACCTTGTTCTGAGTTTCCAAGGGTTAAAGAATGACCATACAAACAAAATCTCAAGTAAATTATATACGTCTTAAAAAAATGAAACTATGTAAATTAGTGAAGATAGTATATAAGAACAATTTCTAAGCAATGCCTAATACATATAAGCTATTGTCTAAGAATCCAATAATGTCACTAAGTCCATTAATGCTTATTATTCTCACCCTTTGGGATACCTCTTTGGCTCTCAGGGGGTTATTCATTATTCAAAGGTCAAAGTTAGTGGAAAGCAGAAGGTTCTGCAAGGCTACCAGCCAGAAACACATGAGACTCTTGGCTTTTCTTCCTTGCTGTCCAAGACAGGAAGGTCTTTCTTGCCTGCTTCGCTCAGAGAGGGCAAGATTCTTCAAGACACACTAAGAGAATCAGCCAAGAACATGACAGTTCTGTTAGGGCTGCTGTCTACTGTTATATATCCTCCCTCCATCCCTTCTATAGCAAAACCCTATGAGGGCTGGAAACTTGTCTGCCTTATGTACAGCACAGGGCTGGCATGAGGCAGCATCCAAACATGTATTTATTTGCCTGCACCCATGGCATGTGGAAGTTCTCTGGCCAGGGACTGAACCTGCCTCACAGCTGTAACCAGAGCCACAGTAGTGACAATGTTGGATTCTTAGCCTGCTGAGCCAAGAGGGAACTGCCAAACATCATTTCTTCCTTCTCTCTTTCCTTCCTTCCTTTCTTTCTTTCCTTCTTTCTTCTTTAGGTTGAACCTATGGCATATGGGAGTTTCCGAGCTAGGCTTGAATTGGAGTCACATCTGCGATCTGCGCCACAGCTTGTGGCAATGCTGGATACTTAACCCACTGAGGGAGGCCAGGGATTGAACTTGCATCCTTATGGATACTAGGTCAGGTTCTTAACCTGCTAAGCCACAACGGGAACTCCTCCCATACATTTCTTGAATGAATATGATAGAGTGCCAGTGAGAGCTTGAGGAACTTGGAGCCTTAATTTGGAAAGCCTTTCCTAGGAATAAGGGCAGGACCTGGGTTATATAAGCTACTCATGGGGGTACAGGAGAGTGTACAACAATCTGTAATGGAATTTGTATGCCCCCAAATGAACTCAGGCAAGGTCCCAAATCCAGGCATGAAGGCATGAGCATCCAGGGAAAACGTTTTTGTTAGCGTGCTAGTTTCTCTTTGAGACTGATAATTAATGTTTCATAACAAAAATTTGGCTTTGGGCAGCTTCATTTATTAAGGAAGAACATCTTGATTTTGGAGAACAGAAAACCATTTTCCTTGTTTTGCTCTTCCGTAGGGCAGAATGTTTAGACTGACTCTCTTTTTTATAGAAGTAACTTAGCATACCCAAATGTCTAAGTACACAACTGTTAGTGCTGCTGGAAGTGGCGAGAGAAAACAATCCAGGTAGAAATGTGTGGGGAGAGATGTTTAGGTTCCTTATTCTGTGAAGAATCACGCAGGGAAATGAAAGTGAACTGAAGAGCGGAAGAGAAATGGGAGCTAAAGAAACAGCCAAGAATCAGGAAGAGAGATTGCAAAATTGAGCCCCCTTTAGCCCCAAATGCATTTGCACTGGTCTCTTCTCTGCCTTTGGGTTGTTCGGAGGTGCCAGGCATGCATTGCCACTTGGCACACACTCGACCTCTCCTGGTCACACTCTGTCATGAGCCACAACCTTGATTTCTGTGGAAACAGTAAAGAGATGGGCTCTCAGAGAGGAAGATAGTGCCTGACCCAGTGTCCACTACTTCAAGAAACGGGCATAAGGTGGCAGCACTGGTAGCACCTGCAGGTGCTGTGGAGAGAAACTTGGCCAAAGGCCAGCTCTACTTGAGCTGCTAAGTTCTAGGGAAAAGATGGAAAAGGGAACTCGGTTAAAGGGTTAAAGACCTCCTTACTAGGGTATTTATTGATGGGAGGTAAAAGGCTTCTCCTGGGGGAGCAGAGGCACCCAGGAGCTCTCTTGGGAGGAGTGGGTGATGCGGTCACATTGCCTGGCAGTCACACATCTTTAAAAGAATAACTGCCACTTATGAAGAAGGTTTGAGACAGATTGATGAACCACATGGATGAACCTTGACAACATGGTAAATGAAAGAAGCTAATCGCGAAACACGTATATTGCGCTTGTATGAAATGTCCACATAGGCACATCTATAGAGACAGAATATGTAGATTAGCAGTTGCTTGGGGCTTAGCCCTGGGGACAAGGTTGAGGGGGGACGGCTAAAGGGTATGAGGTTTCTTTTTAGGGTGATGAAATGTTCTAAAATTGACTGTGGTAATGCTTGCACAACTCTAAATAAGCTAAAAACCATCAGTGGACAATTGTAATTGAATCTCAATAAAGCTGTTACTTAAAAAAAATGAAAGTTTTGTTAAAAACAAGAGAGGAAAGGTTATAATGTGAGTGCATTCTTAAACTTTCTCTCCTTCTCTGGTCCTTTGATGACTTCAATAGGGGTAGGAGGTATTCCCTTTTCCAGAAATCACCCTTCTCTAAGCCAGTGCCTCCTAAACTTTTTTTTTTTTTTTTTTTTAGGGCCAATGGTGCGGCATATGGAGGTTCCCAGAGTAGGGGTCCAATTGGAGCTGTAGCTGCTGGCCACAGCCACAGCCACAGCAACACCAGATCTGAGCTGCGTCTGTGACCTACACCACAGGTCACAGCCATGGGCCGGGATCACCAACCCACTGAGCGAGGGCAGGAATAGAACACCCATCCTCATGGATTCTAGTTGGGTTCGTTTTCGCTGAGCCACCAAAGGAACTCCAGTGCCTCTTAAACTTTAATTTGCTTACAAATCACCTGGGGATCTTGTCAAAATGCAGGTTATGTTTCTGAAGGTCTGAAATGGGCCCTAAGATTGTGCCCCACTAGGAGTTTCTAAGAAGCTCCTAGGTGATCTGACGGCTGCTGGTCCTGGAATTGCGCTTGGAATAGAGACTCTAAGAGACTATGAAATTCTACTTTATTCTTCGATTTAGTTCAATATAATGTCAGCTCTGAAGTGAAGTTAAAATGTCAAGTAAATTTTTTTTTTCTTTTTTGTGGTCTTTTCTAGGGCCGCACCCACAGCATATGGAGGTTCCCAGGCTAGGGGTCTAATCCGAGCTGTAGTTGCCGGCCTATACTGGGGCCACAGCAACACGGGATCTGAGCCGTGTCTGCAACCTACAGCTCAGCTCACAGCAACACTAGATCCCCAACCCACTGGGTGAGGCCAGAGATCGAACCCGCAACCTCACGGTTCCTAGACGGATTCGTTAACCACTGAGCCATGATGGGAACTCCGCCAAGTAAATATTTTTACTCTGACCTTATTTTGACTTGCTAACATATATATGATGCTTCTAACAACAGTTAATACAGGTATCTTGAAAAAGCACTTTACTAACATTCTGAGATTTATTATCCATTTTTATTGAAAAGTTCAGGATTTGGAATTTGTGAGAGAGCTGAGTTTGAATCCTGGCTCTATCATTTAGCAGTGTCAAGGTCTTAGACTATTTGAGTTTCAATTTCTTTGTTTATAGAATGCAGATAATAATACTTATCTCAGTGGATTTTTTTGAGTACAAGAGACTGACTATATGAAATACACATAACAGTCACTTGAAAAAGAAATAGTATTATTGTCATTAGATCTGTTCGAGGTGGAAGATCTACTCCACTTTCCTTCTCACATCTTCATCACTCCATATTTTCTTTTAAATCTCCTAAATCTTGAAATTTTGGTTGTGTGGGAGATACTTCTCTAAGATTACTTTTCTTCATCTGCTTGAAGAAGACATTGTTTAGAGCTCTAGTAAAATCCATAGGGAATACAATTTTTTTTTTTGGCTCTTCCCATGTCCTGTGGAAGTTCCCGGGCCACGGATTGAACCCATGCACAGCAGCAACCCAACCCACTGCAGTGACGACGCCAGATCTTTAACCCACTGCGCCACAAGAGAACTCATGGAATACAATTTTAATACATAGATATGGGCTTTCTTTTTTGTATGTGGGGGGGAATTGGTTCTGATATTAAGGGATTCAAAGTAAAAGTTCAGGATTCTTTTTTTAGGGCCACAGCTTTGGCATATGGAAGTTTCAAGGCTAGCTATTGAATCGGAGCTGCAAGCTGCCAGCCTACACCACAGCTGCAGCAATGCAAGATCTGAGCCACATGTGCAATGTACGCTGCAGCTTACAGCAATGCCAGACATTTAATCCACTGATAGAGGCCAGGGATCAAACCCACCTCCTCATGGACACTATGTCAGGTTCTTAACCTGCTGAGCCACAACAGGAACCCCAAGTTCAGAATATTTAATAAGGAAATTTGGTCCCCCCGATTCTCTCTCTATCTTTTCTTTTCTTTTCTTTTTCTTTTTTTTTTTTTTTTTGGTCTTCTTAGGGCCACACCTGCAGCATATGGAAGTTCCCAGGCTAGGGTTCAAATCGGAGCTGCAGCTGCCAGCCTATACCAGAGCAATGCCAGATCCCAGGCACATCTGTGACCTACACCACAGTTCATGACAATGCTGGATCCTTAACCCACTGAACAAGGCCAGGAATGAATCCAAGTCTTCATGGATACTAGTCAGGTTTGTTACCACTGAGCCATGATGGGAACTCTGGTCTCCCCTGATTCTCAAGTGTGAAACTGAAATAATTCAATAGCAATGATTTTTATTTCTGTTGAAAAAAAAATTCAAACTGAGTTGTTTAATTTCACTTTAGGGCCTCAGTTGTTTTCCTTTTCCTTTACAGGTACAGCAGGCGAGTTCTCCTAATGCCTGGCCCTCAGGGAAGCTTACAGAGAGGCAATTTGGAAAACCCTGTTTTGGAATTGAGCTGATCCTCAATAGCTCCCTGTGGAAGAGGGATTCCTGCTGTAAATGATATGACATCACAGGCACACAGCATGGGCTGGAGTGAGGACCGCTTCTTCCTACTTGTGGATCTCTGACCTGAGAAGTTAGGTGAGTACCAGGTGCCGTGTCATAGAATCGCAAGAGGCTGCCCAATGTATTTGCTTCCTTTTGCTTTTATATACTTCACACTTTTCTTTCTGTTTTTTTTTTTTTTGTGTGTGTGTGTGTGTGTGCACCCACGGCATGTATAAGTTCCCAGGTCAGGGACTGAACATACACCACATGTCAGTGACAATGCTGGATCCTTAACCCACTGAGCCGCAAGAGAACTCCTATTTTTTCCACTCTTAGGCTGACTTTATCTCCTTGATTTTCCTGGTTTCCAAAAGAAAATGTGGCAAATACTAATTATTACTGGCAAGTTCCTGGCATGTAGCATTAGTGAAATTCATTTCTTCCTTTTTGTTATTCTTTTTCTTTTTGAACAGTTTTGTAAATTTAACCCCTGCCAACACATTTCCATCACTGTGTACTCAGCATCACCTATATGAAGGCCTAAGCAGTATGGAGACTTAAGAATTTGTTTCCTCCTCTATTTGTTTTTTAAATTATAAAAGACTCTAATGCTGTCAGCTGGTAAGTGTTTAGAGTTTAAGATAAACATCACTCTAAGATCCGTAAATACTGCAATAGAAAACTGGTTTTGGAGATGCTAAAAACAAATTTAAAAATTTGTTTTGTAGAGAATTCTGTTGAAGACATGTTTTCAAATTTAAAGGAGGAAACAAGGGCTTTTACCTCTTCAATGCAACTTTGAGCATTTAGAGCTTCTTTATTAATTGTTCTGCTTTGTGTCACTACTGCATGAGGGGCTCAGAAAGGCTGAACTAGAGACATCAACCCCCTGAAAGGGACAGCCACATGTTCATGGAGTGAGGAAGTGCTAGCTGCTGGCCAGGGACTTCCCAGGTCACTAATTTTGAAACCCCCTAAACATTGATCTTAAAGATCAAATTCTTTTCTTCAATAGCAAGGATCAAAAGGTTGGAAGGCTGTATCCTGTTTTCTCATCCAGCACTAGGATTCCAATGAAAAGTTCCAATTAAGTGGACTCTAAGTCGGCTTGTTCTTTCCTTTCTCATCTGGCCAATTAAGGACATGATTTGATTTGGTGTATCTTAGCCATCCATTTTGGTGGACAGTTGTTTCTCTTGCCATAAAGACCAAAGACCATTCTAAACCCAGAATCAGCCAAATAGGTAAAACAAATATCTCATTAATTCCTCATAGCTGCCTCAGGAGGTCTGGGTTCCAATGGACACAGGAATCCCTGGCATGAGCGCTGTTATGTACAGGAGTCTGAGCTTTGAGAGCCGCCAAGGTGGCACAGATTATGCCTTGTGGGCATTTTTATGCCATTTAGTCCAAGTACAATTATACATGAGCACCTATGTGACACTGAAACAAAAAGAGAGAGAATAGAGAGGAGAGGAGGAATGGGAGAAATTATCTTCTCTTCTCCTCTAAGGGAGAAAAATGACTAAAATATAACCTGAGTGTAAGAATATTAGTAACATTAATAATAATATCTTTGATAATTAGGCAAGTGATCTCAGAGCAGTTTTTTTAGTTTTTAAGTTTTTGGTTGTGCCCGTGGCATGTGGAAGTTCCCAGGCCAAGGATCAAACCCACAACACAGCAGCACTCAGAGGCGCTGCAGTGACAATGCTGGATCCTTAACCCACTGTGCCACAAGGCACTCTCTCAAAGCATTTTTTACATCCATCATTTCCTACTAGTCACCAAAATCTCTTTAAGGTCCCATATGATGCCATGTTTTAGGTTTTTCCCTGTTTCTCTTTTCTCTCTCTTTTCTGGCTACACCACAGCATATTGGAAGTTCCCGGGCCAGGGACTGAATCTGAGCCTCAGCTGCCACCTATACCACAGTTGTGGCAATGCCAGGCTGGGGATCAAAGCCTTGCCATCACAGAGACAGTGTTGGATGCTTAACCTGCTCTCTTTTCTCTTTATTCATCAGCTTTCTTGGAGAAATGAGGGATCTTGACCTAAATGCTAGGAACTTATAAATTTTGAAGGAAAAAGCCCTATGCTATTTTGCAGCTATGTCTTTCCTGTTAGCTAGACATCAATCGTACACTGTATTTTATGAGGGGTACAAAGGTAGTACCTATACACAGCAGAGTAATTGTCTGAGAAGCTTCCACATAATGAGAGGATTGACATCCAGAATCAAAAAGTGGAAACTTCTAGACTGGTTTCAAAGCATCAGTGAAAAGACAGTCATTTGACTCCTAGGAAACCTCTGCTCTGATGCTTCTGATCATACTCAGTCCATATGATTAGACTTTGCGAGTCTATTTGAAATCTTGATCATTATAGTTTATAAATGGATATAAATTGGAAATCTGACTTAGAATGAAAGTTTGGGCCTTTGTCTGAATTTTTTTTTTGTCTTTTTGCCTTTTCTAGGGCCACTCCCTCGGCATATGAAGATTTCCAGGCTAGGGGTCTCATCGGAGCTGTAGCCGCTGGCCTATGCCAGAGCCACAGCAATGCGGGATCCAGGCTGCGTCTGAGACCTACACGGCAGCTCATGGCAACGCCAGATCCTCAACCCACTGAGTAAGGCCAGGGATTGAACCCGCAACCTCATGATTCCTAGTTGGATTCGTTAACCACTGCGTCACAACGGAAACTCCTGAAATGTTGAGATACTCTCAGACTGTAGGCTTCCTGCCCTGAGTATTTGGTAGGTCATCTTCCTTTAACTCCTGTCTTCCCTTTCCTCGTCCTCTACCCCCAATCACTTCCAAGAACACCTGTAAGAGAGTTTTCATGGTCTTTGTAGTATGTCGTTCCTACAAATTCCCTCTCCTCCATGTTTTTGTTCTGTTTCATGTAGTTCGGAAAATGCCAGTGTAGAATATGTTTGGCATAACCCTAGGCCTGGCCAGCATCTGTAATCCTTTCAAAACACACACACACACACACACACACACGCACACACGTGTGCGTGTGCGTGCGTGCGTGTGTGTGTGTGTGTGTGTGTGTGTGTATTCTGGGGTTGAAAGGATAGAATTAAAAACCTTAAATAGAAATGTCCCATGCCCCTAATTATCCAGGTTCCTTCCATATTTTAATTGTTTAGAAAATGTTTCTCTTATTATTCCTGTTAAATATTTCTCATATTTTGGCATCACACACCAAAACATGATGTCAGAAGTGTGTATGTTGCGGGAGGTGGGCAGACAGGTGGAGGTGAAGGAGAGACTAGGTCAGGTAGTGTAATGTGTGCAATGGTGAAGAATTTACTAAATTAATTAATCTTTAATTAGCAGATCACTGAGGATATGAATCACTCACTGGCAGTCAAAAGGTGATGTCAGTGACTGGTTATGGCTCAGCATGAGTGCTTCCATTTGCTACTGTATTTCATCCTGGTGCTATTGCTACTGCAGGGCTCTCCTGTGAATTTTGTTTTATCTTTGGCTGTGCCCACAGCATATGGAAGTTCCTGGCCCAAGGATTGAACTCATGCCACAGAAGTGACCCAAGCCACAGTAGTGACAGCACCAGATCCTTAACATGCTGAACCACCAGGGAACTCCTCTCCTGTGAATTTTATTGTGGGATTTTAAAAATGTCTACTGCCAAGGATAGCATTAATAAGCATTCTAGGAGATAGTTGGAGAAAGGAACAAGGTACTTCATGAAGCTTATAAATATGGCTTTGGACTGATCTTATTGGCAAGAATCATACTCTTTATTTTTAGTTGAAAGAATAGCATGCTCACAAGAGTTCTGAGCCTAAACAGAAGACCCATTTGGTGGAAACTGGCTCAGAACAACACATGTAACTCAAGGATTGCTGAAGAAGGGTAGGTGCGTAGAATAAAGTTGCTTCATCTTGAAAGGTGATATTCAAGGCAGAGACTGTGTGACCTTGGTCAACAGTATCTGATTAAGTTTACAAAACGGTTTCTGCCCAACCTCATTGTAATAGTTATAAATTATAATAATGATGGGTTACTAAAATCCTCAGTAGCCACTCAGTCTCCAATCGCATCTCTAAGCTTTTTCTTAGAGAATATCTTATGAAGGCCATGCGGTACCTCAACTCTCCTGATTCCATCTTGGAAACACGGGTGGCTAGCTCATAAAAAACCAGAGTTAGGTGTAGAGTCAACTAGAATTCTTCTTTTCTAGACTGCTTTGGATTTCCAACTTCAGCTGGGATAAAGTGAAACACCATCAGCCGTGAGCTCCAGGTTTCGCTGAACAGTGTGCCATGTTTTTAGGTAACTGTGATTGACTGGGGAAAAAAATACTGAAATGAGCTCTTGGATTTTTTTCTGAGGTCAAAAGGGACTTCGTATTAAAAAATGTGTATTCTGTATCCTGATCTTGGTGTTTGGAGCAAAAATAGTACCTGATGTTGTGTGATATTGTGTACTCTTTTGTTTGAACATGGTTTGTGGATGTGCTCTATCAATGAAAACATATCGTGGTGGAGAGAAGAGTGTGTGTGTGTGCCTCAGTGCTGTTTTTAAATGGCCTGTTGGATAGGCTTGCTGAAGTGTGTTAGGTTATTTCTCCTTTGTCTCCTTCTCTCCCTCCACAGCAAGGCTGGGAGAACAACAACACACTTGTATGCGGGCTTCCAGTAGTCTCTCTGGAGGGGGTAGGCCAATAAGAACCAACCTGCTGGTCCCCACCCCCAGCCCCTCTGGTAGCTTCTGAATCCAGTTTCAATGTTGTTAAATTTCAGGGCAGAAAGTGATAATTTGGAAAAGTGCCAAAACTCACTGTAATTTTTCCTGGCATCTTTCCCTTGGTGTCACTGGTTAAGTTCTGCATTTCACTGAAGTACTATGCCACTACTACTACTGCACCCCACAACAGACTCTTTTTTTGGTCCACTTTTATCTTTGGAAGAAGTCTTTTTATCTAGGGGTAGATGGGTTTAAACTCTATTAAAGCTAGTCAGAATGCTTTCCCTTAAGGGCCATTCGCTTCCTGCCTTATGCCTAATAGGTTCCTTTGGATTTTCTTTGATTCTTACATAAAAAGCCTAGGATGATCAGGCTTGAGTATCCTCTGGAAGTGGCTGTGTTGCACACTCACTGTTTCAGCCTACTATCCTGTTTCACAGGACCGCATGCCTGTCTCCCTCCATTTTGTCAATGCTCACTGGGTTTTTCCTTCTCTTTTCAACTCTCTTCCATAGAACTTGTGTTGGAGCAAAAGACTCCATTCCAGATCCATTCCACAGTTGCTATGAGAAACTTCCCCACTCTCTGACTTTTTTCCTATCTCAGTAAAATGGCAGTGTAAGAATGCTTTATGCAATCAGGCTGAAAGAAATACCCACCTAGAATATTTGGTTTTCCTTCTGATTTTCTTCTGCACTCTCAACTTTCAAAAATTTCCCTTACAATCATTTTCCATGTGTGAAATTTGCCTAGACTGGTTTTAAAGAGTAAAGCAGAACAAAAGCAGTTTATACTGTCTTAATATGGGAAATCAAAGATAACAGACTTTTCCTGTTTCTGAGCAATACCTTCAGTATTAAGACTGGTGACGTTATTTTTCCTCGGTAATGTTGTCAGTGTGTTGTTAGTGTTTAGCTCTCCAAATCTAAAAACAGCTTTGTGTAATAAGTACCAAATACAGAATTGTCAAGTGTCTCCTCCGATGGACTATAAAGTGCTTTTCAAGCTTCATTGTAAGTAGGTTTTTCATATATGCACTATTTTTGTAACAGTTGGTGAATACAAACCTTCAGTGAGACTCAGCAGAAATACTCAAATTCCTGATCTGCCCAGTGGTTTTATAAAATTCCAGTCCAGGTCGGTTTGTCTTTAAAATATTAATAGTTTTACTCTGTCTTCTGCAAAAAAATAGTCGGCAAGCTCACTGATGAGATAAGTGGATAAGGAGAATGTATATATTAGAGCGTGAGAGAGTTGGTACATTTTCCCTTATGTTAAACTGACTCTGATGTTTGTTTAAAACCCCCCACCAACCCCAGGGCCAGCCTGGACCTTTATTTACTTTATTTTATTTTTAATTTCAGTTTTTGGGTAGGTGATGATGAGGGTAATTCTTATTTTGTACTGGTACCAAAAAAGCAAACTGACTTATGCCTAAGGGTGTTTTTGCAGAGCTACTCCTCTGACTGGGGGGGGGGGAAGCCTCATTCAGAAATTAACATTTCTCAAAATGGGTTCCTTATTATTCTAAAATGTAAATTCCTTCAAATTATTCATTTGAAAACTTTGAGATGAATGGAAAAAGATAAGCAGTTGTTGAGTGCCCACCATGCTTGATACCTCTGGGGTTTGGCTCCTTTGGAATCCTAGATGCCGGGCAGGCAAAATTTTACCAAAAGCTGTTGAGCGCCATTCGGACTCCATCCCATCTTTCTCCGTGGTGATCCAGTTCGTATCTTACAGCTCCCTCCTGGAAGCCGGTAACATAATGAATTGCCTTGACTCTTGCTTCAATCCACTTTCCTCGCTTAATATGCAGCCCAAAGTTTTGCAGCTCGCTGTCAGATGGTAGTGCTAGACTTTCACACTGCTCCCAAAGCCTCCGCTGGGGCTGTTTCGGAACACGGAGTTACAAACTTTAAGAAACAGACAGCTCCAGACGTGAATCCATGCCAGGCTTTGAACTCTGCTTCTGGCTTCCGTCAACTGACGTAGTTGCCCTTTTGCTCAAACTCGCAGCTCCAGTTCGCACTCTGGAGAGCTCCGCTGGGTGTCTGCTCTTTGCCGAGGCAGGGATGCGTGTGGGGGCAGAACCCTGCGCTCCACCAATTTCCCGCGCCTTAATTCAGAACCGAGGCAAACCCTCACTCGGATCCCCGGGCTTAGGCGTTTTCCTTCAAAAAGAGTGAGGAAAGGAAGGAGCCGAGCTCGATCTTTTGTTGGCTGAATTTTGTATTTCGGACACTTAGGGGAAGCAAATTGCAAGAGAGGAAGGGCTGTCCTCCCTGCAAACGTTTCCCTCTCTAAGCTAACCCTGCAGGCCTCGGTTCCACATTTTGCAGTTGACTGTTTGGATTTTAATAGGTTGTTCCCTTACCCTCAGGCCCAATCCACGCACACTGTGCAGCTGGATGAAATAAGTGCACAGCCTCTGCCATTTTCAGTCGGTCTGTCCTGGCAGCCCTGCCCCCTCCGCTGCGGCAGCCGCGGGAGTTAAAGCTGCGCACTGAGAACTTAGCCCGATCCTCCGGGCTGGAGATCCAGTCCGCGTTTGCCAACTGCCGTGTGGTTGGGGACGGCGATAAGAACTCTCTTGTGAGGGAGCGAGCGAGACTTTAGTCCGGTTTCCATGTCAACGATTCGGTCCATATTTGCCATCAGGCTGTTGGTGGCAGAGGCGCTTTCGTGCGGGTTGTGCTGTCCTAGTCCTAGTTCTTCAATCTGCGCCGGGATTCCTGAGCTGCCTGGGTGTGGGGTTAAAAGGCAGGGGCCGTGGGGGATAAAACTCCACCGAGGGGAGGACCCACAGCCCCAAACCCGAGACTCGCAGCTCGGGCCAGCCACGTGCCCAGCTCCTCCCCTCCCCCCTTGCCGCTGCCATGGCCCTTAGGGAAAGCTGATGGGCCAGTTTCTAAGAAAGTTCCCGTCAACTCGGCAGTCCCTGGAATAGTGGTGTGGGGCTCTAAAGGTAGAGGTGGAAGAGGACTATAAAGGATTTGCGATTTTTTTTTTTTAAGTGGGAAAGGAGAAACGTTACATTATCGCCTCCAACCCAGGTGCATAGATTTTTGTGCACTTCACTGCTAGATAAAAATGGTGGCTGTTTTCAAAACAGCGTGCCCACGTGTCGGAAAGAGATTTTGGCACTTTCCAAATTTCACAGCCATTGAAGAAAGGGGATGGGGGCTTCCTCTGGAGGCAGATTTATTCTGGCTTACAGATTTTCACTGGGCTCCAGGTTTCTCATTATACTCCAGCTCTGAAAATGGCAGGGTAATTGCATGTAAAAAATTCCTCATTTGTGTGCAGGACTCAAGACTGTTTGCCAGCTCAGAGGCAGTTTATTAAATAGCCAAGCTCTATTTATGAGGCAGCCTATAATTTGGTTTCTAGGACCTAATGCACCAGGAGAGTTGTTGCCCCTGAGGACTATGAGTGAAAGGAGGGCACTGGTCCATTCCAGTCAGTCAAAGCCTGGCAGGCCTGTTTGGCTCTTGGCTTGGGGGGTGGGGAAAACACCACTCTTAGAGTAATAAGAAGGTGTTGCCTTTTTAGTGTAAGATGCTCTTATGTTGAGTTTAGGTTTTGGAAATTATTCAGTGATCTGTGGCATGGCCAGTACTCTCGGGCCTGCAGAATCTGGAAGTTCTAAGATAATGGTTCTATGTCCATGAAGTCTCTATTTACAAAATCTGAGGGGGAAAAAGGCCCTGGCATCTAGTGACTAGCTGGTCTGGCTTCTTCCAAGGCAGGTTTGGGTTTGGTGAGGAGCTGGAATCCCCTCTGGCTTTTGTAGCCTGTCATGTCAGAGCATTCCAAGTCAGCCACAGGAGGAAAAGTCTGTTGCTGGTATTTTGTGGGGCCTGTGGATCTGGAGTTTTCTATGTACACCTCCGGTTCATCAGCATCTCTTAGAATGTAAACTCTGAAGACTCTTTACAGTGGAAGATAGAAAACAAGTTGGAGTTGCATCTGTTTAGACTGCCCATTTTCTGGAAGGAGAAAATGGTTTCCCTCCATTTGGCCATCCCTCTTCTGCAGTGGTTCCTTTTAACATTCAGGTTCTTCTAGTCCCTGGAGCTTCTTCTGTGGTCTGTTTACAGTCTTACAAGTACTTGTCTTTGGAGACTAGGGCTCAAGTCCCCCTTTGTGGAGCTTGTGTTCTCGTGCTAAAATGCTGTCATGTATCCCCAAAGTAGCTTCAGTGGTGACCATTTTAAGTCAGTGTTAAGATGCTCAGCTTTGATCTCAAACCCATTCTGATATTCTGATCTCATTGTTGGATATGGCACAGCTTGACTGCTTTTTTCCTTTTTAATGTTAAGTAAACGGGAAGCTTTGGGGACTCTGCTACGTTTTAAAGCCACCCTCCTCTGCCCTTTGACAGGGCAGTCTCAAGAAGTCTTAAGATTCTGTAAAATGGGGATAATGGACCTCATGCCCCCAGGGCCTTGTGAGGACCAGCTAATGAGGGCAGAGGAGTGGGAAAACTGAACGTCTGAAACAGTGATCTGTCATTTCATGCAGGTTGCAAAGGGGATAAAAATGTAAGGCTCAGCTGGGTCTTTGGAGCGGGTTTGCAAAAGGCTTTGAAGAAGCAAAGTGCTGTAGAGGTGCTAAGTAGCAGCCAAGAGACCAGGCTGGCTGCCAGGGGGTCAGGCCCGGGCCGAGGCGGCCGCGGTCTCGGGCTCAGGCCAATTTTGCAGCCGCGAGTAAAGTTCACACTGCCCGCTCACCTCCGCGCGGCCTGGAAGGGACCGACCCGGAGAAGAAGGAACGCCGGGAGGGAGGCGACACAGGCTCCGGAGAGGCATGAGCTCCGGGCCGGGTTTTCCCCGAAGCTTCGGCGGCGGCGCTGCCGAGCGAAAGCGGCAGAGGGCCTGCCGTCGCCGCGGCTGGTTCTCTCCCCTCCTCCTTTGTAAGGGGAAGGGAGCGAGTCCGTTCCACGGCCTGCGCCCGCTCCGCGCTCCGTTCCGGGTTTGCCAGGCGGCCGCGACGGCGCTGGGTAAAATGGCAGTGCTGAGCCTCGTGTCGGAGTGAGGGGGACTCGGAGGAGAGTGGGGCGCTCTAGCCGCTCACTCCGGCCGCCCGCCCGCTCGCTCGCCCGCTGCCGCGCAGCAGCCTCAGCCCGCGCCGAGGCCGGGGAGGGGAGGCAGGACGCCCGGCCCGGCCCACGCTCCGACTCTGCCTCCCGGCGCCGGGGCTGCTGCCGCGCGCCCTCAAGCCCGCCCGTCCCGGGTCCCCCTCCCCCCGCTCCCTCCCTCCCCGCCCCCCTCCCCCTCGCCTCCCTCCCTCCCCTCCCTCCCTCCTCCTTTCTCCGGCAGCAGAAAGCGGAGAGTCACAGCGGGGCCAGGCCCTGGGGAGCGGAGCCTCCACCGCCCCCCTCATTCCCAGGCAAGGGCTTGGGGGGAATGAGCCGGGAGAGCCGGGTCCCGAGCCTACAGAGCCGGGAGCAGCTGAGCCGCCGGCGCCTCGGCCGCCGCCGCCGCCGCCTCCTCCTCCTCCGCCGCCGCCAGCCCGGAGCCTGAGCCGGCGGGGCGGGGGGGAGAGGAGCGAGCGAGCGAGCGCAGCGCAGCAGCGGAGCCCCGCGAGGCCCGCCCGGGCGGGTGGGGAGGGCAGCCCGGGGGACTCGGCCCCGGGGCGGGGTGGGAGGGGGGGAGAAGACGAAGACAGGGCCGGGTCTCTCCGCGGACGAGACAGCGGGGATCATGGCCGCGCAGGTCGCCCCCGCCGCCGCCAGCAACCTGGGCAACCCGCCGCCGCCGCCCTCGGAGCTGAAGAAAGCGGAGCAGCAGCAGCGGGAGGAGGCGGGGGGCGAGGCGGCGGCGGCAGCGGCCGAGCGCGGGGAAATGAAGGCAGCCGCCGGGCAGGAAAGCGAGGGCCCCGCCGTGGGGCCGCCGCAGCCACTGGGAAAGGAGCTGCAGGACGGGGCCGAGAGCAATGGGGGTGGCGGCGGCGGCGGAGCCAGCGGTGGCGGCGGCGGGCCCGGTGCGGAGCCGGACCTGAAGAACTCGAACGGGAACGCGGGCCCTAGGCCCGCCCTGAACAATAACCTCACGGAGCCGCCCGGCGGCGGCGGTGGCGGCAGCAGCGATGGGGTGGGGGCGCCTCCTCACTCAGCGGCGGCCGCCTTGCCGCCCCCAGCCTACGGCTTCGGGCAACCCTACGGCCGGAGCCCGTCTGCCGTCGCCGCCGCGGCGGCCGCCGTCTTCCACCAACAACATGGCGGACAACAAAGCCCTGGCCTGGCAGCGCTGCAGAGCGGCGGCGGCGGGGGCCTGGAGCCCTACGCGGGGCCCCAGCAGAACTCGCACGACCACGGCTTCCCCAACCACCAGTACAACTCCTACTACCCCAACCGCAGCGCCTACCCCCCGCCCCCCCAGGCCTACGCGCTGAGCTCCCCGAGAGGTGGCACTCCGGGCTCCGGCGCGGCGGCGGCCGCCGGCTCCAAGCCGCCTCCCTCCTCCAGCGCCTCCGCCTCCTCGTCGTCTTCGTCCTTCGCTCAGCAGCGCTTCGGGGCCATGGGGGGAGGCGGCCCCTCAGCGGCCGGAGGGGGAACCCCCCAACCCACCGCCACCCCCACCCTCAACCAACTGCTCACGTCGCCCAGCTCGGCCCGGGGCTACCAGGGCTACCCTGGGGGCGACTACGGCGGCGGGCCCCAGGACGGAGGCGCGGGCAAGGGCCCGGCGGACATGGCCTCGCAGTGCTGGGGGGCTGCTGCTGCCGCGGCTGTGGCGGCCGCCTCGGGAGGGGCCCAACAAAGGAGCCACCACGCGCCCATGAGCCCTGGGAGCAGCGGCGGCGGGGGGCAGCCGCTCGCCCGGACCCCGCAGGTACATGGCTGAGTGGGGAGGGGGCTGGGGCGAACGGGGTCCTGGGAGTGGGTGGCAGCGGCGGGGAGCAGGCCCGAGCCGTGGTTTACCCCCAGTCCGAGGTCCCCACTGCTGGGGAGCTGCCATTGTCTGGCTCTTCTCTCTTAAAATGGCTGCCTGTCTGCCTTCCTCTCTTTCCCTCCCTTCAGCCTTTGTGTGGGGCTTTCCCTGAAGTGTCTGCTCCCCTTCTCCCTCTACCCTGGTCCCTTCCAGCTCCGGGGGTCTTCAAGGGGGTGCGGGGCAGAGTGTGCAGGAAAGGGCACAGCCCGAGGTGAGGGGGTGTTGGGGGGTCAGGATAGGGTGTAGGCAGTGCTAGGAGCTCGGGAGTTGAGTGAACAGTTTCTTGCTCACCTGCCGCTCTTCTCTGCCCGCCCCCCCACCTTCCTCTGGGCCGTCCCCTAAGTGTGCTTTCGAGGAGGGGCCCCTCGGGCTCGGGGGGACCTCGAGGTTGGGCAGGGGCCTGCTTGGGGGCAGCTAGAGGCCGGCTGCGGTTCACCCAGGGCAGCCCGGGCCGTCTCCTGTCTTAGTCTCTGTCCGCCCAGTGGCCTGGGCTTCTCCCTGGAAGTGCTGGTAAACAGCTGAGTGATTGGAGTAGTAAGTGCAGATTGCTTTGGTTTGGGATTTGAATTATGGAGGTAAAATCCTTCTGTCAAAGCCAGGAGACAGTTGGTCTTAGGTTGACATCCTATCTGTGATCTGATTGGCTCCCCATCTCCTGCTCTTGGCCATTTATAATTGCCTCTGATGTAATGGTACAACAATCCTGATGAGCTCATAAACTTTTACACTCTGCTTTTCTGCCAGTGATAACCCAAACCATCGCTGCCACTATCTGCTTTTTATTCCAGAGCTGAAATTGGCTGTGACCTTGAGGAGGGAGGTTTAAGCAGCAATACTGTATCAGCAGGAGCAGAGCCCCAGACAGGCTGCCCTTGTTACATTGTGCCTGAAACAAAAGAGGAGGCAGTGGCATTTTGCTTGTACCTTGGATTTATTTTGCTTGTTATGTTTTATGCAGCCTGAAATAGATTCTGTGTTGTCAGAACACTAGCTGAGTTTTTCTCTACAATGGGTTTGCTGTTTGTTTTGGTTTTGTGACTTTCCTGATGGTATAAATGACTTCTTTGATGGCTCTGAAGATGTGTTTGTCTTGAGTAATTTTGACCCTGTTCGCTTTGCAGAATTGAAATTATTTTACTGAGCTTCTTATTGAGTGGCAAATGTGGGATCTTTATCCAAGGGGGTAGGAGAAAACTTTCTGAGAACTGGAAGCTTTCTGAGAGAATTTCATATTCAAGTGTTGTGTTTTAAGGAAGGCTGGCCTCGTTCTTTGTTTACGTGTTGAATCTTGTTAACACTTTCTTTTGTTAATTGAACTTTGGGAGAGCAGCTCAATTTAAAGGGAAGCTGACATCTTTCCTTGATGAAGATGGTCTTGAGAAGAGGGACTATCTCCTAAAGGCTTGGTTTGGTGAGATTTATCATTTGTTCCTGGAATATCAAAAAGACTAGTTTTCTGTTTTGTCATCGGTCGTTTTAGAGTTTTGAAATAGAGGTTGACCAATTTTCTTCTCTGCATTTTAAGTTCCATTTATTTGTATCTTCCAAGAAGATAAAGATATGATCTACAGTGATATTTAAGATTTGCTTAGACATTACAACTTTTAGGTACATTTTTATGCATTCTCTTTTATTCCGTGCTTCTAACCTCTTCATCATGTTCTGTCTTCAAGGCTTTGGTCAGGCATATTTGATATTCTGTGGAGTTGTCTATCTTTTCAAAGAGACGGGGAAAAGCTCCCTTATGTCTGCCCTCCACCCCACCCCCCCAAGCAGTACCAAGTTGTACTTTGTGCTATGAGATGTTTTTTTCACTTGCACGGCCTAATTAGATGTATTCCCTCCCCATCCTAGAACTGGTTTTCTACTCTTTCGTTGAGCTGGGAATTTTGAAAATAGTTGTGTCAGATGGCAGGTTTAGAGCTCTGTGCCCTGACTCCATGTCTTTCATAATGTTCTACATCTGGGCAAGAAATAGGGGATTTTTAAATTGGATTTAGTGTCTGAGGCATAAATTTTGTCTTAGAAAACAGAACATTCTCTTGTCTCTGGGTCATATCTCTTTCTCCTCATTTCCCCCCCGCCCCCTTTTTTTTTTTTGCAGTGTTGAGGGGAGGCTGAGAAACTATCAAAAGAAATAAAATAGTTTGGGGTATGTCAGGCTCATTTAAACACAAAAGTTAATTTGAATTCTTTCGGCTTCGGAATATTCAAGCAAATGCTTTTTTTTTTTTTTTTTAAACCAACTTTTGCCATATAACGATTTGTTTTTCAATCATTAAATATCTGAGCATTTTTCCTATGTACTAGGTACTATGTTTTCTGCTGGGTAAATGGTAGGAAAGTAGATACAGTCCCTGTTTGGAAGCTTGTCTGTTCTGCCTTTGGGTGAATTTTCTGATTCCTTTTAATGTTACCAGGGCTGGCACTTACACAGTATACAGTCCTATTTTATTTCAGTTCAGTTACCTACTCCCCTGAGACCCAGAGCATAGGCTGGTGAGCATTCACTTGTAGAAGAGACAAGATGCAACTCAGGGTTTTGTGGGCTGCTTCAGGTATGTCATCTCGATGAGAGTTGTAAGTGGATAGATTTTGTTCTGAATTCCTTTTTGCTGCTTAAGGATAAACCTCTTGTCAGACTATTCCTAAGCAGTCTTAAATAATAAGGTCTTGCTCTGTCCTCTTCTTTCCCTACCTCAGTCTCGAATTAGGATTTTCTTTTGCAGAGATTTGATTGACACAGCTAAGGTAGTAATGTTCTCATTTGACTCTGCCTTTATGAAATAAAGATTAGGTAAGTGTGTGTGTTGAGGCTGTGTTTTTTTCACAGGTGCTAGGAAGATCCCAGAAAACAAAACTTTTCCTTTATGCCTTTCCATAATTGGTGTTGTCTCAAGGTGTTGAATCCTGTTAGCGATGAGATATTCTTGAGTTAGCTATGTGCTTAGACCTTGTGTGAAGCCTTTTACTTGGGATGCTGTATTACCTTGACGGTAGTACTAGCTCATCAAAGTAAAAACTGGAATAGAGTACGTAGTCTAGGATCAAGATGGATTTGATTGTGGAAGTTTGGCTGTTAGTTCCTGCTATGGAAATAACAAATGATGTTTCTGACTCCTAGGAAACAAATACAGGAATCCTGGGCTTATTATGGGAATGCCTACTGGCAGAAATTCTGGGCTGGCTGAAACACAGGACTCTTGGAGTGCTCTCAAGTAGGAGGTACCAGGAAAACCACACCGAGATGGCACTTAGTTGTGAGGGCTTCATGTTTCTCTGCTTTCCATGAGAGAACTGGGGGTGATGGGGGTTGGGATGGGGGTGAGAGAAGAAAGAAAACAGGACCAGGGTTGGCCTTTTTATATTGGTCCCTGTGAAGAACTTTTTTTAAGGTTCTTTTCTTTGTATATGACACAGAGTAACTATGACAAGTGGCACATGCTGTAACAGGATGTCTTGGATTGCATTAAACATTCATATATTAGATTGACTCCAGTAACTTCTGCAAAGTCAGTGAACCTTTTTTGAAATGTGGAAATAAATTAACAAAGTATTGGTCAGGGCACTTTCCCATTCCTGTCCCCCAAAAGATTGTATTGATTGGCTTTAGATTGCAAAATTCTAGGTGCAACTGAAGCATACAAATATGGATAAAATGTGGTATTCAGAGTAAATTGGCACTGAATAGTTCTTCCTGCCAGTGAGCTAGGATGATACCTCAGTGTCTGAAATGGAGTCCTGGTTCCCTTGGCTTTTGTCTCTGTGTTGTTCCTTGTTTAGGTTGATCATTATCATTACTGATGCGCATAGAGTTGTGTTTGGCATCAGGTAGTGAGAGGTAAAGAGCACAGGACTTGGGGAGAAGAGGCGCTTTGGTTCCACATGTAGCTCTGGGTTAAGATGTGTAACGTGGGGCAGGGCATTCGCCTCCTCTGTTTCATTTTCCCTTCATCAGTAAAGTGAAGTTGATGGACTGCATAACCTCTGATGCTGCACATCTGACTGTGCTTCCATTCCTGGCTTGTTAACAAGGGAGCTTCTTTCTGTACCTTTTTCTGATAGAAATCTTGAGACCATCTTTTTTCCCTAGGCCCAAGTTACTCAAGGCTGTTTTCTCTTGAGGATTTATAGGAACAAATTCTGAATAGTTGGGAGCCTGTGGTCTGTGGCCCTTCACAGAGAGAGCCCTACCAGACCGTTTTGCCTTGAAACTGTTACCTGTTTGTCATTAGTCATTGCATCTGGCTGGTGGTTTTAAAACACTAAACAGTAAATGAAAAATTAGGCGGGAGTTCCCATTGTGGCTCAGCAGTAATGAACCCAACTAGTATCCTTGAGGACTTGGGTTCGATCCCTGGCCTTGCTCAGTGGGTTAAGGATCTGGCATTGCCATGAGCTGTGGTGTGGGTTGCAGGCATGGTTTGGATCCCACGTGGCTGTGGCTGTGGTAGACAGCTGTAGCTCTAATTTGACCCCTAGCCTGGGAACTTCTATATGCTGTAGGTGTGGCCCTTAAAAAGCAAGAAAAGAAAAAAAGAAAATAGACTTCATTAAAGTAAGACTTGAAAAATAGTTCCTTCAAAATCTACATGACAGGATTAGAGTAGGAGTGGGGTAAGGAGTGGGTATTCATAAATTCAGCATTAACACTCAGTTTCTTTTGGGGGGATAGGAAGGTAATGAGAGATAGCATTAATCTTTCCAGACTCTTCTGGTGTTCAGGCAGGTCTAGGTCTGGTTTGGGCAGTTGGTTGTAATCTGAGTGCCTGAACTTGCCCTGTAAGTTTTGCTGAGAAAGGAGCAAGAGTTCCTGAGACTAGACCAGGAACAGGAAAAGCTAAGCATTTCAGGGTCAACTTCATAGGTGTATTGCCTTTTCTCATACCCCTATTTTTTGTTTGTTTGGTTTGGGTTTTGGTTTTTTAAACTATGTGGTGTGGTTTGCCGGTGGTCTTGAAAATGCTGTTCTTTCAGCTGTTCTCTAGCATACCTGAATTTCCAGTCTTTCTCCTCCTGGTTTAGTAGTTTAAAAGTGTAATTCTGGCATTTTAGAGGTGTGTGAGAAGGAAGCTTTCCTTTATGAAAGAGGGAAAAAGGTAGAGGGAAAGGTGTTTGATAATTCTCTGCTTGACACAGCAGCTTCTTCACTCTGAAGGAACCAAATGTTTCAGAGCGTTGTGTAAATACTTGCTGAGCTGTCAATATGTACCCAGGAGGTTTCTGTAGTAAGATGTAAACGGCTCTATAGAATGTTTGACAGGCAAATTAATAAACAGTTTTCAAGCAAAGATAGTGTGGTGGAATAAAATAACATTGAAGAAAAAGACTTGGGGATAAGGAAAAGAGGGTAATGCTGGGGGCTGGGGCTGTGGGTGGAGAGCATGAAGATAAGAAGAGATGATCTAAAAGAGATTTAAAGTGAAAAAGATGCTGCCCTGGAAGAGAAGCCTCCCCACCCCTGGCTCCATGCTAAGATCAGGACACAGGAATCCCTGTTCAAAATTGATTGCAATTTCAGAGTGAAAATAAACAGAAGTTTAGAAAGAAGGGTGAAGTAAATGCGCTCCTAAAACTTGGTTTATGAGACTGTGAGCTTTAAATTTAAAGCCTTGTCCTTTCAGAAAGGTCTTCTCGTTTAGTGAGGTTTTAAGGTTGGGTTTGAATTTTTGGAATGCCAAAAAGGAGAAGAAAAGATACTACAACTTCACTATTGTCCTCAGCCTCAGTTCTGCGTTGGCTCTCCGGGTTATAAGCCCACTCCAAGGGCCAGGTTTATTGATAAGGTTTTTACTGGACTCTTGTGTATCACTTATACATTAAAATTAATGCCCCAGGTTCCTGGGTCAGTACGAAGTCCAAATGTTTGGGGACTCACTAAATCCTGCCTAAAGGGTTATGTGGGTAGATTCAATCTTTGTTTTTGAAATTGCCTTTTTAGGATTAAAAATATTTCTGGGTTCCTTTAGTGAAACATCCTTTTTATGGAGGAGGAAGTATTCTAATATTTTAGCTGTCTGCCTATTGTACTCTGCTTTGGTTGCCTTGTGAGATGTTTTACTTTGTCAAAGTCCCTTTTTAAACTTAATCCACTGACTCTGACACCAGTTTTCTTCACAAGTAGTGAAGTGTTTTTTAGGCCAGAGTCCTGGAAATGCCTTTTGACTCAGTGTAGTAGTAGGGAATATGAATGTAATTATGGCTCTGACCATAATTTTTAGTTAGGTCCAGCTAATTTACTAAAGGCTATCAGTTTGTTTTAAAACAAAATACAAAAACTTGGGTTGACACGGACATTGGTTGCTTTTCCCAGTATAGTGTTGGGAAAGGGATTAGAACGTTAGGCTTATTGCTGAGAGCATGAGTCCTGTCTAGCTTAGGGAGATCTGGAGATTCAAATGGGAGTGGGAAATAGCTCTAAGCGAACACATTGATCAGAAAGTAGGGAGGGACTTAAAAGATAGAGGCACTATCTCCAAAGGAATTTACTTTTCTTGGAGAAGCATGCTTATGTGCACACATTTGGAAAGCGGGCACAGCAAGGTTTTATAAATGGATGTAGACCAAACTATAAGCTGAAGGAATCAGAGAATAAAGAGCAATCAGATTTGGTTAGGGTAAACCTGAGACAGCTTTTCAGAGGCAGTGATTTGTAAAGTTAAATGTCCAAGAAGGGAAAAGTTAAAATATTAATGTGCTTTTTCATAATGCTATTCTGAGTTCCCTGGGCTTTGCAGAATCCAAATTACACATCCATCCCCAGACCTGTAGTTGTCTCATTCTAGTGACTTTGAAAATTTGGACTGTAACCGTAAAATTCCATGAAGGAGTGGTTTCAGGGTCTTAGTGGTTCCTGTGGTTATGTGGGGGCTTTTAGTACAACCTGCCAAGTTCTCAGCAGTTCAGGGGCTCTTTTGTAGTAATTTTGGGATTGGAAAGTTGTGTCACCTTTAGAGTTGTGTGCCCTGGACAACTCTACAGTGACGGTGGTTCAGCTTTGGTTAGAGAGCCCAAGTTTTCTTTCTTTTTGTTTTTTTGGAAGTTAACTGGCCTTTCTTAAAACAGGAACCATGATGTACCTGTTGGGACTCTTAAGGCTGCTGTTATTTCTGAAGATTTGGGGGCTGTGCTCAGGTTGAGTTGCTCGGAATCACACATTATATTGAGGGTTATTGGGTGGGTAAGTCCGCACATCAGCAGTTTGCCCATCTGTTCACAGAAATGGCATTTAATACTGCTTTTGATTAGGTTGGCTATGGCCAAGAAGCTCATAAAGCTGCAAACACGTACTTACTCCTTATGGCAGCCTCTGAAATGTAGTGACTTTGGTTTCTCTTTACCTGTTGGTCCATGTGTGATTGGACCACCTGTGATTTCTGGCACTTTGAAAAAGGCTGTAAGTGGATGCTTAACAGCTGAAATGCATGGACTGTCCAGTGCCAAGCTACTACAGTGCTTCCACCTGGAAGAGGAGGGTTACACTGTTAAAAGTATGGAGTGCTGAATATAGATTCTAGGTTAGAAATATCCCTTCCAATATCTTTGCCTTGCTGTTCTGGCATTTTGCAGAAGTGAGTTTCCAGTAACTTAGAATTGGGCACCAGTGGTGTGGTGTGTAGGGGCTTGAGACGAATTCCTTTGTCAGTCACGTTTTATAGAAACCCAGGTGAGGTGAATGTTGACTTGATCACTAGGGGTATTCTTCTCTGAACTTGCTCTTCCCCCTGTTTAAATGGATAGCATTAGTTTTTATTGAATTTGAAGGGACATATGAGTGAACTTTTGTTTGTTTTTGTTAGTCATTTGTTCATACTAGAAGATGGTCTTGGGACAGGTTGAGTCTTTAGACCTATTTTATTTTATTATTTATTTATTTATTTTGTCTTTTTGCCATTTCTTGGGCCGCTCCCGCGTCATATGGAGTTTCCCAGGCTAGGGGTCTAATCCAAGCTGTAGCTGCCAGGCTACGCCAGAGCCACAGCAACGCGGGATCCGAGGTGCGTCTGCAACCTACACCACAGCTCACCGGCAACGCTGGATAGTTAACCCACTGAGAAGGCCAGGGATCGAACCCGCAACCTCATGGTTCCTAGTCGGATTCGTAAACCACTGCGCCACAGCGGGAACTACAGGTTGAGTCTTTATTTCTCAGTGGCTTCTGCATTTTCTAAGGGTGGACTGCAGTGGGAAGAAGCCTAGTGCCAAGAATGCATTCCAACATGCTGCATGGTAGGAAATTTGATCCCTAAAATGTTGACTTAGTGTTGGTTATGGTACATATTAGAAATCACTCAGTAATCCAGGACAGATTTTTGTTGCCCTCCAGGAAGTTAATGTTGATAGGAAATACTAAGGGGCTTTGGACACCAGGCTGTGTGCTCTTTAGGCCCAGAGTGCTGCTTGAATATGAAGAGGAAATGTGCCATGTGCTTTTTCCCTCTTTTGCACTTGGGCTTCCTTATGGCTTCATTGCTTCTGGGTTCCCAAATCTGCAGTGTTAGGTATTAGACTTCCTCCTCCCTTGGCACTAGCACATTCATAAATTTTTTTTTTGTGGCTTATCACAGCAGCCAAGATTTTTGTGTGCTTTTTCCTCTTAAACTTGCTATCTTTCAGCTTGCTTGTTTATAGACATCTCTGTTAAAAGGAACTCTCCTGTTCAGATCTAGCACCAGCATAATGGCAGCAGGGTAGTTTAGGGATTGGTGTGATATCAGTCATTTGAAAACCCATTTGCTTTGTGCTTAGTGTTTTTTATTTTGCCTCCTGTTTTCCTTGAGGTCACAACTTGCTTGCCAGGCATGAGTGCATCTGGGTCCAACTGTTTATTCAAAACTGACTGGTGCCTGGTGTACTTTGACTTTAAGAAGAGTGTGAGTTCAGCCACGTGGTAGAGGATTAAAGGCTACATCGTGCTGGGTGCTTCCTTTTAGAGGAAACAGATCTGTCTTTGAGCTCTTCTTGCCCAGTGATTTCCCCTCTCTCGGATAGACCTTATTACAGCTTTCTCTTATCCTTAAAGAACACGTTATCTGAGCAGAAATGCTGGAAACTGGTTGGCTGTTTGTTACTGTTGTCTTCTCTTGTGAATACAGATGGCTTACCCTTTTGCCTTTTGGATAAGATTCTCTTCAGGGCCTAAGGTGATGGAGTTTCATTAGTTGTACCAGCATTAGTTTAGGAGGATGAAACTTTTTTGTTTTTTCCTTTTTCAGCCGTACTTGTGGCATATGGAAGTTTCCAGGCTAGGGATCGAACCAGCAACACCACAGAGACAAGCCGGATCATTAACCCACTGCGCCACCACAGCAGGAACTCCAAGGAGTAAAAAACTTGATGATTCAGATTTGGATAACGTGCCTTTCATCTCTGGTCTTCCGATGTTTTACCTGTTTAGGAATCTGGACTGCCAAAGATAAAGGATTTGGGGATCAATTCTCTCTCTTTTTGAAAATCTTTGTTGTGACCTTTATTTATTTACTTATTTAGAATGATTATAGATTCATGGATTTTTTTTTTTTTTTTTTTTGGCAATGCCCACACATTTGAAAGTTCCCAGGTCACGGCTTGAATCTGTGCCAGAGCAACGACCCGAGCCACTGTAGTGGCAGTGCCAGATCCTTAACCCACCAAGCCATTAGGGAACTCCAAGGATGATCAGTTCTATAGGTAGTTTATCCACAACTTTGTCCTGGGCCAGGGATAGGCCAGGGAACCTCACTGAGTTCCCCGATTTGAAATGATGATATCTTGGGTGTGAATATTAGTGATAACTTCCCTGTATTTGAATATTTACTATGTGCCTGCCAGATGCTATGTTTGGGTCTCTCTGAATTTCTTCATTTAATCTTCAAGACCATGAAGTGGTTTCTGGTGTTACTCCTCCCACTTTACAGATGAGGAAGTAGAATAAGAATGAGAAATTTTCTCCAGGACAAAAAACAAGTAAAAGGTAGAATTTAGATTTGAATCAAGGTTTGTCTGATTCTCCAGAGCTATATAACATTATAAAATACTAAATTTGCTTCTCCAAAGTAAGTTACTCAAGCAGTAGAGCTTATTGAGACATTATTTTTGCAATAGTCTAGAACTCTTAAATGGAGTGAAAGACTGAAAAGACTTTAGTTACAATTTGACATTATGCCTAGATTTCTGTCCCATCTATCTCTTCCATTTAGAATTTTATTTGGGTTTTTAATGAATGGCCATATGATCCCAGTGGTAAGAACTGGCAGCATTTTGTCCTTAGGCCCTTTCCTCTTTGGGAGAGATCTTTGAGAGTGGGGGTGGAGCCCTTCACTTTGATCTAAGTGAGAGTAACTTGCAATATGAAAATATTTACGGAGTGATTTTACTTTCTAGAACTCAGAGCACTCACTAGAGAGATGAAGTTATTGTCTTAATTTTCCACTTGGGGAATGTGAACACATAAAAGGTTAAGTGCCTCATATGAAGTTTCACAGTAGTCAGCTCTAAAAGTGAGATTTAAAGGTCCCTTAAGCTGTGCGACTTCAGACAAGTCACTTAACTTCTCTGAATCTGTATCCTCAACTGTATAAAAAGGATAAATACCCACTTTGGGTTATAGTAAATGTTAAATAATGTATGTGAAAGTATTTATTATCAAATAAAATTTTGAACACAGCTACTAGTTGGTAGAGGCCTCTGCTTGAGAGGGGGATAGAGTTGAGTGGTTAAAGACAGCATTAGTCTTTGCTGAATTAAAAGCTATCCCCATAGTTCTTAGCTACATCTGAGTTGTTTTAACCCTTTAAAGAAAAAAAGAATAAAACCTAACATTTTATTAAGCACCTGTTCTAGTTGAGAGGTACATTAATTAGTGCAGTGGTTCTCAGTGCAGTCCCTAACCTTCAGCATCAGCATTACCTGGGCCCTGTTTAGAAATGTAAATACTCATTCAGACGTACTGAATCCAAAACAATGGCAGTATGTTTTAACAAGCCCTCCAGACCATTGTAATGTACGCTCAAATTTGAGAACTACTGGATTTATGCACTTATGTTCAGCTAGGCTGCAGAGTATATCTGAATTACCTGAGGGGTTTCTTCCAAATTAACCAAAAACTAATGTTTATGTATCTGCCCCTCCCATGATGCTGAAAGTGTTATTGGTTGGAGAAAAGGTTAAAAGTGTTAGCGGGAATTCCTCTTGTGGCTCATTGGGAAACGAACCTGACCAGGAGGATGGGGATTCAATCCCTGACCCTACTCTGCCGTTGCTGAGAGCTGTGGTGTAGGTCAAAGACAGTGGCTTGGATCTGGTGTGGCTATGGCTGTGGTATAGTCTGGCAGCTACAGCTCTGGTTCGACCCCTAGACTAGGAACTTCCATATGCCGTGGGTGCAGCCCTAAAGGGGAAAAAAAAAAGTGCTTGGGGATGGGAGTAAGAAAATACTTTTTTAAGGTATTTACCCCTTCTACTCAGGGGTAATGACAGACTCTTGTTTCATCACATATCTGTTTATAGGACTTGGGGACTCCTGCCTTCCATTTTTCTCTTTCTCTTAGTAATTTGGTGGCTCAGCATGAGGATAATCTGAATCCGTGGTCCTGGTTGTTTGATAAAAGTGGAAAAGCTCATTTTAGGATGGTGCCCTATAGTGGTCTCCAAGTATGACCAGTTGAGAAAACTGCCCAAAAAGTGATTCTTAAAAATGTTATGCAGAGGCCAGTGTTACAGCATTAATTAAATGTCATGATGTCCTTTCTGCTCATAATGGCCAGAAGATCTGAAAAGAGGGTCTTTGGTGATCTGGTGATCTCTCAGAAAACAATCCTTAATGGCTTTTCTCTGTCTCTCATCCTTCATCCCCCAGTGCCTCAGTGGCCAGCTTGAGTTTTGCTGTGGTTTCTTTCCTAGGGTCTTTGGTTGTGAAGTCCTAGTAAATAAACCCTCGACTCCTGACAAGTTATCTCATCTCTGAAGTGGATTGGGTCTCTTTGAGGAATGGACATTAGAGCCAAGACTTGTTTCTAGTTGTATGACTTAATAAATAAGGATTGTACTTGGCACAGAAATGAAAGTTACAGAAGTGGTTGGATAGTAAATATTAATGATGCAAAAAGACCAAGTGGAGAACCAGTGTTCTAATTAGTCCATGTCGGCTCTCTGAAAACTTGACGTGGTTTCTGAATCCTTCCCATTAAAAACAAGATTCCTGTACCAGACCTCTTTTCCCTTTTGCCTGAGAAGGGAAGCTGTGATCACCATGGCCCTGCTGCAGTGAAGGCAGAGTCTTCCAGGAGGCAATATGCTAACAGTTTGATCTATGACTTGTTATTTGTACAGATGAATACTCTAAAATAGTCTTATTGCATTAACCACTGAGCCACCTCAGTAGCAGTAGGGAGTTTTTTGTGTTTCTGGATTCTGGATTCACTTTATCATCCCTCTGCCATTTAGCTTTATTTTCTCTGTTCTTTTTTCATTTTTCATTCTCTCCTTTGGTGTCTAACTCTGTTAGTAGAATGCAAAACACACGGAGACCTTAGTAACTTTAACACACCAGAGCTGGGCTGTCTTTAAAAGAACTGGAGATGCAGTTTATACCACTTTGAGATCAGCATCATTTCAGTGAAGATTCCTGGTATCTGCTTACCTCTGTTGGAGTGGCCTGGCTAACTGGAGGCAGGGCGTGCCTTGTCTAATTAACTAATAAACAGAAGTTCCTTAAGTGGGATTTCTGCCTCTTCTCTTTTCCCACTTTATTGTCTTTGGTCTGGAGACTGTTTCTTAGCCTTCCTTAATCTGTTTTGGGGGTTCTGTTGGTCCAGGACAGATTTGTAACATTCTTGTTTTTCTTCCTAGTCTGTGATTTGAATCATCTGCTTTCCCAGTGCAGCTTTGAATTGGCTTCTTTAAAACCCCTACATAAAGCCTCAAGTGACCAATGTGTGGCCTCATTATGGCATTTTAGTTTAAAATAAAATGAGATTGAGATAGCTGGTTTCACCCACCCAGACACATCTACCAGAGGGAAATTCTGTTTGCCTTGAATAAGACAGTCTCAGAGTGTATAAGCCAAAACGGACATTGGGTGGGTTAGGGATAAATTTTAGCTAGATTTCCAATAGCTTAACATGCCAAGTATCCATCCCAATTTGATTATACTGGCCAGAGATAGCATATAAAGAGGAGAGACGAATAAGCTTCAGAAAAGACAGCTGGTAATTTTGGTCTGGTTTCATGTATTTCTGGTATAAATGATGAAGCCAGAGCTCTTCTGTACACATTTGTGTGGACAGTGGTGTAGAGGAGGTTGATACCAATGTGCTTGTGTTGCTCTGAAGAGAATTGGAGTATCTATAGGACTCTATAGCTTTTCATTTAGGGAACTGCTGACCTTAAAAATGCCTGAGGATTTAGGAGCCTCTGTAATCTTAATAAGATTGGCTGTGCCCTTGGCCATT